>NC_083584.1:21345987-22060987 GCF_027579695.1 Neoarius graeffei | reverse complement strand
ATATATATATATATATATATATATATATATTAACTTTATCTCTCGTAACCTAGCCTCCTTCATCTAACCAACCATATTAGCCATGACCTATCCTTGGGGTAAAAAAACGCCTGAAAAACGTAATGTTATTTGAGGAGTTGCATGATGACTGTATATGTTCTCAACGTAGTGTCTACATGGGTTAATGACTATTGTTTTTTGTTCCTAGATAATATTTAAGTGCCGTAATACCGTTCTATACATGCAAGAATTGGTCTTATTAAAGCTTGTGGCTGTCTGGCTTAGTTAAAATGCTAACTGTTAGCACCCGACTAGCTGCTATTTTAGAACATCGAGTGATCAAATGGTAATGTGTAACCCATATGTATGTTATGAGTTCGTGGTGCATACATCCAAGGCACTACACAAACTTCAGGAAGTGGCAAAGAAAAGGAAGAAAAAGGAGTAAAGATGGACTGACTTTGGGGTGGGGAACTGAAGATGGATTGGGAACTGAATTAATAAATAATAGTAATTAATAAATGTTCTGTTTTGTTGAAACTGTTGTCTGACTGATATTGTGTGTGTGGTGAGGGGTCCGCGTCGCCGTGCTACCTCACACTTTTTTTTTTTTTTTTTTTTTTTTTTTTTTGACCATGGTTGTGTTTGCATCCCTGAATTATCATTAAATCTGTCTAAAACAAAAATCATGTTGTTTAATAATTATAAAATAAATAGGGCAATAAATGTACAGGTAGATGGTGTTGATATTGAAAGAGTTTCTAATAATAAATTTCTTGGGGTAATAATAGATGATAGAATTAATTGGAAATCACATATAAAATACATACTAATGAAACTATAAAGAAGCATATCTATGTTGAGTAAAGCTAAGCACGGTCTGGACTATAATTCACTCCGCATTCTTTACTGTTCCCTGGTTTTACCGTACTTAAATTACTGCTCAGTGGTGTGGGGAAATACGTATAAATGTTCACTTCATGCAATAACTATACTTCAAAAAAGAGCTATAAGAATAATTCATAGTGCTGGTTACCGAGATCATACTAATTCACTATTCTTAAATTCAAAATGTTTAAAATTCAGGGATATTATAGAATATAAAACTGCCTTAGTAATGTACAAAGTAAGGAATTATAAAGTACCAAGGAATATCCAAATAATGTTTTCGGATAGAGAGGGGGGCTATAATTTTAGGGGGAAATTGAAATTTAAAATTCGCAGTGTTAGGACAACGTTAATGTTCAGTATTTCTATTTGTGGAGTAAAGCTATGGAACAGTTTGAATGTGGAGCTCATGAAATGTACAACTATAAACCAGTTCAAAAAAAGGTATAAGGAACAGATCTTTATGAGGTATAGGGAGGAGGAATTACAATAACATGCTATTGATAATATGTGTATATATGTGGGTATGGGTACATACGGATACATTATATAAAAAGTGTGTGTGTGTTATACAAGTGCATAATTGTATATAATATATAAGCATAATTATGATATGGGTGTCTGTGTACGTATGGATGTGTATAGTTAGGTATGTGTATATGTATGTACTGTATATATGTGTTGTGTGTATGTATGTGTATATATGCATAGCATAAGTATTTGTGTGTGTGTGTATATGATTTTGATTTGGGCGATATTATACCATGTTGGTATGTCTTGGTATGTTTTTTGCTTTCTTTTGTGTATATATAGTTTATTATGGTGGAAAGTAACGTTTGATTAATGGTGGTATAGAGGGTTAGGATTTGATAAGTTATTTACTTCTTCCTAATCCTTTCAGAACATTATTATGTTATTGCCTTGTGGCTACACTATTCTGTTTATGACGATGTTTTGATGATTGCATTTTTTTATTTTTATTTTTTGCTTTTTATATCTACTGTTCGGAATAAATCAATCAAAAGGCCCTCGCCGGCCACGGGACTTGAACCCGGACCTTCTTGCTTTGAGGCCACTACACCACCGTGCCGCCCCGGAAGATAACACTGGGGAACAATTTGAAAAAAATTTTCTGTTGAGTTAGATTTTTATGCTGATTAAAACTAAAATTGGCATGCGGATTACAAAATTGCAGTCATTTTTTTTCTCCTTTCTAGCACGTCAAGTTTTTTCTCCACAGCTTACCCTCCAGATAAGCAAAATTCCACTGTAGTAAGACTATTCGAGGGTTATGGAAGAACGTTATCAGGGTAGATGGGATGTACATATGATGGCTGACTATTGTTGGAGCATCAAACGCGATAGTCCTCAAGGTGAACACTCCAGAAAGAGCTATAAACGTAAATTTTTACCTTAACTACTTGCACAGGCGGCACGGTGGCACTGTCGCCTCACAGCAAGAAGGTTCCGGGTTCGAACCCAGCGGCCGGCGAGGGCCTTTCTGTGTGGAGTTTGCATGTTCTCCCCGTGTCTGCGTGGGGGTGCTCCGGTTTCCCCCACAATCCAAAGACATGCAGTTAGGTTAACATGGGGCGGCCTTGGGCTGAAGTGCCCTTTATATCTACTGTGCCCTTTATATCTACTGTTACTGTCAGGTACTGCAAGGTACCTGACCCTTGACTGCTCCCCGGGTGCTGTGTGTGGCTGTCCACTGCTCGGAGTGTGTGCGTGTGTTCACTGCTTAAAGATCTGATGACACGAACATGACTCTATGCAATTTCTTAAATAAACTATACAACATGGCAAACATGTTAGATTTCTGTTATAATTATGTGAAAAGAAGCTGTTGTTACGCGAATATCCAACTTTTAATTGCACAGCGCAAGAAAACTGGGTCCGTGGCTCGCGGCCATGTTGTGACGTCAGCGGAAGAACACGCTGCGGTTCCCTGGCTGTCTACTCAGTGGAAATGGCACATGAAAACGCCGGTGAACTCTCTAGCTCTTCCTCTTCTGGGAGTCTAGAATTGTGTTGTGAGTGGGATAGATGGGAAGAATCAAGTGATGACGAACACGGGTGCATCCAACCGTACAGGTTTGAACCTGTTACTGTGCAATCTGAGAGCGACTCTGACCCCGAGATGGACAGCGGACAGGCAGACAGCCCAGCATTGAACACCACAAGGTTGGATAACAAGGATTGGTAGGTCAACCCGTATTTGTTCAAAATGTTACAGAATCAATATTTTAATATTGTGTATTGTTGTCTTGCATGTGTAAACACTGCTTATATCATGTAAGCCGTATGCTACACTGAATACATGGTTCCTAATGGAGCATGCAAACGGCTAACATAATAAGCTTACGACTATGCCTGATCCGTGATACATTTAGGATAATATTGGCAGGCACGTCTTCTAGTTTATGGCTTCTTAGTTTTATCCTTGAATGAAGCAAAATATTTGATAACCTACATCAGCGTAAGCAAATGACAATCTGTAGCCTACTTGTCTGGCTAAGTTAGCTTTCCCTCAGTGTTTGCTTTGAGAAACAAGCTTTCACAAGCAAATACATGACTGATATCACGCCGACTTTATGATTACATTTATGATTATCATGAATGTGTACTCTATGATGTGTACTCTATGAGCGCTCTGGAGCGAGTCACTTCCAAGATGGCCGCGCAGACCGCATGGTTACTATTTTTAGCATCATGTCGGAGCACTCTATAGCTCTACGTACCTTTTTATCTTATGTCGTTTCTCAACACGTTCTGACAGTTGGACTGTCTTTGGAGGAGTCGCCTTGTCCCAGGCGACTGCTGGATCCGGCATAGCTACTAGTAGACCCCCTCCAGAATACTGTAGGCACTGCTGATGGTAGCAGCACACGTTTGTGCTGAACTGAACACCCAAGAGATTCCTTTAAGCTGGGAAGGGTGTCAAAACAATCCAAATCGAAGTGTTCAGAGCACAGGACGGATGTTGGTGAGGGCTCCCACTTGTCACGAGCGCACCTGACTTGCTTCACCCACTTCGCATGCAGCTCGGGATCTCTGGGGAACTTGAATAAACTTACCCCATCCTTGTGGGTTTTGGAGCAAAAGCCGGCAACACAACACGAAGGCATAATAACATATATATATATAAAATTATAATAATGTATAATAATACTAATAATGATAAACTGAACACCTCTCGCATCAACAACAAACTGGTAAGTTAGGAGGAAGATTCTTTCGATGATGTCATATAGCCCCTCCTCCTCCTTCGTCTCCTGGGTGCTGCAGCCCCGTCAAATTTGCCCAAATAGCCGCGTTTTTTATCATAACTTGTAAAAATAGGCGCCTTCGTGAATTAATATATGGATCATCGGGAATTACTTTTTATGTTATAAAACATCACCAAAGATGTCAAAAACGTGTCATCAGCACTTTAAGATGGGTTAAATGCAGAGGATGAATTTCACTGTGCTTGAAGTGTGCATGTGACGAATAAAGTTTTTTGTTTTTTTTTTTCTTCTTGCACACAATTATAATTACAGTAGCCATATCCTTTGTAAAAACATGTGTTAAATAAACATTGCAGTCATGCCTGTTTCTTTCATATTTCATTGTATGTCAATATTTGTACATTTTTATAAAACAAGCACATATCTGTTAAGTACAGTGTTTTTCATATTGTTTAAGAAAACGGGGATCCTATAGTTCAAAAACTTGACGTAATAGAGAAAAACTGAGATCAGTTTTGGATTCCGCACCCAAAAATTAGTTTAAAAACAGCTGTCAGACCTAACTCAACAAAAATTGTGTTCCCCAGTGTAATCAGCAGATAAAAAGATAAACGAAATTCACCACGTGGTTTGTCGAGGCTACTGATTCGATATCAAGTAAGTGGTGTTTATTTTAAGAAAATGTACCTTTTGATTATCACAGCTTTTGTTTGGTCCTTCTGAAAGGTCAAAAGAGAGGTTTTGTAAGGTTTATTTATTTATTTTTAATTTGATTTTTATTTATTTATTTTTTTAGCTTTTTATGCCTCCGCCACCTTAAGGTGCAGGAGGCATTATGTTTTCGGGTTGTCCGTGTGTCCGTGCGTGTGTCCGTCCCGAAACCTTGTGAACACGATATCTCAAAGACTAATGAAAGGAATTTCACCAAACTTTCACCATTTGTGCGCTTTGGGACAAACATGAACTGATTAGATTTTGAGGTTAAAAGGTCACAGGCCAAGATTACTGTGAGGTCAAATGTCCATCCCAAAACTTTGTGAACACGATATCTCAAAGACTAATGAAAGGAATTTCACCAAACTTTCACCATTTGTGCGCTTTGGGACAAAGATGAAATGATTAGATTTTGAGATCAAAAGGTCTAAGGTCAAGGTCACTGTGAGGTCAAATGTCTGTCCGAAAACCTTGTGAACACAATATCTCCAAGGCTAATACAAGTAATTTCACCAGGTCAAGATTACTGTGAGGTCAAATGTCCATCCCCAAATCACAACTTAAGGCGTGTAGTCTACCAGGCGGAGGCGTTCTATCTAGTTTTGTAGATGTATTGAAAAGCTGATATCCAACTTCTGTTATTCGCTTTAATTAAAATTTTTTTTTTTATTTTAGTTTTTACACTAGGGGCGGCACGGTGGTGTAGTGGTTAGCGCTGTCGCCTCACAGCAAGAAGGTCCGGGTTCGAGCCCCGTGGCCGGCGAGGGCCTTTCTGTGTGGAGTTTGCATGTTCTCCCTGTGTCCGCGTGGGTTTCCTCCGGGTGCTCCGGTTTCCCCCACAGTCCAAAGACATGCAGGTTAGGTTAACTGGTGACTCTAAATTGAGCGTAGGTGTGAATGTGAGTGTGAATGGTTGTCTGTGTCTACGTGTCAGCCCTGTGATGACCTGGCGACTTGTCCAGGGTGTACCCCGCCTTTCGCCCGTAGTCAGCTGGGATAGGCTCCAGCTTGCCTGCGACCCTGTAGAACAGGATAAAGCGGCTAGAGATAATGAGATGAGGTGAGTTTTTACACTACACATGCGAAACAAAATGTGCTCATTAGTACTAAATAATGTTTCTAAGACAATTCATGAACAAGTGCTTTCTTACTATTTTGAAAATAGATCTCGTTCACAGCACTGTATTTTGAACAAAACACAGTAAACAAAACTGGTAACCAAAATACTACGAGCCCTGATGCTGCTTACAGCTTGATGTTTGCAAGAGAGTATCATTGATACTGTGTATATGCTGTATTTACTGTATGGACATGGGATCAGAAAACAGTTTTATTTATAAGCAGTAGCCACATGTACGCATCTCATCTCATTATCTCTAGCCGCTTTATCCTGTTCTACAGGGTCGCAGGCAAGCTGGAGCCTATCCCAGCTGACTACGGGCGAAAGGCGGGGTACACCCTGGACAAGTCGCCAGGTCATCACAGGGCTGACACATAGACACAGACAACCATTCACATTCACACCTACGGTCAATTTAGAGTCACCAGTTAACCTAAACTGCATGTCTTTGGACTGTGGGGGAAACCGGAGCACCCGGAGGAAACCCACGCGGACACAGGGAGAACATGCAAACTCCGCACAGAAAGGCCCTCGCCAGCCCCGGGGCTCGAACCCGGACCTTCTTGCTGTGAGGCGACAACGCTAACCACTACACCACTGCGCCGCCCACATGTACGCATAGGGGACCTAATTTTATTCCCATTGCTGATACGTTATTGCATAGTTTTGGAGGTAGCTAAACAAATTTTGATGTTCTTGTGAATCGGTTCAGGTGGATTGCTTGGGGGGGAAAAAAAAGAGCAACTACAGGCAGTGAGCAGTAGTTGAAGTGGTGTATCGTCCTGTTGTTTACTTTTATTTCTCACATCTGTTTTTATTTTCCTGCACTGATTCATGGCTGAGTAGTTAATTAGTGAATCCTGTTTCTCGCTCGCCTCCCATACCCATGTAACCCTCTCAAACTGGGCTGTGTGCTCATTTATGAATAGCAAAAATTTTACCGTAAAGAGCTTCGTTTTATTGTGTTTTGTTTTATCCATCAGACAGGAGGCCGTGGACCAGGGTGTCTACAGCCCCATGGAGGTGACCGTGGAGACAGAAACTGGGCCGCTTCTGTGTAGAACATACAAGATGAACAACACAATACCCTGTGTTCCTTCACCACAGTACAAAGAGGTACATTTTACTTCAAACACTGGGTAAGCAAACATTTAACATGTTCACACCTCTTTCCGGGGCGGCACGGTGGTGTAGTGGTTAGCGCTGTCGCCTCACAGCAAGAAGGTCCTGGGTTCGAGCCCCGGGGCCGGCGAGGGCCTTTCTGTGTGGAGTTTGCATGTTCTCCCCGTGTCCGCGTGGGTTTCCTCCGGGTGCTCCGGTTTCCCCCACAGTCCAAAGACATGCAGGTTAGGTTAACTGGTGACTCTAAATTAACCGTAGGTGTGAATGTGAGTGTGAATGGTTGTCTGTGTCTATGTGTCAGCCCTGTGATGAGCTGGCGACTTGTCCAGGGTGTACCCCGCCTTTCGCCCATAGTCAGCTGGGATAGGCTCCAGCTTGCCTGCGACCCTGTAGAAGGATAAAGCGGCTAGAGATAATGAGATGAGATGAGACACCTCTTTCCTGGTGTACATCATCAGAGCGCCACAGAAACATTAAAAAAAAAAAGTAACCAAGGTAAGGTACATAGTACATGCGTCATGTCTAAAATACAGTTCAGCAACAAAAAAAAAAACAGTTTAAATTATTCTGCCCATTAATGATTGACTACATAAGAGTACTCATGTAAAGAGTGAAATGCAGTATTAGTATTTTAATTTTTTTTTTGGAACATCATATTGATTTTAGGATCAACAGATCATGGTTGTTTTTAGTTGTAGTAACTTTTCATCAAACGATGTGCAGTAACAAATCCTACATTTTGTCATCATTTTCATTGTCAGCTGTTCCTCCTATACTGTAACGTAAAACCTGTTGTGCTTCTTGTTTACTGAAAAGAAACTTGTAGGTCGAGATAAAACAGTGCAGACCAATGGCTGCTCAAATGCAATCATTGATCCTGATTCCCGTCACACTCACTTTTCTACCAAACAGTACAGGAGTCTTCAGTAGTGCAGTGACTGCCTGACGACATTTTCTTCCTCTTCTGGTGGTGTTTTTGGAGCCTAATTTTATCGCCAAATCCCAGTTTTGTCATGAATTTAATGTTTTAGGTTCATGGAGGTTTCCTATGCTGCTATTATTATTATTATTATTATTATTATTATTAGTAGTAGTAGTAGTAGTAGTAGTAGTAGTAGTTAGTTACTAATATTAGTATTAATTACTAATATCATTATTAGTAGTTGTAGTTAGAGATGGCAAGATTTTTTTGAAAATGGTGACCTTGAATATTTAAATACTATTGGCTGGCTTTTTTATCATGGTATATCAGATGTATTCCATTCAGCTAGCATGATATTGAACAAGTCAAAAACAAGTAGCTGAATGGAATGTATTGGATATACCACGAAAAAAAAGCCATTATTATAAGCAGTAGTAAGTAACTAATATTAGTACTAATTACTAATATTATTAGTAATAGTTAGAGATGGCAAGATTTTTTTTTTTTAAATAGTGACCTTGATTTAAATAATATTGACTGCTTTTTTATTGTGGTATATCAGATATATTCCATTAAGCTAGCATGATATTGAACAAGTCATAAACAAGTAGCTGAATGGAATGTATAGGATAGACCATGAAAAAAAAGCCATTATTATTAGCAGTAGTTAGTTACTAATATTAGTAGTTGTTAGAGATGGCAAGCTTTTTTCAGGGATGTGATTTTTTTTTTTTTTCCCACGAATTCGTGGAATTCCGCTTTTTTCACCTCAAAATTTGAAAAAAAAATTTTCCGATTTTTCACTCAAAAATCCGCATTCGGGCGACACAGTGGTGTAGTGGTTAGCGCTATCGCCTCACAGCAAGAAGGTCCTGGGTTCGAGCCCCGGGGCCGGCGAGGGCCTTTCTGTGTGGAGTTTGCATGTTCTCCCCGTGTCCGCGTGGGTTTCCTCCGGGTGCTCCGGTTTCCCCCACAGTCCAAAGACATGCAGGTTAGGTTAACTGGTGACTCTAAATTGACCGTAGGTGTGAATGTGAATGTGAGTGGTTGTCTGTGTCTATGTGTCAGCTCTGTGATGGCCTGGCGACTTGTCCAGGGTGTACCCCGCCTTTCGCCCGTAGTCAGCTGGGATAGGCTCCAGCTTGCCTGCGACCCTGTAGAAGGATAAAGCGGCTAGAGATAACGAGATGAGATGAAATCCGCATTCGTATCCTATTCCGTCATTGTGATGAAACGAGGTACGTGATTGGCCCATCGCTCTGTAACAACCAGTGAACGCGCTTGTTAGATAGCTGTACGTAAGCTCGCTTCAAACAAAGAGTTGAAAGATGGCAGCCTCCGTGATCGAGCGTAAAGATGCAAATCGAGTTAAAGAAATCGACAGAATAGTGAAAAACAAGTTCCGCTGGGAATGGTTGGAGAAAGAGGTTGCTACAGACGTTGGACATAAGACTGTGAGACATTTGTTCAGCGATTTCGTTCTTTGGGGAGAGGGCAGAGGTCTCTGGCTGTCAAGTTTGGGGATGCTGGGACCTCCCCTGCCCGAGCTACGAGCGTGCAAAGTTGGGCTGGAGCCTGGGATAGAAACGAAACCTAAGCGGAGCGCCGCGGCTCGCCTCGGGGCGAATTACGTCCCGAGGCGCGGGGCTAGCGCGCCCTGCCCACGCTGGTTCTTTGGGGGAGGGCAGAGGACTCTGGTTGTCAAGTTTGGGGATGCTGGGACCTCCCCTGCCCGAGCTACGAGCGTGCAAAGTCGGGCTGGAGCCCGGGATAGAAACGAAACCTAAGTGAGTGAACACAGTAGTTTTGAATATCCTTAAGTTAGTGAACACTGGGGTTCTGAATATCCTTAAGTGAATGAACACTATGGAGTTATGATTATCCTTTGGTGAGTGAACACTATAGAGTTATGTATATGAAGTTGACATTGCTAGAGTAGAAACTGCAGAAAAAAAGTGACTGATATGCTGGAACTGGACATGGATGCTAGCATCTTTTTTCTTTTGAGAGTTCCTGAAGACTTGTGGATGAATTCTTATGTTGCATCATGTTTGTTTGAAAAGGCACATTTAGGTATGTTCAACTTCTACAGTAATTGAAATTATAAATTGTTTTTCCTTATACAATTTTCTATTTATTCGAATGCAGATTTAATTTAGAATGACATTTTTAGATTTCATGTTTTGGCTTTTTGTCAGTTAAGAATCACTGAATTTACTATAGGGGCTCAGAGTTGCATGTTGACCATTAAATTGGCTTGAATTTGTTAATCATGACAAGTTTTTTCTTGTGTGTTTGCTTGCCATTTTAGTACAATTTTTAAGTCAGAAAACCCCAGACCCCCGGCTAAAATTTTCAGATAATTTCACCAGCCCCAAATCACATCCCTGTTTTTTTGAAAATGGTGACCTTGAATATTTAAATAGTATTGACTGGCTTTTTTGTGTGTGTGTGTTATATTAGATATATTCCATTCAGCTAGCATTATATTGAACAAATCAAAAATGAGTAGCTGAATGGAATGCATCTTATTATACCACGAAAAAAAGCCAGCCAATATTATTATTATTATACACATTCTTTTCGGGCGTTCAACACATTTGTTCTCTTACAAAATTCTCTCAAAATATTCCATATTTCACGAAGCAAACCTGTTGGCCATGTTTGTTTACACATTGTCACAGTCGTTCGCTAGCGTGGAAGTTTTACGTCTCCAATGTGTGACACCATGTTGTCTTGACAACCATGCAATATCATAAACCATATTCAGCGCTCATTCTCTATTGGGTAGAGTGACATAATACACGTAGGATAAGCGATATGCTAACAATATTGCATGCTGTCAAACCAAATGAATGAAACCCGCTAGAAGGGAATAGAACACGTTTTTATTCCATCGAAAAAGTGTCCTGTATGTATAATAGTACTGTAGGTGATATCCATCTGATATTTGTTCTTTAAAAACTAAGCTATAAAATGATTAGCATTTTTAAAAAATACATGGCTAATAAGATTTACACAAAAGATAATATAAAATAGCATCAATAAATTTAAAATCAAGCCTAACCAAAAAAAAAATTTTTCAAACTCCAATTCCAGTCTTTTCCATTTGTTACAAGACTGGATCAAATTCATTCTCTTTTCCAATCGACTTTTGTTTTTTGTGTGATCAGCTCAATTCCTTGGTACTGTATCAGTGGCATCTCTACTAATATCGTAGTGTTTGTATTATAGCTGTTGTGCTACTCTTAATTGTTCAGGTTACTTGTAAATGACTTCCAGTATGTGTGTTACAGAGAAAATGATTAAATCTTTATCAGTAATATGTTAGCATCTAAAAAATAATTGTCAAGAGTGTAGGTATCATGCCGCCATCTTGTGTCAGAACTACAATTCCCAGGCAACTTCCGTGTGACCTACGTCACGCGTGGGCGGGATCACCTACGTCAGTCTGCCATGCACGCATAAATCCAAGCCAACGCTTCCATCGTTGTCTCTCGCGTCTGGCTTCCGATGGATCTGGACGTATAAAGAGGCGCTCTCCACCAAAAAGACGTCTTCTTTCTTGCAAGATCCATCACTCAGCGCGATTTTCTTTCTTACCCTTGGCAAAGGTTAACACTCGAGTCGCGCGATCTTTAAACTCAACCGGAGTTACAACCGGTTTACTTGCATTAGAAGTGATGTCACGACTGCAGCCCAGGCAGTTAAAAGTTAAGAAGCGATTGAATCCTTTTTAACTCAAAAGCGCTGTGCGTCTTATTCTGATCAGAGACTTTTCCTCACGAACGCTGAGGTTCGGACCAAGAATCCTCTGCTCTCCACGGGAACCACCCAAGTGCTCCGCTGGACCCGAAAGTTTTCTGCGCCTCCATCACGAGCGGCTCACGTGCTCCCACGGTGAGGCCCGAAACTACCCCGGCGAATAGTTCTTCATATCTTGCTAAAGGCAGGATTAAGTAAGATTTTGGCATTTGGGCATAATTAGGATAGTCTTAGGAATTTGCTTTTATTTGAAAGAGTGTGAATTTAAACCCAGGTTTATCTGTTACACTGTTAAACACGCAGCGTGTTGATTTATTTTGGTTCTATGTTCTCTCAATTGTTTGATAGGTTGTGCATTTTCTCTCTCTCTCTCTCTCTCTCTTATTCTGACTAACACCTTCATTTCCTTATCATACATTTTGACCTTATCAAGGTTTCAGTGAGTTTGGTAACGCTATGAGTGTGGAATCTTTTTGTTACTGAGAACACGTGCTCAACAGGCCTGACCAGGCCTGATACACTTTAGATAGCTTCCCTTTTGTCTTTAGCCACACGTGCTCAGTAGGCCTCACCAGGCCTAACAAACACGCTTTAGCTAGGCCATAGGGCCTTTCACAAACCCATACTAGCAACACAAGGCTAATCTAGGCCTCCACCACGTGTAGTTAGCTACACGAGGCTAAACACCGAGCTAATCCTTTGTTCTATTTAGATAACATTCTTTTGTTTTAGCTAGCAACAAGCTAGGCCTCCACCACGTGCAGTTAGCTACACGAGGCTAAACACATGGTCAAGTCCTACACACACACCTCACCTACACCTCACTGCTTGTATATATTGATTTATTATTTTTATCTTTGTATAATAAATTCATTTATTAAACAAACTGTGTTTATTTGTGAACAATATCTGAAGTCCCCAATCTTCTCAAAGAATTCAAAAGGGTGCATATGTTTTATGTAATATGGTAAGTGATCTTAATAATTTGGAAATATACCATAATTTAGCTGTTTGGTAATTTATTATTAAAGCACCAGGATTAATGGTATGATTCACTAAATGATTCACTGAACGATTCAATTCAAACGAGTCAAATTAAACAATTCAATGGGATTGATTCATTTTAATTATTGACCTTCGAAATTTAATGAGACTGATTTAACGAGCTTGATCACTTAATATCAATAACTGATTGCACCCACAAGAGGATGAAAATATTGGTATCCACTATTCACCCTGGGAGAGACAGAAGTCACGGCATTACAGTGTCATTTTTTGTTAAATTGTTAAATCAGTTTATAAATTGAGTATTGTTATACAAATCATGCCCATTAGCCGCTACCCCACAACCTCCAGACTCTTACTGTAGGATTTAATGCATATTTTCATGCAGTACTACATCAGGTGGCTTCTCATATGGCAAAAGCCTTAAAGGAAAACTCAGGCCCATAGAATTACATTGTAGTGGTTTACAGTTATATACATTGCGTGGCAGTTGTTGCCGTGATAACAGAACTCAATAATGGACCGATTTCAATCAATCATTTTTGTCCCTAGTAAATACTTGGGCCCAGGTTAAAAAACTTTAATGATAAACCTGATTGCTGTGTTTAAAGTCTCTCTCCTTGCCCAACTGCAGGTCATATGTTTAGGTGCCCAACAGAACGGACTACCTGAAGATTACATAAAGAAGTTACAGGCTGTGAAGACCAACAACTACACCGGACCCTCACTAATAGATCAGATTAAAAGAACTGAGCAGGGGGGAAATGTGTAATTACAGTGAAGTTTTCTTCTTTTTGGAAGGAGTTTCCAAGCTCAGAGCTTGCTGGAGCATGTCTCAAAATAATATTACCAAGATGCTGTTGGGGTGGTGATTTTTAGTTTTTTGGCTTCTTGTAATGTGTTACCACATGATCCTATGATAGGGTGTGGTGCCTGTATGTATAAAGAGTTGATTCACTGTTTTTATCCATAATAAAGCATGAAGACCTTCACAGGTTCCCAGAGTTTTATTGTGATTTGACATGAAACAATGAGGAGCCAAATACAGATTTGCAAATGTATTATTAAAATGTACAGTTACCATTTTTCTAAATTGCACTTAAGTTAAACATGTCTTCAATGCAATTTCAGTTATACAATGGTAATTCAAAATGAAATAACCAAATAACATTAACTTAAACTATTATACAACACTATTTATGAAATTCATAGTGGATTATCTCCTGATAATTCTATTGTCCTTTATTAGTGCAATGTATCAGTCTGGTGGGTTTACTAAAAATCATAACTGACCATGTTTTCCTTGAGGGAGAGGAGGAGAAAAAAAAAAAAAACCACAAAGTAAATGAGTAATAAGCCTAACTATAGTCCACACCTTACACAAGGCTCTAAGTGTACAATCAAAACATGGACTTGAAATAACTCGCTTCATGATTTTCAGAAAGCTACCATGTCGTACTGCAACACCAAACACAAACATTAAGTGGTCAGATTACAACGAGCTTTCAGTTGTGTAAATCACCCTGAACAGTGTGTTCCTGTGAAATCCTGAACCCAAACTCATAGAAATGCTTTAGTAAAATTTCATTTACGACTATTGCCCATGAAACATAGCAGCACATTTTAGCAAAAAAAAAAAAAAACCACGGCACTTGATTCTTTTAGCACCGAACTATGTAATCTCCACACTTTGGGGGGGGGGGGGGGGGGGGGGGACCATTTCTTTTAAACAGAGGTGAAAATCAGTTGCTACTTTAGATCTCTACTTCTAGAATAGTTAGCCCAAAATTGGGTACAAGTTCACCCAGCATACTTTGTGTGTCCAACGTGGCTGTGTTCAATGACAAACATCCTTGTTCTCCTGAGCACCGTTTCTTACTCGGGACAAAAGAAACATGTCCAGTGTAGATACAGTGAAGCTACATCCTGAAGCCCAGATGGTTCAACACAGCAGTGTTTTTGCACTCGGTCCTTTGGTGTGCTAAAATTGAAATGGGGAGGGGAATAAGTCACACATGGGCAGGATCCCTGAGTCAGTTTTAATCGTCTTTTGGCACAGGTGTGGATATAAAAATAATTCACAGAGGTTCTGGATCATGGGGTGTGCAGCCTTCAGTGATTAAATGAAAGAACCTTAAAACAAAGGGGAGGGGACAAGGTTATACTCTTTGTCCAGGCCAGAATGAATTAATTCAAAAGAAAAAAGGCATGACTGTGTACAATACCTGTGCAACGTTAACAATTGTTTAATCAGTAGGGTGTTCTGGGCATGACCTGTTTACCTCAAACCACTCATCAATACACCTGTAGGGGGAGAGAGAAAAGAATAAATACTGATTTGTAACCAGATCCGTGTGTGCTTGGATCAGGTTTGTCTTGTAATACGTTCATTTTGTCTTTACCCTTTGTGGTAGATGCAGAGGCAGGGCAGTCTGGCAATGGTGTCTCCTTGGATCAGGTCATCCAAACATATCGCACACTCCCCAGAGTCCTTCATCAAGACATCCTCTAAAGTCATAAAGGAACAGACATTACTTGGTCAATAATAAATAAAATTTTTTTTTTTTTTTAAACTGATGTTCCTTATTCCAACTGTTCTCTTTTGTACCTTACTGCAACTGGGATAAGATTTTATAACCGGCTCCCTCTGGATTCGCTCTAAAATCATATGCTGTATTCAACTTCTTGCAGAAATGGGAGTTTAGAACATTGTCATTTTCAACCTCCGTGTGTTTGAGCTACAAAGTGGCAGAAAGAACACGGACGCCTCCATGTTCCCTTTCGTTAGCTACAATCTAGTAAGCTCACCGTTTTGAGTGAGGTATATTTACCTCCTCAAAACAATTAACTGTATATTTAACAGTTATTTCACGAAATCAAGTATATGAGCCGATAGCTGACGAGGTGCATCTGTTTTATTCTATCCACATCTCACTGAATTTTGAGAAAAGAGCATTTTTATTTTTTGCAAATTCGATAAACAATAACTTTATACAAAACGTCAGACAAAATCAGCAAAATGACGGTAGCAATGTGTGGGGAAAAAAAAATGCTACCATTCTTGAAGAAAAAAAAAAAAAGTGTGGGCGGCACGGTGGTGTAGTGGTTAGCGCTGTCGCCTCACAGCAAGAAGGTCCGGGTTTGAGCCCCGTGGCCAGCGAGGGCCTTTCTGTTTGGAGTTTGCATGTTCTCCCCGTGTCCGCGTGGGTTTCCTCCGGGTGCTCCGGTTTCCCCCACAGTCCAAAGACATGCAGGTTAGGTTAACTGGTGACTCTAAATTGAGCGTAGGTGTGAATGTGAGTGTGAATGGTTGTCTGTGTCTAAGTGTCGACCCTGTGATGACCTGGCGACTTGTCCAGGGTGTACCCCGCCTTTCACCCATAGTCAGCTAGGATAGGCTCCAGCTTGCCTGCGACCTTGTAGAACAGGATAAAGCGGCTAGAGATAACTTCAGGGTTTTTTTGGTGGTTGGCAAACCAACTTAAAGCTGCATTACCACCACCAACTGGGCTGGCATGTGGAACAGGAAAAAAAAAAAAAAAACACATCTTAGCCATTTCTGTTTCAATTTTTGGGGTTTTGTTTTCAAGTCAAGTTTTTATTTCACCCTCGGTTAGTTCAGCAACATGCTCTGCTGTTTTGCTGGTCTCTCCTCATGGTATAGGAGCGGATATCCTAGTAGTAGAGTAGCCAGAGTGCGCGATTGCTCATATCCAGTGAATGTGGATAGAAATCAATGATTTAACATGTTAATGTCTGCATGTTGCTTGATCTAAAGCAAATACGTGTGTACACACACACACACACACACACACACACACACACACATTTAAAAGTAAAAACAGTGCTACTTTGCTTAGTGTTGAGGACATCATGTGCTAAACAGGGTGGAGAGGACCATCTTAAGGTTCCAAGTAGGAATTCAGTGTTGTAAATGGGTTTCATTTTTCCTTGGCAAAAGATCACAAACTCAGAGCTTTGTCAGTCAAACACAGCAACCTCCGTTTCTTTGCACAGGGGACGTGACTGCACTGAAAACCCTCTGGCTGTGTAATCAGCTACTGCTGTAAACACATTACATCACTGCCTCCATACATCTTTACATTGCGACCTTTATTATTGGTGCATTTTATATGCGTCTTTCACCTGGAAATGGATATTTAAAAAAGTTCTTCTGAAGAAAAAATGTAAAAAAAAGGTACATAATTAGAATGTAATCACCTTTTAGAGCAAAGTGTAAAATGTTCACTACATGCACCATTCGAGATACTAAATATGCAAAAGGTGTACACTTACCCAGGCTACAAGGACTGGTACTGTTTAGTGTGCTTCCCCCCCCCACTTTGTAATTTGATCATACACAAAGAACATGACGCTGCTAATCTCCCCCGCCATAAAAAGATGAGGTCATCATACCACAAGACACTTCAAACTGCAACACTCCTACTTTTTTGCGATATCATGAAGTGTACGCGCGCATGCGTCATTGGTTCATTTGTGGCCCTGAGGGAAGGGGAACAGCTCAAGTCTTGTTGGTGATGGTGCGATTACACCTCTGAAATCATCGCTGGAGTTAATAAAGGTGATGTTAAAGAGTTCAAAACAGAGCCTGAGCACCAGTCCTGCAGAGTCATCAGATACCCTCCTTCACTGCATGAGGGACACCACCTCCACCATGTTCAACTGGTTTGGTTTCTACATGGAAGTAAAAAGATCTTGAATAGCTTGTAAATATATGCAACAGGTCATATTAAGGATTTAAAAGGCGAGCCTGTCATTCATATGTACATTTATACAGTGGCAAAGGCATTCTAGTGCATCCTGTCCCTGATTTACGCTGTACTTTTATCTTTTAACATGCTTATTTACTTTAATAAATAATTCTATTGTCAGCCTTTATCCTCGCGTGGTGTCCCTTTATGTTGCTGTACCATATGAGACAGTGCGACACTCCATGTAGATATAAAATGGAGCTCAGGAAAAACTGGGAACTCTGAAGCTGTGAGGCAGGAACATCACCTGTACAGTAGTGTTATTTAATTTAAAAATAAATGCAGAATACATGTAGACTTTGGTAATCCATAGAACTTTATTTAAAAAAAAAAAAAAAAAAAAAAAAACACATTCTACCCTTTTGATCAAAAGGCACCACTCGCAAATTTTTTATTTATTTTTTGGTTATCATCCCATCATCCAAGTCTGTTTGAAAAATGGTTAAGGAGACACTTTGCACTATAGACCCCTTGCGCAAGACTTCATGCATCACGTGATAATTTCACCTGGGGGTCAAACAAACAGACACCGTCTTCGGGTAAGCAAGGCTCAATTTGTCTTCAATATGGTTAATTTTTGCGGCGTTTTTTTGTTGTTCCAATTGTTCAAATAGGGAAATAGATTAAAAAAAAGTCTCCCTGCTCTCAAGAAAAAAATGTTAAAGAAGCAAATGCTTCAAGAGCAATGAAGAGATGAGTGGTTAAGAGATGGCTGGAAGAGATGAGTGGCTGGACAGCAAGCTGGACTGGACTTGCAACACCAACCACCTGTACAGGAAGGGACAGAGCAGGCTATACTTCCTGAGGAGGCTGCGGACCTTTAACATCTGCAGGAAACTCCTGTGGATGTTCTATCAGTCCGTGGTCGCCAGTGTTCTGTTTTACACCGTGGTGGGTGGGGGGGCAGCACATCCAAGGATGACACATCCAGGCTGGACAAACTGATCAGGCGGGCCGGCTCTGTGGTCGGCGTGAAGCTGGACTCTCTGGTGACGGTGGCAGAGAAGAGGTCTATGGACAAACTACTGAACATCATGGATGATGCCAGTCACCCTCTGCACACCGTCATCAGCAACCAGAGGAGCCTGTTCAGTGACAGAATGCTCCTTCCCAAGTGCAGGACAAACAGACTCAAAAACTCCTTTGTCCCTCACGCCATCAGACTGTACAACTCCTCTCTGGGGGGGAGGAGGGGTAACAGGAGGACAGAGGACGGGAAGGAGCAGTAGCCTAGCCTGACAAAAAGTAATACTGGACAATGTGCAATATAAAGTGCAATATCTCTCCTGCTGGACTTTTTTTTTTTTTTTAAATATTTATATATGTAAATACTTAATGTATCTAGAAGTTCTCCATTTTCTATTCTCTGTTTATCCTGTAATGAGGCTGCTGGAATTTTTAATTTCCCTGAGGGAACCCTCCCAAAGGGATCAATAAAGCTCTGTCTAATCTAAAGAGAATACGACGAGAGGATCTAAACCTGAAAACTCCAGAGAAATTCGTGATTGTATTTAAAATAAATAAAATGTGTATGCCCTGCACATATGGCATTATTGACAATAAAGTTGACTTGACTAAATAAGAAGAAAAAAAAAAAAGTCAGGAGTGAGTATGGAAGTGTTTGTTTAAGCACGTCAGCGTTGAAACGAAGGAATTCCAACTCTGCGCTCTTGAGGAAGTCTGACTTTCTGAATGGGAATTATGGAAACCATTTAAATAGCTTTACTACTCAGAAGCTGGAAATGTCTCAATGTGCGTTTACTCATTAATCTAGCACATGTAAATATTTCACTAGTCAGAGTCACAAGGTTCAGCACCAAGTAAGGAATAAAACTCATTGGGGGGGGGGGGGGGGGCATGCTGTTAGAGGAAAACCATCAAAAGTGGTCAGACAGAAAGCAGAGTTACTTTTACCATCCAAAAAAGTTGATTATATTCCCACAACAGCACATCCCACAGTGTTTTATTCCTTTTGTATCATAAAATTGTAATTACTGACATTGAAATGACACATCATTTATAGTTACACTTCTTGTTGTGAAGCATCTTTGAGACAACTTCATTCCCCTTAGCACTTGCATAACAGCGGCTATAAACAGTTTTTTTCCGCCTCTGTGTTGAACTTAAGACTTAAAAACGCAGCTTATTATGTTTCCAAAACACGTTTCCTATCCTGAAGCCTCCCTCATAGGACACTGACACTGGAGAATCCTTTATTTAACATAAATGTCAAATAAAGTTTGGGGCGTCATGGCTCCGGTGGATAAGGCGCCATACCATAAATCCGGGAACCCGGGTTCGATTCCGACCCGAGGTCATTTACCGATCCCTCCCCGTCTCTCTCCCGCTCATTTCCTGTCTCTACACTGTCCTAGCCAATAAAAGTGAAAAAAGCCCCCCAAAAAATCTTTTTAAAAAAAAAAAAAAGTCAAATAAAGTTGTCCTTATGGAAAGCTTCAACACAAACAATTATACTTTTTTGTTCAATAGCAACACGCTCGTAATCTATTAGCTTTCGATTATGTGCCGTGTCCTGTGTACGAACCCCTGCGCAAATCCTTACTACATAAACAAAATTACATCAAAAAGTGCATTATTATAAATGATTTGAGCTGCAGCTAGAACTACTGTCCGAACTGTTGCTATAGAAAATAAAACAACTTATGACCAATTAGGTTGAAGAATTCAACATCTGTGGTATTAGCAGTAATAAAATACACATTCCTTTTTAAACAAAAGAGTTTTAACCACATTAATCAGCTGCTGAACATGAGGTGTTGACTTAAAGGATTTATTGCCATGACTCATTAAAGGGAACCTTTGTTTAGTTTGTACACAACATTAAAGTGGAACAGTTCAAACAATAATTACATGGGACTAAACCATCACCACACCACGGAGGGGACATTGTTAAACTGTGTGCTGACGATAAACACATTGTAAGCAATTCTAAAGGACCCCCAGAGGGTTAAACGAGAAGAGCAGTGTCAGGGCTTTGCGTTAATGATTACTGACTGATTAAGCCGACTGCTGAAGCAGAACAGCGTTCAGACAACAGAAGCGATGGTCTTACCGTTATAGGTGAGTCTTGGTTTGGTGAGACACATGACAAGGTGAAGGTCAATTTCATCTGAAGCAACAAACTTCGAACACACAGGACAGTTGAATCCAGCTACAATACAAGACAGACAGATTTAAGTGCCGACATCCGTTTTGTAAAACTTAGAACACAATACATTGTTAATCTTAATACATCTTAATTTGTCCCTCTCGGAAAATCATTCATAATCTGTACTGAACCCTACGACATGAGGTTCTCCCATCAGATAGGGTAAGAACCAGTTCAGGCAGCTAAAAGTCCAATGAAGCCTTGAGTCATTTTTATCCCCCGCTGGCCGAAAGGCCCAAAAGGGAGATTGTCGTCGTGGCGATGTCCGTCCGTCCGTCCGTCCGTCCGTCCGTCCCGGGAAGGGTACTCACCTTCTGAAATCAACTCCTCTTACAATTTTTGGAGGAATTTCATGAAACTTGACAGGATTCTTTGTTCTACAGCATGTCGGTAATACGCATACTGCAATTTCGTTCAATTCAGTCACATTTTACCAGGAGTTACAGACCTTGATTACCAAACCTGCACTTTGACAATTTCATTAAAAAGTGCACTTGGCTTCTGAAATCAACTCCTCTAACAATTTTTGCAAGAATTTTCCAAAACTTTGCAAAAAGCTTTGTTATGTGTCAGTAATGCTCATATTACAATTTCATTCAATTCAGTCACTTCTTACCAGAGTTATGGACCTCGATTACAAAACTTGTACTTCGACAATTTCATGAGGGTGTATTAAGCACTTATAACAGATATAGTTACCAGCAGGGGATATTGCGCCATCAGAGCACTCTTGTTTATAACAGAAAAAGCATCTCACACATTGTGCATAAGGAACGGGCGGGGGGGGGGGGGGGGGGGGGGGGGGGGGTCTCCAACTCTAAGAGGTGAAATAGGCCAAGATGCGAAATTCAAAATTATTAAATTATTATTAAGCAGATAATGTCATTGTCATCACTGCCGAACCCAATCTGGGCTTGAGGTGAACCATGTTTGGTTAACTTGGCCAGAATTACAGCAGTAGGGTGGCCAGTTCCTTTCTGTGCACTCACTCATGCCCCTTTTCCACCAACTCCGTTCCAGGGCTGGTTCGGGGCCAGTGCTTAGTTTGGAACCGGGTTTTCTGTTTCCACTGACAAAGAACTGGCTCTGGGGCCAGAAAAACCGGTTCCAGGCTAGCACCAACTCTCTGCTGGGCCAGAGGAAAGAACCACTTACGTCAGTGGGGGGGCGGAGTTGTTAAGACCAACAAGACCGTGAAAGATTGCCATTTTTAAGCGACGAGAAGCAGCAGCTGTACAAACGCGAAGTCATCCATTATTATTATTATTATTATTATTGCTGCTGCTTCTTCTGTGTTGTTTTTGCTTCAATATTCGCGCCAAGGTTTATGCAAACGTAGCAACGTAACTGACGTATACAACGACGTAACTGACGTGTCTTCCCTTAGCACCGCGAGCTATGGAAAAGCAAACTGGTTCTCAGCTGGCTCGCAAGTTGAACGAGTTGTGAACCAGCACCGGCCCCGAACCAGCCCTGGAACTGATTTGGTGGAAAAAGGTGCATCACTCTCACACATGGACAATTTAGACTAGCCAGTTTACCTAACTGCATGTCTTTGGACTGTGGGGGAAAACCAGCACACCCGGAGAACATGCAAATTCCACACAGAAAGACCCCCCCTATCAGCCACTGGGCTCAAACCCAGAACCTTCTTGCTGTGAGGTGACAGTGCTAACCACTACATCACCGTGCCACCCAGTACATCAAGCATCAATTCAATTAATGCAGTCTTGACAATTTTCAATATTTGCATATTTTACATGTCAAGGCCATTTTATTCCACTTATTCCTTCTTAACACCAAGGACCATGTTGGTGTTTTTCACTTTAACATGTTATCCTTTGGATTTTATTGTCCATCAATCCAAAAAAAAAAAAATTCTCAATCAATACACCGCGGTGATTTGTCGGTTACAATTCTTACATTTGTTAACAAAAAAGACATCACGTTTTACAGTTCGTAGTTGCATTTAATGTTGTGGAAAGTCTGCGAGAAAGGAGTTCCTGTTCTCACAGCAGCTATAGTCAGTTGTTCATGCACCATCCTCTTTTTTCCTTCTCTCTTGAAGTTAATAAGACAGATCATCATGTAACCAAAAAAAACCCCAAACAAACAGTCATAAAGACTCATGTGTCAAAAGTTACTGATCGGTCACAAAGAGCCAACACTGGAGACTCCTTCGTTAAAAACATCTCCAAACAGAACGCTTCACTACATAAATCGTGTCTTGTTAAACACTTTAGTCTTTATTAACCTTAGATAAATGTAGAATGTTTGTCATAGAAGTCTCTGTGAAGGGGTTCTCACACACACTTATGTATATATAAAATTTCCAGTTACAGCCATAACTAAATGTTAGTGCTACTGTTATACAAAATTAAATCAAATACTTAGAATTAAACCAGGCTGTGATACAAGTCAAAATAATGTACATTAAATACCAATTCTGATATCAGTTTTATTTGTAGCGCCTTTCTAACAGACACTGCATTCGGGTTTCTGTAAAGCAGTTTTGAGACGGTTATATTTAAATCCCGAAAGAGCAAGCCAGGGAAGACAAAAATCAAGCAGGAGGTTCGACCATTTTTCCTACTTTTGCAAACTCTTTACATACAAAATCGAGATAATAAAAGATTCCGGGTGCTACAACACTAGAAGCCTGCAATCTTTTTTAATTTACATAATTAAATTTCATTAAGGTTAAACAAACCTTAATTTTAAAAACATACATAAAATCACTTTACTGTTTGACAACCTACTCTGAGGAAATAAAAACTTTCACATCCTCAAAGGCTCTTACTTGGATCCTTTTCTGATGGGTTTCTAGCTGGAATACCCGCCCAATAACGAAGTATTGCTTTAATATGGGTTTACTGATCTTTACTTCCCATTTTGTTTCACCTTTTTAAGTTTTTGTCAATGCATTGTTTGCTTCCAAGACAGTTTCAGGCAGATCTGGAATTTGGTGTGGAGACCTCGGCCCCTAAGCCACGCCCATTCACTGAAGTATAGGACATGATTTTACCCAGCGTGGTAGAACAAAGTGAAAGTGTTTGCACAGTGCTAGATATCACCACCAAGCTACCTTGTTTATGTAGACAGATTACATAAGTGCCATTAGTCCTTTGGTAAAAAGCTTTGTATCATTAGCTTGTTTTTAGGCTCATACCTACTGACATGCTCTACAGTCACAAATGTTCCCACCTATAGTCGTCTGTGTATACTTGCATTTCTAAATTAACTGGCTGTAGTAAAGCACAAGCTCTGGAAATCCCGGAGCTTCTGACCAAACAGATGTGACGCTTATGCAACAGACCACATGCAAACCATAAAAGCTGCTCCTAAAGGGCAAGGCCAACATCTGATAACGAGGTGCGAGTTCACAGGATAATACTTTTCTACCATTGCTTACTTTTACTAACCCACGTTCCAAAATGATGCTCAATTTCAGTCACGTGCATCAAAATGAAGCACTACCTTATCCATTTTCTCTGTTCCTCATAGCATATCCTCACTGCACTTTATAGTGCTAAAGGTATGAAACGCTACGACTTACAGGGACAAAAATCACAAAGAGAGCAAGAAGTTAAAATATTTCCAAGTAAAGACTACACCAAGGCAATTGTTTCCACTGCTCATCAGTGCTGGATATCTACACTCACTAGCCACTTTATTAGGAACAACCATCCACTTGCTGTTTTATGCAGTTCTCTAATCAGCCGATCCCTTGACAGCAGCACTACGCATAAACTCATACAGATACAAATAAAGAGTTTCAGTTAATGTTCACTTCAAATATCAGAATGGGAAAAATTGCGATCTCAAAATGTAACCTTCACTGTGGCATGGGTGTTGGTTTGAGCCAGATGGACTGGTTTGAGTATTTCAGAAACTGCTGATCTCCTGGGGTTCACACACACCTCTAGAGTTTACACAGAACGGTGCGAAAACCAAAAAAAACCAGACAGTTCTGTGGATGGAAACGCCTCGTTGATGAGAGGTCCAAGGAAAACGGACAGTGGCGGGTGTCGCAAAAGCCTTTTAAAGACTAAGAGGCTGTCCACACGGCAACGGATTCAGGTGAATCTGATAAAATTGTTTATCGTTTCAGCCTGGCGTCCACACGGCACCGGCGTTTTGGGTGCCCCAAAACGATATTTTTTGAGAACGGGTTCCAGAGTGGAAAAATCTGGCAACTGCGCCGTTGCGAAGTCGTCTGGATGAGTAGAACGGATTTGTTTACGAGGACGTCACAACCACATGACTAGAACAAGCAGCACTCTCGCTGTTTTGTATGAACCACTGCATTGCATTCACTTTTGTATACAGCTTTTCTTTTAAATAAACAAGTAACTGAACCTCATCTCATCTCATTATCTCAAGCCGCTTTATCCTTCTACAGGGTCGCAGGCAAGCTGGAGCCTATCCCAGCTGACTACGGGCGAAAGGCGGGGTACACCCTGGACAAGTCGCCAGGTCATCACAGGGCTGACACATAGACACAGACAACCATTCACACCTACGGTCAATTTAGAGTCACCAGTTAACCTAACCTGCATGTCTTTGGACTGTGGGGGAAACCGGAGCACCCGGAGGAAACCCACGCGGACACGGGGAGAACATGCAAACTCCACACAGAAAGGCCCTCGCCGGCCCCGGGGCTCGAACCCAGGACCTTCTTGCTGTGAGGCGACAGCGCTAACCACTACACCACCGTGCCGCCCCAGTAACTGAACCATTTCTTGAATTTCTTTTTTTTTTATTGGGCAAGACTGCTTTTCAAAATATTCACACACAATAAGAAAATTAAGTTATATAAAACTATGCACACTAATAAAACTAATTTGTACACACAGAAGGCACGATTTCCTTGCGTAGTCGCAGCCATCTTCTTGTTGTGTGTTTGTTCCTGAGTGCTTCACGCCGGGTAGAAGGAGTTTATGCGCATGCGTCCTACTTCTATTGTTCTGGTGTCTCCGATGGGACCGTCTTACAGCGCACGTAGAGGTGTGGCATGTGTATTGCATCATTTTCAGCAAGCGTTGCGTTGCCATATGTACCTGATATTTTATTGATCCGTTGCCCATATGGACGCGATATTCTTTTTAATAAAATCTCGTTGCCGTGTGGATGTAGCCTAAGAGCATCTTAACTAGGACTGTTTTCATTGTGCTGCTCACTCTACTACTTAAAGGGGCTGTGTCACGGTTACTGCACAAGTTTCGATTCTCTTACCTGCATTGTCTCCTCATCTTGAGCGACAGCAAGTGCTGAAGGAAAGCTGCATCACTCGAGTAAATACATTTCAGTTTGAGGGAATTGAAGGTAGCCAGAATATCTTGGTGCATGCAAATCCTTTTGTGGGCTCTGTGCCACGATTTTCGTACCTCTTTTCTTTTCAGCGCTCTTTAGAAATCTCCCGGCCACTGCCATAGCGTTTGCGCTGTGAGCAGACATCCTTTAGCCAAAAAAAAAAAAAAAAAAAAGTTACGAAGATCCTAAAACATCTGGAAAATATAGCTCCAGAAAGAAAACCTAATGTCTAAACAAATGAGTGATTCCACGCTTATGGGTACTGAAATGGGGACATGAACTTATTTTTAAAAATTCACCTAAAACCATTTATTTTTTTACCATCAGGTCACAAAACATGTAATCTTTAATGAATGATATGTTAAAAGATAACTTTAATTTTCTGAGATGTAATAAAAACATATTTATATGCCAAAGTCAAGCCTATGAGTTCCAAAATGATGTCTGTTACATTACTTCTGTTACGATTGTCCATCTCGCGTCTGTTACAAATTAATTACAATCTAGCTATATACCATGTTAATCTTATTGAAAGAATGTGTATGTTTATTCTACTACACATGGTTATTAATTATATTTGCTAAAACATCACTTTCCTATGTTTCAAAAAGTAATTCTACATTGTTAAAATTGAGAATATATATGTCCACAACACTTCTGTTACGTTCTGACTTTGGCATATAAATATGTTATTACATCTCAGAAAATTAGTTATCTTTTAACATATCATTCATTAAAGATTACATGTTTTGTGATCTGATGGTAAAAAAAAGAAATGGTTTTAGGTGAATTTTTAAAAATAAGTTCATGTCCCCATTTCAGTACCCATAAGCGTGGAATCACTCATATACAAAAATAATTTGAAGTAATGATAGTTTAGCAATGACTGAAATCGATTTTGACGCTAATTGGACGGATTCTCCAACTTTTGATTTCTGGTTGGGCTGAACTGTTTTCAAGATTCTGATTCATGCAGAGCATGCGCAGTACACGTGACTCCGCTCCTTTAACGCTTATCTTTGTTCTGCGATGCTTTTGGGAAACTCAGTACAGATTGGTTCAAGCTGCCAGGAAGGATATAGTAACTCATAGCAACTGTTTACAACCACGGTGAGCAGAAAAGCATCTCAGCGTGCAACAGCAGAAGAGCACGCTGGGTTCCACTCCTGCAGCCAAGAACAGGAATTTTTAAAGTGGCCGGTGAGTGTATACAGAACAAAACAAAACTAACTAGTGTTGCTAGCACTGGTCCATACTATTAGGCTACAGTTTTGCTAATGCAGACGCTTAAAACCTAGCTTACTGATGTTGAGAAAATAAACAGTGGTCTCTGCATAATTTCAAACAAGCAAGTCATTCATACATCACCCACTATTTTTTTTTTTCATACACATAATGATAATCACATAGCAACACTGAGTACTCTGTACCGATTAAATCAACTTCAAAATCAATTTCTGGCAAACCACCGACGTACAAAATGAACATGCACTTTAGGACATGCTGTGATAAATCACCTTCAGACCACCTCACATTACCCCATCATGGATGAATTTCCTTACTCAACTACTAACTACTCCAAGTTGAACCATTTTTGAGCAACCTCATACTAGTAATTACAGTTAATTTCTCGTTTTTAATCACCGCTCTATGTGTAACGTCCGTTAACTTCCAGTGAACAACTGGGAGTTTACTGAAACAGATGCCCAAATACCATGCAAGTGAGACATTAAATGACTGACTAATGTCACGCTCATTCGTTAATCAATCGAATCTTAACACACCGATCCACTTCGTTCCATACAGTACATTCTACAGTGTCTAATTTACACAACTCTACAATAAGTGTAGAGATGTACTTTAATTCCATAAAAAAAGGCACCACACTGACTTGCCCTCCTTAACCGTGTCAAGCAGCAGTAAGAAAACATGTTTTTAACCAACCAAAGAGACCACAGTCCTGCCTACGTTCTCTCAGCTGCCTTAAGACCAAGGCTCATGAATTCACAGGTCAAATTTCACCCAAGTCAAGTTGGTGTGAAACGAAACTAAGCACCAACAGAAGCAAATGCAAGTCTCTTGTACATCAGTAAACCACCTTTTCTGTTAGACAAACGCGCTTTGCATTTGGACCAAGTGTTGCTTTAGCTTAATAATTAAAATAAAGATAAATAAATTGGGGGGGGGGGGGGGGGGGTCTCACCAGCGTCTCTCTTATCACCAAAGCAACAGGTCAAAGACTGTAAATAGTAAGACTAAACCATAGATTTTAGCACCTTGTCTGCCATCTCTGCTAATCAAATTTCTTGGAATTTGATAGATACCTAGCATCTTAGCCCAATAAATAGGGTATTTCATGTATATCGATACATTCTATCGGCATACATGGCAATTTTATATGCATATGTAACCACACGTGTAGCTTAATTTAAATAAAAAAAAAAAAAAAACGAATTTGTTTTATGATGATTGTATTTTGATTCAGGAGCTAATCATGTTAATTTTCAGTAAAGAGTAAATGAAGTTACAAATATATCGGTTAATGCATTATATTATAGAACTTTGAATCATGTGTTAATCAGAATAAAAGTCTTGTTTAAGTGATAACGTTAGCTCAGTGTGGCCTTGGAAATATTGGTGGAGACAAACTTGAAACTTACAAAAGGTTTATATGATCCAGTTTAAAAAAAAAAATTTGAATGTTCAGATGTGTGAACCAATCAAAATTCATTACACTTATCAAACTTCATATCCGAACACGATAAAAATGAATGCTTTTGCACTTCGGAGTCAGATCACTCTGCAGACTGACTCGGATTTTGTGAATTGATTTAATAAGTCTAAACTTTTCTCCAAACTCCTTAAAGACTTTGAATTATTTTTGCTTGGGAGAGTTTCCACGACACATACTATGCGCAAGCACACTTGAGAGACTTAACCACAAGACATGCATAATACGAATTAAAAATAAAGACCGTTTTCAGGAAACTAAACTATGTAATGCAACCTTGTTGATGAACCCATAAGTTACTGGATATAAAAAGGTAGCAATGCAGCCATGTTTTTACTAGAAAACACAAATTACACTGCAATATAACTTTAGTACATACAGTCATACAACTACAGGATATCCATCTACTGAGCAACTTACTTTGTTTAGTTATTACTCAAGCCAAAACCTGATATTTTGCAGTGATCAGATCATTCCATGTAATTTTACACAACATTAAAAAAGTCAAACCATAACCAAGCTTACTGATTAGCAGAGTTATTAGTTGTTAGAAACACTGGTAATAAAATGGTCATACGATTTTTTTTTCCTTCCTCATAAACCAACCTCGAATGACCAGGACAAATTAGCAAGCAGCTATACAGCAAGGTTACACAACTCCGAAGAAGGTGGTGTTATCATTCAGCAAAAAAGTCTGACTGACTACACTGACTTCAGCTAACCCTTGAAAAAGTGCGTTTCAGGTTTAGTTTAGTAACAGAGCAAATTCTAAAAACGCACACTGCACATTTCTGCAAAGCATGTGACTTCAAGGAAGCCACTAGGTCAGAGCCCCCTTCCTCCTCTGTGTGTTCCACTTTCACCTCCAACATGACAAGATTGTGATAACACCTGAGCATTATCATCTGTTTTGGGTGAAGGTTTTAAGGCAAGCCCCCTTCCATTAATAGTCCAAGACAAATGTACAGTCCACACACACACGCGCACACATGCACACACGCACGCGCACACACGCACGCAGAACAGCCTGCTGCTTCCTGGTTCTGGTGGGGGAAATTGCTCAAGTGTGCAGTTATTACTGTAAAAGGCACTAGCATTGCACAACTAACATGATGTTCAATAAAACCTTTACGGAAGGCTGATAAATAGCTCCGTTCTAGAAAGATCTGGCATACAGCCCTGACATCTGGTTGTAAGGATGTACAAAAAGAGTTTCAGATCATGGGTAGTATCTCAAACAAGCTGAAAGATGTTCATGTAGAAGCTGAAAAACATACACTTTTTTTATATATATATAAAAAGGGCGGCACGGTGGTGTAGTGGTTAGCACTGTCACCTCACAGCAAGAAGGTCCGGGTTCGAGCTCCGTGGCCGGCGAGGGCCTTTCCGTGTGGACTTTGCATGTTCTCCCCGTGTCCGTGTGGGTTTCCTCTGGGTGCTCCGGTTTCCCCCACAGTCCAAAGACATGCAGGTTAGGTTAACTGGTGACTCTAAATTGACCGTAGGTGTGAATGTGAATGGTTGTCTGTGTCTATGTGTCAGCCCTGTGATGACCTGGCGACTTGTCCAGGGTGTACCCCACCTTTCGCCCGTAGTCAGCTGGGATAGGCTCCAGCTTCCCTGCGACCCTGTAGAACAGGATAAAGCGGCTAGAGATAGAGATAATGAGATATATTAAAAACAGTTGCACAAACAAATTTCAAGTTTTTCCAAAAAAAAAAAAAAAACCTCAAACACTGACTTGTGTAGGAACGACAAAGACAAACCTAAAAGCAGGGAGAAAAAAGAAAAACAGATTTATAAACCGAAATGGCCAACATTTGAATCTACAATATTTAACATTACCAAAAGTTACAAAAAATATAATTTTTCAACATAATTTCTGCAGTTTATGACGGTTACATGATACACCACCTAATTTCAGGGTTCAAGGGGAACTGAAATTTTTAAATTTGCTTTATTTCTTAATGTGTTATTCAATTACGTTTTCAGTTTTAGTAACCTTATATAGTGACTCGTATTGGCAACTAATTGCAATTTAATATTATACTTATTGGCCTGTTCAGTTTTTAGCCATGTTGAATGTAGTTCGTTTGGTCCACGGCAGGCGTCGCTTATCCATGCGATCTTCGAGACTTGTGCGAGACTTCGAAACGTGAAGTGTTAGCCAGGTATCAGTGTCGCGATTTTGAAAAATGTTTTCCAAACAAAATATTGCACAAAAACGAGTTTAAATAACGATTACTGCCTGCTTTTTTCAAACTTTCCTGATTGCTATCAAAACAAACAAAACTTCCAGCTTGATTACTTCAGCATTCGAAAGAGGGCGCGCGTGTCTTAACAACGTTGGCGGATGTTGGTCACTTTGATTTCCGCTGTACGTTTTACTTCAGTCCTACAATGCCTCGCACAGATCTCAACAAATCTCGTTTACAGCCATTGCTTGGACACATGGACTGATATTACAGAGCATATTTCAAACACTCATAACTTGCTATAGCAGTGACAACATAGCGATCAGAAATGCATTCCTATATTTAATCAAATGAGAAATAGAATTTTGATTTTAAAAAATTGCCTTAAGTTTCCCTTAAAAAAAAAAAACTTTTCAGTTTAAAAAAAAAAAAAAAAAAAAGGCTGTTATTTGGTGTCAGGTACTTTTTTTTTGTACTTAATTTGTGCAAGTGCTATTTTGTGTAGAAAGTGTGTAACGTTTTTAGAAAGTTTGCAATAGTAAACTTTTGAGAGAGAGAGAGAACGTAACACGAGTCCTGGGATGAGCACAAAGTGTGTGCAATGGAAAATCATGATAATGATTTATGCTAAATTACAGTAATGTTCAAGTAATTTACATTTTATGATTCCTTAGAAAGAGCCTTAAAAATGACTATCCAATGATTGCGATCAACACTTTATGCACAACAGATTCAAATAGTAATGACATGACTTGTACTGCTTTGCTCGTACTAACCCCAATAGACCATGACGCATTTGTTTCCAAAACAAATAATGACTGAGAAAATATGTCAAGTTCGAGGTAAAATACTGTAGAACTCATATGGCAAATTTGATTTGAAAACACTATCCACTAACGACATAAATATGCAGGAGTTAAATATTTGGTCTCAAACTGATTATTTATAGGATGTATAACTGAGTGAACAAATGAATGAAGTCTGATTAAAGAAATGCATCCACACGGCGGCATAGTGGTTAACACTGTCGCCTCACAGCAAGAAGGTTCTGGGTTTGAGCCCAGTGGCCGGCAAGGGCCTTTCTGTGTGGAGTTTGCATGTTCTCCCCGTGTCCGCGTGGGTTTCCTCCGGGTGCTCCGGTTTCCCCCACAGTCCAAAGACATGCAGGTTAGGTTAAGTGGTGACTCTAAATTGACCGTAGGTGTGAATGGTTTGTCTCTATGCATCAGCTCTGTGATGATCTGGTGACTTGTCCAGGGTGTACCCCACCTCTTGCCCATAGTCAGCTGGGATAGGCTCCAGCTTGCCTGCAACCCTGTACAGGATAAGCGGTTATGGATAACGGATGGATTCGTATGTCAGTGATAGAACTGTGCAGTTCCACATTTGGATACATGATGCCCAAGACTCATCCTTGCTCTCAATTAGATAGCATAGATTTGTACCAAAGAACTGCTGCTGTAATCAGAAACACTTCCACACTCATCCCAGGACTCCGTCACAACCTGCTCATACTAAACATGATGATTACACAACTAGTACTATCGGATTTATAATACACAATTACTAAAGAGCATAATGATTTACAGCCTAGTCAGAAAAGAGGACAGGATGGGTTCCCTTTTAAGTCCGATTACTTTCAAGGTTTCTTCCTCATGGCACCTCATGGAGTTTTTCCCTTGCGACAGGTCACCTCTGGCATGATCATTAGGGATCTAAACCTATGCCCTGATTGCTGTAAAGTGCTATATAACTGCTTTTAAAATAAACCGAAGCAGTATCACAGCCAAGAGAAGTGTTTATACCACAGAAACCAGAGGTTTTTTTTTTTAAAATCATGACACCAAATGGTGTCAAGATTTTTAGCTTATGAAAGACAAACAAGTGGTATGCATTTGTTTTGACTTCAGTTATATCCACTTTGTTCTTCAAACCATCATGAAATTTCCATACAACCAACAACTATAGAATTGTCTTTCAAAGTCACTTAAAACAGAAGCCATTAGAAGTCTGTGATCCTTATGCTGCCTTCTAAAAGTCCTGCCTACCTTGGGAACTTTCTCACAAATAAAATACAGGGGAAGAGTTTTTTTTTTTTAAATAAAAAGTGTGCACAATATCAATTTCATGCCCATTTCTCATAACACACTCTTGAAAACAAAATGGCAAGAACAGGCTCTTTAGGCTGATATCATATTTTTAAAAAATTCCTATATAAATAATCCCCCCTCCCCCCGAGAGAATTTTTCAGCCCATGAGTCTTTTTCCCCCTGCTGCTAATACAATAAACTTTAAAATCAGTTTCCAACACAAAAGATCCTTCAGCATAATAGTAGCATTTACAGCAAGAAATATAGTTGGGTCTCTTTGGCACTGAGCAATGAAAGATCCATGAATTAAGAAAGGTTCTCTGCCATCATTGACTTATATTCATTACTATAATGGTTAGATGAAAATTGAGTGTTCTTTGGTTCCCCTACCAGACAGGGTTCTAAGGAGAACCTCTGATAACTGAAAATATTTCCATTTCATTGCTCTGTTTGGCTCTAAATAAACAAAACATTTCATTGACTTGGAGTAAGTCATTTTAAGAATCTTTAAGGATTCACTTATCTGTAACACATACTATCAGTACTTACTTACAGGTAAATATGAACACTAATCTGATTTGAAACTCTTATGGTCAAGAACCCATGTCTGTATGATGGTTCCTTTAACTTTCTCAAAACGTTGAGGTTTTGCTGGTTTAACTCCTGCTAAAGAAGTTATTTTATATAACTTGACTGGTCAAGTCACAAAATGTCATGATGGTTATTCTATAATCATGCTGTCTACCTAAAGTTAACTCCTGCTCCGATGAATAAAGTTAAACCAGTTATATGTGCATGGTTACGGACTACATTGACATTTAAGGATTTAAATGTTATCTTATTAACATGTACTGTAAATAATCCACCATGTTTATATGCATGTTTATATGATATCGGTCAGTTGGAAAGATAGTTCGTGTCGTTATGCTCATGATAATTTGCTTGTTTGGGTAAAATGAGAAATCCTAGAAAGAAAATCTAAAAAGATTAAATAAAAAAAAAAAAAATTCTAGAAAGAGAGAAATCTAGATATCTAGAATGAAAAAGAAAGTGTGTTTTAAGTCATGTATAATTGTTTGGTCTCATAAGTGGTTCTATATTATGCATTTTATAGTTTACTGTTTTAACATCTGTTAACCATGAAACCAAACAGTAAAAAGCAACAGATCTAAAACGGTAAACTATAAAATGCATAATATAGAACCACTTATGAGACCAAACAATTATACATGACTTAAAACATTTCTTTCTTTCTAGATATCTTTGTCCTCCCCCCTTCTAGATTTTCTTTCTTCCTAGATTTCATTTCATTTATTTATTCATTCATCATCAACAGACCCTGCGGGTCCAATTACAGCGATGATAATTAAAAACAACCATAAAACCAAACAGTAAAAAGTATGTTTTAATTGTTATTAGTATAGGTAATTATGGGGCCAAGTAAAATTAAGGATTAATTTCACAAGTGATTTCGAAGTTTTGAAAATTTCAAAACTTCAAAATCATGAGTGAAATTGTTCCTTAATTTTACGAGGAACCATATGATTACTTGTTTATAATATATAGGGCCAAATTCATACTTCGGAAGCCATTCAAGTTCACAACATTTGTCATTCATGCTTTCTGAACCAATCAAGGCGCAGGACTTTCTTGCACGTTTGAATCAGTTTCTCAAGCATCTTTCATCATGACACGGCGACACGACATGAGGATTTACATCTTTCAGGATTGATCCCGGATATTTCTCTCGTCTCAGATGCCGATCCAATGCTGCCTGCATTACTTTAAGAGAGTCTGGTTCGTAGTTTTCCCCGTTTTCTTTCCTCACTTCTGCATAAAACTGCAAAGTGAGGAAAGAAACCTTGTCTAACTCACAGCATTCATATGCCACTAGAGAATTTCGTTTATTTGTCTTTCTGCAGCCCATTTCTTAAACACGGAAAGCCAAAAATTCGTACTTTTTTTGGTATTTTCATTCTTGCTTGCAGCTTTCAATTGATTTATCATTTCTTCGTCAAATATAGCGAAACGCAGCACTGCAGAGTCAGCCATTTTGTTGCTAATTTTTGTAACCAAGCAACGAACTAGCCAATAGCATTTCAGAAAGGGGAAAAAAAAGCCCTCCTTGAGTAATTTGGCCCTCATCTCATCTCATTATCTCAAGCCGCTTTATCCTTCTACAGGGTCGCAGGCAAGCTGGAGCCTATCCCAGCTGACTACGGGCAAAAGGCGGGTTACACCCCGGACAAGTCGCCAGGTCATCACAGGGCTGACACATAGACACAGACAACCATTCACACTCACATTCACACCTACGGTCAATTTAGAGTCACTAGTTAACCTGCATGTCTTTGGACTGTGGGGGAAACCGGAGCACCCGGAGGAAACCCACGCGGACACGGGGAGAACATGCAAACTCCGCACAGAAAGGCCCTCGCCGGCCCCGGGGCTCGAACCCGGACCTTCTTGCTGTGAGGCGACAGCGCTAACCACTACACCACTGTGCCGCCCTGTAATTTGGCCCTATGTATTATAATTGCTGTAATTGGATTCGCAGGGTCTGTTGATGAATAAATAAATGAAATAAAATCTAGAAAGAAAGAAAATCTAGAACTAAAGAATGAACAAAAAGAAAGAAGACACAATAAATCAAGTCAATGCCATGAGCCTCACTGTGACCTTTGATATACAGTGTGCGGAGAGCTGACAAAGTTCTGCGCGTCTTTATAACCATCACAGACTGTTTTTTTTTGGAATAAAAGTAGTGTAACTGTTATGATCACAATGCATTAGGATTAGAGGTTCAGCTCTTGGTAGGTTATTGTTGTCTGATTGCTTTCACCCAACCTCAATCAGACCCATTGACTCATCATGGCGCGCGTGCTTCCGTGATTATGGCGCATCTTACCTCCGAGCAGGTGAGGGGACAGGTGGGCCGGTAACGATCCGATCAGTAATCTCGGACCGGAATGGCTTAGCTCCCCGTCCTCGTCGCTTTGAGTCCCGCTACTCTGCGCTATGATGGTGGGCTGAAAAAGCGAGTTGGGTCTCGCACCGTCCGTCGGGTACCGACCGCGCGCGCCGACCTGCTGCTGGTTTCCGGTGTTGTAGTACCGAATCGCCGCTGCGCTCGCGCTCCCAGAACCGGCGGCGGCTGTGCTGGTGGAAGTGGGAACATCCGAACCTGAATAAGCCCTGAGGCGAGAACCAGCCGCCGGACTGCTCTGTTTGGGCCCCATGTGTGTGTGTGTGTGTGCGCGTTTTGTTTTCTCTCTCTGTCTGTTTGTTTGTTGTTTCGAACGCGCTGTTTGTTTTGGGCCCTAAACAAAAACAAAAAGAGCGAGCTGTGATCAAACCAAACCAAATCAAACCAAACCTTGTCCGAGCTCTGAAGGGGATGGGTTTAAACTCCACAGATGTGAAAACAGTCCTCAGAGTCGCTACATGGCGTGTAATAAAAGGTCATGGCTGCACACTAGTTGCTCTTCCGTACCTGAAGTTTTGCGACGGTGCGAGCTGTGGACAGGCCTATCCGGAATATCTGCACTAACTCATGCGTTCACACTTAAAACAAAAATACACCCACGTGATCTGATCGGAAACAAAACATCCAAATGCTACACAGTAATAAAGACGCGCGGCATGAGATGACGGTTATTCTGGTGTGTGTGAAGAGTACAGATTGCCCTCCTCTTTTATGTGGCGTCGGGTGACGTCAACACGGAAGTGCAGCATAAACACTAAACACAAATCTTTCCTTGTCATATTATTCATCCAGAAAATCGGTTTCAGTATCAGAATAATGCGACACTGTAAAAGTGTAACAATAAACTTGCGATTATAAGCCTGGAATATATCTCAGTGGAAGTTGAATGAAGTCAAGACAGTATATTTCCTTATATTTAAAATATATGTAAAATAGCCTCAGGGGGCAGTCTATCACACACCCTAGGCAGCACATCTGCTGCTATGCCTCTAAATAACATGATGCTACCACCACCAGATATCAATCAGGTTTTATTTCTTCTTCTTCTTCTTCTTTTTTGCTGTGTGGGCGGCACGGTGGTGTAGTGGTTAGCGCTGTCGCCTCACAGCAAGAAGGTCCGGGTTCGAGCCCCGTGGCCGGTGAGGGCCTTTCTGTGCGGAGTTTGCATGTTCTCCCCGTGTCTGAATGGGTTTCCTCCGGGTGCTCCGGTTTTCCCCACAGTCCAAAGACATGCAGGTTAGATTAACTGGTGACTCTAAATTGACCGTAGGTGTGAATGAGAGTGTGAATGGTTGTCTGTGTCTATGTGTCAGCCCTGTGATGACCTGGCGACTTGTCCAGGGTGTACCCCGCCTTTCGCCCGTAGTCAGCTGGGATAGGCTCCAGCTTGCCTGCAACCCTGTAGATCAGGATAAAGCGGCTAGAGATAATGAGATGAGACAAATCTTTCCTTGTCATATTAATCCAGAAAATCGGTTTCAGTATCAGAATAATGCGACATGCTTATCGCTGTAAAAGTGTGACAATAAACTTGCGATTATAAGCCTGGAATATATCTCAGTGGAAGCTGAATTAAGTCAAGACAGTACATTTCCTCATATTTAAAATATATGTAAAATAGCCTCAGGGGGCAGTTTACCACATGTTCTACCACACACTCTAGGCAGCACATCTGCTGCTATGCCTCTAATTAACATGATGCTACCACCACCAGATATCAATCAGGTTTTATTTCTTCTTCTTCTTTGCCATGTGGGCGGCACGGTGATGTAGTGGTTAGCGCTGTTGCCTCACAGCAAGAAGGTCCGGGTTCGAGCCCCGTGGCCAGTGAGGGCCTTTCTGTGCGGAGTTTGCATGTTCTCCCTGTGTCCACGTGGGTTTCCTCCGGGTGCTCCGGTTTCCCCCACAGTCCAAAGACATGCAGGTTAGGTTAACTGGTGACTCTAAATTGACCGTAGGTGTGAATGTGAGTGTGAATGGTTGTCTGTGTCTATGTGTCAGCCCAGTGATGACCTGGTGACTTGTCCAGGGTGTACCCCGCCTTTCGCCCGTAGTCAGCTGGGATAGGCTCCAGCTTGCCTGTGACCCTGTAGATCAGGATAAAGCGGCTAGAGATAATGAGATGAGATGAGATGTAAAATAGCCTCAGGGGGCAGTTTACCACACACTCTAGGCAGTACATCTGCTGTTATGGACAATTTCAGTCCTCTAATTAACATGATGCTACCACCAGATATCAATCAGGATTTATTTCCTCTTCTTCTTCTTCTTTGCCATGTGGGCGGCATGGTGGTGTAGTGGTTAGCACGGTCGCCTCACAGCAAGAAGGTTCTGGATTCGAACCCAGCGGCTGGCGAGGGCCTTTCTGTGTGGAGTTTGCATGTTCTCCCCGTATCTGCGTGGGTTTCCTCCGAGTGCTCTGGTTTCCCTCACAAACCAAAGACATGCAGTTAGGTTGATGTGGGGCGACCTTGGGCTGAGGTGCCCTTGAGCAAGGTACCTAACCCCTGACTGCTCCTCGGGCGCTCTGGTATGGCTGCCCACTGCTCTGGGTGCATGTGTTCACTGCTTCAGATGGGTTAAATGCAAAGGATGAATTTCACTGTGCTGCAAGTGTGCATGTGACAACTTCAGTGTTCTGCCTGATGGCAGGTCCGCTCTGACAGCTTCAGCTATCAAAGTTTCCAGGGAAGGAAAGAAAGGAATCTAGATATCTAGAAAGAAAGAAATCTGTGTTTTAAGTCATGTATAATTGTTTGGTCTCATAAGTTGTTTTATATTATGCATTTTATAGTTTACCATTTTACATCTGTTACTTTTTACTGTTTGGTTTTATGGTTATGTTTTAATTGTTATCTTCGCTGTAATTGGATCCGCAGGGTCTGTTGATGATGAATAAATAAACGAAATAAAATGTAGAAAGAGGGCGGCACGGTGGTGTAGTGGTTAGCACTGTCACCTCACAGCAAGAAGGTCCGGGTTCAAGCCCAGCAGCCGGAAAGGGCCTTTCTGTGTGGAGTTTGCATGTTCTCCCCGTGTCTGTGTGGGTTTCCTCCGGGTGCTCCGGTTTCCCCCACAGTCCAAAGACATGCAGGTTAGGTTAACTGGTGACTCTAAATTGACCGTAGGTGTGAATGTGAGTGTGAATGGTTGTCTGTGTCTATGTGTCAGCCCTGTGATGACCTGGCGACTTGTCCAGGGTGTACCCCGCCTTTCGCCCGTAGTCAGCTGGGATAGGCTCCAGCTTGCCTGCGACCCTGTAGGACAGGATAAGCGGCTACAGATAATGGATGGATGGATGGAAATGTAGAAAGAAAATCTAGAAAGGGAAAAAACCCAAAGAAATCTAGATAGATAGGAATCTAGAAAGAAAGAAATCTAAATATCTGGGAATTTAGAAATAAAGAAAGAACAAAATCTTGAACTAAAGAATGAACAAAAAGAAAGAAAAGAAAGTGGTGTAGCGGGAGGGGGTGCCCGTGACACCCCCCCTTTTGTTGGACCATACATTTTTTCTCGCAACATGAGATGAAAGAATGATGCAAAGACCGCGTTATTTTCTCAAATGTATTCAATGTATTTTTTCATTTACCAACCTGTGGGTCTGTACTCAGGCTGCCAGTCAGTGTGTGCCCCCCCCCCTTTGAAAAATCCTAGCTATGCCCCTGTTACAGTAGTGGTTTCCCGTTGCCTTCTCCTGGATTATTCCATCCATCCATCCATCCATTTTCTTCCGCTTAGCTGAAGTCGAGTCGCCATGGCAGCAGGCTAAGCAGGGTATTCCAGACATCCCTCTCCCCAGCAACGCTTTCCAGTTCCTCCTGGGGGATCCCAAGGTGCTCCCAGGCCAGATGAGATATACAATCTCTCCAGTGTGTTCTGGGTCTACCCCAAGGTCTCCTCCCAGTTGGATGTGCCCGGAAAACCTCCAAAGGAAGGCACCCAGGTACTGGATTATTATAGAGGTTTTCTCCTCTCAACCACTCACACACACATTCACACCTATGGACAATTTAAATTAACCATTTAACCTAACTGCATATCTTTGGACTGTGGGGGAAACCGGAGCACTCGGAGGAAACCCACGCAGACACGGGGAGAACATGCAAACTCCACAAAGAAAGGCCCCGGTCAGCCACTGGACTCAAACCCAGAACCTTCTTGCTGTGAGGCGACAGTGCTAACCACTACACCACTGTGCCACCCAGATTTTATTTGGGAAGTGGTTAAAGCTTCGTGCTATGAATCACAAGGTTGTGAGGTTAAATCCCAACTACAATCGTTCACCTGTAGATGCTCTATCTGTCCAAAAGTTTGTGGACACCTGATCTGACCTGTTCTGATCTGACCATCACACCCATATGGGCTTTTCGAACATCCAATTTCCTTTGCTATTATAATAACCTCCACTTTTCTAGGAAGGCTTACCACTAGATTTTGGAGTGTGCCTGTGTGGATTTGTGATCATTCAAGCATAAGAGCATGCGTGAGATCAGATATTGACGTTAGATGAAGAGGTCTGGGGTGCAGTTGACGTTCCAGTTCATTCCAAAGGTGTTCAGTGGTGTTGAGGTTAAGACTCTGTGCAGGCCACTCAAGTTCTTCTACTCCAGCCTTAACCCCAAACCATGTTTTCATAGAGCTTGCTTTGTGCACAGGGGCATTGTCATGCTGGAACATGATTTGTGCCTCTTAGTTCCAGTGAAGGGAAATTGTAACTCTTCAGCATATAGAGTCATTTTAGACGATTCTGTGCTTCTAACTTTGTGGCAACAGTTTAGGGAAGAGCCAAATATCAGTATGATGGTCAGGTATCCACAAATTTTTGGCTTTTTAATGTAGAGTATAAACCCAATTTATCTAACTCCAAAATGAGTTAATATAATGTGGATGGTGGATCTTTTTCATTCCCTGCAATGTTCTAGCATCCCATTTAGGATGTATTCCTGTTTAACAGACAGGCTCTGGATCCACCACCACCTGAATGAGGATAAAGCACTTACCTGAGATGAACAAATCATTCTCAGCACAGCGCAGACATAGTAGAGTTTGTAGCACTGGAACAACTGCAGCAGGTTTTTGTAAACGTCAGTACTGAGTTGAGAAACAATCCACCAGCCAAAAGTATCCAGCATACAACAGCCCAGTGATTAAAAAGTGATGCTGGTGAAGGACTAGAGGACGTCTGGCACCATTTATGTGTCGAAAAATGTGCCGTAACCTCTAACTGTACATGTATATTGCACCATGCAAATAATATCTGGTCACTAGCGGTCTGTATCCACTGGATGGGGATGAGGTAGATAAAGGGGGGAATTGAATGCAGGTATAAGTTTATTGTCCCAAAGAAGCTGGCAACTGAGTGCACTGTAAAAAAAGAATAGTCGAGAATACTCGAAATTTCAAGGCAACAGTCTGCATTAAGAATTTTATGTTTTGCTAACGATGTATGCCCATGATAATCCAAACTATGATAACACTGTTATCTTTATTAAGAATTCTTAATTAAGTCAATTTTCAATTCCTCATTCTGCCAACATAGATTTCTCTTTTTGCTGAACAGTGGCATTCACAGTAGTACAAAAAGACAATTGAGGTTCTCACAATTTTTTGGGGGGCTTTTTTTACCTTTATTTGGATAGGACAGTGTAGAGACAGGAAATGAGCAGGAGAGAGAGACATCAGGAAATGACCTCAGGTCAGAATCAAACCCGGGTCCCCGGACTTATGGTATGGCACCTTATCCACCTGAGCCACGACAACATGATCTTCAACCGGAGAGAGAACCACATTGCCCAGCCCTTGCATTTGGGAGAGGAAACCCCATGTCTTGGTCATTAAGAGCATGTGCTGAATAAACACCTGTGGCAATTATGTATTTTCAATTCAGATTATTCACTATTGCATATTTACACATCATTGAGGTGCACCCTATCAGTTTGATGTGGATTTTTCTGTTCGTTAATAATTATTCATATTTTCTTGTCCATTCAATTGTGAATATGGAATTACTTGAACAAAGCATAATTCTATTTTTTAGAATTATCCACATCAAGAAAAATCCACATCAAACTGATAGGGTGCACCTCAATGATGTGTAAATATACAATAGTGAATAATCTGAATTGAAAATACATAATTGTCACAGGTGTTTATTCAGCGCATGCTCTGAATGACCAAGACACGTGGTTTCCTCTCCCAAATGCAAGGGCTGGGCAATGTGGTCCTCTCTCCGGTTGAAGTTCATGTTGTTGTGGCTCAGGTGGATAAGGCGCCATGCCATAAATCCAGGGGCCTGGGTTTGATTCTGACCTGAGGTCATTTCCTGTCTCTACACTATCCTATCCAAATAAAGGTGAAAAAAGCCCCCCCAAAAATTGTGATAACCTCAATTGCCTTTTTGTACTACTGTGAATGCCACTGTTCAGCAAAAAGAGAAATCTATGTTGGCAGAATGAGGAATTGAAAATTGACTTAATTAAGAATTCTTAATAAAGATAACAGTGTTATCATAGTTTGGATTATCATGGGCACATCGTTGGCAAAACATACAATTATTAATGCAGACTGTTGCCTTTGAAATTTCAAGTATTCTCAACTATTCTTTTTTACAGTGTGTATGTGAAATAGCCTGTGTTGTCTTGGCACTGAAATTAAACAGATGTTTAGTGTACGTCAACCAAAATAAAACATACATTTAAAAAGTATGTAACAAAGGTAGATTTTCATATATACACCACGGTTGTTCTTTTGACTTACAGTAGCCTTCCTGTCAGCTCAAACAGCTTCCTGTCTGGCCGTTCTCCTTCGATCTCTCTCTTCAACAAGGCGTGTCTGCCTGCACAGCTGCTCACTGGATGTTTTTGTATTTCTCACCTTTCTTTGTAAACACTAGAGATGTTTTACGTGAAAATCCCAGGACATCAGCAGGTCCTGAAATACTCATTCCAGCCTGTCTGGCACCTACAACAATGCCACAGTCAGAGTCACTGATTATCGCATTTTCCTGTTTCTTTTGTTTGATGTGAACATTAACTCAAGCTTTAAACCTGTATCTGCATGAGTTTATGTATTACTGCTGCCACAGAATGGATAATTTCACGAATAAGCAAAATGTTTGTATACAGTATATAGTCACAGCTACAAATATCTATTTACACTGCCAGAATTGTCTTTTCTTTCAGGAGGTCAGTTTGCTGTTATATCACAGCTGGTGTTGATGTCCACTACGTACATGCCAGTATGACTGTTGCCTACACTCCTCACTAATGTCTGTACTTAGCCACCTACAAGTTTTGTTAGTCATTCAGCCGCACACACATTGTACTCATTATTTCCTCGCTGGTGTTTACTGTAATGCCCATAAGATTAGACTCTGTGATTTCCATGATGTAATGCCTTTTGAATACAAGGCATTGCAGATTACTGGCTCTAGCCCGCTGTTGTTCTTGCTAATCAATCAACACCGAAATCAACCCTGAGCATTTTGTATGAATTCAGCTTGTTCTTCAAGTTTCTTAGCTTCTTTAAACATAACACCAGCTAAATATTTCAGCCAATCCTGATTGCCTCACTTTAATTTGCCTATAGTGTCCACCTTATATCCCCCCCCCGATCATTTTATCTCATATTCAGCCGGTTTAGGTCTCTAAATCGAATTCCACGACTTGTGAATCTCAGTGTCACTGTTGATACCGTAAATCATGACATGCATATTCATCATCTGTATTAGTTTTTTCTTGTCTGATTCAGATCTTATCTTCCTAACAGACATCATTTTGATGCAGTTGGTAAACACAGTTTTGCTACTGCTACAGTTATTGAAGGTGTTCATCAGGGATCAGCTCTTGGCCCGCTCTCCTTCTTTATTTACACGCCAACCTTAGCTCTAGCATGTCATCTCAGTGTCTGGTTTTATTGTTCGACTGATGACACATAGATTTTTGTTACCACTCACTTACTGTTACTTATTAAGGATTTAGTTTCTAGATTCTTCGATTATTAATGTATATGGGATGAATGCTGAATTCATTGGTCGAACATTTAGCTCTCCTCTTAGTTTTTAGCCTTATCGTGGGACACTTACCAATAATTATTTCTTCAAATCCATTTCCATAATATTGCTTGCGTATGACTTTGAGAGGGGGTGGCACGGTGGTGTAGTGGTTAGCACTGTCGCCTCACAGCAAGAAGGTCCGGGTTCGAGCCCCGTGGCCGGCGAGGGCCTTTCTGTGCGGAGTTTGCATGTTCTCCCCGTGTCTGCGTGGGTTTCCTCCGGGTGCTCCGGTTTCCCCCACAGTCCAAAGACATGCAGGTTAGGTTAACTGGTGACTCTAAATTGACCGTAGGTGTGAGTGTGAATGGTTGTCTGTGTCTATGTGTCAGCCCTGTGATGACCTGGCGACTTGTCCAGGGTGTACCCCGCCTTTCGCCCGTAGTCAGCTGGGATAGGCTCCAGCTTGCCTGCGACCCTGTAGAAGGATAAAGCGGCTAGAGATAATGAGATGAGATGACTTTGAGAGTTTTACACTTTTATCATCTGGCGCTGGGCTCCTAGCTGTTCCTGAAGCTTCAACTGTCCACAATTTGAGTCATTTAGCACCAGGAATATCTTGCCTCTATCTTCCAGAGACTGTTACTCCACGTTTCCTCTTTAAAAAGTGTTGAAAACTGCCTCATTCACTCAACGTCTTTGCTCTTTCTCATTTTAAGTCTTTTGTAGTGTTTGTTTTTTCTTTTCACATCTGTGTCTATTCACAGTTTTTGTTTGTAGATAGCCAATTTTAATGAACGAGCATTTTCTTTTTGGTCATCACGAAGCCAGTATATTAAAGAAAAGTATCATGTTTGAATATTTGTGACAACAAGCTGTAAATTGAAATATGCAACATTTAAAATTGATAAATTTTCCACTTCTGCTGCTGCAGTTCCTCTCACCATCCGGATCTGCCTGACTCATCCTGATGCTTTACTTCTGCTTAGAACTTCTCCTTCTGCTCCTGTTGATGCCCTCTGTGTTGATAGACACCCTATTTATGTTTTTGCAGTTCCCAAAAACAATTTATACCCAAATCTCATCCTTGCTTGAGTGCATAATCTCACCTGAATACTGTTGACTTGTTCGTAAAGAATTGCTGCTGTAACCATAAAGACTGTCCTGTGCTCATCTCAGGACACTGAACATCCTTTCAGCACATTTTGTACTATTTGTCTTAACTTTCTATATCTGTTTACTGTAATGGTTTATAATCTCACTTGTGTGTCTTGCAGAAGCGGACTTCCTTTTTGAGTTTGGTTTCTTTAAAGTTTTCTTCCTCGTGTCATCTCAGGGAGTTTTTCCCCTTGCTCCTGTCACTTCTGTCTTGCTCATGACAGATCTAAATATAAATCTACATCTGGATTTCTGTAAAGTTACTTCATGACAGTGTCTGTTGTTAAAAGTCATGTCTGTATTATACTATTATGTGTATTAATAGTATCATAGAATTAAAGTATTATAGCTACATATTAATATTTTCTATATTAGTATCTATAACAGTTATTCCACGAAATCGAGTCGTACATGAGCTGATAGCCGACGAGGCACGTAGCACTGAGTTGGCTATAAATATGTATGACCAGATTGAGTGGAATAACTGTTTTATTCTATCCACATTCACTGGATTTTGAGAAACTGGATTTTTTGCAAATTCAATAAATAAAAACTTTATACAAAACACCCGATAAAATCATTTCTGCTTAGAATGTAAATAAACCGGTGAAATGACAGTAGCAATTTGTGAAAAATGCTATAATAATTTTTGAAAAATAAAAAATAGTTTTTATACCATATTTTGTTGCGCTTTTTTGTTGTTGTTGTATTTTGGGGGGGTTTTGTTCTTCTTTAAGGTTTTTCTTGGCAGTTGGCAAAGCAACTTAAAGGTGCATTACCGCCACCAACTGGGCTGGAGTGTGGAACAGGAGCTATTGGGGGGGAGAGGACTATATTCTTTTAGCTAGTTCTGTTTCTTTTAAATACTTGATAATTTTTGGGCTTTTGTTTTCAAGTACAGTTTTTATTTCGCCCTCGGTTGATTCGCCAACACACTCTGCCATTTTGTTTTTCTCTACTCACGGTATATGAGCTGATATCCTTGTACTAGAGTAGCCAATCAGAGCATGCGATTGCTGATATCCAGTAAATGTGGATAGAATAATAACTAATATTGAACCAGTTCATTTATGTAACTTGGCTTAAAAAGCAAAATGGGAGACTCGCTGAGGGAACAGGACAAACTGAAAGAACGTCACCTCCACATGGTTTAATTTAGGAACATACACAAACTTGAGGACGAAACAAATCAGATAAAGCACGGGATAAAACAAGACAAATTATAAAATTACATCTTTAAGCAAACTTTAGTTAGAACTTAAAGTCTTTAAAATAATGATAGTTGTTTTAATCAGGTAAATACCCAAAGGTGTACATTTGGGGGGGGGAGGATATACAAAAGCTTGCAGAGTGTTAAAGCTGGATGATCAAATAAATAAAATATGAAAATAGAAGAGTAGCTTTGATTGATCTTATACCAGACTTCATTACATGTGGATGGCTTAATGCTGAGGAAGACAGAATGGAAGCAGTGAGTGTGTGAGAGATACAGGGGTCTGATGGCAGCATTTGGTGAGCAGTAAACATCTGAAGTCAGCAGGATCATATCAGCTTTCTTTGTATCCTGGAACAACATGTGACGTTCCTGCTGGTCCTGCTAACCTGTTTACATTGGTCAAGCGGTCCAGAAAGAATTTGCTGTGGGCTGTATCAGACTTCAGTCATCTCAGTGCTTTTAATCATGAAGACTGTGTGCTGGATGACGATCATATTTTTCTCAGTCAGAATGAGATGATGAAAAAAAGAGGAAGCTGCTTTTTCAGATCAACACGTTCACGCTTATTGTACTTCACACATTAAAGCTCAACTCAGGCTTTTACTTTAGCGTAATTGTGGAGGAAAACATCACGGAGGAAGTCTATAATTATCCATGATTTGTGTGAAAACATGCCCAAAGTTTAATACAATCAAAGACTATTGAAGACCAAAAAGAAAAGTAACCACGATGCATAAGTGCAAACGAAGGCTTGTCTTTACACAAAGCTGAAAATGCAATCACGCTATCTCCGATCTAGGGCTGAGAGCTTTACTGCGATCACTAATCCTATTCAATTCATGGTCATATAATCAAAGATATTGAGACATAAAAGGACAAAGCCAATGCTATGATGAGTATTTCAAAGACTTTGATATATTGCCTCTGACTTTTGAAAGCACTGATCGGTCTCAGACATTACGACACCTCGTCACCTATTCACCAGAAAATCAGTCACGACTTTCTAAGTACAGACATCCAGAAAGATAAGCTCTATTCATCATTGTTAAGATGAAAGCCTAAATTTAAAGCACCTGCTGAACTATCCTGACAATTTGGGGGAAATATTAAGCTATTTTAGCTATGTCATGTATTCAGAAGAGCTTTATGAATGAATGTATGTTTAATATGGTTCATAAATCCTCCTTGCTTAAAAAAAAAAAAACCATAAATTTTTGTTTCCTTCCTAATGGGATTAACCTGGTGGTTCCATTAAACAATGTAACAAGCTCTAATGGTTTTAATGGTTCCCACATGTGTATTAGATATTGATTTAGGTTCAGATTCAGTATACAGGGTTTATATATAGGGGATAGGTATCCAAGATGGCACTGATCTGATGCCAAATGGTGGATCGGATATTGGAGAAAAACAAATAATTCGATCCGATCCTGGAATTGAATTTGGAAAATATTTTTTTGAAACTGGAAATGTTTCCAAATAAAGAGACCTAGCTGTATTTTTATTCAGATTGATTTAATTATATTTATGTTTTATACTTTATGATATTATAAACAGAAATTAAATTCTATTTGCAACATCTGTGATTTTTGTGTGGGGAAAAAAAAAAAGTCAAGCTGAGTTCTGATTTTGTGTAAGTCGTGTTTTCAGCCATGTGGGTTTTTTTTTCTTGTATTTTTAAAGTGAAGCGATTAAATTAAAAAATCATTAAATAAATAAATTAATGAAACCTTAGCAGTTTTTAAAGGAAAAATTTTTTTTAAAAATCAACCGGGTTTCGATGTTGATGAGTATCTGAAAAGAAAAAAGTGCTATCATGCCTTCTCTAATATTTATATTAACTGGATGAAATATTGTTCAGATATGCTAACACCAGATAAGCTTAAATTCTGCATATAAACGTTTTCCTGTTTTCTTACACATAGCCTGAAATGCAGGATTATATAACAAAGCCTACAAGGTCCGTTAAGCAACTGAACCACAGCTTATTACAATAATGTTACCATCAGAGACATCAGACTCTTGAATCCCATTAGAAGTCCATTAAGGACGTCCAAAAATCAGTCACACGTTACCTGTTAAACCATTAGGACCCATTAAACTTTGATACCAACCCATTACACAAAATACCATTACACGGGAACCAACAGAAACCTGAAATTGTTTCGATTTTTTTTCTGCAAGGGCTTTTTAAATAAAACAAGAAGGACATGGGAGGTCGACTGAGAATGGTTTTGGGTGGAATGGTACATGGTAAAGGGCGAACTCGTGCATTATAACAAGCTGTGGTGCATGTGTGTGAGTGTGTAAGACAGAGGGATAGTGCATATCATAAAACAGTAGAAATGTGAAGATGGCTTGGAAGAAGGAAAAAAGAGAAGGAATGAAGCAACGCTCCGGCCTGTGGAAGGTCGATCCACCTCACTGAGCATATTATTGGCTAACACCCATCTGCTGATGGTCCGTCTCTGGTTCCTCCTCCACGTCTCCATGGTACTGCTCGTACGTGTCGTCATCAATGTCTGGAAGACCCAGGAGCTGGAAAACATCATCATGTTCATTCCACTGTTCATACAAACTCAGGTTATGAATATTGTTTTTTGTTTGGTGAAGACACTGATACACAACTTCATCTATCAGCAAAGTACTTTCAATATTTATAATAATAAAATTGTTAAATATAGCAACTGATTACAAGGGATATGTTCATATCACGGCGGCACGGCAGTGTAGTGGTTAGCGCTGTCGCCTCACAGCAAGAAGGTCCGGGTTCGAGCCCTGTGGCCAACGAGGGCCTTTCTGTGCGGAGTTTGCATGTTCTCCCTGTGTCCGCGTGGGTTTCCTCCGGGTGCTCCGGTTTCCCCCACAGTCCAAAGACATGCAGGTTAGGTTGACTGGTGACTCTAAATTGACCGTAGGTGTGAATGTGAGTGTGAATGGTTGTCTGTGTCTATGTGTCAGCCCTGTGATGACCTGGCGACTTGTCCAGGGTGTACCCCGCCTTTCGCCCGTAGTCAGCTGGGATAGGCTCCAGCTTGCCTGCGACCCTGTAGAAGGATAAAGCGGCTAGAGATAATGAGATGAGATGAGACACTCTCTCTCTCTCATATATACCCTGAGAAGTTTTTTTTGTAAGGAAATATTCAGAGGTGGACAAAGTACCCAACTTCATTACTTAAAGTCAAAGTACAGATCCCACTGGTTAAATGTTACTCCGATACAAGTGAAAGTTCTCCAGTCAAATTTTTATTTAAGTACTGAAGTACTTGCTTTTAAAAATACTTAAGTATTAAAAGTACATTTTCTGTCAACGCATCATTGTATTATTGCCACAACGCTTACAAAACCTAACGCCGTTACCAAAGACAGAAATGTGAATTCACAAAATGAACGCGTGCTGTGCCATCATGGTGGTTTAAGATTAAGCTAGCTAGTCAGTGAAACTCCATCTGACATGCTAGCAAACTCTTTTCAAACTTGAAATCATATTAGGTAGCTAATGCTACTAGAAAAGAAAGATTTCTACATTCTGTTTATTTGGCAAGATTATGCTAAAACATTTCTGAAAGGACTTCAGATAAGTTAACGTTATTCATGTTAGTGTAACTCCGTTTTTACATGCTAACTAACAGTGTCCAAGCTAACTAGCAATGTGTTAACGTAAGGCGATGGCAACTTGGCAGGAAAATCCATAGAAAGTCATTTGACTAACCAGACTGCATAGCTATTGCAACGTTATCGCTAGCTCTAAAAGCACAGACAGCTTCGTTGCAAGTTTTCTCTTGGAATAAAATGTTTATATACCTCAATATGCTTCCGCAGGTTGGACGGCGAGTTTTTGTAGGCCGTGATGTGGTTCGTTTTTGGCAAACAAAGCAAACACTTAAAACAAAATGAATCTTTATTCCTTTCAGAAAACTGAAACATGGGTTCTAGGTATGGCCGTAGGGGTGCATGCATTCTCCAGAAGAACCGCCTCCTTCCATTCTGCCATCAACTGATCGTGTTCAAATAATGCTGCTGAGAAATCACTGATCTTGATTTTATATGGTCTATGGATGTGACGTGACCCTACTGATCGGCTGTCTCAGTGTCACCTGCGAAAAAACAATCACGTTTTAGAAAATAAAATAAAAAAAACATCCACTTTTAAAGCTGCTTCATAGTAACGAGTAATGAGAACCTTGATAGAAAAGTAGTGGAGTAAAAAGTACGATATTTGCCTTTCAAATGTAGTGAAGTTAAAGTCATAAGTTTCCAAAAAAAATAATACTCAAGTAAAGTACAGATACTCAAAGTGTACTTAAGTACAGTACTCAAGGGGGCGTCATGGCTCAGGTGGATAAGGCGCCATACCATAAATCCGGGGACCCGTGTTCGATTCCAACCCGAGGTCGTTTCCTGATCCCTCTCCCACTCATTTCCTGTCTCTACACTGTCCTATCCAATAAAAGGTGAAAAAAGCCCAAAAAAATATCTTTAAAAAAAAAAAGTACAGTACTCAAGTAAATGTACTTCGTTACTGTCCACCTCTGGAAATATTTATCTAACATTTTATTGCCTGGACTCTCCAGTGCAACATTCAGGAAAGTCTTCAGGAACGAGGAGAAGAAAGAATTAAAAAGTGAGGCTGGTGACGAAAAGACTGTTAAGGAACTTGTTTTGTTTTTGAGACATTCACAACATTAAATGTAACTATGAGTAAATGATTAAAGATACAACAGGTCATTCATTAATAATTAAAAAAATTGTAATCATGAATCATGTCAAATTGTGGTGTGAGAGGAATAAACCAGTTCAGGATATGCTGTTACTAAAAAATAACCAACTTCAGGGTGGTAATGGTAAATCTGCTTCATGTCAGGTTGCACACTATAGCATCGTTGATTATTTTCCTAGAACAGCATGTCTCTGGGTCTTTTATTCCTTTCTTATTCAAATTATGCTACGCAAGTTACTTTGGGGGGCGGCACGGTGGTGTAGTGGTTAGCGCTGTCGCCTCACAGCAAGAAGGTCCTGGGTTCGAGCCCCGGGGCCGGCGAGGGCCTTTCTGTGTGGAGTTTGCATGTTCTCCCCGTGTCCGCGTGGGTTTCCTCCGGGTGCTCCGGTTTCCCCCACAGTCCAAAGACATGCAGGTTAGGTTAACTGGTGACTCTAAATTGAGCGTAGGTGTGAGTGTGAATGGTTGTCTGTGTCTATGTGTCAGCCCTGTGATGACCTGGTGACTTGTCCAGGGTGTACCCCGCCTTTCGCCCGTAGTCAGCTGGGATAGGCTCCAGCTTGCCTGCGACCCTGTAGAAGGATAAAGCGGCTAGAGATAATGAGATGAGAGAAGTTACTTTGGTAGCAAGAGTCTGCTTCACTTCACCTGGCCTCATTTAGGAGTCTTAGAGATCAGATGTAGAAATCTAAAATCAGCTTGGACTTAGAATTTCATTACTGCTGTACGAGTGCAACAAACAAAAACATACATTCATGCTCCTTACACACATCATTCTAGATCCAATACATATGCATTGGTCTTTAGTTTGTGATGAGATTAGTAAGGACTGATTCATGTGGGTATTTGTCTTGGAACCTGCAGCCTCACATCTTGCAGCATAGAACGCCAGTAACAGCTATTCTCTACTTTCACATACCCATAATGCTTTGCGCCTTGGAGGGTAACCAGGTGCTATATTTGTTTACCAAGTCAGACAACCTCAGTCGTCATTTCTTTGAATTTACACAGGGAAAAACGACTTTTCCTGATTTAAAGTTTTACAGAATATCTAAAGAAGCTAAGCGTCGAAAAGTGTGGTCAGACAGAATTCGCCATCCAAATTTTACACCGATAGACAACATGTGACCGTGTTCTGCACACTTCAGTGGTGGAGTAAAGTCTGATGATCCAAGTCACGAAGCCTATGACCCCTCTGTTTTTGTGTTTCGTCATAAAAAGTGCAAAAACTGAAAAACAAGGACAAGTCAAAGAACTGAAAAGGACAACTTTATTGAAGGATCAGATCCCAAAACAAAGCGCAAACAATGCAGTGTAAGTAAGCTTACATGTGCTTCCCCTTTTAGTGTTTCTGTAGGCAGAGCAGATGTAGTATTTGACCCTGTAGTGCTAACAGCTTCCTCTAACAGCCCAAAGATTGTCGTAATCTGGTAGGGTATGAGCTCGAGGAAAATCAGAGTGAAGGAAATCAAAATCAACTTAAACATAAAAAAATAAATCTGACAGTTCTGCTGTGTTTACAGGACTTACTGGACTGAGTGAATTCCTTGCTTGTGTTCCCGTGCACGAAGTGTTTTGTATTTTCTTACGGCTTTCTCGTCGTAACCAGCACCCAGCAAAAACCATTTCACTGTGGATTCTTCTATGATCAGTGTCAATCTTTCTCAGCGCTTCTGCCGATCTTTTAACTTGTGCAGGCCAGTAATTGTTGGAACACCCGTGTTGACAGATGAAGAAGGCTGCTGACTTTACTTGAGTATTTTTTTGGGGGGAAACTTATGACTTTAATTTCACTACATGTGAAAGGCAAATATCGTACTTTTCACTCCACTACATTTCTGTCAAGGTCCTCGTTACTATGAAACAGTTTTGAAATTGGATGTTTTTTCTTTTCTTTTCTAAAACATGATAGGCTTTCTCAGTGTCACCCGTGAAAAAAAACAATCAGTAATCACTAGGGTCACATCATATCCATAGACTGTATAAAATCAAGTTCAATGATTTCTCTGCAGCATTATTTGAACATGATCAATTGATGGCAGAATGGAAGGAGGCAGTTCTTTTGGAGAATGCATGCACCCATGGCCATACCTAGAACCAGGGGCAGAGCTAAAGGGGGTGGGCGGGGCCATTGCCCCTTGGCCTTGGGTCCTCCCCCTAGCCATACAGGGCCCCACCCTTTGACATTCAGGCCCTCCCAATAAATGTGCCTTATGCGATTTCACTGGAAATTCCTTGAAACCTACAAGTTTTCACATGATTAGACTAGTTGACGGCGGCACGGTGGTGTAGTGGTTAGCGCTGTTGCCTCACAGCAAGAAGGTCCTGGGTTCGAGCCCCGGGGCCGGCGAGGGCCTTTCTGTGTGGAGTTTGCATGTTCTCCCCGTGTCCGCGTGGGTTTCCTCCGGGTGCTCCGGTTTCCCCCACAGTCCAAAGACATGCAGGTTAGGTTAACTGGTGACTCTAAATTGACCGTAGGTGTGAATGTGAATGGTTGTCTGTGTCTATGTGTCAGCCCTGTGATGACCTGGCGACTTGTCCAGGGTGTACCCCGCCTTTCGCCCATAGTCAGCTGGGATAGGCTCCAGCTTGCCTGCGACCCTGTAGAAGGATAAAGCGGCTAGAGATAATGAGATGAGATGAGACTAGTTGACCTCTCTCTCCCTCATATATATATATATAAAATTTTTGCTACACATTCTTATCATGGTTAAAAAAAATAAAATAAACCCCTGTGAAATCAGGATAGTTGAAGCTTTCCTTGGATTCGAGATAACTGTGAATGCATCCGCTTCTGAACTGGAGGGCCGAATTATTAGCTGCATTGAAGGGAATGGCTTGAAGGGAATGGCTAGGATTAGTTAATACATGGAATTAAGCGGCGGCATGGTGGTGCAGTGGTTAGCGCTGTCGCCTCACAGCAAGAAGGTCCTGGGTTCGAGCCCCGGGGCCGGCGAGGGCCTTTCTGTGTGGAGTTTGCATGTTCTCCCCGTGTCCGCGTGGGTTTCCTCCGGGTGCTCCGGTTTCCCCCACAGTCCAAAGACATGCAGGTTAGGTTAACTGGTGACTCTAAATTGACCGTAGGTGTGAATGTGAGTGTGAATGGTTGTCTGTGTCTATGTGTCAGCCCTGTGATGACCTGGCGACTTGTCCAGGGTGTACCCCGCCTTTCGCCCGTAGTCAGCTGGGATAGGCTCCAGCTTGCCTGCGACCCTGTAGAAGGATAAAGCGGCTAGAGATAATGAGATGAGATGAGATGGAATTAAGCCACATGGCGTCATCGCTAATAGCATGACCACACTTAGCACATTCTAGTGATTTACCAAAAATCTGTATTTTTAAAATAAACAAATATCTAAGAAATAACTTAAGTAACAGGACAGTATGTTGACATTGACCTTATCAGTCCAAGTTTAAAAATCATCAAATATACAGAAAAGTAAATGAGAGCACTAACTTTTGGTCTTCCCATGGCCTTCAGAAGACACAACTGATGTCACTTCCTGTTGAGCATGTGATTTATGGAATGTTCCAAATTTGTCAGATGAGGTAATATGTTTGGGTAACAGGATTGAGTGAAAACCCAGGGACACGACTAAAATATGTATTTTAACTAAGATATTGTGGATTTCTTATGAAAAAAATATATTTAAACAATGGATAGGATATGGAGTCACACAACAGTGCAAAAGAAATCCTGTTTCTGAAGGATTTTAATCATAATATTTCATAGTTAAGTATAAAGTTAGAGTGCGGGGACAGGTAACACATGCTATTTTTCAGTGTTTTAGGTAGTTTTTATTAATCCTTACAATATCTTAAATTTGAAATCAGATCAATGTGCAGGACATTCTGCGTAATAGGAAATGTATTTTAAAGTACATTTTTATGTGCATTTATACATATAATTTTCTAGGGACGGAAATGGCACCGATTCGGTGGAATGGCTCTTAGATCTCTCCAGATGCCGTGGACAGGATTATGACGGTGCAGCGAACATGAGTGGAATTTATTCTAGTGTTCAAGCGAGAATAGCGGAGCGGGAGCCCCTTGCTTTGTACGTGCACTGTGCGGCTCATTGTCTGAATTTGGTACTGAATGATTCTGTCAAAACTATCCCAGAGATTAGACAGTTTTATGATGTGGTTGCCAACAGTGTTAAGAGATGGGCATTACTTGGCGACTTATTGAGCCCAGAGAGCAGGGACATAACCTTGAAATGCCTCTGTCCAACCCGCTGGTCCTCTCGCTACGATGTGCTTGTTGCGTTAAAGTACAGATATGGAGACGTCGTTAAAGCTCTCACTTACAAGCGAGAAAATGAATGAACGAGATGAGGCAGATGCACTTAAAAAGGCCATTACTAAATTTCAGTTCATATTTTTAATCAGCCTTCAGACAAAGATTTTGGAGTGCACTAATGCCATCTCAAAGTTACTGCAGGAGAAGACCATTGATCTCCTCAAAGCGTCTGCCTTATTGCAGAATGCTGTACAAACTCTACAGGAGTACAGGGAGCAGTTTGATGAAGCAAAGGCTTCCACTCTGGCATTGGCTGTGAAACGGGGCAGTCAAACGCAATTTGTAGCCACCAGGTTGAAAAAAGTGAAGCGCCACTTTGATCACCTTAGCAAAGACAGTCGGCTTTCCGATGCAGAACATTATTTTCGGGTGAATGTGTTCTGTGCATGCCTTGATGTAATCATTCAGCAGCTGTCACAAAGGTTTGTCAGTTTAAATCGGACTGCTCATTTGTTTGAGGCTATTCATCCAAATACGCTCCAGCATGCCAAGGACGAGGAGCTATACGAAGTGGCCCGTCGACTGTGTAATCACTATAGTCGGGATATTGACTCCAGCTTTCCTGGTCAACTAGTGTCATTTAGGGCATGTTTCAAGGAGCAGATAGCGAGACACACATCTGTGCTTAGCCTGACCAGGTTGCTGGCAGTAGATCATCCAGCAGTAACTTCTACATTTAGTGAGGTGTGCACGGCCTTCTTTCTTTTTCTCACTCTCCCCATCTCAGTTGCGACAGCAGAGCGCTCTTTCTCCAAATTAAACTTGATAAAAAATTATCTCAGGATCGCAATGGGTCAAGAGAGACTCTGTGGATTGGCCATTTTATCAATTGAGAATGAGCGAGCAAGAGCGCTTAACATCCCTCAAATAGTCGACGACTTTGCGGAGCGCAAGGCGCGTCGAATGCCTTTTTAATGACGAACGCAGGTTTCAGTGTTGGCTTTGTAGTTGAAGACGTGCTTACACAACGAGGGTGTATCATTCATGATTGCTGGATTTTTTTGTTGTTGTTTAGTGTCTATTTGGAACATAATAAAAAATGAATGGAAAATACAGGCTATGTAGGCCTATAAAAAATAAAATAAAAAACTTTGAGCAAGTTCTGTTCTAATATAGCCTGATTATATGCAGCAGGCCTTCTGTTTGTTTGCAATTTCGCCATGGCTAGGTCCAAAGGCTACGTTCTTAAAAACTGCTTTTTGTTATATATAGCCTGAGTAGGCCTATATGCCGCAAGCCTTCTAATTTGTTTGTTTGCAATTTCGCCATAGGGGGCCCTGATTGGTGTTTTGCCCTGGGGCCTTGTGTGCAGTTGTTCTGCCACTGCAAGGCACAAAGCATTATGGGTAATGTGAAAGTAGTCAATAAGAACAGCAAGAGCTCTAGAACTCTCCTTTGCACCTCCTCATCCTGATCATGAGTTAATGATGAGCTCCAACTGACCTCCAAAACAACAAGTCATGCGCTGCTAAGCTGTTTATGTCATCACTGCTGTAATGCAGAATTATCACAAATATGGCATTTCGGTGTTGTTGTTTATAAGGTGTAGGTGCATCATGAACATGAAGGTATTGATTTAGAAAGTGCTTATGCAGGTTATTTTAGAACAGAGGTTCAGTCACACTAATGAGTGTTTTCTGTAACAGTACAAACACGGGTGTGAATGAAGAAGTTACAAGAGTGCTCCAAGAGCACGATATCTCCCGCTGGCAACTATGCGATAACTCTGGTAAAATGCGACTGAATTGAATGAAATTGCAATATGCGTATTACCAACATATAACAAAGAATTCTGTCAAGTTTGGTGAAATTTCTCCACAAATTGTGAGAGGAGTTGATTTCAGAAGAACATACACCCTCATGAAATTGTCAAAATGCAAAAAGTTATTTAATCAAGGGTCAAAACTCTGGTAAAATTTTCACAAACGAAATTAAATCACAATATGCGTATTACCGTCATATAACAAGGACTTTTGCCAAGCTTTGAGAAATTCGGCCAAAAATTGTGAGAGGAGTTGATGTCAGAAGGCAAGCACACCTTCATGAAATTGTGAAAGTACAAGGTTGTTAATCAAGGGCTGTAACTGGTAAAATGCGACTGAATTGAACAAAATTACAATATGTGTACTACCGACATATAACAATGCCTCTTGCCAAGTTTTGTGAAATTCCTCCAAAAATTGTGAGAGGAGCTGATTTCAGAAGGTGAGCACCCTTCTCGGGACGGACATCGCCACGACATGCTCCCCCTTCGGGCCTTTTGGCCAGCGGGGGATAAAAAACAAAATTGAACTGGGCTGTAAATTTGTATAGATATCTAAATATTTTAGTTTAATTCACCGTGTACACAAGGATCAGAAGATCTGACAGTTTTCTCAAAGGGGAAGACTGCATTTCTTTTCTTGTACAAACTATAGCTTACACACTAGTGTGTGGAAAGAGGACATGTTATGAAAAACTCACTTTTTCCAGTGCTTGTGCACATACATTTGGGTATCTGGAGCCTATCAACTCACAAACTCTGAAATAAGATACTCAGTCAGTTGCTTTTGCTTTGCCCATTTTAGAAAACGTGCTTCAACAAGCCCTGTGATGACCTGGTGACTTGTCCAGGGTGTACCCCGGCTTTCGCCCGTAGTCAGCTGGGATAGGCTCCAGCTTGCCTGCGACCCTGTAGAACAGGATAAAGCGGCTAGAGATAATGAGATGAGATGTGCTTCAACAAACTCTTCAGATTTGGCTCCTCTTCCTATGTCACAAACAGAGCTCATTAGACTGATCCTGCCCTCTCATCTGAGTATCTCCACTCATGGCTTGAGAACTGCCTTTGCAAATGAATATTCATAAGGAAAGTGTGACCTTATTGGCTGGAGGAAGAGGGGGGTGGAGTGGACAGTGTCTCATTATCATTTAAAGGAACAGGAATTGAAATTGGGCGGCATGGTGGTGTAGTGGTTAACACTGTCGCCTCACAGCAAAAAGGTTCTGGGTTCGAGCCCAGCGGCTGACGAGGGCCTTCTGTATGGAGTTTGCATGTTCTCACCGTGTCTGTGTGGGTTTCCTCCGGGTGCTCCGGTTTCCCCCACAGTCCAAAGACATGCAGGTTAGGCTAATTGGTGGCTCTAAATTAACCGTAGGTGTGAATGTGAATGGTTGTTTGTCTCCATGTGTCAGCCCTGTGATGATCTGACGACTTGTCCAGGGTGTACCCCACCTCTCGCCCATAGTCAGCTGGGATAGGCTCCAGCTTGCTCGTGACCCTGCACAGGATAAGCGGTTATGGATAATGGATGGATGGATGGATGGATGTTAAGAAAACCTTGGTTGGGGAAATGCAGCTAGTGAGGATTGTCTGTTCTGCAAAGAGAACTGGAGGTACACAGAGAAAAAAAAACTAGCTATTTTATACTTTGTTGTGCCTGGAATAATGCTGTGTTTGTTTTTATTTTTGCTGTTCAGAACAACCTTTTGAGTATGACATACCAAACCACAGATCTCCAAAATGATTCTGCAACTAGTTGTGTGTGTGTGTATGAGAGAGAGAGAGAGGAACAACACTCACAGGTCTGAAAGATCTGAAGACTTTTTCAAGGACCTCCAGCAGGGTTTTGTGTCCGCAGGAGGAGATGTAGTCCTGTGCCAGCTGCAGGAATGGCAGGCAGTCCTCGCTCTCACTCCACACATGCTACACACACACACACACACACACACCACTGACATCACATTACTCAGAAAATACACATTACACTCATCTGCATTTCTCACCAAGTGAAACAACTTAGCCCAAGTTTCACTTGAAAAAGATATGTGTGTGTATTTTATTCAAGCTGCACAGTATAAATAAAAATAACACATTTAAATGAATATTGCTTCACTCTACAATATATTAAACCAAACTGCTGAACCTGTGATATGTCACACAAAGTCTGTTTCACATTAACCTGAACAAACCAAGGTTCAGCGGTGGTTAGCACTGTCGCCTCACAACAAGAAGGTTCTGGGTTCGAACGTCACAGCTGACTGGGGTCTTTCTGTATAGAGTTTGTATGTTCCCCTCATGCCTGTGTAGGTTTCCTCCGGCTGCTCCGGTTTCCTCCCAAAGGCATGCATATTAGTTCAATCGGCAACTCTAAATTGCCCGTAGGTGTGTATGTGAGTGTGAATGGTTGTGTGTTAGCCTTGTGATGGATTGATGACCCGTCCAGGGTGTGCCCCATCTCTCACCCAACATCAGTTAGGATCGCTCCAGCTTTCCGGCGACCCGCAATGAATAATCGTTATAGAAAATGAAATGAAAACCAAGATTCAGGCTTTAATGAATTCAGAACTGCCATTATTGCAGCAATGATTAACAAACGATATGTTGTAAAGCCATAGCAGTCAGATAAAAATAAACTGAGAGAATTTCAGAAAGCAAGTGACAAACCATCTTGATTAAAAACGCACGGACAATTTTGCCATACAAATGAGAGAACGTAGTGTTTTTGAGAGTGTTTTCATCTTATCAAGAGCACTCCACATTCTGCAGATGAAAAGCCAGCAATCAGTGCTATAGAGAAAGACACCATATCAGAACTGATTATAAACCACTTACATATAAATATTATTCCTGTTCTGCTCAATGAACAGATAATGAGTTGTAAACAGATACAGAATGGATGTGCACTATTATTTTTATTTTTTTAAAACATGACTTCTGGTTGAGACTAGACAAAAAGTCTTGGAGTTTTTTTTTTTTTTAAACTTTCATGCAGGTGAGTGGTCAGATATGAAGCTCATGCATGCATTAATATGAATGTGAACAATGCATCTACAGTGCTGCATTTAAGGCCTTCATTTATTCATCCTTAGTAACTGCCTGGTCAGTGTCATGGTGGTTTTTATTTGGCTTCTAATTTGATGACATTTATAAGAAACAGAACTTAATTAAATTCATTGCATGAGCAGGATTTTCAAAAAAACATTTCTAAAATAAGTAAGTTTCTGATTTTGGCCACGCCTACTTAAATCTGAATACCAGTGGCCAACTGTTACTATTAGAGCTGGGACTTGAGCTCAGCCAAAACTTAGCCAGACACCAAAAAAGCAACAGGGCAAAGGATTTTGTAAGGGATTAGTGGCAGGTTGCCAGGTCGCTCCGTTGAGTGTAGCTGTTGATGTTGATTTTAAAAGCAACTAAGTAAATTACACAGGGAAATGAATACTTAAGTCTGAGTGTAAAATACTGTGGTGAGTGTGCAGCGTGGAAGAAGAGTCTGGAGACAGAAATCGTAGTTTCTCGGTCGTTAGCCTGTGCTACTTGCTCTCGATAGCACTGGCTTGACTGCTTTATTAGTATTTGCTAACACTACTGATGAACGCTACACCGGCTGGAAAGTGACTTCACTGCTGCGCTGACGGCGCCGAGTCACAGTTAAGCTCGCGCTGGCCTTCAAGTAGGCGGAGGGCAGGCCTTGAAATTAATTTTTTTCCCTATTGTCCCAGAACTGTCCCAAAAATAAATTCCAACTGTCCCAAAGTGAGGATGGACTGTCCCAACCTGGTTTTCAGGAAGTATGTATTACAACCACAATAAAGCTGAGTCAGAGTACAGTCTTGCTGTGTAAGCTAATTGTCAGTTGAAATAAGCTCAAAATCAACTCAAATTCAAACTTGTCTTGTCCGGTTTATTATTAGACTTGTGTCTACAAATTTACCAAAGACAAACCAAACATACTTTCTTTTCAAACTTTCTTCCCACTTGTTACATAGGATATATGCTGAGTCTACTACTTGTCTTAGGTAAACATTTGTAAAGAAACATACATTACACTAGTCTAGAAACTCTGGCCTAGACTTTCCACTTGTTACATAGGATACAGCAAGTGGTCCCTGTAATCTATGTGGACTCTGCAATACTATTAATACAATATACAAATGTTTACCAAAGACAAATTGTTTAAATAAAAAAAATACATTTTCTTTCTTTGAGAATTGTCCTCTGCGCCATGACCCAACATCACAACATACTGATATTTCTGTTTTCGGCAATTCCACTCGTCATTTCGCGGGAAACTTGGCAAAGTTTACCGAAACTCATGAGGTAGCTCGAACTACACCGTACATTCCCGAGCTTTGCCGGTTTACCATATTTGGCATTGTCAGCTGATCTCCCGAACATCACCAAGCTCACGATTCTTTACGAAGATCATCCAGAAAGCGTGATTTGGGATGATTCGTGCTAGGGAGTTTTACCGAACATATTCCGGAAATATCCGAACATTAAACAGTTGCAGTTTGCCATATTTGGTGGATGCCTTGATTGGCTGGAAGCTGTGATTGGTTGAATGTTGTTTACATGGATAGAATGTCGGCAAACTGGCAGGAAAGTGATTCACGCGCGCTGTAATGGTGCTGAATACAGATCAAAGGCGATGGGCGGGGTCACGAATCAGCACGTCTCTGGCTCCCACGTGCGCTGTAATTGCAGGGCGATAAATTTTTGGTCCCTCCCACTAGAAATCAAAATCTGATTGGTTAATTCATCTGTCACTTCCTACATAAATACACACTGCCATGGCCTTCTGTCCCGGCAATGAAGTCCTAACCAATGAGTGAGCAGCTCTAAACTCTTCTCAGCCTAGAGACAAAAAACAAACAAACAAACAAACTCATTTTATTTCTCGATTTAAATGTTTTCAGGACATTAACCCTTTCAGTTCTGAAGCAAATTTGACAGAAAATGAGGCCACATTAGAATTAGAAGAGAATAATTATCATGAAAGAATGAAAGCAATTAAATATAACATTTGAAATGCTGATATGTTTGGGCCTTCTCCGAACGCCTAGAAGGCCCTGATGGTTCCCCTCTGCTAATTACAGAATGAATATTTGGAACAGTAAACAGATAAAAATAGAAATCGTGTCATTGTTTTACACCCCTATATAAAACTCAATAATGTATGTGAGTACTATAATGTGCATTCCTCTTATTTTTTCTTTGTCTCTCTATTTACTTTTGAGATGTACTATACGGCCAAAAGTATGTGGACAACTGACCATTACATCCATATGCGGTTATTCACCAAATTGTTGCAATATTTATTTTCACCACATGAAATATTACTTTTCATTACATTCCACTATCATATGCAGTTCTTTTCCTCTCAGTGTACTTCTTTTCCCTTTCTGTTGTGTACTTTAATTTTTTTAGGTTAGTCTTTTACATCAGGGGTGTATTAATGGGATGCAACGTCACTCCCTGTTACAGATGGGAGCCCAGGAATTAAATAAGTGCAATAAAAACAAACTGTTTTTTAATTGTAGGTATTGTATTTAAAACTGTATGGATGTGCCAGAAGCCAACATAAAACCATGCATGCAGGGCATTCTCAGTCAAAAGGGATTAATGATCCAAAAGTGGAGTCTGGTCCATTAACACAAGAACTCATTGCCATGTTTGTGTACAGCAAATAAGCAAGTTAATCAAACCATGAAGTACGCTCAAAAGAAGTGGATACAGAAACCACTCAATGGGATAGATCCTTACAGGCTAACAAAGAAGGATTTTTCCTGCGAGTTGGAAAATTAATCATCCATTGAGTCCCCCGACATCTCAAACTACCTGGTGCTGCAGACATCGTTCTACACGGACACACAGATGAAAACCTGGAAGAGCATGAAGGAGTACAACTTTTTATATATGGCTGGACTAAAGATCTGAGGATCAGGACACTACACTATAAAATAGATGGTGGTAGATGGATCTAAGTGCAGAAAGAGTGTTTATTAGCAGGCGTGATATTTATAAAAACAAAACACAAACAAAAGCAAAGCAGAATCATAAAGCAGTGTATTTAAACAGCGTTATAAACATGGCTCGAAACAAATGTGATGGTGATAATGATGATACTTCACACAGCCTCTGTGAAAACGGTCTCTGTATCTGCTGATTGCGCTCAAATCAGTATCAGGTGTTTCCCATAACAACTGGGTCCCAAGAACATGCACCATGAGCTCCGTGAGTGCCAGACTCAAGCGCACAAAGGCGTGACAGTCAAGTGTTCACCTGCTGTGTGACCACAACTTTTAGCTCACGTGTATATCGCCATGCATCGATGCCAAAATGCCTCATTTTCATCGATAACCCATTGCAAAGCATCACGAGCTGTAGTGTGACCATAGCTTAATGAGGCAGATGTGATGTCAGATGTACAAGTAAAAATTAGCTTCAACTTGTAAAAAATAATTTGCGGCCCACTAGATGGCGGTTCACGGCCCACTATTGGGCCACAGCCCAGTGGTTGAGAAACACTGTTTTACATAACTTACCTTATTTCTATTGTTAAAATGCTAACCATCTAGCTACTGGTTTTTGCATTTTCTGTTTCCATCTTCGTTTTTAGTTTAGCCCTTATGTAACTTACAGTATTTCTATTGTTATTCTACTGTTCTATTAAGCACTGTTTTTTAGGCATTTCTTTCTTGCACAGTTATTATTTTACGTACAGCTTATTTTTAACTTGTATTGTTGTATTCTAACTTATACTGTATTGTTATGGAGCAATTTCTGGAACAAGAATTTCTTTCAGGATCAATAAAGTGTTCTCTTATATGACCTTTTATCAAAAATAGCTGGACACATACAATTATCTAGAATGTCTTTGTATGCTGTAGTATTATAATTTCCCTTCACTGGAACTGAGGAGTCCAAACCTGTTCCAGCATCCCAATGGCCCTGTGCACAAAGCAAGCTCCATGAAGACGTGGTTTACCAAAGCTGGAGTAGAAGAACTCAATTGTCCTAACCTGCACAGAGCCGTGACCTCAACCACACTCAACACCTTTGAGATTAACTGGAACACCAACTGTAGCCCAGACCTCCTCACCCAACATCAGCGCCTGATCTCACTCATCGTCTTGTGGCTGAATGAACACAAATCCCCACAGCCATGCCGTGAAATCTAGTGGAAAACTTTCCCAGAAGATTGGAGGTTATTATAACAGTAAAGAGTGGAATGGGGATGCTCAAAAAGCACATATAGGTGTGAAGGTCAGGTGTCTACAAACTTTTTGCTATATAGATAACTTTATTTTAGGAAACTAATACACTGCAAAAAATAAAAATCTTAGGAAGTTTATTTGTCTATTTTCAAGTCAAAACATCTAGCCACCCTTATTATAAGACATAATTGCCCAACAAGCAAAACCTCATTTAGCTAGAAAGGCTAGTTTTTAGACAGTCCATCTTGAAAATCTTGTATAGACAATATGTCTTGAAAAAGTCTTATTTGGAGCACCTTTGAAAATAAAACAAGTTTTTTTTTAAAACAAGTAAGTACATGGGTGGTGTAGTGGTTAGCACTGTCGCCTCACAGCAAGAAGGTCTGGGTTCGAGCCCCGTGGCCGGCGAGGGCCTTTCTGTGTGGAGTTTGCATGTTCTCCCCGTGTCCGCGTGGGTTTCCTCCGGGTGCTCCGGTTTCCCCCAAAGACATGCAGGTTAGGTTAACTGGTGACTCTAAATTGACCGTAGGTGTGAATGGTTGTCTGTGTCTATGTGTCAGCCCTGTGATGACCTGGCGACTTGTCCAGGGTGTACCCCGCCTTTCGCCCGTAGTCAGCTGGGATAGGCTCCAGCTTGCCTGCGACCCTGTAGAACAGGATAAAGCGGTTACAGATAATGAAATGAAAAAATGAAAAGTAAGTACATTTTGGACATTTGTCAAATGCGGTTCATCTTGTTTTAAGGAAAAAAAAAATAAGTACCATATGCTTGTTTTGGGAATAGATGAACTTTACTGAAATCTTTGAATCTAGTGCCCCCAAAATGCATTGTTGTGGCTCAGGTGGATAAGGCGCCATACCATAAATCCGGGAACCCGGGTTCGATTCTGACCTAAGGTCATTTCCCAATCTCTCTCCTGCTCATTTCCTATCTCTACACTGTCCTATCCAATAAAGGTGGAAAAGGCCCAAAAAAATCTTTTAAAGAATGGCTAAATGTATGAAGTACAATCTTGTTATAAGAACTATTTTGATTATTTTGAGTTAATCAGATCTTGCATAATAAGTTCCCCAATCTTATTTTGGAATTATTTCATCTAAAAACAGGTTAGATTTTTCATCTTACTTTAAGAAATCTTACCAAGTCAAATTTGACTAGTTCCATTGGCAGATTTTTTTCACCTGATTCAAGCAAATATGCTTTGTTTTAATCTTTTATTTCTTATTTTTGAAAGGCCATTTTTTTGCAGTGTATCTGGTTATTTCTATCATATTGCTATAAAACAGACGATAATCCTAGTTGTTCCTCATGGTATGGCAGTAGAAAAGCCATGAGAACGTGGTTACAAATATAGAAAAATCCCTTACTTTGTAGGCTAGTGACCTCTTAATCTCCCAGGAGAGGTTTAGACTCACATTCTTCACTCTAACACTGAATAATTCATAGCAGTCATTGCTTAATATGCTTTTAGATGAAAAATCTCAATAATATACCAAGGTGAGAGTTTAAGGGGTTATAGTGTCAGAAATAGGGGTACAGTATGAGTCCATTTCTGTCCCCCCAAGGTACAATCTAATGTACCCCCTAGGGCTAATTTTTGGACCTCAAGGTAACCATGTGTACCTTTTAAGAGCCAAAAAGGTACATATATGTTCCCAAGCAGTATATAAAGGGTACAAATAAGTACCTTAGAGGGTACTGCCCCAGTGACAAGCCACTGTACCCCTAAAGGTGCAGTAATTAAATAATATTGACTGGCTTTGAGTGGTATATCAGATATATTCCATTCAGCTAGCATGATATTGAACGAATCGAAGATGAGTAGCTGAATGGAATATATCTGATAGACCACGAAAAAAACAGCCAATATCTCATCTCATTATCTCTAGCTGCTTTATCCTTCTACAGGGTCGCAGGCAAGCTGGAGCCTATCCCAGCTGACTACGGGCGAAAGGCGGGGTACACCCTGGACAAGTCGCCAGGTCATCACAGGGCTGACACATAGACACAGACAACCATTCACACCTACGCTCAATTTAGAGTCACCAGTCAACCTAACCTGCATGTCTTTGGACTGTGGGGGAAACCGGAGCACCCGGAGGAAACCCACGCGGACACGGGGAGAACATGCAAACTCCACACAGAAAGGCCCTCGCCGGCCCCGGGGCTCGAACCCAGGACCTTCTTGCTGTGAGGCGACAGCGCTAACCACTACACCACCGTGCCGCCCCACCAGCCAATATTATTATTATTATTATGCATACACATTCTATGGAACAATTATCTCATCTCATCTCATTATCTCTAGCCGCTTTATCCTTCTACAGGGTCGCAGGCAAGCTGGAGCCTATCCCAGCTGACTACGGGCGAAAGGCGGGGTACACCCTGGACAAGTCGCCAGGTCATCACAGGGCTGACACATAGACACAGACAACCATTCACACCTACGCTCAATTTAGAGTCACCAGTCAACCTAACCTGCATGTCTTTGGACTGTGGGGGAAACCGGAGCACCCGGAGGAAACCCACGCGGACACGGGGAGAACATGCAAACTCCACACAGAAAGGCCCTCGCCGGCCCCGGGGCTCGAACCCAGGACCTTCTTGCTGTGAGGCGACAGCACTAACCACTACACCACCGTGCCGCCCCACCAGCCAATATTATTATTATTATGCATACACATTCTATGGAACAATTATAGATTTTACAAAAACTTAAGAACGGGGGGTAACTTACCAATATAGAATGCTGATTCTGACAGAATGTAATTCAATGTTCTGTCAATCCAGTGTACATGTACAAAGTCAAAATTCTAACAGTAAAAATGGTACAAGTCCAAAAAGCCTGAACAACCACCCAACTTATATACAAGCTATATACAGGTTGACAGTTCAAGTTCAAAGTTACTTTTGGTCATAGTTAATTGTTACATTGCAGTTGTTCAAAACAAAAGGGCTTTGCTGAGTGAAGTCCATGAGTGAAGTCCTCTTGTAAAAGTCTCTGTCACTTTTCCTCACCTCCAAGTAGAAATTTGACAATATTTCCGCTATTGCTCTCTTTTCCAGTTTTTCAATGTCTGTTGGTCTGTTTTTCTCTTGAAAATATGTGTAAAGAATATCCAGTAAAGTTTTGGTAGCCTTTCGAGTATTCAGCTCCTGTTTCTCTTTAAATCTTCCACTTTTAATGAAGCAAACCTCATGGCCATGTTTGTGTACAAATTGTCACAGTCACTCATGAGTGCGGAAGTTTACATCTCTGACGTGTCTCTCTTCCAGTTTTTCGATGTCCGTTGGTATGTTTTTCTCTTGTAAATATGCGTGAAGAATATATAATGAAGTTTTGGTAGCCTTTTTGGTGCTCAGTGGGTCTTTAGTTTCAGTTTATTTATTTAGTGCTTAAATCGAGCACTGAATTAACTCCGTCTTCTCTCTCTTCCAGCCGACAGAGAAATGATTGCACGTGTGCACAGCAGAAAAGTTTTGTCATTGGATCTTTGCATGAGCTCTGATGTGTGATGTCGTGTTGTCTTGATAACGTGCAATATTATAACAATATTGCACGCTCATTCTCCATTGGGGAGAGTGGCATAATACATAGAGGATAAGCGATATGATAACAATATTGCATGCCATCAATAGACCCGCTAGAAGGGAATAGAATACATGTTTTTATTCCATGGAAAAAGTGGCCTGTATGTATAATAATGTACTTTATTTTCTAAGACTGTACCATACTGGCACTTATTCTTTCTTCCACTGGTAGCTGAATGAAGCCATTGAAATTAATACACAGGCTAATATAGAGCTGTTTGTTATATTTTAGTTTTGATGTCCTAAGCAGATCAGAGTAATGTGGTAGTAGTAGTTTTTCATTTGGCTGAAAAAAACAATGGACAAAGTACCTTATAGCAGCCAACTGCTGAGATAAAAGAGCCATATTCAGTGCCAGCTTAGCTATCCTAACCATTATTTTTATGCGCTTGCTCTCACAGTGACTCTCACTGGCATAGATAGAGAAGAGCACTGAGTGAGGCATAAGAACAGGAATTAGGCCAAGCCACTCCTTCCTGGAACTGCTCACAAATATTCCTGTCAAGTCAAGTCAACTTTATTGTCAAATATGATATACATGCTCGCAGGGGCGCCGCCAGAAATTTTGGGCCCCATGAAAGATTAGAATTTTGGGCCCCCCAACTTTGCCCACCCTCGTCACAATTGCACTATTGTCATTATTTGACTTTTGATAGTGGTTTGGTAGGGCGGAGGTCCCCCCGAGGCTGAATCTGTGCATATTTAGGGCACCCCATTAGTTATGAAACTGGTTATTAGCACTAGTTATTAGCACCAGCATAACGTAATATTTCATCTTGTTTATCACACAAGTCAGTTCAGTTATTAAAATGGAAAAAATGTCACTGTACAAACTGTAAAAGTGTTCTCTCGATAGGCTAATCCAACCACGTTCATACTGTTCATTTACCATTCGCTAATATTTTGAACACACATGTGAGCGATAAGCTACCTTTCTTTGGGAAAAACTGAGTGACCAGTTGCCTGCCTCTCCGGTCCCTCTCAGCTTTCAGCTGCCTTTCTTTACGTTTTTGACAGCCACTCTTCATATTTAGCGATCATAGACTGTACGCACTCCACTGCTGGCTGGCTGGCTGCTGCACCGCGACACAGCAGCAAGTAACGTTGCACTGATCAGCACACAGATTTAACGCATCGCGCTTCTACCAGAACTGGACCGTACCATTTCGCAAAAGGGGGAGGGTTAAATGACAATATGTTGAAGAACTCAAGAAATAGACAACCTTGTTCAATTAGCTCATTTTACCAGATGGAATATTGCATTGTTGTTATTTCAAAAGTCTTATTAAAATCATTAAAAGCATATTATCAGCCCCTTAAAGGGCCCCATGGCAGTGCTGGGCCCCTAGAATCGTTCTAACCTTTCCCCCCCTGGCGGCGCCCATGCATGCTCAACATACAGCACAGATGAAATTTCAGTTCCTGGTTTGAGGCTTCAGCATTGGCATTAATTTGATTATGTGAGTAGCCTGCCAACATCCACAAATCAAGTGCTGTCATTTATACAGTTATGAATGAATAATGCTGCTATTTATAGCACAACTATCAAATCTGATTGCTTAGGTGGTGTTGGTTAATTTTCTATAACAGCAGTTCTGACAGTAGTACCAGCTGCAAATGACATGTTACGTATTAACGTTTCCATAGCAACAACTAATTCACAGGTTAAAACTAGCAATAAAATGATATTTAACAAAGAAAAACATTATCTGATATGCTAAAGTTTTCTGTAAGGTGATGTTTATATAACATTTATGGTAAGCATCTCCAGGGTCAGTATTTTTGGAACAGTCAGTTTTCCACCACACGAAACTCTTTAGGACAGAGAACGTTCCAGTTTCTCTGTAACATGACAAGCTGCTATTTTGTTCCTTATTAACATCAAGAAAGGGAAAAAAAGAGAGCCCTTATAGATAGATAGAGAGAGAGAGAGAGAGAGAGAGAGAGAGAGAGAGAGAGAGTGTGTGAGTGAGTGAGTGAGTGAGTGAGTGGGTGGACCCGATTCAGTATCGCAGTGAGTGAGTGAGTGGATGAGAAGACCCAATTCAGTATCGCAGGCGCAACCACCCCGCCCATCACTGAGAAGCCTGTTAAGAGCTTGGGCAAGGTGTTTGACAGTACCCTGAGGGATGCAGCATCCATCCAGTCAAGCTGCACTGAGCTGGATGGATGGCTGAAATCAGTGGACCGGTCTGGACTCCCAGCAAAGTTTAAAGCAGGGGTCTTCAATCCTATCCACAAAGGGCCAGTGTGGCTGCAGGCTTTCATTCCAACCAAGCAGGAGCTACACCTGATTTCACTTGTTTAATCATTTCACCCTCGTCTCCAGTCAACAATCAAGTGAGCCTCCAATTTGGCTGTAATGAAAGCCTGCAGCTACACCGGCCCTTTGCGGATAGGATTGAAGACCCCTGGTTTAAAGCTTGGCTGTATCAGCAGGGTATTCTTCCCAGAATCCTGTGGCCACTCCTCGTCTATGACGTGCCAATTTCGATGGTGGAGACCTGAGAGAGGAAGGTCAGCAGCCACCTTAGAAGATGGCTGGGACTTCCAAGAAGTTCATGGGCGGATCTACCGGGGTGGCATAGGGTGGCAAATGCCACCCTAAAAGAAAGCCTTGCCACCCCTGCTGCCACCCCAGTTGGCAGCGACGAATTCAAAAAAAATTACGGCCAATTTGACATTTACGTGAGCGAATTTCCAATGTCCGACTGCGGCGAATGCAGCACGAGATAACGCCAGAGATTGGTTGTTTTGGAAAATTGAGAGGCGCGAAGCGAGGGAGCCAGGAGTCACGAGGAAAGGAGACACGGGAGGAAAGAGGTAAAAACTGATTAACTATCTATCAAGAAATGAAATTATAATGAATGAACAGTGCTAGCATAGTTGCGATGCTGATTTTGAGCGGATAAAAATCAGGTTGGAGAACGTTATTTAGCTAACTATACACGTAATGTGAAGCGTTTTGCTAAGCAACATGGAAATCGCCGCATTCAGCTGTTGTAGGCATGACAAGTTCATGTTATGCTCACTGGTGAGCCTTTACAAAGCATGAGAAAAAAACTATAAAATGTGATACTGGTGTAAATGGTTTAAATAATGCTGAACTTGAAGCAGTGTTGTTATTGTTGTTGTTTTTTAGTGTCTGTTCTTTTGCATATACAGTATAAAACTGTCCAGAAACAGTATAGACCTCATCTGAGAATGTGTGTTCTTCGTGAACAATAAAAGCATGAGATTAAGTTTGTCTGTATGAGTTTGTAAATGGCAGCCCGTGCCCTTTTGTAGTGTGTACATACTATTTGTCATCAAACTGTGATAACTGTGATTAAATTCAGTATACAGTTAGGTCCATAAATATTTGGACAGAGGCAACATTTTTCTAATTTTGGTTCTGTACATTACCACAATGAATTGTGAACAAAACAATTCAGATGCAGTTGAAGTTCAGACTTTCAGCTTTAATTCAGTGGGTTGAACAAAATGATTGCATACAAATGTGAGGAACTAAAGCCTCAGAATACCTGAATACCTCAGAATTCATCCGGCTGCTTCTGTCTTATGTCACATCATCAATAAACACTAGTGACCCAGTGCCACTGGCAGCCATGCATGCCCAAGCCATCACACTGTCTCCGTCGTGTTTTACAGATGATGTGGTATGCTTTGGATCATGAGCTGTACCACGCCTTTGCCAAACTTTTTTCTTTCCATCATTCTGGTAGAGGTTGATCTTAGTTTCATCTGTCCAAAGAATGTTCTTCCAGAACTGTGCTGGCTTTTTTAGATGTTTTTTAGCAAAGTCCAATCTAGCCTTTTTATTCTTGAGGCTTATGAGTGGCTTGCACCGTGCAGTGAACCCTCTGTATTTACCTTCATGCAGTCTTCTCTTTATGGTAGATTTGGATATTGATAGGCCTACCTCCTGGAGAGTGTTGTTCACTTGGTTGGCTGTTGTGAAGGGGTTTCTCTTCACCATGGAAATTATTCTGCGATCATCCACCACTGTTGTCTTCTGTGAGTGTCCAGGTCTTTTTGCATTGATGAGTTCACCAGTGCTTTCTTTCTCAGGATGTACCAAACTGTAGATTTTGCCACTCCTAATATTGTAGCAATTTCTCGGATGGGTTTTTTCTGTTTTCGACCGCATGTTTTCTTCACAGCAAAATCTTCCAAATGCAAGCACCACACCTCAAATCAACTCCAGGCCTTTTATCTGCTTAATTGAGAATGACATAATGAAGGAATTTCCCACACCTGCCCATGAAATAGCCTTTGAGTCAATTGTCCAATTACTTTTGGTCCCTTTAAAAACAGGGTGGCACATGTTAAGGAGCTGAAACTCCTAAACCCTTCATCCAATTTTAATGTGGATACCCTCAAATGAAAGCTGAAAGTCTGGACTTTATGTCCATTATATAACTATAACTTGAATATGTTTCAGTAAACAGGTAAAAAAAAAACAAAATTTGTCAGTGTCCAAATATATATGGACCTAACTGTATATACGTCTGTAATACGTTGCCACCCCTCAAAAATTCCTGCCCCCCTCTTGCCACCCCATAAATATTTTTCTAGATCCGCCCCTGAAGAAGTTCAAGCAGCATTGCAATGTATGGACACTGCAGTAAATTGCAACTGCCACTCAAGTCCTTGGAAGAGTAGTTCAAGGTGATGAGAGCTAGGGAAGTGTTGCAATACAGAGACTCAAGGGATCCAAAGGTGGCAAAAGCCACAGAGGATCAAGTTTCTCATCCAGACAGTTTATGATGTGCTTCCCAGCCCATCAAATCTATACATTTGGGGTAAAGTGGAGTCACCAGCATGTCCAATGTGCTCCAAGCGTGGAACCCTAGAGCACATTTTGAGCAGTTGCTCAAAGGCACTGGGAGAGGGAAGTTACAGGTGGAAGCGTGACCAGGTTTTGAAGGCCATCGCTGGAGCCATCGCTGCAGGAGTTGAGTGGGCCAAGTGTTCCCATCCCTCCAGGCAAGCCATCACCTTCATCAGAACTGGAGAGCAGCAAAAACCAGCTGCAAAAACATCTGCAGACATCCTGTCCTCTGCGAGGGACTGGCAGTTGTTGGTTGACCTTGAGCAGCAACTGAAGTTCCCTAACCACGTTGTGACCACTACCTTAAGACCAGATATTGTTCTACTGTCTGAGTCTACCAAACAAGTGGTTCTGTTGGAGCTAACAGTCCCTTGGGAAGACCGCTTGAAAGAGGCCTTTGAAAGGAAGTTCGCCAAGTATGAGGGGCTGGTTAACGGGTGTCGTCAAGCCGGATGGAGAGTAAGGTGTCTCCCAGTAGAGGTCGGATGCAGGGGCTTTGCAGCCCGATCCCTGTCCTGAGCCTTCAGTTTGTTGGGCATCGATGGAGTGAGGAAGAGAAGAGCCATCCGTGACACCACCAAAGCGGCAGAGAAAGCCTCAAGATGGCTGTGGCTTAAGAGAGGAGATCCATGGGGGCAGAATAGCTAGATTAGCCATCTAGACACAAGTTGGGGTCTGATCAGCCTCAGCTGGGTCGCCTGGATGAGGGTGTATAATGTTGAAAGACCCAAAACACCCAATGATTCCAGGAACATCACTGAAAATGTGTCCAGAAGCATCAGTAGATGTACTTGTGCGCATATTATATATGTAAAATTAAACATTAAATGTAACTATAAGCTGATAAAAAAGTCCAGTGTGTCATTCATTAATAAATTAAAAAGTGTAATCATTGGCAAACTGTTGTGGGATAAAACATACCAGAACATGATGTTATTGGAAAATAATCAACTTCAAGGTGGTAAGAGTAACTTCCCCTTGCATCGAGCCACACCACACCAACCAGTTGTTGATTATTGAACTACAACAGCATGCCCATATATACACAAATAACAGTGTGTTATTCTCTCTATATAAAACCCTGTACATGCCAAGAAATCAATGGTTCCAGTATCTTATCTCCCACTTAAACAACTTTCATATTTCATAAGTTCACAACCTCTTTTTAGTAAAATGTATCAAACTGATTATTTCTTAGGTCTGTAAATTCTAGTGAAACAAAACTCAGGCCAAAGGTGTATGTATTTGCAGTATGTGGTCCTGAATTGTTCATTTCTCTCAGTTTTGTACAACCCCAATTCCAAAAAATTTGGGACACTGTATAAAACATAAATAAAAACAGAATGTGATGACATGCACATCATGGAAACCCTATATTTCACTGAAAATAGTAGAAAGGTTAAAACTCAAAAATGTTATTGTCTTTAAAACAAATATACTCATTTTGAATTTGATATCAGCAACATGTTTCAAAAAAGGTTGGGACAGGGTCCTGTTTACCACTGTGTTGCATCACCTCTATTTTTAATAACACTCTGTAAACATTTGGGAACTGAAGAGACCAATTGCTGTAGTTTTGAAAGTTAAATGTCGTCCTGTTCTTGCTTGATATACAATTTCAGTTGCTCAACAGTTCAGGGTCTTCTTTGTTGTATTTTTTTGTTTCACAATATGTCAAATGTTTTCACTGGGAGACAGGTCTGGACTGCAGGCAGGCCAGTTTAGCACCTGGACTCTTTTACTATGGAGTCTATGAAATATAGGGTTTCCATGATTTGCAAATCATCACATTCTGTTTTTATTTACATTTTACACAACATCTCAACTTTTTTGTAATTGGAGGTTGTACCTTCCCTTGTTCCTCAGACCATTTTGGAATCAATATTTTAATCAGAGGAAGAATCAAAGTAAATGGGAATATAAAATGATGCCAGAATTAACCCCCTAGGTTCCCAAAGACCTGTTGGTGGATCCAAATCTACATTTCTCACACCATAACTATCTTACTGGATAACATTATGGGGCTGCATGGCTTCAAACCCAGTTACACTGGGTTACAGCTAGAGCTGTAATGATAGCAGTAAATCATTACTTAATAACTCAGCATGAACCCTGACAGCTGAATTCCAGTTTCGGTAGACAGGCTTGATCCTTTTTCTGTTGGCATAATTGAGAGCAAGTCCTTTAGAAAGAAATCATGAGCTTAGCCCCCATATTGGAGTGTTCCATGAAGACATTGAGATCCCCTTTACTAACAAAACACCCCAAACACCTCTAGCATTATTTTATCAGGTTAATACTTAACAAATACTACTAATTATTCTATCCACATTCACTGGATATGAACAATCGCGCACTCTGATTGGCTACTCAATTACTAGGCTATCAGCTCATATACCGTGAGTAGAAAAAAACAAAATGGCAGAGTGTGTTGCTGAACCAACTGTGGACAAAATAAAAACTCTACTTGAAAACAAACCCTCAAAAAAAAAGGCAACAAAACATGGAATGAAAGTATTTGATGCTAAGAACGCATCTTTTTTATTTATCAAGAATTATTACTATAGCATTTTTCACAAATTGCTACTGTCATTTCGCCGGTTTGTTTACATTCTAAGCAGAAATTACTTTGTTGGATATTTTGTATAAAGATTTTATTTATCGAATTTGCAAAAAATAAAAATGCTCTGTTTCTCAAAATGCAGTGAATGTGGATAGAATAAAACAGTTATTCCACTCAATCTTGTTGTACATGGCTTATAGCCAACTTGGTGCTACGCGCCTCGTCGGCTGTCAGCTCATGTATGACTCAATTTCATGGAATAACTTAATTATATACAGTGGGGCAAAAAAAGTATTTAGTCAGTCACCAATTGTGCAAGTTCTCCCACTTAAAAAGATGAGACAGGCCTGTAATTTTCATCATAGGTATACCTCAACTATGAGAGACAAAATGAGAAAAAAAATCCAGAAAATCACATTGCCTGATTTTTAAAGAATTTATTTGCAAATTATGGTGGAAAATAAGTATTTGGTCAATAACAAAAGTTCATCTCAATACTTTGTTATATACCCTTTGTTGGCAATGACAGAGGTCAAACGTTTTCTGTAAGTCTTCACAAGGTTTTCACACACTGTTGCTGGTATTTTGGCCCATTCCTCCATGCAGATTTCCTCTAGAGCAGTGATGTTTTGGGGCTGTCGCTGGGCAACACGGACTTTCAACTCCCTCCAAAGATTTTCTATGGGGTTGAGATCAGGAGACTGGCTAGGCCACTCCAGGACCTTGAAATGCTTCTTACGAAGCCACTCCTTCGTTGCCCGGGCGGCGTGTTTGGGATCACTGTCATGCTGAAAGACCCAGCCATGTTTCATCTTCAATGCCCTTGCTGATGGAAGGAGGTTTTCACTCAAAATCTCACGATACATGGCCCCATTCATTCTTTCCTTTACACGGATCAGTCGTCCTGGTCCCTTTGCAGAAAAACAGCCCCAAAGCATGATGTTTCTACCCCCATGCTTCACAATAGGTATGGTGTTCTTTGGATGCAACTCAGCATTCTTTCTCCTCCAAACACAAGTTGAGTTTTTACCAAAAAGTTCTATTTTGGTTTCATCTGACCATATGACATTCTCCCAATCCTCTTCTGGATCATCCAAATGCTCTCTAGCAAACTTCAGACGGGCCTGGACATGTACTGGCTTAAGCAGGGGGACACGTCTGGCACTGCAGGATGAGAGTCCCTGGCGGCGTAGTGTGTTACCGATGGTAGCCTTTGTTACTTTGGTCCCAGCTCTCTGCAGGTCATTCACTAGGCCCCCCCGTGTGGTTCTGGGATTTTTGCTCACCGTTCTTGTGATCATTTTGACCCCACGGGGTGAGATCTTGCGTGGAGCCCCAGATCGAGGGAGATTATCAGTCGTCTTGTATGTCTTCCATTTTCTAATAATTGCTCCCACAGTTGATTTCTTCACACCAAGCTGCTTACCTATTGCAGATTCAGTCTTCCCAGCCTGGTGCAGGCCTACAATTTTGTTTCTGGTGTCCTCTGACAGCTCTTTGGTCTTGGCCATAGTGGAGTTTGGAGTGTGACTGTTTGAGGTTGTGGACAGGTGTCTTTTATACTGATAACGAGTTCAAACAGGTGCCATTAATACAGGTAACGAGTGGAGGACAGAGGAGCCTCTTAAAGAAGAAGTTACAGGTCTGTGAGAGCCAGAAATCTTGCTTGTTTGTAGGTGACCAAATACTTATTTTACCGAGGAATTTACCAATTAATTCATTAAAAATCCTACAATGTGATTTCCTGGATTCTTCCCCCCATTCTGTCTCTCATAGTTGAGGTATACCTATGATGAAAATTACAGGCCTCTCATCTTTTTAAGTGGGAGAACTTGCACAATTGGTGGCTGACTAAATACTTTTTTGCCCCACTGTAGGTACTGCTTATGAACATGATGATTACATACAGTACTTGAGAAATCCTCTGTTTGGGGTGTATATTTGCATATCATTTCTATTAAGTGTGAACATGTACTACTGCTCTAATTCAGGATTAAAGCTGCAGCCATTTCCTGTCTGGCTTCAGTTAATTTAAAAGACAGAACATTACAAAGGAAAACTAATTGTTTTTTAAATGATTATATTATTTTTATAGATTCAACACTGCATAAGTATACTACTAAAAAAAAAGGTTCTGTCTATCCAGCACCCTTTCTTCGATTTGCCCTCCTGATGGAAAACTTAAAGGTTCCTACAACAGATTGATTTCTCTTTCAGAGAGAATTCAGTAAAGTAAAAACATCTATAAAGAAAAAAATCTAAAAGATCCTATAACTATCTCAAGAAAACTTGATGAATCCTTTTTATGTGTAAAAAAAAAAAAATCAACAGAATGGGGTGAATAATGTTTGTTAAAGAATTTCTCATGAAGTTGTGAGGTCCTAGATGCAGTTAATTATACCGAATCTTCATTCCAACAGCACAAATAGAGAAATGTTCAATGATGGCTGGGCACAGTATTAAATATCGTGGCTGAAAAGGCATTGTACTTGAGACTTATAGTTCAGGGTCTCATCATAGGCATGAAACTGTTAAGCATGTTATGAATGTCTCAACCAAGCAGTCTTAAATAAATTAGCACCAATATGCTGTGCGATTCTACAGTATGAGCTAGAAAGAAATCAGCCCCAGTTTTTACTTTACACCACTCTGTGTATTTTTATTTATGATCTATATTTTCATTATCCCCAGCCCAAATGAAGTTCTGTCCGTCTGTCCAGTCACGTTTTTGTTTCCGGGCCATATCTTTAAAACTACTGAAGATACTTTCATGAAATTTCATTCATCTCATCTCATTATCTGTAGCCACTTTATCCTGTTCTACAGGGTCGCAGGAAAGCTGGAGCCTATCCCAGCTGACTACAGGCGAAAGCCGGGGTACACCCTGGACAAGTCGCCAGGTCATCACAGGGCTGACACATAGACACAGACAACCATTCACACTCACATTCACACCTACGGTCAATTTAGAGTCACCAGTTAACCTAACCTGCATGTCTTTGGACTGTGGGGGAAACCGGAGCACCCGGAGGAAACCCACGCGGACACGGGGAGAACATGCAAACTCCGCACAGAAAGGCCCTCGCCAGCCACAGGGCTCGAACCCGGACCTTCTTGCTGTGAGGCGACAGTGCTAACCACTACACCACCATGCCGCCCCACTTTCATGAAATTTGGTATACATATTCAAGGAACATGGCGGCACGGTGGTGTAGTGGTTAGTGCTGTCGCCTCACAGCAAGAAGGTCCGGGTTCGAGCCCCGGGGCCGGCGAGGGCCTTTCTGTGTGGAGTTTGCATGTTCTCCCCGTGTCCGCGTGGGTTTCCTCCGGGTGCTCCGGTTTCCCCCACAGTCCAAAGACATGCAGGTTAGGTTAACTGGTGACTCTAAATTGAGCGTAGGTGTGAATGTGAGCGTGAATGGTTGTCTGTGTCTATGTGTCAGCTCTGCGATGACCTGGCGACTTGTCCAGGGTGTACCCCGCCTTTCGCCCGTAGTCAGCTGGGATAGGCTCCAGCTTGCCTGCGACCCTGTAGAACAGGATAAAGCGGCGGCTGCAGATAATGAGATGAGATGAGATATTCAAGGAACATGTGAATTGGTGCCTTTTGCTATTTTGGATTTTAAAAAAAAAGTATTTTTCAAAATAGAAACTAAGATTTTGACTTAGTTTCTATGAGCAATGTTCATTTCCGGACCATATATCCAAAACTATTCATGATACGGATTTGAAACTTGGTATACATGTTAACAAGGTGATGGAGATGTCTTTTCATACTAAGAAATTTTAATTTTTCATGTTTCCATGGAAACAATTTCAGACTTAGTCTGTCAGGTTAGTCTTAGGGGTAGGTTTTGTTTCCGGAGCAGAACTTGAAAACTATGAGTGGTATGGTCTTGAAAGTTGGTATATGTGTTGATTAAGTAATGTATATGTGCCTTTTGATACTAAGAAATGTGAGAAATTTTAATTTTTAGCTCACCTGGACCAAAGGTCTGGTGGGTTTATGCCATGGGCTGCTGAGGTCAGTGTAAAGAGGTAGGGTTGGTTTCCTGCAGCAGAACTTGAAAAATGTGACAAATAATATCTTGAAACTTGGTATATAGTTGGTATATAGGGCGGGGGATATACATGACTGTCTTCTTGTTTATGGTGCTCTTATTTCCACGAAAGTAACAAATATTCCACTTAAAGCCATTTGTTAACAGCAAATACCGTAATTTGAAGTGAATACCCAAACTTTTGCTTGATTTGTCTGTGTTTTGTACTCAATAGAGAGAATGCTTAGCCCTGCTAGTCTGTGTACACCAGCTAGCTCTGGCATCTGGAAGCCATGGTGAAGACACTTGTGGTTGGTGTGTTTGTGATCCTGGCAGATTCTAGGTTTGGGTTCTCTGGTTCTCTGTCCATTTCTATCTCTGGTCCTGCTGATCAGGATTAGTAACTGGACACTGCAGAAAGGGAAGGTTATTTATGAGTACTGATGTCTGTGCAGCATTACACTCATTGGGTGTGGAGTGTTTAAGCATGTTTGTGAGGGTGTTGCTGAAACCCTGATCTCATGAGAAAGTCATACAAATGGTTTGTTCAGTTTTGTATAAATGAAGTTGTAAGAAAACATACAATAGCTGATCTGAAACATATCTGTAACAATAGCTTTTAACATATTACTTGGATTTTATGTCTTTTCATAAAAATTGAGTCATGCAAATTGTTATGAATTGAATTTGTGTCAGATCTCATATATTCTCTCAACATTCAGTGGATAAGAGCAATCGGATGCTCTGATTGACTACTCTACTACTTGGATATCAGCTTATATACCGTGACTACAGAAAAACAAAATGGTGGCTTTATCATCAAGTATTTAAAAGAAACAGAAATAGCTAAAAGAATATAGATTCCCCCCCCATATCTCCTGTTCCACATTCCAGCCCAATCGGTGGCAGTAAGGCACCTTTAAGTTGGTTCGCTAACCGCCAAAAAAAAACCTTAAAGAAGAAGAACAAAATGGTGGCACGTGTTGCTGAACCAACCAAGGACGAAATAAAAACCCTCCTCGAAAAAATACAAAAAAGCAACAAAATATGGAATAAAAGTATTTGATGGTAAGAAAGTTTTTTTTTCAAGAATTATTATTATAGCATTTTTCACAAATTGCTACTGTCATTTCGCCGGTTTGTTTACAGTCTAAGCGGAAATGATTTTGTCGGACGTTTTGTATAAAGTTTTTATTTATCAAATTTGCAAAAAATAAAAATGCTCCGTTTCTCAAAATCCAGCGAATGTGGATAGAATAAAACAGTTCTTACACTCAATCTCGTCATACATGGTTTACAGCCAACTTGGTGCTATGTACCTCGTAAGCTATCAGCTCATGTACGACTCGATTTCATGGAATAACTGTTAAATATACTGTATATAGTACTGTGCAAAAGTTCTGGCACCTTTTTTGTTTAGTACAAACTTTGTCATACATTTTTATTTTATGACTTCTGAACTCTGGCATGGTGGTGTAATGGTTAGCACTGTCATCTCACAGCAAGGAGGTCCTGGGTTCGAGCCCAGTGGCTGGCGAGGGCCTTTCTGGGTGGAGTTTGCATGTTCTCCCCGTATCTGTGTGGGTTTCCTCTGGGTGCTCTGGTTTCCCCAACAGTCCAAAGACATGCAGGTTAGGTTAATTGGTGGCTCTAAATCGACTGAGTGTGAATGGTTGTTTGTCCCTGTTAGCCCTTTTCCACCAAATCAGTTCCAGGGCTGGTTCGGGGCCAGTGCTTAGTTTGGAACTGGGTTTTCTGTTTCCACTGACAAAGAACTGGCTCTGGGCCAGAAAAACCGGTTCCAGGGTAGCACCAGCTCTTTGCTGGGCTAGAGGAAAGAACTGCTTAAGTCAGTGGGGGGGGGGCGGAGTTGTTAAGACAAACAACAATAGCAAGACCACGAGAGGGCACCATTTTGAATGAAGCACCGTAAAGCCAGAAGCAGCAGCTATACAAACATGAAGTCATCCATTATTGTTGTTGTTGCTGCTTCTTCTTCTCCGTGTTGTTGTTGCTTCGATGTTCGCGCCAAGGCTTATCCAAACGCAGCGACATAACTGACATATACAGTGACGTAATGACGTGGCTCCCCTTAGTACCCCAAGCTATGGAAAAGCAAACTGGTTCTCAGCTGGTTCGCAAGCTGAACGAGTTGTGAACCAGCACCGGCCCCGAACCAGCCCTGGAACTGATTTGGTGGAAAAGGGGTATGTGTCAGCCCTGTGATGACCTGGCGACTTATCCAGGGTGTACCCTGCCTCTCACCCATAGTCAGCTGAGATAGGCTCCAGCTTGCCTGTGACCCTGTAGAACAGGATAAGCGGCTACAGATAATGGATGGATGGATGGATGGATAGACTTCTGAACCATAATGTTTTCCAGCACAAATTTAAAATCTCATCTCATTATCTCATTATCTCTAGCTGCTTTATCCTGTTCTACAGGGTCGCAGGCAAGCTGGAGCCTATCCCAGCTGACTACGGGCGAAAGGCGGGGTACACCCTGGACAAGTCGCCAGGTCATCACAGGGCTGACACACAGACAACCATTCACACTCACATTCACACCTACGGTCAATTTAGAGTCACCAGTTAACCTAACCTGCATGTCTTTGGACTGTGGGGGAAACCGGAGCACCCGGAGGAAACCCACGCGGACACGGGGAGAACATGCAAACTCCGCACAGAAAGGCCCTCGCCGGCCACGGGGCTCGAACCCAGAACCTTCTTGCTGTGAGGCGACAGCGCTAACCACTACACCACCGTGCCACCCAAATTTAAAATGTGACAGAAAATTGTTTATATGTTAGCAAAGAAAGCAGTGTATTACATAAGAGATCACTTTTCAGACAAAAAAAAAAACAACAACAGAATGAACGCTGCTGGGTTTTTCTGAAAAAAAAAAAGAAGCAGTCAAAGTCTCCAAAATAACTGTGTTTGGTTCTGCATGATGGTCAGGAAAATTTACAGCTCATTTCCTTATACAAGTGCACACATTATACTTGAGACTACTATTCTTTTTTAAGGAAAGGGTCATCAGAGCAAATAGTGACTTTGTGACATTTAGGACCATTTACGATTATTTATGTAGTATTTTTTTAATGTAGACACATTTAATTTCATTTGTCCTACAGCACTGTATGTGCATAAGACTTGCACAGGACTGTACAACACTGTATATATATATATATATATATATATATATATATATATATATATATATATAATATGAAATAATGAGTGCAAACTCTATGAAGAATGGTTCAAAACAATGAAACAGGTTCAGATTGATGATAATATAAAAATAAGTGCTATCTTTATGGATATCTGCTAACCTGTTGGGATCCGAGCCAACACCTGATACTGAGAGCCAGTGGCACAATGGATCACATCACACAAAAGGAGACGGGAGAAGAAAGCAAGCAAGCACTTCACTCTTATAATCAACTATTCATGCGGCCATGACAGGGCCAGAGAGGGAACATTAAACCTTTTAAACCTTGTGCTGACTCTACAATGCCTCTGTGCGCCGTCATCCAGAGTGAAAATGGCGGCACTGATGGAGCTTCATTACCTGCGCAACCATCTGGGCGTCAGGATCAAAGTGGCATGATCGCATCAGCAGCTTATTTCATTTTAGTTGGATTTCATGTATCTGGGACAGATTAGAGTCTAACACGCCCATGCAGAATCATAAACAGGCCTACACACTCCCTCTGATGCCCCCTCCTGTCACACACACACACACACTCTTCTTCTCGTACTTACAAAAGTGTCGGTACCTCCTGTCATGTTGTCAGGGCACAGCACATAAAACGAGATGCCAGGTTCGGCGTAGAAGTCCATCCTGCGCTCGTCCACCTCCTCGGCGAAGATCAGCTCGAATGGGTTTCCTGAGCACCATTTTTCCGCCGCGTCCACCAGCTGCTTGAACTCCATCCTGCCCTGCCGCAGCGTAAAGGCGCACCTGCGCACCAAAGCTCAGGCAAAACAATATCTATCCTGACGCACAGATCTCCGCGCTCCCGGGCTCCTTAAATCATCCGCATGGTGCTTTTATTGTGATTAGGCTATTAGTATAATAATTATAATAATAATAATACTTATTATTAATTTACAGGGATGGGGGCGTGTGAGATGGGAGGTAGATTTCGACGCTAGCACCGTCGCATCTTGGCCCTGGCCTCCGTTCACTTCGCGCGTTCACGGTGAGAGAAAGAAAACCGACTGCGTCTCCCGGAGCTGCGCGCTCACGCCCCAACCGGCGCGGAGTGACGTTAAGGTGAATGCGCGTGCCCGACACAAAGGGCCCGCGCACCGGTCTCGTGCACAGAGCTGAGGATGAACATGATGCATCTGAACTGAACTCTGGCACCTTAAACGTTCTCTCTAGGTTTTGGATTTTTGAACTCATCTCATCTCATTATCTCTAGCCGCTTTATCCTGTTCTACAGGGTCGCAGGCAAGCTGGAGCCTATCCCAGCTGACTACAGGCGAAAGGCGGGGTACACCCTGGACAAGTCGCCAGGTCATCACAGGGCTGACACATAGACACAGACAACCATTCACACTCACATTTACACCTACGCTCAATTTAGAGTCACCAGTTAACCTAACCTGCATGTCTTTGGACTGTGGGGGAAACCGGAGCACCCGGAGGAAACCCACGCGGACACGGGGAGAACATGCAAACTCTGCACAGAAAGGCCCTCACCGGCCACGGGGCTCGAACCCGGACCTTCTTGCTGTGAGGCGACAGCGCTAACCACTACACCACCGTGCCGCCCAGATTTTTGAACAATTATTTGAATTAGGATCATTAGCACTGTCGCCTCACTGCAAGAAGGTCCTGGGTTCGAGCCCAGCGGCTAGAGGGCCCTTCTGTGTGGAGTTTACTCTGTGTGGGTTTCCTCCCACAGTCCAAAGACATGCAGGTGGCTCTAAATTGACCGTAGGTGTGAATGTGAGTGTGAATGGTTGTCTGTGTCTATGTGTCAGCCCTGTGATGACCTGGCGACTTGTCCAGGGTGTACCCCGCCTCTCACCCATAGTCAGCTGGGATAGGCTCCAGCTTGCCTGCGACCCTGTAGAACAGGATAAAGCGGCTACAGATAATGGATGGATGAGTGTGTTAGGGTGTAGTGGTTAGCACTGTCACCTCACAGCAAGAAGGTCCTGGGTTCGAGCTCAGCGGCCAGTTAGGGCCCTTCTGTATGGAGTTTGCATGTTCTCCCCATGTCTGTGTGGGTTTCCTCTGGGTGCTCCGGTTTCCCCCACAGTCCAAAGACATGCAGGTTAGGCTAATTGGTGGCTCTAAATTGACCGTAGCTGTGAATGTGAAGGTGTGTGAATAGTTGTTTGTGTCTATGTGTCAGCCCTGCAATGACCTGGCGACTTGTCCAGGGTGTATCCTGCCTCTCACCCATAGTCAGCTGGGATAGGCTCCAGCTTGCCTGCGACTCTGTAGAACAGGATAAGTGGCTACAGATAATGGATGGATGGATGAGTGTGTTAGGGTGTAGTGGTTAGCACTGTCGCCTCACAGCAAGAAGGTTCTGGGTTCGAGCCCAGCGGCTGGCGAGGGCCTTTCTGGGTGGAGTTTGCATGTTCTCCCCGTGTCTGGCTGGGTTTCCTCCCGGTGCTCCGGTTTCCCCCACAGTCCAAAGACATGCAGGTTAGGTTAATTGGTGGCTCTAACTTGACCGTAGGTGTGAATATGAGTGTGGATGATTGTCTGTGTCTATGCGTCAGCCCTGTGATAACCTGGTAACTCGTCCAGGGTGTATCCTGCCTCTCACCCATAGTCAGCTGGGATAGGCTCCAGCTTGCCTGCAACCCTGTAAAACAGGATAAGCAGCTACAGGTGATGGATGGATGAGTGTGTTAGGGTGTAGTGGTTAGCACTGTCACCTCACAGGAAGAAGGTCCTGGGTTCGAGCCCAGTGGCTGACAGGGGCCTTTCTTTTTTCTGGAGTTTGTATGTTCTCCCCGTGTCCGTGTGGGTTTCCTCTGGGTGCTTGCCTTTGGAATGGTTTACCTAGTCATATACAGTCTCAGTCTTCCAAAAGTACTCTCAAACATCTAGTCTAAACCTTTTTATCTCAACAGCTTTTAGAGGAAGAACTCAACCCTTTTATTATGTCACAATCTAACTAGTCCTCTGTTATTATATTGTCTTTGTCCTGTTAATTTTGATACAGGTATTTGTTTACTCGTATTTTGCACTAAGTACTTTTGTACAGTATGTTTATATTTATATATGGTTTTAAACAGAAGTGGACAGTAACGAAGTACATTTACTTGAGTACTGTACTTAAGTACACTTTTTGAGTATCTGTACTTTACTTGAGTATTTTTTTTTTGAAAATTATGACTTTAACTTCACTACATTTGAAAGGTAAATATCGTACTTTTTACTCCACTACATTTCTGTCAAGGTCTTTGTTACTATGAAGCAGATTTGAAAATGGATCTGTTTTTCTTTTCTAAAACGTGATTTTTTTTCACAGGTGACACTGATGCAGCCTATCAGTAATCACTAGGGTCACGTCTCCTCCATAGACCGTATAAAATCAAGTTCAATGATTTCTCCGCAGCATTATTTGAACACAGTCAGTTGATGACAGAATGGAAGGAGGCGGTTCTTCTGGAGAATGCACACACCCACGGCCATACCTTGAACCCATGTTTCCGTTTTCTGAAAGGATTAAAGATTAATTTCATTTTAAATGTTTGCTTTGTTTGCCGAAAACAAACTACATCATGGCCTAGAAAAACTCGCCGTCCAACCTGCAGAAGCATATTGAAGTATATGAACGTTTTGCTCCAAGAGAAAGCTTGCAACGAAGTTGTGTGTGCTTTTAGAGCTAGCGATAATGTTGCAATAGCGATGCAGTCTGGTTAGTCAACTGACTTTCTATGGATTTGCCCACCAAGTTGCCATCGCCTTGTCCACGGCTAACGTTTACATATAGCTAGTTAACTTGGACACTGTTAGTTAGGATGTAAAAATGGAGTTACGCCAACATGAACAATGTTAACTTATCTGAAGTCCTTTCAGAAATATGTTTTAGCATAATCTTGCCAAATAAACAGAATGTAGAAATCTTTCTTTTCTCGTAGCGTTAGCTACCCAATATGATTTCAAGTTGGAAAAGAGAGTTTGCTAGCATGTCAGGTGGAGTTTCACTGACTAGCTAGCTTAATGTTAAACCACCATGATGGCACAGCATGTGTTCATTTTGTGAATTTACATTTCTGTCTTTGGTAACGGCGTTAGGTTTTGTAAGCGTTGTGGCAATAATACAATGATGCGTTGACAGAAAATGTACTTTTAATACTTACGTATTTTTAAAAGCAACTACTTCAATACTTTAACTTAAGTAAAAATTTGACTGGACAACTTTCACTTGTATCGGAGTCACATTTGACCAGCAGGATCTGTACTTTGACTTAAGTAATGAACTTGGGTACTTAATCCACTGCTGGTTTTAAATGCGTCTTGGGTGACTGAATCACAAGTGGACAGCACTAAATACAAGTGTAAATGACTGCTGACGCATTCAAGATGCACCCACTCAAACCACTTGCCAAGGTGTTCTGGAATGCATTTGATCACACATCTTTTGTAGTGCAAATGATGATGCATCGCCGACAGGGATGTAACAGAAAAAGAGACATTGGCAGTAATTAAATCTGAATACACATTCAGCTGGACACCTTGGAGACGCATCATAGACATAAGTGTAAACACCCAAGACATGTTTTATAAACAGGGACACAAGCTATTGGGGTGTGTGTGTGTGTGTGTTTGGTTTGTTCCAGGAGCTTTACTGTGGTGATGCGCTAACACTGATGGAAATTAACACGTACTATACAACACACATTACCATGTCTGTGTCACTGCCTGGTCTTATACTCTCAGAAATAAAAGGTACCAAACTGTACGTTTCCTTTTTTACTAGTGTGGTACCAATAAAAGCGAATCTTTTGTGTCTTTAGTGTATATTTTTAACCTGGGTAGTTGCAAATGGTGGAAAGTTTTTTAGAGTAAAGCTGTAAAGGTGCTTCGATGGTACTTAATGTCCAATTTTGTACCTTAAAAGTGTATAAAGATACACGCTAAACTATGGAAAAGTTGGTACCTGTATGAGAGTGTATGGTGGTTCAGTAGTTGCTTACCTGTCATATTCTACAGAAGGCAGTGACTGATCATAGAATGAAACAGAAAAAAAAGACTTCAAAGTACATTTCCTGTCTTTGATCTTAAATTTGATTTTAATCCTGTAAACAAAATTATATGACACAGCCAACTCTCAGATGAGATTAAGTCCTCATAACTTGCTTTATTTGGACAGGACATGTAACCACATACAGTAATATCATACTCGATTCCCAGAGAAAGAATCAAGATTTTTCATCAAATACAAAACGCCTTGGGCGGCACGGTGGTGTAGCGGTTAGCGCTGTCGCCTCACAGCAAGAAGGTCCGGGTTCGAGCCCCGTGGCCGGCGAGGGCCTTTCTGTGCGGAGTTTGCATGTTCTCCCCGTGTCCGTGTGGGTTTCCTCCGGGTGCTCCGGTTTCCCCCACAGTCCAAAGACATGCAGGTTAGGTTAACTGGTGACTCTAAATTGAGCGTAGGTGTGAATGTGAGTGTGAATGGTTGTCTGTGTCTATGTGTCGGCCCTGTGATGACCTGGCGACTTGTCCAGGGTGTACCCCGCCTTTCGCCCGTAGTCAGCTGGGATAGGCTCCAGCTTGCCTGCGACCCTGTAGAACAGGATAAAGCAGCTAGAGATAATGAGATGAGATTCCCAGAGAAAGAATCAAGATTTTTCATCAAATACAAAACGCCTTGGGCGGCACGGTGGTGTAGCGGTTAGCGCTGTCGCCTCACAGCAAGAAGGTCCGTGTTCGAGCCCCGTGGCCGGCGAGGGCCTTTCTGTGCGGAGTTTGCATGTTCTCCCTGTGTCCGCGTGGGTTTCCTCCGGGTGCTCCGGTTTCCCCCACAGTCCAAAGACATGCAGGTTAGGTTAACTGGTGACTCTAAATTGACCGTAGGTGTGAATGTGAGTGTGAATGGTTGTCTGTGTCTATGTGTCAGCCCTGTGATGACCTGGCGACTTGTCCAGGGTGTACCCCGCCTTTCGCCCGTAGTCAGCTGGGATAGGCTCCAGCTTGCCTGCGACCCTGTAGAACAGGATAAAGCGGCTAGAGATAATGAGATGAGACAAAACGCCTTTAAAACATTTCGTCTCCCTGTAATTTTACACTCGATTGCTGTACAAGGTGACATACAGTACTGTAAGCTTATGTTGGTGAAATATTGCAGTTCTCACTAACATGAGCACAGGATGTCGTGTGAATCTCATGTAAAATTCAAAGTCCAAAACAGTCCCGTACCCTACAAACCTATAAGTGTATTGTGGGTATTCTGTACATCATTTGGACACTGGCATACTGCAGTGTAATGAAATCAGTCACACATTTTCTTTTGCATGTCCTTTGGGATATACACTCTCTCCCTCTCTCTTTCTCTCACTCCCTTATAGATATATACTTGGTCTTTGGCTTTACTTTCCCACATGACTGTACAGCTGAGGAAAGGTTTTTTTAACTGTGAGATAATTTATACTTCTACAAACCGAAAACAATCCATCATGTGTGTTTGATTCCTTCCTATTGAATCTTTGAAGAATGAGATTTAGAATACTTTTCAATATGCAATTCAAACACACACACACATACATACATATATCTCATCTCATTATCTCTAGCTGCTTTATCCTGTTCTACAGGGTCGCAGGCAAGCTGGAGCCTATCCCAGCTGACTACGGGTGAAAGGCGGGGTACACCCTAGACAAGTCGCCAGGTCATCACAGGGCTGACACATAGACACAGATAACCATTCACACTCACATTCACACCTACGCTCAATTTAGAGTCACCAGTTAACCTAACCTGCATGTCTTTGGACTGTGGGGGAAACCGGAGCACCTGGAGGAAACCCACGCGGACACGGGGAGAACATGCAAACTCCGCACAGAAAGGCCCTCGCCGGCCACGGGGCTCGAACCCGGACCTTCTTGCTGTGAGGCGACAGCGCTAACCACTACACCACCGTGCTGCCGGCATGTATGTATGTATATATATTTTTTTTTTATACAGTGCCTTGCAAAAGTATTTATACCCCTTGAACTTTTTCACATTTTTCCACCTTACAACCACGAACTTAAAAGTTTTTTATTGAGATTTTATGTGATAGACCAACACAGAGTAGCACATAATTGTGAAGTGAAACGAAAATGATAAATGGTCTTCAAAATTTTAAACAAATAAAAATCTGAAAAATGTGGTGTGCATTAGTATTCAGCCCCCCTGCGTCAATACTTTGTAGAGCCACCTTTTGCTGCAATTACAGCTGCAAGTCTTTTGTGGTATGTCTCTACCAGCTTTGCACATCTAGACACTGAAATTTTTGCCCATTCTTCTTTGCAAAATAGCTCAAGCTCAGCCAGATTGGATGGAGAGCGTCTGTGAACAACAATTTTCAAGTCTTGCCACAGATGCTCAATGGGATTTGGGTCTGGACTTTGACTGGGCCATTCTAACACATGAATATTCTTTGATCTAAACCATTCCATTGTAGCTCTGGCTGTATGTTTAGGGTCATTGTCTTGCTGGAAGGTGAATCTCCTTCCCAGTCTCAAGTCTTTTGCAGCCTCCAACAGGTTTTCTTCCAGGATTGCCCTGTATTTAGCTCCATCCATCTTCCCATCAACTCTGACCAGCTTCCCTGTCCCTGCTGAAGAAAAGCATCCCCATAGCATGATGCTACCACCGCCATGTTTCACAGTGGGGATGGTGTGTGCAGGGTGATGAGCAGTGTTAGTTTTCTGCCACACATAGCGCTTTGCATTTAGGCCAAAAAGTTCAACTTTGGTCTCATCTGACCAAAGCACCTTCTTCCACATGTTTGCTGTGTCCCCAACATGGCTTCTTATGCCTGTCTTTCAACAATGGCTTTCTTCTTGCCACTCTTCCAAAAAGGCCAGATTTGTGGAGTGTACAACTTGTAGTTGTCCTGTGCACAGATTCTCCCACCTGAGCTGCGGATTTCTGCAGCTCCTCCAGAGTGATCATGGGCCTCTTGGCTGCTTCTCTGACCAGTGCTCTCCTTGCTCGCTCTGTCAGTTTAGGTGGACGGCCATGTCTTGGTAGGTTTGCAGTTGTGCCATACTTTTTCCATTTTTGAATGATGGATTGAACAGTGCTTCTTGAGATGTTCAGAGCTTGGGATATTTTTTTTTTATAACCTGACCCTGCTTTAAACTTCTCCAGAACTTTATCCCTGACCTGTCTGGTGAGTTCTTTGGTCTTCATGATGCTGTTTGTTCTTCAGCGTTCTCTAACAAACCACTGAGGCCTTCACAGAACAAGTGTATTTATGCTGAGAGTAAATTACACACAGTAGGACTCTATTAACTAATGAGATGACTTCTGAAGGCAATTGATTGCACTGGGTTGTATTTAGAGGTATCAGAGGACAGGGGGCTGAATACTAATGCACACCACATTTTTCAGATTTTTATTAGTTTAAAATTTTGAAGACCATTTATCATTTTCGTTTCACTTCACAATTATGTGCTACTCTGTGTTGGTCTATCACATAAAATCTCAAAAAAACCTTTTAAGTTTGTGGTTGTAAGGTGGAAAAATGTGAAAAAGTTCAAGGGGTATGAATACTTTTGCAAGGCACTGTGTGTGTGTATATATATATATATATATATATATATATATATATATATATATATATATATATATATATATATATACATATATACACACACACAGGCCTAGAAATTCATATATTTTTTTCACCAGTCAGCCGGACTAGTTACCTTCCAAGGTAACTAGCCAAACAGAAAATCAACTAGCCAAAATTTGTTCATGTATGAATTTTACTTCTGTCAAAAATAACACAAAAGAGAGTAGTTACCATTGTTCATGACTAATGTGCATGTATTTCAAGACCCGAGTATTTTGATACTGTTGTTAAATACATAAATGAGAACAACACAGAGCACCATAATATAATATCAACAAATAATAATATATTGGAAAACTTGGCAACTTGGTGTATGAGTATTGAAAACAAATATACTTACTATCATGACTATAGCACCCAAAATATGTCCAACATGCTTTCTGTATTTAACCATTTATGAGAGAGAAAGCATTAGGAGCTTCATATTGACTAGGAATCAACTTGAAAAAAATTAATTATTCCATAAAAATCGTATCGCAGCCAAGGCCTACCCAGCTCCCACGTTTGCTTATAAGTCCTTTGTCATTTCTCCTTCTTGTACGCTTTATCGGCGGCCTTTTTCTCCTCTTCAGACCGAGGTCGCTTTGTCCCCGTCTTTGGCAGTTTCTGTACACCTTTCAGAAAATTCCACATCGCAACATAACTTTGGCAGATGTAGATGTAAACAACAACAAAAACATGTGTTTAAATGGGCGATAATGTGGCCACATCTATTGAATTTGATAACGTGATTACCGCGATATTCAACGAGATGCATTATATGCATGCGCAGTAGTGAAAAAACCGACAGCCTGACTCGTACACGATGTGATTCGTAATTCTTCAGTATTTTCCGTCCTGCCGATAAACAAATCGATTAACACAGACACGGCACATGCTTAATATGTGGCGGCTTTAGTTGACGGTGCGTCTGAATTAGGGCTGTGCGATATAGGAAAAAATGAATATCCCGATACATTTTCTCCATTTCACGATATATGACATATTGAAATCTCCTCTAAAGGACTCCATGAAATCTAACTTTTACTCTTTACTGTTTTCACTACAATCCCTGCAGATTAAATAACATTCTTGGTTAACTTTACAGGTGGTTTTCAACAACACATTTTAAATTTTCATGTTGGTGATTAATCACAATTGAGTTGAAATAAGACTTTTTATTCAACAAAGATGCGGCACAAACTGCAAAAACAATCTTGAAAATTGCAACAAAGGGGCAAAACAATACAGAGCTGCTCAGAGCTCAAACCAATAAAGTGCAAGCAACACTGAGAAAGACATTTAGCCTAAATAAGAAAAGTGCTCTTTCATTAAATTATTTAAAAAAATAGATCTCCAAGCTATTAACCTGACTACTGAGAACCACTGGAACATTCACAATAGAGAGAGAGATTGAGGGAGAGAAGAGAGAGATCTGCAAAACATCATTTTTCTCTTTGCACACTTTTGAACTGAATGTTTTCTGGCTCTGCCTCTCAGATGTGTATAATTCCGGTATTGCCTTCTCTGTAAAATGTCTGCGACCAGGCAACTCATGTTTGGGATCGAGAGTGTTTAGTAATTTTTGGAAGCCTGGTTTTTCCACTATACTAACTGGGATCATGTCTTCAGCAATGAAGTTAGTGATTGCATCCGTTATAGCTCTCCATCTCTGACTCGGTTTCTCATATGGGATGGCTTTGGGGAACGAGGCCGCTATGGTCATTTGTTTAGCTCGTGGGGGGGGAGGGGGGTTTTTAGCTCGTGGGCAAGTAGTTCGGAGTTGAAGAGACTCTTCATACTGTACCAGGTGAGTTTTCAGGTGATGGAACATATTTGTAGTGCTGCTGCCTTTCGTGATGACAGGTTTTTTTTTGCACACTTTACAAACTGGCATTTGCTGTTCCACGTCCTCCTCGCAATATCCAAAAAAATGCCAGATGACTGACCCCTTACTAGTTCTTTTAGGAACCAATCCATCTGCTTCCATTTTTAATTTGTCGCTGAAATTGACAGAGCTTACACGGTAGCCTATGCAACACCAGCGATTGCATGAATTGAGTCACCACTGTAAACCAAAACTAGAAAATCTTCCCCGAAGTTCCTTTCAGCACCCAGATGTCGCCCAGGATTGGTTGGCAAGTACGTGACATTATTGTTTTTTACCCTTAGGCAGCCTCTCATGTTACTGCCTGAGGGACAGGGAGAAAACCACCAGAAAAGGTTTTAAACAAACACGAAACAAAAGCAAGTCGGCAGATGACCATAAAATACTCGATACTTACGATATAATAATTTTATGTATCTCACACAGAATTTTCGGAGATATATCGAGTATATTTGATATATCGCACAGCCCTAGTCTGAATCTTCGCTTCATATATATTTTTTATTTTCAACTAGCCAGCCGGGCTGCCTAGTGACAGGAATTACCCGCCAAATGACAAATTAAGTCGCCTCGGGTACCACCGCGAATTTCGAGCCGTGATATATATACATATATGAGAGAGAGAGAGAGAGAGAGAGAGAGAGAGAGAGAGATGTAATACCATTCTGCCTGAGCTGGTATTTGAGCAATGTTTCCAGCACCTGCCCTTGTTCACCCACAGACCGCTCCAAAAGCCAGACAGTGCAGCATGTGGCTCTGGGGGTCGAGCTGAAATAGTAACTGGCACAAAGCTAACACCATAACAATGCAACAATGTGCTGATCTCAATTTTTTTTTTCTCTCTCTCTCTCTCTCTCTCTCTCTCTCACGCACACACACACACACACACACACACACAGACAGACTGACTGACTGATGACTTTTTCTTTAACTGGCTGGACAATGGACTCGAATGTGATAACTGAACCAGCACTCCATTCCTATCTTTGCCCGTTAGCTTGCCGTTTCTCTTTAAATCTTATATCTGGGTTGTTGATTTGTGCTAAATAATAACTCTCACTGATATTAAGTGGGTCATTTTGTTCTCAGGTTGCCCCAGTTAGTGTATCCACTGCACCACAAGCAGTGAGAACACACAAATAGGTAAAACACAAGAAGAGATCTGCACACAATATTCACTAAACGGACAGACAGACATTCAGATAGATAGATAGATAGATAGATAGATAGATAGATAGATAGATAGATAGATAGATAGATAGATAGATAGGTGCTTGAAAGTTTGTGAACCCTTTAGAGTTTTCTGATTTTCACACAAGTCCTAAAAGTAGATAAAGAGAACCCAGTTAAACAAATGAGACAAAAATATTATACTTGGTCATTTATTTATTGAGGAAAATGATCCAATATTACATATCTGTGAGTGGCAAAAGTATGTGAACCTTTGCTTTCAGTATCTGGTGTGACCCCTTTGTGCAGCAATAACTGCAACTAAATGTTTCCGGTAACTGTTGATCAGTCCTGCACACCGGCTTGGAGGAATTTTAGCCCATTCCTCCGTACAGAACAGCTTCAACTCTGGGATGTTGGTGGGTTTCCTCACATGAACTGCTCACTTCAGGTCCTTCCACAACATTTCCATTGGATTAAGGTCAGAACTTTGACTTGGCCATTCCAAAACATTCACTTTATTATTCTTTAACCATTCTTTGGTAGAACGACTTGTGTGCTTAGGGTCGTTGTCTTGCTGCATGACCCACCTTCTCTTGAGATTCAGTTCATGGACAGATGGCCTGATATTTTCCTTTAGAACTCGCTGGTATAATTCAGAATTCATTGTTCCATCAATGATGGCAAGCCGTCCTGGCCCAGATGCAGCAAAACAGGCCCAAACCATGATACTACCACCACCATGTTTCACAGATGGGATAAGGTTCTTATGCTGGAATGCAGTGTTTTCCTTTCTCCAAACATGACGCTTCTCATTTAAATCAAAAAGTTCTATTTTGGTCTCATCCGTCCACAAAACATCTTTCCAATAGCCTTCTGGCTTGTCCACGTGATCTTTAGCAAACTGCAGATGAGCAGCAATGTTCTTTTTGGAGAGCAGTGGCTTTCTCCTTGCAACCCTGCCATGCACACCATTGTTGTTCAGTGTTCTCCTGATGGTGGACTCATGAACATTAACATTAGCCAATGTGAGAGAGGCCTTCAGTTCCTTAGAAGTTACCCTGGGGTCCTTTGTGACCTCGCCGAGTCGACGCTGACTATTACATGCCTTGCTCTTGGAGTGATCTTTGTTGGTCGACCACTCCTGTGGAGGGTAACAATGGTCTTGGAATTTCCTCCATTTGTACACAATCTGTCTGACTGTGGGTTGGTGGAGTCCAAACTCTTTAGAGATGGTTTTGTAACCTTTTCCAGCCTGATGAGCATCAACAACGCTTTTTCTGAGGTCCTCAGAAATCTCCTTTGTTCGTGCCATGATACACTTCCACAAACATGTGTTGTGAAGATCAGACTTTGATAGATCCCTGTTCTTTAAATAAAACAGGGTGCCCACTCACACCTGATTGTCATCCCATTGATTGAAAACAACTGACTCTAATTTCACCTTCAAATTAACTGCTAATCCTAGAGGTTCACATACTTTTGCCACTCACAGATATGTAATATTGGATCATTTTTCTAAATAAATAAATAAATGACCAAGTATAATATTTTTGTCTCATTTGTTTAACTGGGTTCTCTTTATCTACTTTTAGGACTTGTGTGAAAATCTGATGATGTTTTTGGTCATATTTATGCAGAAATATAGAAAATTCTAAAGGGTTCACAAACTTTCAAGCACCACTGTAGATAGATAAAAAAATCTGTCAGGCAGACAGATAGATAGAAAAATTAGTCAGATAGATAGACCGACAGACGAATAGACTGAGACAGACCGACAGACAGACATTCAGCTAGACAGATTGAAAAATCAGACAGACAGATAGAAAAATCAGTCAGATAGTCAGACAGACAAATGGATAAATAGATTGAGACAGACTGACACAGACATAGAAAGACAGATGGACAGACTAATAGAAAAATCAGTCAGGTAGACAGACAGATGGATAAATAGACTGAGACAGACAGACAAATAGAAAAATCAGTCAGATAGACAGATACCGTAAATAGACTGAGACAGACTGATACAGAGATAGAAAGACCAACAGACAGATAGAAAAATCAGTCAGATAGACAGACTGAGACAGACAGACTAATAGAAAAATCAGTCAGATAGACAGACTGAGACAGACAGACTAATAGAAAAATCAGTCAGATAGCCAGCCAGCCAGCCAGATGGCTAGATAAATAGAATGAGACAGACCGACAGAGAGATAGAAAGACAGATGGACGGACAGACAGATAGAAAAATCAGTGAGACAGACAGATAGATAAATAGACTGAGACAGACTGACAGAGAGATAGAAAGACAGACAGACAGATAGAAAAATCATTCAGATAGACAGACAGACAGATGGACAAATAGACTGAGACAGACAGACAGACTAATAGAAAAATCAGTCAGATAGCCAGCCAGCCAGATGGCTAGATAAATCGACTGAGACAGACAGACAGACAGACAGAAAAATTAGTCAGTCAGACAGACATTCAGATAGATAGATAGATAGATAGATAGATAGATAGATAGATAGATAGATAGATAGATAGATAACAGTTACACAACAACAACAACGGGTGACACGGTGGTGTAGTGATTAGCGCTGTCGCCTCACAGCAAGAAGGTCCGGGTTCGAGCCCCGTGGCCAGCGAGGGCCTTTCTGTGCGGAGTTTGCATGTTCTCCCCGTGTCCGTGTGGGTTTCCTCCGGGTGCTCTGGTTTCCCCCACAGTCCAAAGACATGCAGGTTAGGTTAACTGGTGACTCTAAATTGACCGTAGGTGTGAATGTGAGTGTGAATGGTTGTCTGTGTCTATGTGTCAGCCCTGTGATGACCTGGCGACTTGTCCAGGGTGTACCCCGCCTTTCGCCCGTAGTCAGCTGGGATAGGCTCCAGCTTGCCTGCGACCCTGTAGAACAGGATAAAGCGGCTAGAGATAATGAGATGAGATGAGAACAACAGCAACAACAAAACGATGAATAATGTGGCTGTTGTCACTCTTCTCTGAGGAGGCCGTGTGTGTTGGAGCGCGTGTTGGTCGGCAGGGGGCGGTAGAGACCCGTCCTGAAATTTCCCCAGGCTCTAATCTGTCCTGTGTGCTCCCTCCCTCACCCTCTACCCTCCCTCCCTCTCTGTCTCTCTCTCTCCTCCCTCCCTCCCTCTCTCTCTCTCAGGGTAGAGAACATTAGTGACACAGGCGTGCGAGCTCATTTCCTCCTGCAGCCCGGTGTGTGAGGATGCGCGGTGAGACCGGGGACCGGAGCTGCGGGGCGGTGCTGAGCGGAGCGGTGAGACCGGGGAGGCAGCAGCAGCAGCTCCGGACGGGGTTAAAGCAGAGCAGCTGAGGGAAGCGGAGGACACAATTCAAGGAGTTGCTTTGTTCTCTGAAGAACGAAACCGTTACATACCGGTGTGTGTGTGTGTGTGTGTGTGTGTGTGTGTGTGTGTGTGTGTGTGTGAGAGAGCGTGGACATGGATAACACAGAGAAGGGGAATAAATCTGATGACGATCTGGAGTCTCCAGAGGACGAAGAAGTTGATCCAAGGATTCAGGTACAGTAATGTTATCATAATGTAAACAAATAATTTAAACAGATATAATAATCACAGTCACACCTCAAACCTCTACAGATACAAACATATCATCACAGAGAAACAGCTCAGTCAATCAGAGGGGTGTGTGTGTGTGTGTATGGGGTTGAAGAATGACTCTAATCATAACCATGTTAGCATGGATATTTCTAAAAATGCAGAATTTAAATGCAAATTATTATTATTTTAAATAATTACACTCATTCCATAACTCTGTCCATATAAACATGGACAAACTGAGCTCAGTTAATCACATAATCACCACTGGCCTTCAACATCAGCCTGAAACCCCATTCATGATAAGCAGCTGAATTATCATCCGTCATGGTTTGCTCGGTGTACACACTCGTACAAGGTGTATGTGTTGTGGACTGTTCATTTGGCACACAGGACAGACTGCACTTCATTATCACGTTTTTCAGTTTTCCCTCACCAGGAAACCCCCAAATGATTTAAGAATAGTCCTATGGCTTATTTTAGTTGCAGTGAGAGGTAGACAAAGTGTGCTAAATGTACACTGACAGACGAACAGAAAAACCCAGCTTTGTCTAACCACGTACACAGGCTGAGCTGGTCAAACTGGTAGACTGTTTTTGCCAGCTGTTTAGTTCTGGTTGAAAAGAAGGATTTCTGATATTAGGTAGTAGATTATGTCGAGTTGTTTTGAGGAAAAATAATGCAACAGTAAGGCAATTAAAAAAACCTCAAACATTTATTCATTCATTTGCAGTTACTGGTTTATTGTGGTCGTGGATTAGAAGCCTATCCCGGGAACACTGGGTTTGAGCACGCACGCACGCACACACACATTTAAAACACACACACACTGGTGCAGCCAGTCCACCCACTGGCATGTTTCTGGAGGTGGGAGGAAATTGGAAAACATCTCATCTCATCTCATTATCTCTAGCTGCTTTATCCTGTTCTACAGGGTCGCAGGAGCCTATCCCAGCTGACTACGGGCGAGAGGCGGGGTACACCCTGGACAAGTCGCCAGGTCATCACAGGGCTGACACATAGACACAGACAACCATTCACACTCACATTCACACCTACGCTCAATTTAGAGTCACCAGTTAACCTAACCTGCATGTCTTTGGACTGTGGGGGAAACCGGAGCACCCGGAGGAAACCCACGCGGACACAGGGAGAACATGCAAACTCCGCACAGAAAGGCCCTCGCCGGCCACGGGGCTCGAACCCGGACCTTCTTGCTGTGAGGCGACAGCGCTAACCACTACACCACCGTGCCACCCATTGGAAAACATGCAAAACTTAAAAAAACAACAACAACAACAACAACCCTTCAGTCAGTCAGTCACTGGGAACTCCAGAGAGGTAAGGTGGCACCACTACCCGTGTCACCAATGTGCTAACTTGATCTCAAACATTTCTTGCTCAATTTAGTCAAATAATAATGAAACTGAGGCGGCACGGTGGTGTAGTGGTTAGCGCTGTCGCCTCACAGCAAGAAGATCTGGGTTCGAACCCTGTGGCCGGCGAGGGCCTTTCTGTGTGGAGTTTGCATGTTGTCTGCATGGGTTTCCTCCGGGTGCTCCGGTTTCCCCCACAGTCCAAAGACATGCAGGTTAGGTTAACTGGTGACTCTAAATTGACCGTAGGTGTGAATGTGAGTGTGAATGGTTGTGTGTGTCTATGTGTCAGCCCTGTGATGACCTGGCGACTTGTCCAGGGTGTACCCCGCCTTTCGCCCGTAGTCAGCTGGGATAGGCTCCAGCTTGCCTGCGACCCTGTAGAACAGGATAAAGCGGCTAGAGATAATGAGATGAGATAATGAAACTGAGAAATAACTTTCCAGCTGGCAAAGATGGATTGACTCAACCCATGTTTTGGCAACCCTCTGACCAAACTACAAGGGCTAGACATTTAAAGAGGCTCTGTTAAAATATGGCTATTTAAAAAAAAAAAAAATTCCATGTAACCACCCTTCTAGCCAATTCCAAAAGTATGTAAAATGGTATGTTGCTGAGGTCAGATTGGCCTGACTGAGCTGAACTTTGGATTCATTTCAAATATTTTCCAGATGTTCCTCAACTTACTTTTCCCTTCACTCCTTAATTCTCATTCCGTCTTTCTCTCATGTCAACAGGGAGAGCTGGAGAAACTGAATCAATCGACAGACGACATTAACCGATGGGAGACAGAGCTGGAGGTAGGCCTAGGCTGCTTCAACAGTCATTGTGCTATTGTTTTTCTCGAATGGCTGCTGCAAGAATGACAGAAGGGAAGGCCTTTCTTTCAAACTCGCCCCGGTTTCTCACACACGTTTGGTTTGTCTGGATCGGACAGAGGAAATCATTTATCTATGTGTTTTGGAAATCCTTTGCCATGTTCCGTCAGTTCAGGAAGCAATGAGTTCTATGAAAAGCAACAGATTAGGGTTTAAGAAGGTCATTTGAAACATGAGTTACATTTCTAACTGTTGGTTTAGTTAAATGATTACCTTGCAAGCTGTATAATGACAAATGAAGATGAGCTGTAGCAGGGCTTGTATGTTGTCATTAGGGACTAAAGGTGAAATCATCAACCCATGTTTATCATGTAGACAAGACCAGCTCGTCACTGCCTGGTTATGGTTCTGCTATCTATTAAAAGTTTAGACCTGCTCGATAAAATAGTTTCGTCCATACAGAGACACGCTTTTAAAATGTATGCATCTCCTCTGAATTGGCCTTCAGTCCAATCCCTGTGTCTGTACACTAGTTATTGACTGGAGGGAAGAAGTACACAATAACAGCCGCTCATTAATCGTTCATGAGAGCCGGATGGGCGAAACAGGAGGAAACCTCTATAACATAACTCTGACCTCAGAGACAGCATGTGAGAGGATGTGGGGATCTCTAAATTCAGATTTGTGGCATGACCTGGCAGCAGGAAAGAGCCAGCCTGCAAAACACGGGAGAGAATTGAAGCGGAGAGCAAAAAGTGAAAAGTGAGCCCAGTGAACTGACGTGTCTGATTTATAACCCAGCATTCTAGGCAAGAAAAAAAAAATCTCTCATTCCTTTCCTTGGAAGCGAATTTATAGCATTTAAAGGGAAATGTTTTACTTGTGTGCTCATGCTGAATTAAGATGACGACCAGTTTGTTTTCAGGAAAGCACAAAGCCTGACCGCTGAAGTGTTTGATTTCTTCGAATTGCTGCAAGTAGGTAATAGGCATAATAATAACAACCCCAAGTGCATCACAGCGAGGCATTCATGAACATATACCCCAGGCAGCGTGGGATAAATGAGGCATGCAGGGGAGTGTTGTTTCTGGGATTTATACAGTATGTACAGACTCTAGGATCAGCTTAATTGCCGTTTGCATCATATGGATGGTGATGAGGTAAAATCAGAGTGTAAAAACATGTCAGATGGAGGACTGAAATGCCATAGAGGTGCTTAGAAAAATGTTAAATGTTCAATTTTTGTATATTAAGTTTTGCATCGGGGCGGCACGGTGGTGTAGTGGTTAGCGCTGTCGCCTCACAGCAAGAAGGTCCGGGTTCGAGCCCCATGGCCAGCGAGGGCCTTTCTGTGTGGAGTTTGCATGTTCTCCCCGTGTCCGTGTGGGTTTCCTCCGGGTGCTCCGGTTTCCCCCACAGTCCAAAGACATGCAGGTTAGGTTAACTGGTGACTCTAAATTGAGCGTAGGTGTGAATGTGAGTGTGAATGGTTGTCTGTGTCTATGTGTCAGCCCTGTGATGACCTGGCGACTTGTCCAGGGTGTACCCCGCCTCTCGCCCGTAGTCAGCTGGGATAGGCTCCAGCTTGCCTGCGACCCTGTAGAACAGGATAAAGCAGCTAGAGATAATGAGATGAGATGAAGTTTTGCATCATTTATGGTTAAACCGAGGTTTGTCCTCATGCTAATGTTAGATTAGCCTAAAGGTTAGCAAAGACGCAAAATTGTTAGAACAAAAACATGCCTAACGTTTTACCAGTTTACTGCATTATCACAATTATATATGTTAAACACTTTTTTTTTTTACATTACTACATCAAAGTACATCAAGATATGGATGGTATATGGAAATAGAGCCAACTTCAGAATCAGAATTACTTTATTAATCCCCAGAGGGAAATTCAAATTTGCTACCAAGCTCCTGAATCAAAGTAGTAGTAAACATGTCTAGGGGCGTCGTGGCTCAGGTGGATAAGGTGCCATACCATAAATCCGGGAACCCGAGGTCATTTCCCGATCCTCTCTCCTGCTCATTTCCTGTCTCTACACTGTCCTATCCAATAAAGGTGGAAAAAGCCCCCCAAAAATGTCTAAAAATAGAAGATAAAATCATCTGAAAAAAGAATAAATTTAAATAAGTTCAATAACTTAATTAAACGCAAAATGATTTTATGTACAATGATTCCTATATACATATATTGCACCTGAGTTAAGGATACAGTATACATGGTAAGACAGTGAGCCACAGTCTTAGGTTAGCTTATGCTGGGCATGCACTGTGCGATTTTTGGCCCGATTTTGACACGATTTTCACTCGTGCGACTATTTTGGAGATCGGGCCGAGTTTTGGCTCAATCGTGCGTCTCGGATTGTGTAGTATACATGGGGTAACGACAAGCGATTAACACCTCACGACCTCCTCCCGATCGATCGGATGAAAATCAAACCTTTCAGCGTGAAACAAGGTAACGATCTTAAAATCCTTGTCTAAGAAACGAACTTAAAAATAGGAAAATCAAACCTGTTTGAAATCCTGAGCATTGCATCCGAGCATCGGATCGTATAGTGTGAGAACAGGAATCGTAAGCTGCGTGCTGTTTACCCCTGCGATTCACTCGTACAGTGTGAGCAGCAGCTGAAGATAAGATATCTATACGGCAATGGAGGCTGAAAGCCTATACGCCAGTTCTTATAGGCCGAATCCCATTTCACCCCTTGGACCAACCCCTTAGCCCTTCCCCTCCATTTTGCGCGTTCACGTGAAGGGGTAGGGGTATCCCAATCCCAGTTAATGCGGAGGGGTAGGGGAAGGGGTAGGGCTTCTGTACCCCTCCAAACGGAGATTTTCCTGGAGCTGACTCCGAACGAAGGGGTTTGAGTGATTTCCCACAATGCCATGCGGATTTCAGCGAGATTTCATGCGGATTTCAGAAAGATGGCGGTTCCCGCGGCGAAAGATTGTCATAAATGTATTTTCTCCATTATTTACGTGTTTTAAGTTGTTATCCAGAGGAAACACGCCGCTTAATTCGCTTTCGAGCTGAGAATGAGCAGCGATTTCTGAAATCCAAGCTGCTGCTAAAAAGCTTTGGGAGTGAGTATTGTTTTCGGTTGCTTGACTGCGTACGTTTTGTTCTGTTATTCTCGCTTTTATTGTTTACATGAGTGTTCTGACACCTCATTCTGTCGGATGTGGTGCACGAAGCGCCAAAGATATCCCATTCAGTGGTGTTAGTTAACAAATCACACCCTGCCAGCAGAGATTTCTGCCTCTGGCTCTGACTGTAGCGGCTGGTCGCAGCCAATGACGCGTCGCGTTTTGCTAACGTAAACGCTGACGGAGGTACGCGATGACGTATGCGATCGTTGAAGGGCTATCCCAATACGTAAGGGTTGAATTTCAAGCCCTATCCCTTGTAGCTCAGTTTCAAGGGGAAGGGCCAAGGGGAAGGCGGAGGGGAAGGCGGAGGGGTAGGGGTAGAAATTAGAATTGGGATTGGGCCATAGTCTTTGCAGTTACAGTTAGTCAAACACATCCACTGGGGCCTTAAAATTGAAGAGCAGTCGATGGTCCTTCCAGAAGTTATCCAGTCTGGACTTGAATGAGTTCAGAGTTGGAGCGGTGACCACTTCTTCTGGTAGTCCATTCCACTCGTTCACCACTCTTTGTGTAAAGAAGTGAAGCCTCTGTCTTGAGCAGCTGCGCATCTTTACGATCTTGAAAGGGTGCCCTCGCGTCATACTTTTCTTCTCCACAGGAAACATCTTCTCACAGTTGACCTCATACAGTTGATGTGTAGACTTATATACATGAATCATATCCCCTCTCAGTCTGCGGTGGACTAATGTTGGCAGGTGTAGACACCTTAGTCTTTCTTCATAGCTCTTATCCTTCAATTCTGGAACAAGCTTTGTGGCCCTGCGCTGGACAGCTTCTATCAACTCTATTTCTTTCACCCGCATAGGACTCCAGACTGATGCTGCATATTCTAGTCTTGGTCTAATTAGACCTTTATACAGATAACTGAACACTGATTTATCTATGAAACTAAATGTTCTGCGCATAATTCCAACCAAACGGTTTGCTACTGACACAATACTGTGGCAGTGTTTAACAAAGGTTAGCTCATCATCAATATAAACTCCCAGGTCTTTCTCAACTTCACTAACTTTCAATACCGCGATTGAAAAAAAAAATCGCACAGTGTATGCCCAGCTTTAGACTAACTAACTAACTGTTTTACCTGAGAGCTAAGAAATAATGAGGAGAAACTACAAGATACATGACATTTAGTTTGAGTCTCAAGACATTAGAGTAATTTTAGCTTGAGGTAAAGTTTTCCTCCCCCCCTCCATTTTAGCTTCAGCTAACTTTTCCCTTATCTTAATGTTAGCTTAAGCTAAGCATGGCTTAATTAAACCTTTATGCTGCTTGTAGGTGTCATAGCCCCTCATACACAATAAATACTAGCTTCATGCTAAGGTTAGTATTATCTCACATTACAAATTAAGGGATGCTAAAGTTTTATATGAGCTAAAGTTTGGTGAGCTAAGTTTGGTGGTAAATTTGGACTCTTATTTTTAGCTCAGGAAAAATAAAACAAAAGCTACGAAGGTAATTTTTTTCCCCCAAATGTCATCCAAACTGCTCTGGAAATACTATAAAACACTAAGAAATTTTTTTTAGCTATCTTCATTATCCACTTGCTGATTGTAATGGCACTGCAAATTAGTGCCTTATTAAAGGCAGGAGCACTTGTTTGGTTAAATTGCAAGACATATTGTTGTGCACTTCAAGTGGCTAATTAGAGGGGTCCAGATCAGTCTTTTGTGAATTTCATCCCAACAAAACAGTTGTCAGTTCGTGTATACCTAGTTCCCATATTTTCTCATTCTAGAGTATTTAACCTGAGCTTGTTTATTGAAGTTTAACCAAAAATGTTAATAAAGAAGAATCAAAAGTGTAGCCTAATCTAATTGTATCTCTGTATGTCAGGACTCCAGGCAGAGGTTTCGCGCTGTCCTGGTGGAGGCCACGGTAAAGCTAGATGAACAGGTCAAGAAGATCGGCAAACCCGTGGAGGAGTCCAAGCCGTACTGGGAGGCCCGGAGAGTTGCTCGACAGGTACAGTTACTTCTTGAAATTTGTCCGTGTCAGCCTGACTGCTACAGGGCTCAGCATTAACGGTAGTCCGACTGTCTGGGACAACTAAACGTTTGGTCCGGACAAGTCAAATCCGCATCCAACAAAACTAATTCAATCCCCTTAGTGATCTGGCTGTGCTATTGTTTACGAATTTCCAAGGAAGCCGAGTACAGCAGGTGTGTGTGTGTGTAAAAATAACCGCATTGTAATATTTAATTATAGATTATTAGACTCTGAATTCATCGAAATCGGAGAAATGGCAATCAAATACCTCAATAAAACAAATATCTGTGGGGAATCTTCATTTCATTCGGACATTCATTGTATTTTTCTTTTGTATGGGACACATTAACCATCACAAATGTGGTAAAAAAAATTTGTGGGAATTTTCCAACAGTGCCAAACTCACTTATGGTTTGTTTTCATTCACAATGTGATTCTGTCCCCCTTATCATGTCAAAATTGTTTTCTTTCGGTTTCATTTCTTTACATTAATCCAGTAAAACTTGAAGTACAAATTAATCAAGATTTCTTCCAGAAGCTTTGAATTTGAGTGAGTCTAACTTTTAAAACCGCAGATCAGGTAATGGGTTAGAACAACACACGCACCATAATGGGGCACTGGATAGTTTTTGCTTATTGTTACAGTTAGAGTTTTATTGAAAAATTATAAATCATTAAAGCATAATGGTTATCAGAACTATCCCTGCTTTTTGGTAAACTTTGTTAATCACTTTCCTTTCATTGAATTAGTCAATACATAGTAATAAAAAGGTTATGGTCAGGACAAATGAAAAATCTTGCTGCTTGTCAGACTGGATGAGTGGATTAAAACGTTAATGTCGAGCCCTGTGCAAACAAATAGACCTGATGCTCTTAAACACAAGAACTGCTTGTGTTTATCAGAGGTGGGAAAAGTACCAAAATTCTCAACTCTTATAGTTACATGAAGTATGAAAGCGAAAGTACAAGAATGAGTCACAAAAGAAAAATATCTCTAGCTTAGATTACAGTGATGTTATTTACTGATAGCAAATTAGGGCTCCTTTTACCAAGGAACGTAGGAAAGCAACAGCCTTATTAGCTCTCAAATGTTAGCTAGCATGAGAACTCTGCACGTGCTAGCAGACTAGCTGAAGGCTAATAGCTGTTACAATACACACTGTGACAATAAACACAAACTGCACATAGTAGCAAATAGATTACAGTGATGCGTATCAATGTCACATCTGTTAAAGTTTAGATTGTTTTTTGCAATTTAGATTGAAGCTTGAAGTTGCCTGATGCTTAAAAGTGACCGTATTACTTTATAAATATAAGATTATTAAAAAACGTAGTGATGTTTGACAATGTCATGAGTAGAAAGTAGAGATTTCGGTGAAGTAAAAACTCAAGTAAGGAACAGATACTAAAGTATACAGTGGCAAAGTAATGGTGCTTTGTTATTTTCCACCTCTGGTGTTTGTTTTCCTGACTAGAGCTAGGACAAAGGGTCAGAACAGACATTATGTAACTTACCTGAGTGTAGATGATGGATATTTTGGAAAATGAAATGAGGCATGAAACAATAAGACTGTCATTCCATTATTTTTTTCTCTGTGGAATGAAGGCACTTGGGCTTTTTATGGTATCAAGAGGCTGTATAACGTCAGGAAAAATGCTAATGCTAAGGTCTCACATCACCAATCACTTCACGGTAGATGATTTTGAGACTTCCAAGGGTCAACTGGCATGTGTTCCGGGCCCTTCCATTGGAATATGTGAGAGCCGCGGAGCTACCTTGACAACTTTGGCTTCCATCCGCAAAAAATTTGGTCCTGTTGAAAATTGCCGTGAGTCAAGTGCCGGATGAATTAATCTGTCACAACCCGTGAAGGTATCCTTGAGGCTTACGTGGGCTACTGGGGATTACCGTAGCATTCCATTACAACAATCGAGCTCAAAATGTTCACGGAACAACATTCTGCAGAAAGTGAAAAGTTTGCCTAGGGGGCGTGGCTTATCTCGTCTGGCTGTGGCTATGCCGTACTGCAGTTGTGAAAACCATACACACTGCCATCATTGCTGTAAGGCCATACATTGCTATAGGTTGCTGCCACCATTGGTTTTACCGGCGTCTTCAGTCGTGGCTACCATGGCTTCATTTGCATATTTACTCTGTCCAAATTTTTGCGTCAGATCACCTCCAAAATCTGCCAGAATGGCCATGGTAGCCCCAGCCCTAGTTCTCACGGATCAACCAGCGATGTGCGACCTTAGCATAAGTAGTCAAACTATTAGTAGAGAATTTCTTTGTCAAGATCACGATGGAGTCACAAGTCAGATTTGTAGCTCTTGTGGGTCAATGTGTAACTTGTATAAAAACATATATACACGTTTTTTCATTCATACTTCATATTTCTTCATTGAATGCAGCTAAGAACTGCCCATGTTCACAGAAAGAGGCGTCTGCCTGATATCGCATACGCAACTTCACAGACCAATGCTTTTACATAATATCCCGTGGAGACCGTTGTACACAATGGTGCTGCAACAAACAACAGATTTGCATGCAACAACTTCAGAGCATTGTGGTCTATTCTAGTCGCGTGAGCCAGACTTCTGTAGCGTCTGCGGCTAAAGCCAGAATCCCATGAAAGAAAACTGGATAGTTTCAAAATTGTGGTCGAATTTTTGAATCCGATTGGTCAGAAGGTGTTGATTAATTTCCTGTCGTAGCAAATCTGATAATAGTGCTGGCTGCAAGAAAAATGACAAACAAATTAAAAACTTAGTTTTGCTTGGCATCATTGATACAATAAAGTTTATTTAAACGTTTACTTGGAGAGAGTTTTAGGTGTCAGTACTTTGTAATAGTCAAAGGTGAAGCCACAGGAAATTCTAAAGACAGAGGATGTTGTGTTTTGCAGATTCTCAGAAACAAGTTGCTTCATCTTATTAATTTCAAGAGAAAGGGACAGAACGGCTGTTTATAGCTGCTATAATGTAAATAATAACTGGACCTAAATTGTTTAGTGAACATTCTGCAACATTAAATTAACTATAAATGGATAAAAAGCAAGAGTTATTTTTCTTTACTAGAACGGCGGCTGCGATTATCGACACCTTAACGATCTTTTGGCCGCTGCAAAAGTAGAAAAGACTTTCATTATGTAAATTGTGCATGAATAGTTACTCAAACTTCCACTGGAAAAAAATGAGTTAATTCCCGATTACTTCTTAGCATATCAGATCACGTGATGCTGTTCCACAATAATTGACACCTTTGTCCACAATTATCGACACTGTTCCACAATTATCAAACACCCAGATGATCATTTCTTTAAAAAAAAAAAAATCATCGGTATGTGGTATTAAGTTAGCAAAACATAGTTTTTATTTAAAATTTGTTTTACATAGACTTATATTTAGTACAAAATATCTTTTATGTAAACAAATGAACTGATAATGTTTCACCTGCATCTGAAAATCTTTTTGTTCCACTTTCTAAGTATTTTCGTAGATCACATTTTGTTAATCATTCGTTGTTTGTATTAATTTCTAGTTTTGTAGTTTACCAGTAAATATCAACAGGAAATTGACATTGTAACCACATGAAACTCCAGGTCAAATGTCGCATGTCATTCCTCGAGCCAAAATATAAAGGGTCTACTGATATTGTAATATGAGGTAGATATTTACAACAAATTGCAAAAAAAAAAAAAAATTCTGAATGGAATAGAAAAATCTGAATATTTCAAGCATGTAATTTTTTATATGCTAGGAATTTAATTCTGGTCTAATTCTGTTTACTGCAATCGGATTCCAAATACTCTAAACATTTCATTCTGTTATGAATCAGAAAAAAAAATTATTATAAATCACAGCCCTTTTTTTTTTTTTTTTAAAGTACTTCATCTACTTCAACAATGTGACACAAAGATCGATCCATAACAGTTGTAAATGTCACTTAATTCCACAGGGTGTCGATAATGGTGGACACCAGTGAAAGTGATCACTATTATCGACACCTCACGTGACTTCTCAAACGCGCGTTTAGATACAAAATGGCGACTGTCAAATGAAAGAGTAAGAAACGAAGTAGGTTTCGACAAGGAGATCATGAAATATCGGTGAATTTGATCAGTAAAAACATGTCCATGATCTTTCCACCATGCTTACCTGCGATGATAACGTCCGGGTTTTCTTCAAATTGCTGATCGTGCTAAAAAAATTCCATCTCGAGTAACGAGCTGTGTCATCAGACGACAAGATCAAAGGGCGAGGGGGGCAGGGTCTTCCGGTTGATTAATTAACCAGTAATAACTGTTGTAACTGAAACTCACCTTTGTAAAATTGTTTTTTATTGGTAAATCTGAAAATGTGTTGATAATTATGGACTGTCGATAATTGTAGCCACCGTTCTAAATAAAAATTATATACATTATTGTTGGCAAGTTGGCACATCTGTGGTATTAGAGGAATAAAAATGAATAAACTGTGTGTATGGACAGATGAAACTGGAACTAACAATTCTAATAGCTGTAGCGAGTTGAGTGTACAGTCTATAACACAGAGGGATATAATAACTATACCGGTCACACTGTTTCATAATAACATTACCTGCTAGGCTTATCACAAGCACTTCCTATTTTGAAATTTCCCTTACTCAGTATGTGTTACATGTGTTATGTTTAGCAACTGCTTTACTTCCTGGCTAAATATTATTCATGATGAGGCAAATTTCAAAATCTGTGTAACCTTATTCAAGTCGTGACCACAAAAATGAGTCCAGTTGATTTAAAAATTAAAAAAAAGGTTTTATTGGATATTCTACAGTTAATTATATTTACAATAGGGGGTCATTTGTTAAATTTGGTGCAGCCAATCTGGAGAAACTAACAAAACCTGTTTAAGATATCATCTTAACAGAAAATCAAGTGTGGAGAAAATCAGAAAATTTAAATTAATGCATTGGATGCATTTATTTGGCTTACAAAGTCAAAGCGGTTCTTTTACAGTATGATATTTCGGTGACAGATACATTATAGATTAAGGAATGTATATTAGATCATCTGACCATAAGGACGATGAGCTGTTGACATGGCGTGGTGTCCATCTGTGCATCGTCCACAATTCAGTTAAATTGTATCTCCTCCGTCAATTCTCCATGGATTTCCTTTCTGATTGTTTTGTTTAAAAGAACTCATCACTCCACACAACACTTGGTCATCCATCCATCCACCCATCCATCCATCCATCCATCCATCCATCCATCCATCCATCCATCCATCCATCCATCCATTTTCTTCTGCTTATTCGAAGTCGGGTCGCGGTGGCAGCAGGGTATTCCAGGCGTCCCTTTCCCCAGCAACACTTTCCAGTTCCTCCTGGGGGATCCCAAAGCAGGCCAGATGAGAGATATTTATTTCTCCAGCGTGTTCTGGGTCTACCCCAAGGTCTCCTCCCAGTTGGACGTGCCCAGAAAATCTCCAAAGGAAGGCACCCAGGAGGCATCCGAATCAGATGCCCGAACCACCTCAGCTGACTCCTTTCGACATGAAAGAGCAGCGGCTCGACTCCCAGATCCCTCTGGATGTCTGAGCTCCTCACCCGATCTCTAAGAGTGAGCCCAGCTACCTTACAGAAAACGCTCATTTCAGCCGCTTGTATCTGCGATCTCATCCTTTCGGTCATTACCCAAAGCTCATGACCATAGGTGAGGGTAGGAATGTAGATTGACTGGTAAATTGAAAGCTTTGCCTTCCAGCTCAGCTCCCTCTTCACTTGAAGAGGGTGACCTTGGTCATTGTTTTTTTTCAAATTTTTTGCTAACAAATTAGTAATCAGGCCAAATTAACGAATTTTCCAGACCTCTCACTAGAATTGTATCTCCTGTCTCATTTCTCATCCGATTCCAGTTCTGATCGATGGTTTGGGTCGATCTTCCCTCAAGGAACAAAACTTGGTCGTTTGTTTGTTGATTTTCCTGTATTTTCAGTTAAATTGCGTCTCCTCCCTCTCTCAGTTCTCAATGGATTGGAGTTCTGATTGTTTCGTTTGAAAGAACTCAACCTTCCGCACAAAACTTGGTCATTGTTTTGTCAGTTTTTTGCTAACGAGCTGTTAATTAGGTCGACTTTACAAATTTTGGAACTTCTCATTAGAATTGTACATCTCCTCTCACAGTTCTCACCCAATTTCAGTCCTGATCGATGTTTTGGGTAGAGCTTCTCTCAGGGAACAAAACTTGGTCGTTTGTTTGTTGATTTTCTTGTTGTAAACAACTTGTTTACACCTTTGTTTATTTTCAGTTAAATCGTGTCTCCTCTCTCTCAATGCTGAATGGATTTCAGTTCTGATGGTTTCGTTTGAAAGAACTCAACCTTCTGTGTAAAACTTGGTCATTGTTTTGTCAATTTTTTGCTAACAAATTAGTAATTAGGTCAACTTAATATATTTTCTTCTGACTAGACTTGTATTTCCTCTCTCATTTATCATGCAAATTCAGTTCTGATTGAGGTTTTGGGTCAATCTTCCCTCGGGGAACAAAATGTAATCCTTTGTTGAGTTTCCTGTTGTGAACAGTTTGTCATGGAGGTTGGTCCTCTCTCACATCGTCACATTTCAGTTCTGTTTGATGTTTTGGTCGTCATGGTTGTTTGATGGCAGGCCAGATGAGCGACTACGTCCTTGACGTTCTGGTTGTAAAAGCATAAAAAAAGATTTATGGGTCATTATTTGATGCACTCTCGTCTCTCAGAATGAACTTCTACAACACTGGACTCGTTTTTTGGTGTCGCACCTCATTTTATAATTAAAGCTCTGATTCTGAGAACCTGCGGGATCAGTACTGAACTTGATTAGACACATCCAGAACATCAGAGTAAACAAGACGAGGGGAATGTTGACACATGAACACAGGTCACAACTTGTCTTAAAGCATGCTACCATCATGCCACATTTGTGACGTCTCGCATAACTCGGCGACAGAAGCTTTCAGAAAGTCAGCCTAGTCATTAAGATTATGTCTTCAGTATTCTGCATACATGGAGCTCTGATACTGTTACGGTGTTTTAAAAAAGAAAACATTTTGACTGGTGCATCCATATTTATAAAATTATAGATTGTTGGTTGGGACAGCAAAACATTTAGCAAAACCTTTGTTCTGCTTTCACTTCATTTCCTCAGACACCCTCGCCATCCTCTATCCTGCCTTCACTCCGCTCTTTTCCCCCTCGCTTAACATAACATCTGCACTCGGCCCCTCAGGAGGGAAAAACTGCTGTGTGCAGATGAACGCAGGATTCATTTGTTAGCAAACAGAAATAGGCTGCTTTTTCTCAACCTCTAGTGCACGTCTTATAAATAAAATTATAAATCTCAGGAACAATGGACGGAACTCACTCTCTATGGGACGCCAGTCTATCACAAGACACCATACACACGCTCATTCACACCCGGGGGTAAATTAACATCGCCGTTTCACTTACTGACATGTTTTTGAGAGAAACTGGCAGGAGAACATCATGACGAGAACATATGGTACTCCACACGGACCGTAACCTGAGCTCAAGGTCAAACCTGGAACCCTGGAGCTTTAAGGAGCACAGAGTGCCAGTTAAAAAAAAAAAAAAAAAGTCTTGTTAGTGAGCACATATAAGGAGATTTACAGCGTTTTGAATTGAAAATATGAAGAGCAGAGCTGCAGGCTGCACAGGATGAAAGTGATTTTCTGCAGCACAGCAGCTTTGCTCTGGCTTAAGCAGAGTCTTTCTGGAAAAAAAGAAAAAGAAATCAGTCTCTGTTCTAGTGTTAGTGTGTGCGCGCATGTTTTTATATATACAAAGATTGGAACGTCTGACAATTTTGACCTTGTGAGGAATGCAAAATCTACACCTTTTATTTAAAAAAACAAAACTAAAAGAGCTAAAACGCTTCCTTCTGGTTGCAGAAGTTAACACGAGAGGGTTGGATTCACGGTGTAGGAATAGGTTTAATAATTATGTCAAAGGAAGGTCCTCAAAAGGATAGCAAGACAAGCGTGTGGAAGTGTGTGTGCATGCTGGCTGTGCTATAAATAGAAAGATACTGGTGTTAATTAGTGTGGCTGTCATGCGGTGTCACGGGATTGCTTCTGATTGCACGTTTCAGGCTCAAAATAGCCAATACTGGCATCTTGAGATAACAAATTAGTAATTAATCTCTAAATGCTAATTTACCCTCCGAGAACCCTCACTGATGAATATGCATAATGAAACGTTCTCTTGCGTCTCAGATCTTATGCCGCTTTTCCACTACCAACGCGGCTGAGCCGTGCCGTACTGAGTCGAGCTGAGTCGAGCTGAGCGGGGCTGTTGGAGTTGCATTTCGACTACAACCGCGCTGAACCGTGCTGGCTGGAAGTGGGTGGACACATTGGGTGGAGTTAGCGAAAGTGGGTGGACGTCACGTGATGTCGTTAAGCGGCGCAAACAGTGACATCAGTGAGCTTTTAAGCGGTAGTCTCACGACCCGGAGAGTAAACAATAAACATGGAGGACATGGAGTCGTTAGTGTTGCTGGTCTTGGTGCTGTGGCTTGTTGTCACCGACAACGCAGACAGATACTGGCAAGAGCGTATAGATGAGGCGAGGCGCATAAGGCTTCAGAAATTCTCGTAATTCGTAATTATTCTTCTTCCAGGTTTGCGGTGTTTACAGATCCCAGCGCGCTCGCGGGGCGTGTGTGGGCATGTGAGGACACTCCTCCTCACCAATCAGTGCACAGGGGAGTGTCTCCTCACGCCCCCAGCCTCACTCGGCTCGGTTTGGCTCGCTTCAGCCCCACTCCAAAACGGTGCGAGTTTTAGGGGCTAAGCAGGGCTGAAGCGAGCGGAGTCGTGCTGCTCTGAGGTAGTCGAAACACGAGCCGTGTCGGGCTGAAGTGAGCTGAAGCGAGCTGAAGTGAGCTGAAAAAGGGTAGTGGAAAAGGGCCATTAGAGTCAGCTCTCTGGGTATGTTTTTCCTTTTGCCATCCTAAGACTTGTTTAGTAACACTCAAGCTGTGGGAGAGCTGAATGGTGCTGGTGGACATTAAAGGAATTAGTAACTCAGTCATTAATGCAATACCAAACAGCAGTGGTATGAAATGAAACGTATGAATTATGCGACAGATGCATACGGTATAGATGACTTGCGACCATGTGATCAAAACGTGTTACGTCGTGAGCATCCGCCATGATGGTGGATCTACAAAGCAACTAGGACGGCAGCCGCTGAAAGCGTGTCTGTAAACAGTGCTGAATTTTCTCAGTATTACCACGATTTGAACGGTCGAGCGAAGATTCGATACAAAGAGAAGATAGATATGTGTAGTTTTGACTCATATTATTTAAAAAAGTCAGACTTTTCTGAAGATAAGACGCTTCTACCGACCATTGAGTACCCAGATATCGCATTCTACGTATCTGGTTCGACTGCCGAAGAATCAAGTCCGACCTCGGATGAAACATAGCCCATGTTCTGAGCAGGTGCTCAGTCTGGATTGTTTCTATCGTATAATTTTTCTGGCACTCCTAGAAGCGAAATGGTAATACACGTGTTAAAATTAACAACGACCGAGTGAACGATGACAAGAGAAAACGCTCATTTTATAGCAGAATTCTAGCAACACGAAATAAAATTCTTCCATGATATTATCGAGAAAGCTTTTGAATCTCACCTGAGATAAAATGATTATTGCAAACACGAGCTGTTTTGGTTTTAGTCTCTGTTAGATCAGCCCTGCCGACGTTGTTCAGCCGTGCTCGTCTCCTCTCCGTACTAAGCCTCAGAGCTCCTCGCTCTCTTTCCGAATCACGGACGGAATTCGAAAAAATCGGAACGTGCCACGGTCACGAGTACTGTTGTGACCGCAACCATCTCATCTCATTATCTCTAGCCGCTTTATCCTGTTCTACAGGGTCGCAGGCAAGCTGGAGCCTATCCCAGCTGACTACGGGCGAAAGGCGGGGTACACCCTGGACAAGTCGCCAGGTCATCACAGGGCTGACACATAGACACAGACAACCATTCACACTCACATTCACACCTACGGTCAATTTAGAGCCACCAGTTAACCTAACCTGCATGTCTTTGGACTGTGGGGGAAACCGGAGCACCCGGAGGAAACCCACGCGGACACGGGGAGAACATGCAAACTCCGCACAGAAAGGCCCTCGCCGACCACGGGGCTCAAACCCAGGACCTTCTTGCTGTGAGGCGACAGCGCTAACCACTACACCACCGTGCCGCCCGACCACAACCATATACAGCACAAAGATATGGCAGAGCTAAAAGAACACTTAAAGCAGTGGAAAAACAAAGAGAGTCGCGCACGCTTGACTATGTTTTGTATGGAACGTCGCTTGACCCTGCGTTTGTATATCCACCAACATGGCCGACATCCGGGTTTCTATTTTGCTTTGACGTCACTTGCAAGTCAAGGATAAGTCGAGGCGACACAAGTGTGCTGCTTGTCGTTATGAGGGTTAAGGCAGAGGTACAGTGCTGTAATCTGTCAGTGTCAGACCCTGCAGGGGTGACTGATAAAGGGGTTTGTCAGATCACATCCTAATCTCTCTCTCTCTCTCTCTCTCTAAACAAAGGGACTCATTGCATGGAACCAAAAAGAGTACTTTGCCTTACTCGCTTTAAAAAAAAAACACTGGAAAAAAAAGCTTTTTTTTCTTTTAAATAAAGCATTATTTATTCATCTCTAATAGCACAGCCAAGAATTTCATCATGTTTTCATTGTAGTAGGGCAAAAAAATGTAAGAACTATTTAATACTCGGTTATAATATAATTAAGTCTAAGAGTCGTTGTTGTGTAAAAGATGCATTTTTGTCAGCTGATTTTGTGAATACTTGAGTCCAAATGGTACTTAAAAAAACAACCCTACACTTTTTTCTTTTTCAGGGAAGCGTTTTCAGTTATGTGTCATCAATATACACACGGACGCCACAAAACCACAAGAAAAGTGCACTTAACCTGTATTACCTTTTATTCCTGTGTTAGAAACTTAGATAAAACTCTCCGACTTTCTCTGATGTCTGTTGTCACAGCCCGACATTTGCAGCTTTTTATAGTAATCTTCCGTTGTTAGTATTTTGAGTCAACAGTTTTCAGTTCTTTTTTCAGTGCAGTGAAACGTGTCGACATTTGTGTTTGCAGTAAATCACATGCGACAGCTGCTGGAGAGAGATATTAGACTGAAGAAGAAAAAAAAAACAAGAACACTTGCGCATTTTTAAACCCTTTGTTTCCGAGGCTTGGTTGTGACTTTAGTTGGCATGTGTGGTGTCGTTTACTCTGTGAAAAAGCTGAGAGTCAGAAAGCGTCGAGATGCCTGCGGGGGGAAAAACGGCTCTGGTAGCTCTGTCATGCTGATGAAGGCTGAAGGAGTGATTTGCTAGCAAACTGCTGACCAACCAGTGTTATTCAGCTGCATCAGGAGCTGTCAAACACACACACACACACACACCACACACACACAGGTGCCATGAAATTCCTTGCTTATAAAAAGTCCAGATAGGCAGCTAACATGACTGAATGGTGCGATCAATCACATTTTAATGCTTAACCCAGTGTTGTAGTCGAGTCACTAAACCTCGAGTCCAAGTCCAGTCCCCAGTGTTCAAGCCCGAGTCATTAAAGAAAATTTCGAGTCGAGTCCGAGAACAAGACTCCAACCGCATCATTTGACGGTGGCTGTTGCTGCCTTTATGTGAAAGCGTCTCTGCTGCTGTGTTGGACTAACGTTCCTGCTCGACTGCCCCGTTTTAGTTAACAGGCTACAGATAAAAAGCTTGTTCACTGTTCAGCAAGCCCCGCCCACTATCAACAGGGCGAATAACATGAGAGAGGGTTAACACTAGCTAGTTCATCGCTCAGCAAGCTCCGCCCACTATCAACAGGGCGAATAACATGAGAGAGGGTTAACACTAGCTAGTTCATCGCTCAGCAAGCTCCGCCCACTATCAACAGGGCGAATAACATGAGAGAGGGTTAACACTAGCTAGTTCATCGCTCAGCAAGCTCCGCCCACTATCAACAGGGCGAATAACATGAGAGAGGGTTAACACTAGCTAGTTCATTGCTCAGCAAGCTCCGCCCACTATCAACAGGGCGAATAACATGAGAGAGGGTTAACACTAGCTAGTTCATCGCTCAGCAAGCTCCGCCTACTATCAACAGAGCAATGAACACAGCGTGTCACTTCTTTCTCTGGGTGGAGTCTTGCCAAATGACGATTGAAGTTCGAGGTTGTCCCTGTCGTCTCCTCGATAGTTCTTCTACATATGGAACACATAGCAGTGCATTTTTTCCCACTGCACGAGAAGTCTGTGTAAGCCAAGCGGACAATCCTAGGGACGTTCTCTCCAGGCATTTTAGCGCCATTAGCATTAGTTTGTTCCTGAGCATGACGTATGAACAGGTGAATGTGCATTCTCTTCTCTTGCACGAAATTAGTATAAAAATGAATTTACTATATGAGTGATTCCACGCTTATGGGTACTGAAATGGGGACATGAACTTATTTTTAAAAATTCACCTAAAACCATTTCTTTTTTTTACCATCAGGTCACAAAACATGTACTCTTTAATGAATGATATGTTAAAAGATAACTTTAATTTTCTGAGATGTAATAAAAACATATTTATATGCCAAAGTCAGAACGTAACAGAAGTGTTGTGGACATATATATTCTCAATTTTAACAATGTAGAATTACTTTTTGAAACATAGGAAGTTGATGTTTTAGCAAATATAATTAATAAACATGTGTAGTAGAATAAACATACACATTCTTTCAATAAGATTAACATGGTATAGAGCTAGATTGTAATTAATTTGTAACAGACGCGAGATGGACAATCGTAACAGAAGTAATGTAACAGACATCATTTTGGAACTCATAGGCTTGACTTTGGCATATAAATATGTTTTTATTACAGCTCAGAAAATTAAAGTTAATCTTTTAACATATCATTCATTAAAGATTACATGTTTTGTGACCTGATGGTAAAAAAAGAAATGGTTTTAGGTGAATAAGTTCATGTCCCCATTTCAGTACCCATAAGCGTGGAATCACTCATATAAATATCTTATGTTAAATTATTATGGCATGTTACAAAAAATAAAGAAAAAAATCAGAGTCCTCATCTCCAATTTACGAGTCCGAATGCAGTTAATGCACGAGTCCGAGTCATCAGTGCTCAAGTCCAAGTCAAGTCACGAGTCCTTAAAATTAGGGCACGAGTCGGACTTGAGTACTACAAGTCTGGCTTAACCGTTAATGATTATTCATGTCTGTAAATAAAAGAGTAAGACATGGACTCTGAACAGATGAAACATCTGACTGGAATCTGACTTGGAGAGAACAAACGCCCACTTCTCTGTCTGTTCATCTTTAAGCATTGAGATTGAGATTGTAAATTTGCTAATCAGCCCAGACAGAGAGAATAAAATAAAAAGCCCGTGAAAGGCTTTCCCTTTCTGAGCTTATAATACATGGGGCCAAATTGCTCAATTCTCATTGGTCAATCAAGGACGGCTTTTTTCCTTAACACGGGGCCGCATTTCTGAAATGCTATTGGCTCGTTCGTTGCTTGGTTACGGTTACAAAAATTAGCAAATTTTGTCAACAAAATGGCTTTTGTAAAGAAGTTCCAATAAAATTTTGTAAACCACTTTCAAAATCCTCGTGTCGTGTCGCCGTGTCATGATGAAAGACGCTTTAGAAACCAGGGCTTTGAACCGGAATTTTTTTCCTATTGGTTCGTTCCGAACAGAAACGGAATTTTAACGTTTCCGGTTTTGGGTTCCACCATTAAATAGACGTTCCCGAACCGGTTAGAACAAAAAAATTTCGTTCCCGGAACGGTTAATTACGTTCCCTGTCAGCTGTTTAACAAATGGCTATAAAATTATGTCTCTGTCTCATCCAGCTTAAGCCAAATGTAGGCTAATTCTATTACAACCTTCATTAAATAAGACAAGAAATAATTCAAAACAATTATTATTTCAAATGTTGGGGATTTGGATTCTCAGTATGTCTTCCCATCTACACAAACAGAAAAAGTGCCAAAAATTAAAGATAATTCGTTTAGTGTGTTACCAAAGGCTAGTCAGGCCCTATAGAGGGCTACCGCATGACGTCACCGCGCCGCGAGATTTTGTTAGGCGCCATATTGGAAGTACACATCTATGCAAGTACATACATTCATAACAAACTACAGCTGAAATGTAGCCAGGGCCGGTTCTGCCCTAATCTGGGCCCGGGTGCAACATCGCGCACCCCCCCAAAAAAAACCACCAGTCTAAATCAGGACAACCATCACATAACTATAACTATAAACATTTTATATCAACTATTTTAACTAAATGGGCTATAATAAATCAGCCTGCAGGCAGCCACGGCGGGCTGCCTCAGAAAAGTAACCATTCAATGACGCAACTGAAAGCCTGCAGCCACGGCGGGCTGCCTCAGAAAACTAACCATTTGTCCTACCTTAAAACTCGTTTTGCATTTTCGACCCTCCGTTTATTTTCTTTCCTTTTCTGAAAACCCGATTTGTGTCCAGACATTTTGTTCTGCTACCAACGAACTAACTCGTCAGGTCTCGTCTCTCGAGCGCGCGAGGATTCCCGTGGGAAGGGCAACAATTGATACATTTTTACAAACAGCCAATAAACAGCCAATAGGGAGGTTGCATCGTTCAGGCTCTTCTTTGCTCAGACACTCAGTAATGGAGACGTGATAGTAGTCCACCTTCCCGCTCTCTCCATTCAATCAGCGAACGTCACACAGGAAGTGAACCCCAGCGGGTCATAGAAACTTGCGCAGGAGAAGAATGACTATTTGTAGGCTACAGAAACTTTGAGGAACGAAATAAAAACCGGTATTAACCGGTTACCATTATTTTTAATAAGCGTTTCTGTTCCGGAACATAAAAAATAATAAAGTTTCTGGTTTCGTTTCTGTTCCATGTGAAATAGAAAAAGTTCCCGGTTTTCGTTTTCGTTCCTTGAACCGGTTCAAAGCCCTGTTAGAAACTGATTCAAACGTGCAAGATAGTCTTGCGCCCTGATTGGTTCAGTAAACGTGAATGACAAATGTTGTGAACTTGAACGGCTTCCGAAGTATGAATTTGGCCCTGTATATTATAAACAAGTAATCGTATGGCTCCTCGTAAAATTAAAGATCAATTTCACTCGTGATTTCAAAGTTTTGAAATTGACTCGGGCAATTTTCAAAACTCCGAAATCACTCGTGAAATTAATCCTTAATTTTTCTCGGCCCCATACGATTACCTGTACTAATTTCACCACAGCTGTGTAGCTTGTCTCTGGTCAGATGATCTGCCTTCAGTTAAACAATTTGTATAAATGCATGTGTAGCAACGGGGGCGTGGCCAAGCGGCAGTTCGTGAATGGAGGGCGGGGTCGGGGAAGATAAGTGGCCAAGTCATTACACCTGATGTCAATTAATGTGGGTGTGTTTGTTGCAGGGATGGAGCATAAAAGGAGGGGGAGAGCAGAGAAGAGTGCTCACCCGACCAGAACACAGATGTGTGTGCACGCATGGGTGAATGAGCAAAGCTGAAAAGCTAAAGAAAATAGCAAAAATAAAGTGCATGTGTGAACATCCACCCTCGCCTGCGGTGCTTCTGTGCTCCCGGGTTTCGGCACCACTGCAATGGATCCTGATGTGGGTGGAGCACAGAAGCACCGCAGGCGAGGGTGGATGTTCACACATACACTTTATTTTTGCTATTTTCTTTAGCTTTTCAGCTTTGCTCATTCACCCATGCGTGCACACACATCTGTGTTCTGGTCGGGCGAGCACTCTTCTCTGCTCTCCCCCTCCTTTTATGCTACATCCCTGCAACAAACACACCCACATTAATTGACATCAGGTGTAATGACTTAAGGCCAATTTATGCTGACAACGCAGTCCTCGCAGATGGCGTCTGCGTAGCCCCCCCCTTCGCAGACGCTCTGCGCACACCTCCCAAAAATTATGACCACCGCAGAAGCCTCGCAGTCAAGAGGGCTCCGATTGGTCCACTCTACATCCGCTGTACACGCACTTCCGCTTCCCTACTTTCCCGGTTTGTTTTGTTTTCACGACCGCCATTTTTAAAAACACGAGCGAAGATGGAGCAGCACGAAGAGCGGTTGATCGAGGAAGTGAGGAAGTACGTACATCTATACGACTCCAGTTCTAGTCATTATAAGTAACCGGAGGATAAACACTCCACTAACCACACCCACCAACTACTCCTAGCGATTTCGCGACCCCTTGCGTTGTGGCGGTGAATAACATCGCGCACGCCTATTACTCCCCGCTCAACGATAAATTACAACTGTCTGCGAAAAGCTATCTGCGAAAGCCTTGTCGCAAGAGCATGCAGAGGCCCTTAGCCACTTACCTTCCCCGACCCCACCCTCCATTCACGAACTGCCGCTTGGCCACGCCCCCGTTGCCACAGCATGTGATTGGATAAAACACAGCAGAGGATCTGCTCCAGAAACCCGAGCTGATTCATGTTAGTCACTAAACTATGGCCATTTTTCACTACAGCTAAACTACAACATTTTTCATTCACTCGGTCCCCTAAAATGCTTGGTTTGCATCCGTAATGCGTCCCGCCACTTGACAACCTGTGATAGAGGTCAGGGTAGAGTAGAGAGCCATTCTGGATTCAGGATTTGGATTTCTTTACTAAATTAACATGTAAAAAGCAGTGAGATCACACTGTAATCAGTCAGAGCTTTGGTAGAATGTAATGTTCTTGTAGGTTTGAAATGTAAGTAACTTTTTAAAAATTGCATTCCTACACAATTAAGAATATCTGTAATGATCGTGTGTGTGTAAGCGCTCAATACTCCTGCTTTACTAAGATTTCAGACAGTTAACTTCATGAACTGGGCATGCAGTGTGTGGGCGTGTTGCACGGTTGCACGAGGAAACAATATTTAACTGAGATTTTTGCATGTGCTATTTACTCGATAGTCACAAGAGACTTTCCAAAGAGTAAAACTGAAATGGGGACCCATAATGCAGATTAAAGGCAGCATCAGAAACTGTTTAAAATGCCGTATGAAGATATTTAAAAAAAAAAAGTGTAAACTTGAGTGTGCATTATTTGTGACTCTGTCAGAAACAGGGGTACAGTAGGAGTCCACTTCTGTCCCCCAAGGTACGATCTATACTAATGTACCCCCTTGGAGTCATTATTGGACACTCAGGGTAACCATGAGCCAAAAAGGTACATACATGTTCCCAAGCAGTATATAAAGGGTACTTTAGAGGGTACTGCCCCAAATGACAAGCCGTCGTACCACTAAAGGTACAATCAAAGTCAAAGTCCCTTCCGTGCCAGGACCTGGTCTTCCCAGGCAGTCTTCTGTCCCAGTACTAACCAGGACCTTAAAGGGGTACCAAATATAATATATACAGTTGCTGATGTGACAAAGTAACGTATTCTTAAGTATTCTATCAAATTTATATACTAGAAAACAACGAAATATCTTGGTAATTGTAAATATAATACTTTATACGCTAAACCGCACAAGAGTCGCCATTTTTAAAAGACCGTGACGTCAGCGCTACCCACTGCACTAGTGGAACTCTCCGAAATAGAGGGGATAAGCGTGTAATCATGGCGTCGGGCGCATCAAGTGAAAGCGACAGCTCTGTCGAATCATACGAAGAGATCCCGCAAGACACACTGCAAGCAGGCTATGGCTTAGAAGGGTACCAGTTTGAACCTAGGAGAGGTACTATGTAGTGGAAGTTCATTATGTCTAACTATTAAAGCTATTTTAAGTTCGTTTCTTAAGACAAGGATTTGTTGACCGTTTCGGCGAGAATCTTCCGCCTTCTTCAAAACAGTCACCAGATGTCGAGTGGTGACGTGCCTTATCAGCTGATGTTACGCTACGGAGGCGTGAACGTCCCGCCCAATTTGACAGGTAGTTCACGCCTCCTGCTGTCAGGTCGCTCCCCCAGGACACATCTGGTGACTGTTTTGAAGAAGGCGGAAGATTCTCGCCGAAACTGTCAACAAGGTAACATCTTAAAAAATCCTTGTCTTAAGAAACGAACTTAAAATAGCTAGGAGAGGTACTCTCGACTCCGGTGATGAAATAAGAGAAGAAAGCTCGGATGACGGCGAGGATGAGACTGATGCTGACCATGGGCATGGCGAGCGTGGGGCAGAGCGTCTGCGTGGGGCAGGCGTGGTGCTCGTGCGGAAAATGTAACGTGGAGTTGCTCACGAGTCCAGCAGGATTTATTTGCTGCAATGAGATAGGCGCCACCCGTGGACTTGCGAAATCGTCGCAAGAGGCAGAAACAGGTATTTCACACGTGCTATTCCCAACCTCAATGAGCCAACACAACTGGGCACATACATACGTCATGAGTGTTACGCAGAGAAAATGAACGTGCATTCTGATTGGATAAAATTAATATCATGGCGGGCTGTTCAAACTGCGGAAATAGTTTGCTCGAGCTGCTTTCAAAACACTATAACTTTCCAACCTTAGAACAAAAAACTTTTGTAAGTCTTGAATAAGGTTCGTTAATGTGTGTTTTATTGTTATATTTACTCTATATATTGCCCTCTGTTCCCCTTTAAGGCGCATTGGGCGGTGCCGATCTCTGTTTCTATAGACCCCTTCGCATGTTTGTAAACAAACCGACCGTTGCCAGGATGCACACGCAGCCTGGACTCAGAAACAATGGCGCTGCCCATAGACCGGCATTATGAGCTGTCAGATTATGCAAAACAATTGTCGTTACAAGATCGAGAATGCTACATAAATAAGTTAACTCTAACAAGTGGACATCGCCTGCCGGATCCGTATTTAATTAAAGAGTGGACGGACGATGTTAGTAAGTTCCCTGGTATACAATGGCCAGATATATACTCGTACCTTATTGACAAGACTTCAGTGTACACCCACGAAAAACTTCGTGCCTACAAGTCTTTAGACGCATATGATTATGTTATGTGCAGGCATGTACAACTCGATTAACAATGGGACATTCATATTCATTTTGTTTTAATCAAATTATGCCAGTGATGTGATGGCAATGTGGCTTTAGCTACAACAGCAAATACCAACACTAAACAGCAATTTGCAGGAGGTAATGGCATGAAAGGAATGATAGTGTAAAGAGTGCAGCTAAGACAAATCAGAGCTGCGTAAAAAGCGAGAGCAGAAATGAAACTGAACGGGGCGGGAGCTAGGTTAGAGCAGTCAACGTAAGTTGGCATTTAGAGTGAGGGCACACAATTTTACCTTTCCATCCTTGCTTTAAAATTGTGGTTTTCGGCATACACAAATAATGATGGCACAAAATCTGGACTGCTTGAGTCAAGCGAGACCTCTCCTACAAACAAAATTGCATGCTAAGCTAAGTTAACATGCTAACAATATTCATTACATTGTGTAACTATGACCCAGCTAATCAGACAAACGTTACCAAAGTATTTTGCTACATCAATAAACGAAGACTAGAAAGAATAAAAAAGAAAGATTTAATAAATAGCCTGATCTTACCTGTGATGAAGTGGGCGCTGCAAACCCGCGCATTTTTGATGGTGCTTTCATCCCAGTCTACACGTTTGATGGCTTGTAGCCATAGACGTCGGCGATTTTTTTGGAATGGGTGAGATCCTGCTGGAATTCTGTACATTTTAACCCCATCACTGCTACGATTCTGACACCCGACAACACAACAACTAGGCATCGCTGAGTCTTTTTTGAGTCCAGGCTGCGCACGCAATTTCCTCTTACGTATGAATGACACTTACTGCGAAGGGGTCTATAGCCCTCGACCTCTCGCCTATACAGCTAGTGGGGGGCTGGTCCTCCGGTAACCACGAGAGTTTGGATCCCCACGCACATCTGTATTGCAGCATGCCTCGCCAGACGGCAGTAAGTACCATTTTTATGATGGTCTTTGGTATGACCCGACCACGAGTAGAACTTGTGATCTCCCAATCGAGAGGCAGACACGCAAACCACTAGGCCAACTCACTGGCCTAAAGGTACAATAATGTACTTTTATTTTCTGAGCGTGAATAAAGCTCTGTATAAATGCTTTTAGGATTGGAGGTGTTAACATGCAGTAAATGTTTAATATGAAACCCATTTTACTGTCAAAATTAGCGTCATTTGGATTATTTTACTAAAGAATCATTTCTATATTTGTCGTGATTACGATATAGTGAGTGCTTAGTTTTATGGTTTGTTTTCAACTGAGGGAAAAAAAAAATTCAGAAATGTAAAGTAATACCATCCCTTTGGTAGGACTCATTTGCACACTTTTAGACCGCAGTAAATTGGACTCTGGTTGTAAAATGAATTAATTTGCATACACATCACTCCTACCTTAAGGTAGAAATCCTACACGTTGCACATTAATTAAAGCAAATATACAAAACAGACAAGAGATGCTATTTTGCTCATGTGAAAGAGACAATCTTTCATAAACTGCATTAGTGAATCTACTTGCACTGTTTTTTGTACACACACAATCCTTTAAAGGAACAGTCCACCGTACTTCCATAATGAAATATGCTCTTATCTGAATTGAGACGAACTGCTCCGTACCTCTCCGAGCTTTGCGCGACCTCCCAGTCAGTCAGACGCAGTCAGACGCGCTGTCACTCCTGTTAGCAATGTAGCTAGGCTCAGCATGGCCAATGGTATTTTTTGGGGCTGTAGTTAGATGCGACCAAACTCTTCCGCGTTTTTCCTGTTTACATAGGTTTATATGACCAGTGATATGAAACAAGTTCAGTTACACAAATTGAAACGTAGCGATTTTCTATGCTATGGAAAGTCCGCACTATAATGACAGGCGTACTAACACCTTCTGCGCACTTCGACAGCGCATTGATATCTGAGCTCCGCATCAATGCGCTGCCGAAGCGCGCAGAAGGTGTTAGTACGCCTGTCATTATAGTGCGGACTTTCCATAGCATAGAAAATCGCTACGTTTCAATTTGTGTAACTGAACTTGTTTCATATCACTGGTCATATAAACCTATGTAAACAGGAAAAACACGGAAGAGTTTGGTCGCATCTAACTACAGCCCCAAAAAATACCATTGGCCATACTGAGCCTAGCTACATTGCTAACAGGAGTGACAGCGCGTCTGACTGACTGGGAGGTCGCGCAAAGCTCGGAGAGGTACGGAGCAGCTCGTCTCAATTCAGATAAGAGCATATTTCATTATGGAAGTACGGTGGACTGTTCCTTTAATAAAATAAGGCCTGCATGTCCATGTGACTGACCTCTGTTGAGTCCTCAAATCCTTTAAACACCTGTCTGTCTCTCTGTAGAGCCCACACTTACTCAGCGGCTCTGGGCACAAGCAGCTGTCGGTCAGAGGCAGGGGCTTGAACGGCACCGCCACCTTTTCAGCCAATCACAGTCCACTGTTCAGTTACACCACAGACCACAGTCTGTCTGGGCTGACAATAACTGTGCTTTGGACAGATTCATATATAGATCATGAATAGGATTATACGCCTTTGGCCCTGCTGCTTGTTTGGGTTTCTCCCCCCCCGCCTGCTGAAGATTTCCTCCATAAATGAACTTGAAAAGCTGGAATAAATCAGAATTGATTAAATACGTAAAGAATAAAACACAACTATGTGCAGTTATATGAAATTATTCTATCCACATTCACTGGAGATGAGCAATCGCACGCTCTGATTGGCTACTCTACTACTAGGATATCAGCTCATATACCATGAGTAGAGAAAAACAAAATGGCGGAGCGTGTTACTGAACCAACCGAGGATGAAATAAAAATAAAAAAAACTACTCGAAAACAAAACCCCAAAAAATACAAAAAAAGCAACAAAATATGGAATGAAAGTATTTGATAGGAAAAACGTATATCTTCTTTATTTCTCAAGAATTATCATCATCGCATTATTCACAAATTGCTCCTGTCGTTTCGCCGGTTTGTTTACATTCTTAGCTGAAATTATTTTGTTGGACATTTTGTATCAAGTTCTTATTTATGGGGGCGCCAAACCATAAATCCGGGGACCCGGGTTCAATTCTGACCTGAGGTCATTTCCCGATCCCTCCCCATCTCTCTCTCCCGCTCATTTCCTGTCTCTACACTGTCCTATCCAATAAAGGTGAAAAATGTCCAAAAAAATATCTTGAAAGTTTTTATCAAATTTGCAAAAAATAAAAATGCTCTGTTTCTCAAAATCCAGTGAACATGGATAGAATAAAACAGTTATTCCACTCAATCTCGTCATGCATGGCTTATAGCCAAGTCGGTGCTACGTGCCTCATCGGCTATCAGCTCATGTAGGACTCGATTTTGTGGAATAACTTAAATGTATTAATGAATGACGTCGTACTTTTTAATCATTTGTGCTTCCAGAACATCCATGAGACAAGTTAGTTTCTGTTATGTTATAGCAGCTATAAATGGTCTTTCCTTCAGCAGCCTCTCTCTTTCTCTCTATTAAAGTGAACAAGAACTCGTCATGAATATAAATGTCACCAAGAAATCAGAAACTCCTGATTACGTTCCCATGGTGGATCACGGTGGAAAACTTACCACCCAGTACAACAAACTGACACTGGAGACTCCTTCCTGAAACGTTCTATAATGTCTCCTTATAGAAAGTTTCACCATTATGAATGATGACGTTGATGATGAACACAGTGTGCATGAAGAAAATGAGCTCTAGTCTCTGACTGGATGTCTGCAGAGAGCACCAAGGTGAAAGTGTCTGATAAAGTGAACAGTGTTTAAACCCATTTTAGAGTCCGAGTCCGAGTCAGTGCAGCAGACTGAGAAAGATCCACATCCCATATTGCGAATGAATGGGCTGCAGTGAGTCATCTTGTACCTGCAATTTACAGTAATTAGATCGATGATCTAAAAAAGATACAGATCTGTAGATTGGGTGAAAAGGGAAGGCTAGAGATGTGAGTGGAACTGTGCGTTTTTTTTTTTTTTAAATTTCCACTGACTGGATGTGGTTTAAGTGTACTTAGTCATCTCGGAGAAGCGCCCTTGTTGCATTCAAATGAATCACAGGTATATACAGTGGTGCTTGAAAGTTTGTGAACCCTTTAGAATTTTCTATATTTCTGCATAAATATGACCTAAAACATCATCAGATTTTCACACAAGTCCTAAAAGTAGATAAAGAGAACCCAGTTAAACACATGAGACAAAAAAAATTATACTTGGTCATTTATTTATTGAGGAAAATGATCCAATATTACATATCTGTGAATGGAAAAAGTATGTGAACCTTTGCTTTCAGTATCTGGTGTGACCCCCTTGTGCAGCAATAACTGCAACTAAACATTTCCAGTAACTGTTGATCAGTCCTGCACACCGGCTTGGAGGAATTTTAGCCCATTCCTCCATACAGAACAGCTTCAACTCTGGGATGTTGGTGGGTTTCCTCACATGAACTGCTCGCTTCAGGTCCTTCCACAACATTTCCATTGGATTAAGGTCAGGACTTTGACTTGGCCATTCCAAAACATTCACTTTATTCTTCTGTAACCATTCTTTGGTAGAACGACTTGTGTGCTTAGGGTCGTTGTCTTGCTGCATGACCCACCTTCTCTTGAGATTCAGTTTATGGACAGATGTCCTGACATTTTCCTTTAGAATTCACTGGTATAATTCAGAATTCATTGTTCCATCAATGATGACAAGCTGTCCTGGCCCAGATGCAGCAAAACAGGCCCAAACCATGATGCTACCACCACCATGTTTCACAGATGGGATAAGGTTCTTATGCTGGAATGCAGTGTTTTCCTTTCACCAAATATAACGCTTCTCATTTAAACCAAAAAGTTCTATTTTGGTCTCATCCATCCACAAAACATTTTTCCAATAGCCTTCTGGCTTGTCCACATGGTCTTTAGCAAACTGCAGATGAGCAGCAATGTTCTTTTGGAGAGCAGTGGCTTTCTCCTTGCAACCCTGCCATGCACACCATTGTTGTTCAGTGTTCTCCTGATGGTGGACTCATGAACATTAGCCAATGTGAGAGAGGCCTTCAGTTGCTTAGAAGTTACCCTGGGGTCCTTTGTGACCTCACCGACTATTACACGCCTTGCTCTTGAAGTGATCTTTCTTGGTCAACCACTCCTGGGGAGGGTAACAATGGTCTTGAATTTCCTCCATTTGTACACAGTCTGTCTGACTGTGGATTGCTGGAGTCCAAACTCTTTAGAGATGGTTTTGTAACCTTTTCCAGCCTGATGAGCATCAACAACGCTTTTTCTGAGGTCCTCAGAAATCTCCTTTGTTCGTGCCATGATACACTTCCACAAACATGTGTTGTGAAGATCAGACTTTGATAGATCCCTGTTCTTTAAATAAAACGGTGCCCACTCACACCTGATTGCCATCCCATTGATTGAAAACACCTGACTCTAATTTCACCTTCAAATGAACTGCTAATCCTAGAGGTTCACATACTTTTGCCACTCACAGATATGTAATATTGGATCATTTTCCTCAATAAATAAATGACCAAGTATAATTTTTTTGTGTCATTTGTTTAACTGGGTTCTCTTTATCTACTTTTAGGACTTCTGTGGAAATCTGATGATGTTTTAGGTCATATTTATGCAGAAATATAGAAAATTCTAAAGGGTTCACAAACTTTCATGCACCACTGTACGTGGTGATATCAAATGAGCAGAATGAGAGGAATGGAAAGAATCATTCGTTCTTGGTCTCTATCGTGCACACTGGGATTCTGAAAGTCTCAAAGTCTTCAGTGACGCTGTATCCGTTCAGGATCTCATGCCATGTGACCTCGTATGAATGGGTCTGGTCAGACCGATAATAACTAACAATCGTTTTTTTTATTGGTGTAGAACAGCATTTAGAAAAGCGTGACACATTTCCTAAAGAGGACTGATTTGTGTCTGAAACGCAGTGTAGTTTGACCTTCATCGCTGCACTGGTGGACCCAGCCCAGATCAGCCTTGCTCGTTTCCTGCAGCTGCCCAGCTGCACACACAGACACACAGGCAAGGGGAAGACAAAGGCATGCACATTCACTCAGTCTCTCACACACACACACACACACACACACACACACACACACACACACGCGTACATGTTTTAAAGCTGCACAATGCTTCACTGATTTTCCTATTACACCCCATCTTACCTTCATTGTCTGAGCCACCATTGTAACATTTACAGTGCCTTGCAAAAGTATTCATCCCCTTGGTGTTTGTCCTGTTTTGTCGCATTACAAGCTGGAATTAAAATGGATTTTTGGAGGATTAGCAACATTTGATTTACACAACATGCCGACCACTTTAAAAGGTGCACATTGTGTTTTTTTTTTTTTTATTGTGACACAAACAATAATTAAGATGAAAAAACAGAAGTCTGGAGTGTGCATAAGTATCCCCCCCCCAAAGTCAATACTTTATAGAGCCACCTTTTGCTACAATTACAGCTGCAAGTCTTTAGCACATCTAGCCACTGGGATTTTTGTCCATTCCTCAAGGCAAAACTGCTCCAACTCCTTCAAGTTAGATGAGTTGCGTTGGTCTACAGCAATCTTCAAGTTATACCACAGACTCTCAATTGGATTGAGGTCTGGGCTTTGACTAGGCCATTCCAAGACATTTAAATGTTTCTGTTTAAACCACTCCAGTGTAGCTTTAGCAGTATGTTTAGGGTCATTGTCCTGCTGGACCGTGAACCTTCATCCCAGTCTGAAACCTCTGGCTGACTCAAACAGGTTTTCCTCCAGAATTGCCCTGTATTTAGTGCCATCCATCTTTCCTTCAGTCCTGACCAGCTTTCCTGTCCCTGCAGATGAAAAACATCCCCACAGCATGATGCTGCCACCACCATACTTCACTGTAGGGATGGTGTTCTCAGGATTTGCGCCACACATGGCGTTTCCCATGATGGCCAAAAAGATCAATTTTTGTCTCATTTGACCAGAGAATGCGCTTCCATGTGTTTGGGGAGTCTGCCACATGCTGTTGGGCAAACTCCAAACGTGTTTTCTTAAGCAATGACTTTTTTCTGGCCACTCTTCCATAAAGCCCCACTGTGTGAAGTGTACAGCTTAAAGTGGTCCTATGGACAGTTACTCCCATCTCTGCTGTGAATCTGCAGCTCCTTCAGTGTTCTCTTTGGTGTCTTTGTTGCATCTCTGATTAATGCCCTCCTTGCCCGGTCTGTGAGTTTTGGTGGGCGGCCTTCTCTTGTCAGGTTTGTAGTGGTGCCATATTCTTTCCATTTTGCTATAATGGATTTAATGGTGCTCCCTGGGATATTCAAAGTTTGGGATATTTTTTATAACCCAACCCTGATCTATACTTCTCCACAACTTTGTCTCTGACCTGTTTGGAGGCTCCTTGGTTTTCATGTTGCTTGTTTAGTAGTGTAGCAGAGTCAGGGTCCTTCCAGAACAGGTTGATTTATACAGACATCATGTGACTGATCATGTGACACTTTGATTGCACACAGGTGGCTCTTAATCAACTAATTATGGGACTTATGAAGTGAATTGGGTGGACCAGCTCTTATTTAGAGGTTTCATACAAAAGGGGGTGAATACCTATGCACACTCCAGATTTCTGTTTTTTTTTTTTTTCAATTTAACTATTGTTTGTGTTACAATAAAAAAAACAATGTGCACCTTTAAAGTGGTCGGCATGTTGTGTAAATCAAAATGGTGCTAACCCCCCAAAAATCCATTTTAATTCCAGCTTGTAATGTGACAAAACAGGACAAACACCAAGGGGGATGAATACTTTTGCAAGACACTGTAAAGCAAAACCCCTTAGTGATGAACAAAGCACTTTTAATTGAAGCAATGTTGCACAAGAATGCTGTTGTACTGAAGATGATTTAGCTGCAGGTAACTGATACAGTATTCAGTACAACAGCATGATTGAGAGTGTGATATTGTTTTTCACAAGAAAACAGTTCTGTAAATAAGAAATTAACATGGAGTAACTGATGTTTCAGACACAGTAAGTCTCATCTCATCTGTAGCTGCTTTATCCTATTCTACAGGGTCGCAGGCAAGCTGGAGCCTATCCCAGCTGACTACGGGCGAAAGGCGGGGTACACCCTGGACAAGTCGCCAGGTCATCACAGGGCTGACACATAGACACAGATACATAGCAGTGGCATCGTAGGGGTTCTAACTCATCATCTCCTGACAATCTGTCGCTCCACTTTAAACGAACATGCTCTGGGCTAATTTACAGGTGCAATAATTGACTGTACACTATATCCAAGGTCTTCTTTGGTCATGTCTCTTAGTTGTTTAATTTGCCAGAGTAGGAAGTGGACATCTGTTCACACACACCTATTCATGCTCGGTAATACTCCATGACTCTCCATTAAACTGATTTGACTACAGCACCAGGCCATGCTGATATTACTGCACTACTTTACTCAGTTGCTGTCACAAACTGCACAAAATATCTCATCTCATTATCTCTAGCCGCTTTATCCTGTTCTACAGGGTCGCAGGCAAGCTGGAGCCTATCCCAGCTGACTACGGGCGAAAGGCGGGGTACACCCTGGACAAGTCGCCAGGTCATCACAGGGCTGACACATAGACACAGACAACCATTCACACTCACATTCACACCTACGCTCAATTTAGAGTCACCAGTTAACCTAACCTGCATGTCTTTGGACTGTGGGGGAAACCGGAGCACCCGGAGGAAACCCACGCGGACACGGGGAGAACATGCAAACTCCACACAGAAAGGCCCTCATCGGCCACAGGGCTCGAACCCGGACCTTCTTGCTGTGAGGTGACAGCGCTAACCAGTACACCACCGTGCCGGCCCCCAAAATATATTATTATATATTTAAATAATATTGGCTGGGATTGAGTGGTATATCAGATATAGTCCATTCATCTAGCATGATACTGAATGAGTCGAAGACGAGTAGCTGAATGGAATATATCTGATATACCATGAAAAAAAGCCAGCCAATATTATTATTATTATTATTATTATTATTTTACATTCCTTTCAGGTGTTCAACGCATCTTTGTCTTTCAAAACTCTCTCAAAATCTTCCGTATTTAATAAAGCAAGCCTGGCGGCCATGTTTGTTTACAAACTGTCACAGTCGCTCGCTAGCGCGGAAGTTTTACATCTCCGACGTGTGACCTCATGTTGTCTTGACAACCATGCAATATCGTAAACCATATTCAACATTCATTCTCCATTGGGTAGAGTGACGTAATACACGTAGGATAAGCGATACGCTAACAATATTGCATGCTATCAAACCAAATGAACGAAACCCGCTAGAAGGGAATAGAACACGTTTTTATTCCAGGGAAAAGTAAGTGTAATAATATTTAATACTGTATGTACCAGCTTGATGGTACTGCATACTGAATCTCTGTGTACTTATATGGTGATAATGAAAGTATTTGTCTTCATATAAGGAATCTGAATCTGATATCTGATAAAGGACATCATTTCCCTTTTCATTGCATCATTTCACATTCAGGGCTCGGCCTTTGCGATAAAAAAAAGCCAATGTCAGCATCAGCGCCTCCTCACCTAACCCCCTTCAGTGTAGTAGAAATGATGCCACTTCCTGAACTCGTCAGTTAAATGTGGTCTCTGTGTGGGATTTCTCAGAATCTGAAGGTTTCCTTTTTAATGATGCAGTGAGGTATTATAAAGTAGTGTGGAGCGTGTTTTCCCACCCTGCTCATTACCCATTCATGGCCCTCAGACGAAGCAGCGTGCAAGACCATCTGCGGTCGTCTGCTTTCAGATGCGATTATGGGTTTTGGAATGGCATTTCCTCAGTTACGGATATAGCAGTAACCTGTATAGTGTATCACGTGTATCTATTGACAGGCTAAGCGAGAGCAGGATGCTGGTACACACACACACGTTCTCAATAACTGCAAGTTCTGCAATATACAACACGTCAGAGATGAAATGAGTCTGCATTCACGTTGCTCTGTTTAGGTAGTGACTAATTATATGGTGTGAAGCTGACTGTATTTAAGAGCAGCCACTGGTCCACTTCCTCTTTACAGATGGGGTGAATGAACTTGTATTAAACAGGCCGGGAGCGGTATAGTGGTGCAGGGACGAGGAAGTAGGTCAAATTCTGGGAAGTGCCTGGATGGTTATCCTCTTAGAAATTGAAGCTTATTGATATATTTAATGTTTCACTGTACAGCGGTGCTTGAAAGTTTGTGAATCCTTTAGAATTTTCTATATTTCTGCATAAGTATGACCTAAAACATCATCAGATTTTCACACAAGTCCTAAAAGTAGATAAAGAGAACCCAGTTAAACAAATGAGACAAAAATATTATACTTGGTCATTTATTTTTTGAGGAAAATGATCCAATATTACATATCTGTGAGTGGCAAAAGTATATGAACCTTTGCTCTCAGTATCTGGTGTGACCCCCTTGTGCAGCAATAATTGCAACTAAACGTTTGCGGTAACTGTTGATCAGTCCTGCACACCGGCTTGGAGGAATTTTAGCCCATTCCTCCGTACAGAACAGCTTCAACTCTGGGATGTTGGTGGGTTTCCTCACATGAACTGCTCGCTTCAGGTCCTTCCACAACATTTCCATTGGATTAAGGTCAGGACTTTGACTTGGCCATTCCAAAACATTCACTTTATTCTTCTTTAACCATTCTATTGGTAGAACGACTTGTGTGCTTAAGTCCACCAAAAGAGGGTCAGGATGCAACTCCAGTGGCGTAGCTGCTCACAATTCCACCAAAAGGTGCACGAACGTACGTCCCAAACCGCCTGCACAGCTGCTGTGATGTCACCGGGCAGCATCGCTCGGAACATCACGCCAAGCACTGAAACACCGCCGCACAGAGCGCTGGACAACCTCGATGTTAAAATGCACAACGAGCTCACTGCAGTCCATAGCGAGCAGCACAGGCATCACCCACGGCCTGAAAGCAACCAACGCCCAAAACTGGGTCTGGAGCTACACCACAACCAGCAGACAAAACATTCAAACAAAGACTAAACATCAAACCACACAAACACAAAAAGAAAAACAAAGGCAAGAAAAAAGAAAGTAGAGACCTGTGTAGGTCTGAGCTCAGCCTTTGTCTGATTAAGAGATAGAAGCTATGGTACATAAATAGAAAAAATAGGCCACGTCGATGCCAGGATTCAAACCGAAGTTGCAAAACCTGTTTCTTGCCTGGACAGCACTCTAGACCGTTCAGCCACACAGAATTACATCAGCAACTGAGGTTATGTAACATGGCGCTTACAGTACATAATACACGGTGCGACACTGCAACTGTGGAATCGCTACCTGAGGCTGACATTTCTTAAACACGCTCGAACTCGGTTAAACACACACATACACACACACGCCTCTGTTTCAGCCAAAGGCTAAGCCAAAATGAAAAGGCTCCTACGAGAAACGGCAGCCAAAATGTGCACAGCATACTCTCAACCAGAAACAGAAACTCTGTATAAAGTACGAGTTGCGATCAGAAAGTTCCGAGACTTTTCCTTTTGCGAGCGAACGTTTTTGTGACAACGTGCATGACTGCATTTGTGATTTTATGCAAAGAGCAAACATCAAATTCGGAGTCAGTTTTGGGAAATTGGTAACGGAGACCCTCGAAATGATTCAGCATGCCTACAGCAATGACGCAACAACCTGGGCAAGGTGTTCTGAGTGGCATTCACGTTTTGTTAAAAACTCTGACGTCAATAATTATAACAGAAGAGCAAAGAATATTCATATCTTGAGAACAAACTCAAAATCAGGACGTAGGACTTTTGCTTTTTCAGCTGCCGTGTTATAATTCTCTGCTCGATGATGTTAAAAACTCTGAGACTACTCAGAAATTTAGAATTAAATATTGGAAACACTTTTCTGGTATTTAGATATAGTTTTATAAATGGAACGCAAATTTTTATTCATTATTAATCATATGTCTGTCTCACTATATAGTATATTACCCATTTTATATTCGTTATACATTTTACGAATTTAATAATGGTGATATAGATTATTAGCATAAGTTTAAACACATTTCCAATGGAAACCAGCATCAGCTGAGTGGATATTGTGTTTAATAAAACTATAATAATAATAATAATAGGATTGTGAAGCATTTCAAGGGTCTCTGTTGACAATTTCCAGAGTTTGATGTTTGCTCTCTGCTTAAATTTGAGGCTCATAGTAAATGCACGCATGCATGTTGTCACAAAAAGGCGTGGAACACAGGTCCTGATGTTCGCGGCACAGTGTCGCATGGCATACTGACTCACGAAAGTTACTGCTCGCTGCTGCTGCATGCACAGGACCCTGCTGTGCTCTGTTCATTCGCAACAGTCCTGGAACTTTTTGATCGCACCCTGTATGCGAGTGTTATTTATAGCAGGAGATTTATACGACGGCTTTGCACTGCACTTTATTTTACTCTGCTTCATCAGTGCTTCACACACCGTACCTGCACGTTCCTGATTCTGGGATTCAAACAAACAGCACGTTATAGTTACTGCACTGAGGTGCATCACACCACCATGACACATTTTGCAAACGTTAGTAACAGGGCTTAATTTGAGCCGGAACTTGACGGAACAAGATCCGTAACCTCCGTTGTCAGATCCGGCAGCTATTCTCATTTCATTCGGTGTTCCGGCAGCTATTTAAATGGATCAGATCACCTCCGTGACCATCACAAAGGGAAAAAAAAATCAAACAATAAATGAAATAAATAAGTAAATAAAAATTTGTTTAGTGTTCGGTTTTGATTTTGATATCTGTTGTTGATTTCTCTCCTACGACATCCACAAAATCTATGCGAAGGGGGGACATGGGGTGTATACTTCCGCTCAATAGAACACCGGGTTTTTTGTAGCAGTTAGCTTGCGCTGTGGAAAAAATGGCAAAAAAACCAAGAAAGCTTACTAAAATTTTTCAAAGTCCCAGGACAGCCGGATCCTAAACGACCTAAAATGGACGACGTTGGACACAGTGACACTGCACCAGCACCTGCTGCAAGTGTACCAGTCTGCGGGAACAATCAAAAAGAAGATGAGAAGAATGATGATGGTGGTGAAGCTAGAAGTGTTAGCGCACCAACCGCAAAGCAAAGCCTTTTGACAAAGAACATGGCGAAAAGGGAAATGAGGTGACTGGTAGGCTACCGTACATTTCAACAGGAATGGCCAGAGGAATTCGCCTTTGTGGGGTGAGAGGGTTCTGCTTTGTGTCCAATAGGCCTATACAATGACAAGATTGCATCGATGAAACAATGAAATAAAACAGCGCTTCGAAACACGCCAAGCTACGTTTGCGTCAAAATATTCAGCGGGGACAGGAGGAAGACGGCATGTCAAGAGCCTCTTCATTATGAAAAAGAATATATTACACTCAAATTGTTGGTCATGCATAAAAATGCATCTTAGTTGTATTCAGCGTCACTTTTTATATATGGCTTTCACGAAAATGTATTTGAAAATATGTGGCTTTCATGGCTCTCTCAGCCAAAAAGGTTCCCGACCCCTGCCTTAACGTATGTGTGGAGAGCGAGAGTGAACTTGAGTGCCTGTTTGGAGAACATTCTGAGCGTTGTCCATTGTTGTCCAGGACTTGATAACTGGTGCTGTTGCAATACATGTCATGCAATAGGCGTGTGTGCGTAAAGTTATAGTAAACCGCCCCCCGCCTTTTTTTTTTTTTTTTTGAGTCGCCGGACCCACCCACCTCCTGCGTTCCGGGACCTCCCACTTCACAAATTAAGCACTGGTTAGTAATGAGTAGGGTTTTCCCTCTTGACTTCTGGTTGAACCTCATTATCTGCCAGGCAACTTTCAAGAGTAAAAAATAAAACTCATAGGACATGAAATCTACTTCTACTGCTGATTTGTCCACTCTTGCACTCTGGGCCATACCTGTCAACTTTGAGGTTTGAAAAAAAGGGATATTTCCCAGATTTTTAACTCAAAATAAGGGAAAATTTCAGAAAGTCATACCCTTCACCAAAAGTGGGTGTGTAGTTGAATGGGGGGCAATTTTCTATCTAGTATTTGTGATTTCCTGTACTCTGGTGCATGTTGGTGATAGCCAAGACCCAAACTCAATATGCTTATGGTTTATAGAGTGCATTTGTGAATAAACTATACATTTATTTTTTATTTGCTTTCAGTGGTACCAGTTATTTCCCAAATTAAGGGCTAAAATACGTATCTTATGTTAAAATAAGAAAGGTCATTATATAACCAGTCAATAAATTCAATTCCATTGCAATTTATTATGGTTTTACCATAATCATGGCCTCGGAACACTAGATAGATAGATAGATAGATAGATAGATAGATAGATAGATAGATAGATAGATAGATAGATAGATAGATAGATAGATAGATAGATAGATAGATAGATAGATAGATAGATAGATAGATAGATAGATAGATAGATAGATAGATAAAGAGTAATATAAAACCAAGAGTGATTTAAAATGGGTAAGTTTCAGATAGAAAATAAAATAGATAATGAGTGGATAAAACAGTTAATACACCAATTAGTTTACACTAGGCTATTTATGAGGTCTTAGCCAGGACATACTTAATGTAAACATGTGTAGCTTACCTTTGATTATTTGGGAGGCCTTCGTTTTCCCCATGGAAAATTTCTTTGCGATGGAAGAGTCTGGGAACATTCCAGCCACGCACTTGTTGAAATCATCAAAGAAAGAGAGGCTAATGTTTTTCTTAGCTATTAGCATCGCCATCTTCACCTCAGACCTAATCAGTGTTGCCAGATACTGCTGACATTTTCCAGCCCAAAATATGTTCAAAACCCGCCAAAATGCACTCCGCCCAACTTGGGCGGGACACCGCCCAATCTGGCAACACTGGACCTAATCACTTGTTCAGCCTCGCCTCCGGACGTAGTTCTGTAATTACTGATGCCCGAGAGGGCGGGGACGTGAATTCATGGCCCGACTTCCTGCTGTAAACTCCTGTCAGAGGCGCGTCATGAATTTTGGACCTACCGACTTTTTTATATTGTGAAAATACGGGACTTTTATATAATGTCAAAATACGGGATATTTTCGGGAAAATAAAAAAACGGGAAGACAGCGGGAAATAAGTCAAAATAAGGGATTTCCAGGGAAAAATGGGAGGGTTGACAGGTATGCTCTGGGCTGTTTTGATACTTTTGCGGCTATGTGTTTTGAATGCTTTAAAACTTTTTTTTTAAAAATTGAAATCCCCAGTTCAAATCAGCCCAGTCAAAGTTAAATCAACACTCTAGTGTAATTCTTTGTCAATATTTGTGAAGCATTTTACCACTAAAATCATAACTGCTTCAGGTTGCAGAAAGTCTTACAATAAATATTAAAGCACACGGGATTGTTTTTAAGGCGAGTAAAAAACTCATGCCTCTTAATGCCTGGTTAATGAGCCATTTTCTTTTCTGCAGGGCACCGATTTTCCTCTTAGAAATATGTAATAAATGTAATAACACAATCCCAGAGACTGAGACATTTTGCTACTGGAGATGTTTTTGAGGAAATTAGCTGCCTGGTTGGGCAGCTCCATCACCTGCCTTCAGAGGTGGACATTTACTCGAGCACTGTACTTAAGTACACTTTTTGAATATCTGTTCTTTACTTGAGTATTATTTATTTTGGAAACTTATGACTTTTAACTTCACTACATTTGAAAGACAAATATCGTACTTTTCACTCCACTACATTTCTATCAAGATCCTCGTTACTCGTTACTATGAAGCAGATTTGAAAGTGGACGTTTTTTCTTTTCTTTTCTAAAACGTGATTGGTTTTTTTCGCAGGCGACACTGAAACAGCCGATCAGTAAATCACTAGGGTCACATCATGTCCATAGACTGTATAAAATCAAGTTCAATTATTTCCCAGCAGCATTATTTGAACACAATCAGTTGATGGAAGGAGGCGGTTCTTCTGGGGAATGTACGCACCCCCACGGCCATACCTAGAACCTATGTTTCCGTTTTCTGAAAGGATTAAAGATTCGTTTCGTTTTAAATGTTTGCCAAAAACGAATCACAAAAACTCGCCGCCCAGCCTGCAGAAGCATCTTGAGGTATATAAACATTTTATTCCAAGAGAAAGCTTGCAATAAAGTTGTGTGTGCTTTTAGAGCTAGCGATAACATTGCAAACGTAGCTATGCAGTCTGGTTAGTCAAATGACTTTCTGTGGATTTGCCCGCCAAGTTGCCATCGCCTTGTCCACGGCTAACGTTAACACATAGCTAGTTAACTTGGACACTGTTAGTTAGCATGTAAAAACAGAGTTACGCTAACATGAATAACGTTAACTTATCTGAAGTCCTTTCAGAAATATGTTTTAGTGTAATCTTCCCAAATAAACAGAATGTAGAAATATTTCTTTTCTAGTAGCGTTAGCTACCCAATATGATTTCGAGTTTGAAAAGAGTTTGCTAGCATGTCAGGTGGGGTTTCACTGACTAGCTAGCTTAACATTAATCCACCATGATGGCACAGCATGCATTCATTTTGTGAATTCACATTTCTGTCTTTGCTAACAGCGTTAGGTTTTGTAAGTGTTGTGGCAATAATACAACAATGCGTTGACAGAAAATGTACTTTTAATACTTAAATATTTTTAAAAGCAAGTACTTCAGTAAAAATTTGACTGGATAACTTTCACTTGTATCGGAGTAACATTTGACCAGTGGGATCTGTACCTTGACTTTAAGTAATGAAGTCGGGTACTTTATCCACTACTGTCTGCCTTATAAAACATTAACCAGATACATTAAGATTCCTTACGCGTGAAGGTCAACTTTGCAAAGATCACCTGGGTTTGCAAATGTTATCAGGGCAATAAACAGAACCTAATGTACACTGCAGTTCAAGCACTATTGTGGAACTGAGTTGCTTTTGTGAACTGAAATCATTAGGACTGCATTAAAGACATGTTTATATTTAAATATTTGGAAGAGTTTAGCGATTTGTTGGTCGATTTTATTTTTGGGTAGTGGGTTTTTTTATTGCTAGTGCAGGCCTTGTAATGGCCTTTTAGTCAGAGAAATATTTTCAGTGATCTTAAATGTAAATGACAACGGTCATATTTTGGTGTTAGCTCCTAAAAACAAAACGGCAAGAGCTTCTTTTCTTTCACACCATTTCCCAGCAACATCAACATCATATTAATGAGACGTTGGTGCAAATACTGGACACAAAATACCAGAATGCAGTGCAGCTGAATGACAGTTACAGCAAAGATTCAGCACTGAATTGCACAGGCTTGGTGTTGATGGTGAGACAGTTGAAGCTTTGGAAGCTGATCTGTTTGATCAGAATGCACAGATAAAGCGGTGAGAGAACTGGTCAGACTAAGGCTACATCCACACGACAATGGGATGTTATTAAAAAAAAAATATTGCGTCCACATGGGCAACGGATCAGTAAAATATCAGGTCCATATGGCAACGCAACGCTTGCTGAAAACGATGCAATACACATGCCACACCTCTAGGGGCGCTGTAAGACGGTCCCTTCGGAGACACCAGAACAATAGAAGTAGTAAGGACGCATGCGCATAAACTATTATGCACGAGACTTCATATTAGCCACAAAGTCAGAAAAATCTGTTCGTAAAATTACATTATGATGACCAAATACAATGAAAAGTATTTTTCCAGTCTCACCTGTGAAAGGTAATCCAATGTGATCTCGTTTGGACGGCAAACCTGTTGGTACAGTTAAACGCAGTACATGAATGAGGCATCTTTATTCTCCGCTTTGACCTATCCAATATGGCGGCGAGGATGACGTATGATTCTACGCGGAAGGCGGCGTCTTTAATGGTCCGGAATAAATTGAATGCTACATGTTGATGGATTAATTTGTTCTTCTACGCCCTTTTTGAGGAATGTATTGTAGGACTTAAACCAACATCTGAAGAGGTGAGATCGCTCCTTTTTTTCCCCCATTTTTGCTGGCGGGATTGACTCTGCCCTAACTCTCTCTCTCTCTCTCTCACTTTGCACCATTACACAATAAATATTCACAGTGAAAATATTTTGTAAGCGCGTTTCATGAACCAAGTTATAGGATTTGTTGACAACTCGCATCGAGTTCGTTACACTTCTACCCGGCGTGAAGCACATGTGGTTGTGACGTCATTGTAAACAAATCCGTTCTATTCATCCAGACGATTTCGCAACGGCGCCATTGCCAGATCTTTCCACTCTGGAACCCGTTCTCAAAAGATTGCGTTTTGGGGTACCCAAAACGCCGGTGCCGTGTGGACGCCAGGCCGAAACGATAAACAATTTTATCGGATTCACCTGAATCCGTTGCCGTGTGGACAGGGCCTAAAGCGCTGCTGCATCGCTCTCTTGAGTTAGAGAGGCAGCACTATCAACAGGTATTCAAATGCTCACTGTGATCAATCTTGGAGATACTTTAAAGAGGTACTGCACACTTCAATGCATGTTTTGAGGTGTAAACTAAATGATTAAACATCAGTGCTCATGATAGTATTGACAAAATGACAACTTTTTATAAAAATTAGGATTTTATTGATTGAAAATGGCTCAAAACACCATTTACTGGTCAAAATCATCCTGATCATCTTGTTCCAGTCGACCAGTTGGTACTTCTCTACCTCGTGAAATTTTTATGGGGACCCACCTCCCCCAGCTCCCGCCCACGAGTGGAAGGCTGTGAAACCATGCTCAGAGTCATCATTCAACTCCAAAATAATCTGCATGGATATTTAAGTTATTCCACGAAATCAAGTCGTACATGAGCTGCTAGCTGACGAGGCACGTAGCACCGAGACTAACTGTTTTATTCTATCCACATTCAGTGGATTTTGAGAAACAGCATTTTTATTTTTTTGCAAATTCGATAAATAAAAACTTTAATACAAAACATCCAACAAAATCATTTCCGCTTAGGCGGACTTCCTAAAAACCTGTCGATGGCTGCACGAATTGACTTTAGTGCTGTTTTTTTGTAGAAAATGCTGTCGTGCCGAGGTATAGAATAGCTTTAGACATTTATTTAATTCTTCCTTGGACATTTCAGTAATGTAATTTTCAAACTTCTTTGAGCTTTTGAACTGGTCTAAAAGAATTCAACAAATTTTAATGCTTAAAGATGGAGAATGTGAACAAACCGGCCAAATGACAGGAGCAATTTGTGAAAAATGCTGTAACGATAATAATAATAATAATTCTTGAAAAACAAAAAAAGATGCATTCTTACCATCAAATATTTTTATTTCATATTTTGATGGAGCCCTGTGATGACCTGGCGACTTGTCCAGGGTGTACCCCGCCTTTCGCCCGTAGTCAGCTGGGATAGGCTCCAGCTTGCCTGCGACCCTGTAGAACAGGATAAAGCAGCTAGAGATAATGAGATGAGATTTTGATGGATTTTTTTTTTGTATTTTTGGGGTTTTGTTTTGAAATAGAGTTTCTAGTTTGTCCTTGGTTAGTTCAGCAACATGCTCCGCCATTTTGTTTGTCTGTACTCACGGTATATGATCTGATATCATAGTAGTAGAGTAGCTAATCAGAGCGCACGATTGGTCATATCCAGTGAATGTGGATAGAATTATTATTATTATTTTTTTTTTTTTTACCATATACGTTCGACTTTTAAATTCTGAACTGTTCCTCTTTTCCATTTTATATGTTTGGGTGTGCAAACTGTTCCTACAATACACCCGGACATTTGTGACTCACTTTACCTGCTTATGCGATCCTGAATAAATACAAAGTGCGTGGTTAAGAATGATTTAATTATCTCAAATTGATTTCATGCTAGTTGGGATTTATAACTGAGATGTGGATAGGATGTGGTTTTACATATCAGATTTATTTTTGTGCGTGTACGGTACCATTTCCTGTTTTTCGTTCGTATGCAGGCTTTCGCTCTGTGCAAAACAACAAACAAACAAACAAAAAAAAAAAGATAAAAATGGGGTCCAGTTCAGTAGGGGGTCATGTACTCAGCAGTACGAGAGCATGTGAAGGAGCAGACACGGCACTTTACTCAACATGAAACCGACATCAGTGAGAGGAGGGACAGGAGGAGAGAGGAGTCATGCTGCATTGGGGTCATGTGGGAATACTCAGGATGAGCTCAACATGAAAAGTGTTTACGCATGACAGCGAGTGGTGCAATTTATCAGAAAATCAGGAGTTAGGAATAAAATACGATGTGCCACGCTGTTATAGAGAAAAAACAGCCTCGATGAGGCTGTAGCTCATACCGACCACTGTTGTTGTGTGTATATATATATATATATATATATATATATATATATGACCCCCCTATGTAGCTGCATCCATGACAGGTGGCACCACCTGGTGAACAACTCTTGTTGGAATATGTCTTTAGAGTCTTCTGGATGAGTTTCGGTGAAAATGTCCTAGCAGTTAAGAGTAGCGTTTAATGTGACGAGTCGCCCAAAATTCTCAGACGCCCATGAAATCATAAATATGACAGATGGAGCCACCATCTTGACGTTTATGCACACCCACCTGGGGAACATTGTATGTGAGTTTGATCGAAATCTGATCAATTCTGTAGGAGTAGCAGCGATTTTCGTAAATTGTAGACAGACGATGACAACAGACGGACGATGTGAGATTGCTGATGATCAACGACGTAGTGGTGTGATGTGGCCCAAGGCAAAGTGCATTAACTGTTACCAAAGTGCTTTATTCCGCGTATAATACAGCAATTTGCCAGTGAATAAAATGTAACTAAGTAAGACGTGAATTTTATCCACTTATACGTAACTGAATTGAATATTACATCCTGTTATCACTTACACTATAGCAGCTTCGGATTTTTTTTCTCCTTCCTGATAAAACACAGAATGCAATTTCAGCATGAAATGAACCTGAAAAGACTTTCATGGCAGAAAATGTTTGATTGAAAGCTCACAAAACTGCAACTTGTCCATCAACATGATCATTTGACTCTGAGGTCGGTGTGAACGCTTTTTCCCAGGCAGTAGTAATTACGGTAATTCCTGTATGACGTGAGTTCAGCAGTTGTACATATAGGACAGACTTTCTCAGGCTGTCCCTTAACTGTTTGTTTAGGTTTAACCTTGGACATGTCAAGAGCAGGCCACTCTTGGCATAATTCACTCATGTTAATGGTGTTTACTGAGACCACTGGGTAAACACTTCATTTATTCCTCGTGGTTGTTTAAAGTCGGTTCTTGGTGGTCTGATGGAATAGACGACTTTTCAGGCTCATCGCCGGTGAAGCGTTGCTCGTTTTCGACTGCTGGGATAATCCCTGGGCAGTACTTAAGCATGTTAAACTGGCAGCTGATGGTGTCAGGGAGTTTAATGTTGATGGAGCAGCTGAAGTGAGCGGTGTTTGGCTTTGGGTCTGACTGCTAGATCCTGTGGTGTTACATAACAGCACAACTCTATGACAGTATTTGCATGACGCTCGTTTAGACAGATTGAGGGTTAGTGTTTCAGCAATCACAGCTTCCCCCTCTACACACAGCACAAAAACGGAGTCTCACACTCTGGGTCCTGTCAGGGTTGCCAGGTCTGTAGTTTTGCTGCAGAGCTTGACCACTTGATGTAAGACGGATGGTTTTTACTAAATTTGATCATTTATATTTACCAAGCCAAAGAGATAATCGGGAGTCTGTTATGTGTGTATGTGTGATTTATAATAAAGTGCATTAACAGGTAGCAGACAGATATTTTAGCGAGCCATGAAGGTCGTTCGTACAGTTTGTTTGTGTATCAGTGAATTGGTTCAGCAGAGGAGAACCGTCAGGGCCTTCTAGGTCTTCAGAGAAGGCCCAAACATATCAGCATTTCAAATGTTATATTTAATTGCTTTCATTCCTTCATAATTTTGTTCTAATTATTCTCTTCTAATTTTAATTTGGCCTCATTTTCTATCAAATTTGCTTCAGAAATGAACGGGCATTTACTGTCCTGAAAACATTAAAATCGAGTTATCCAATGAGATTGTTTGTTTTTGTTTGTTGTCTCTAGGCTGAGAAGAGTTTAGAGCTGCTCACTCATTGGTTAGAACTTCATTGCCGGGACAGAAGGCCATGGCAATGTATGTTTATGTAGGAAGTGACGGATGAATTAACCAATCAGATTTTGATTTCTAGTGGGAGGGACCAAAAATGTATCGCCCTCAGCCTACTCGAAGGCCAACGCGAGCTTAACCGTGACTCGGCGCAGTCAGCGCAGCAGTGAAGTCACGTTCCAGCTGGTGTAGCATTTATCAGTAGTGTTAGCGAATGCTAATAAAGCAGTCAAGCCAGTGCTATCTATCGAGAGCAAGTAGCACAGGCTAACGACCGAGACAGTAATGCCGCTTTTCCACGACCAACGCAGCTGAGTTGGGCTGAGCCGTGCCGTGCTGAGTTGGGCTGAGTCGAGCTGAGCGGGGCTGTTGGAGTTGCATTTCGACTACAACCGCGCTGAACCGTGCTGGCTGGAAGTGGGTGGACACATTGGGTGGAGTTAGCGAAAGTGGGTGGACGTCACGTGATGTCGTTAGGTGGCGCAAACAGTGACATCAGTGATCTTTTAAGCGGTAGTCTCATGACCCGGAGAGTAAACAATAAACATGGAGTCGTTAGTGTTGCTGGTCTTGGTGCTGTGGCTTGTTGTCACCGACAACGCCAACAGATACTGGCAAGAGCGTATAGATGAGGCGAGGCGCATAAGGCTTCATAATTCTCGTAATTCGTAATTCTTCTTCTTCCGGGTTTACAGATCCCAGCGTGCTTGCGGGGCGTGTGTGGGCATGTGAGGACACTCCTCCTCACCAATCAGTGCACAGGGGAGTGTCTCCTCACGCCCCTAGCCCCACTCGGCTCGGTTTGGCTCGCTTCAGCCCCACTCCAAAACCGTGCGAGTTTTGGATGCTAAGTAAGGCTGAAGCGAGCTGAGTCGTGCTGCTCTGAGGTAGTCGAAACGCGAGCCGTGTCGGGCTGAAGTGAGCTGAAAAAGGGTAGTGGAAAAGGGCCATAAGATTTCTGTCTCCAGACTCTTCTTCCATGGACGCTTGCAACAGTATTTTACACTCAGACTTAAGTATTCATTCCCCTATGTAATTTACTTAGAAAATCAACATTGGCAGCTACACACAACGGAGCGACCTGGCAACCTGCCGCTAATCCCTTACAAAATCCTTTGCCCTGTTGTTTTTTTGGTGTTTAGCTAAGTTTTGGCTGAGCTCAAGTCCCAGCTCTAATAGTAACGGTTCACCACTGACTTTCATAAACTCCTATTTATTTAAGACGATATAGATAATAATCTGAAACCATCTTAGGAACTTAATGTTTAAGAAAACCCCATGGTGAGTACTACAATAGGTTTGGAAATGCTTTTGGAGTCTATAGAAAAAAAAAATCAGGGCTATTTTTGTCACATAGACTTGGCAACCCCAGGCTCTGTTTCCATTTCTTGGCAAACTGGAGCTAGAGGAAATATTCCTGTAGTGTGTATTGTTCTCCAGAATTGAAGGTCACGATTATTTGATAACGCCTCTGCTGGAGGCAAGACTCTGAGTGAACAAAGCGCAACTGTACAGTATTGTACAGTGCGACATTGTGTGTAACCCACTCGAACCCATCATGGCGTTACGTCCCTACCACATCTCTGGGTCACTTTGTTGAAAGAGTCTCCTATTGTCAATGAATAAGAGCTTACATTTCTTCAGTGGGTGAATTGTGGACTGCTTGCTTCTTCTTCAGAGCTTTTCACAATGCCAGTGGTGGAAAACAGGCCAAAATCTGTGACGTGTCATCACTTCCTTCAGGGGAAAAATATATTTATATATATATCGGAGACATTTGAGTTGGTGACCGAATTGGATGCAATGTACAGTAATAGTTTATCACAGCTGTTGTATCATTTTCATGTGATGTTTATGGAGATTAAATGCCGATGTGTGTTACACTGGAACGAGTCTGATTACATTCTAAGAACCAGACAGAAGCTTGAAATTCATCTTAGAGAAGCTGTATGAACTGTGTCAGAAGACGTGCAGGATAGGAAAAGTCAAACCCCTGCTACCCACATCAGTGATTCCTCCCTGAGACGGTGTTTGACAGAGAGAAGCTGCCAGAGGCACTTCTAAAACAAGACTGTGTGTGTGTGTGTAGCATCTTTTGTAATGGTAATGAGCTGGTATGGGCTTTTGAAAGGCAAATCCGGATTTGTGATTTTTGATGCGGTGAGGAACGAGACGCAGGGTTGAAATTAATCCAACTTCTCGTTCCATGGCTCAGAGGAAGCGTCTTCAGCAACCCTGTGCCACATCTCTCTGAGCGGCGCGCCGGATCAAGATCAGGATCAGGCTCAGGCTTTGAGTAGAAAACCATTTTATGAAATAAAACCCCCATTTCTGTTATCCTTATGAATTCTTTAGTAGCCTGAATAATTCACAAGAGACACACAGAGGAGAAGCAGCTTGTTACTTCAGCAGAGAGCCACCTGGACAGATTACAGTAAATAAACATCTAATTTTTGCATGAACACACGGATTCTATGTCAAACAGTGTTGTAGTCGAGTCACTAAACCTCAAGTCTGAGACCAGTCTTGAGTTCCCAGTGTTCAAGTCCAAGTCATTAAAGAAAATTTCGAGTCGAGTCCACTATTGATCCGAGTCTAAGAACAAGACTCCAACAGCACCATTTGACGGTGTCTGTTTCCGCACCATTAACATTAGTTTGTTCCTGAACATGATGTATGAACAGGTGAATGTGCTTCTCTTTATCAGGGAGTGTGAAGTATTCTGTCAGAGATGGTTGGGAGACGGATGTAAGTGCAGAAGGTGGCACGGTGGTGTAGTGGTTAGCACGGTTGCCTCACAGCAAGAAGGTTCTGGGTTCGAACCCAGCGGCCGGCGAGGGCCTTTCTGTGTGGAGTTTGCACAATCCAAAGACATGCAGTTAGGTTGACGTGGGGCGGCCTTGGGCAAGGTACCGAACGCCTGACTGCTCCCCGGGCGCTTTGGTGTGGCTGCCCACTGCTCTGAGTGTGTGCGTGTGTTCACTGCTTCAGATGAGTTAAATGCAGAGGATGAATTTCACTGTGCTTGAAGTGTGCATGTGACGAATAAAGGTTTCTTCTTCTAAAAAGAAGGCGTGTTTATTAATACAAGTGAAGACACAAACAATCCAGAACGGCAGGCAAAATCGTAAAACAGGCAATAGGTCGAGCTATCATAGACTCGGCAGAATCAAAGACAAGAAACAGGAAATCAGGAAACCAAACAAGGTAATGTGTCAGCAACGCCGCTCAATACTTCGCAAAGTAAGTGCGTTTTCACAGTTATTATATAGGCGTGCTGATTGCGTCTTAATCCTGTGCAGGCGCGAGTCGTTTGCAGCGCGCCCGAGAGTCTATCTGATGCACGCGCCAAGGCGCCTAGGTGTGACACTCTTCCATGAAATTAGTACAAAATTAATGTAGATATAAATATATCTTATGCCAAATTATTATGGCATGTTACAAAAAATAAAGAAAAAATCAGAGTCTCCACTTTAGGAGTCCGAATGCAGTTAATGCACGAATCAGAGTCCAAGTCCGAGTCATCAGTGCTCAAGTTCAAGTCAAGTGTCCTTAAAATTAAGGCACGAGTCAGACTTGAGTCCTACAAGCCTGATGTCAAATACATACCGTACGCTTAAAGCAATACATATTGAGAATGCAAGGAGAAAAGAAACTCCAACCACATTCCTTTGCAGGTTAAGTTGGAGATAAGAGCCTTGTTTTGAGATCTGGGCATGTTTAAACACCAGGTCCGAGAGGCTTCTTGACACTCTTTTTATTTTTGTGCGTCTCCCACAGGCTCAGGTGGAAGCTCAGAGGGCCACACAGGAGTTCCAGCGAGCTATAGAGATCCTGCGAGCGGCGAAAGAAACCATCGCTCTGGCTGAGGAGAGACTCCTGGAGGAGGACAGTCGGCAGTTTGACTCGGCCTGGCAGGAGATGCTCAACCACGCCACCCAGAGGGTGAGACAGGACACAGCACAGAGAGCGTAGACTACAGCTAGATATTATATACGCACCACTATAACTGCCATTGTAACTGGACAACTTCAGGAACCAACGAAACAAATTCTGAAACTATGATGTTCCTTTGCTCCCTTCACCATCGTCCTCAATATATTTATGTGGATTCCTTTCCTCCTGACTGTGATTAATATTATTAGTTTGATGTGCTTCTTTATTCTTTATCTAATACCTGATTTGTGTAGGTCAGTAACCATCTCTCAGATTTTTTGGTGACACGTCAGAGGGTTTTCAGCTAATTGGATGTAGGGCGATGAGCTTTTGCCATCACACAGCGTCCGTCGGTCTGTCCACAATTCACAAAAATCACTACTCCTCCCTGTTTTCAATGGATTTTGATTCTGATTGTTTTGTTTGGAAGATCTAATCAGTCTGCACAATCGTTACTCCCTGGTTTTGTGATTGATACGGCCGTGTGAGCTACTGTGTCGCTGACGCTCTGGTTTTTTATCCCCCCGGCATATAATGTGGGAGGATATAGCTATCGCTCTGTCCGTCTGTAAATATTTTAGTTTCCGGAGCATAACTCAAAAACTATTAGGATTTTTTTTTCAAGAAACCTGACGGTTATGTTAAGTGACGAAAAGAGTTGCCTTTTGACATTTTGGGATTTCTGTGATATTTTTTTTTATTTTTGCCGTATTTCCATGGTAACCAATTCAACTATGTCATCTCCTGATGACTCTTGTTTAAATTATAAGAAAGGGTGCAAGCTCATAATTAGTCAAAGGCAACAATACAGCTTTTTTCCCCTCCAAGGATGATAATTGGGTTGCATTAATTTATAAATATTCTGTGAGGATGACAATACTTTTGCCACGTTTTTGGAAAATAGTAAAATTACTACGATTTGAAAATGAACTTCGTGCTAATGGTAAAATTTTGCTATAGGAAAAGCAAGTAGTTTGAATGGAAAACCTGAATCGTGTGTAATATTTCATCTCATCTCGTTATCTCTAGCCGCTTTATCCTTCTACAGGGTCGCAGGCAAGCTGGAGCCTATCCCAGCTGACTACGGGCGAAAGGCAGGGTACACCCTGGACAAGTCGCCAGGTCATCACAGGGCTGACACATAGACAACCATTCACACTCACATTCACACCTACGGTCAATTTAGAGTCACCAGTTAACCTAACCTGCATGTCTTTGGACTGTGGGGGAAACCGGAGCACCCGGAGGAAACCCACGTGGACACGGGAAGAACATGCAAACTCCGCACAGAAAGGCCCTCACCGGCCACGGGGCTTGAACCCAGACCTTCTTGCTGTGAGGCGACAGCGCTAACCACTACACCACCGTGCCGCAGTGTGTAATATTTATCTCATAGAATGATTATTTTTGCTTATTTTCATGAAGGGTGCCAACTTCCAGGGTTTGACTTATCGTAATTAGAGTCAAGTTACCGACTCACAAATGTATCCTTTCTGATGAATTCAGCCGCATCCACGTGAAGTCTACATCATCTGTTGTTCTTGAGTGCAAAGTCTCTAAGCAACAAAAAACAAACCCAAAAAAAACCCCCAAAATGAGTCACAGATTAGTCAAGTCACAGTCATTACGCACAGGACTCGAGCATGACATCACTCACTCTCAGTCCCATCCCAGTGACAGATCAATTTTCAAACCTTTTTATACACAGTACCAGTCAAAAGATTGGACACACCTTCTAATTCAATGTTTTTTTTCTACATTTTTATTAATTAAGAGACACTTCATGTCTTAAAGTAATGATGGATGCTGTTTCTCTTTACTTAGTCAAGTGGTTATTGATATAATATGGATTACTACAGTTGTGGTGTTGAATAGGGCTGTTTACTGTATTTTTACTATTTACCGTTTGATCTCAAACGCATTAATAAGTCGAGAAATTGCACTAATTAGCTTTTGACAAGGCACCTGTTAATTGAAAAGCATTCCAGGTGACTCCCTCATGAAGCTGGTTAAGATAATGCCAATAGGGTACAAAGTGTCAAGGTAAACGCTGGATACTTTGAAGAATCGGGTGGCATGGTAGTGAAGTGGTTAGCACTGTCGTCTCACAGCAAGAAGGTCCTGGGTTTGAGCCCAGCGGCCGGCGAGGGCCTTTCTGTGTGGAGTTTGCATGTTCTCCCCGTGTCTGCATGGGTTTCCCCCACAGTCCAAAGACATGCAGGTTAGGCTAATTGGTGGCTCTAAATTGACCGTAGGTGTGAATGGTTGTCTGTGTCTATGTGTCAGCCCTGCGATAATCTGGCGACCTGTCCAGGGTGTACCCCGCCTCTCGCCCATAAGTCAGCTGGGATAGGCTCCAGCTTGCCTGCGACCCTGTAGGACAGGATAAGCGGCTACAGATGATGGATGGATGATGTCTAACACTTTGAAGAATCTAAAATACGAGGGTGGGCTGAAAAGTTCATAGCCTGACTATGATGCAGTGGTTGAATTTGACCAAATGTGGTTTATTTTCCCCTGCAGTCCACACACTTCCTTCAAACGGTGTTGCAGCACTTGGATTCCCATGATATAGAAGCTCTCATCCTGATGCTTAAAAAAGTCCTCAACAGCAGATATGACCTCATTGGTCCGATACCGCTTCCCAGCCAAGTGTTTTTTCATGTTTGGGAACAGAAAATAGTCAGAAGGGGCCAAATCAGGAGAATATGGAGGGTGATCAAGCAGTTCGAAGCCACAGTCACGCACAGCAGCCATTGGCCTGGTGAAACAGGACCCCCTTTGTCAGTTTTCCAGGCCGTTTGGACTTGATTGCCTTTCACAGCTGCCTCAGCAAGTTGGCATAATATTCTCCATTGATAGTTTGGCCTTTCTGAAAGTAGTCAATGAACACAATGCCCTTTGCATCCCAGAAGATGGAGGCCATCACCTTCCCTGCCGACAACACAACCTTGGCCTTCTTTGGAGGTGGACAATACGGGTGTTTGCACTGAATGGACTGCCGTTTGGTCTCTGGCTCGAAGTGGTGGACCCAACACTCGTCTCAGGTTAGGAAACGTTCAAGAAAACTGGCTGGATCTGCTTCAAAAACTGCCAAGTTTGCCTGCAACATGGCCAGTCTGGTGTGCTTTTGATCAGGCATCAAAAGCTGTGGCACCCACCGAGCAGAAACCTTTGAAATCCCAAGTTCGTTGTGCAAAATGTTCTCTACTTGTGCATGGGAGATGCCTACAGCATTAGCGAAATGATTAACAGTAAAACGTCTGTCATCCATCACCATGTGGTGAACACAGTCGACGTTTTCTTGGGTGGTGGCTGTGGCAGGACGTCCAGACCTTGGATCATCTTCAAGGCTCTCCCTCAAAGCGAGTCAAAGAGTCCCATATATACGTTTGGGTACGTACGTTGGGGGAGTGCCTGTTAGAGAACACGCTCTGTCTAGGCCGTCGGCATGGTGAGGTAGGGTGGCCAGTTCCTTTCCTCGCCGCCTTTGACTTCCCCAGTGTTTTTCCACCAGGTCCCCATTCACTGCTGGGTGGACAGGGAGCGAGCCCCAGATCCCCGTCGAGCCGAGGCTTGAACCGGGGACTGTTCGCTTAGCGGTCAAGCGCACTAACCACTTGGCCACCTGCGCTCCAGGCTCTCCCTACCCCTCCTGAATTCAGCTGTCCACTTTTTCATAGTTGATAAAGCTGGAGCATCATCCCCTAATGCAGCAACCATGTCGGCATGAATGTCCTTGGGGGCCAACCCCTTTTTCTGCAGATGTTTGATAACACCACGGTGCCAAATTTTATCCATATTCACGAAATGTCTCGAGTACTACTTTTCAAAGTCCCGAATTGCTTGTCCACTGTGGGTTTATCTGAAAATAAACAAAACAGCATCAGGAAAGGTTTATTTTAATGCATGCCAAGTTTCATTTCTGTAGCAGAATGAATTTTTTGTTTACCACATAATTCTATATATGTTATTTCATAGTTTTGATGTCTTCAGTATTGTTCTACAACATAGAAAATACAGAAACCTATGAATGAGTAAAGTAGGGGTGTACTAACTTTTGACTGGTACTGTATATCTAATAATTCCTGTAAAGCAGGTGGATACACTTTCGGTCCATGTGATCAGTGGAAGAAGTTTGTAGCACACTGGCTTGTTGTATGTAAAAGATCACCAGGGCCCATGTGTTCAGAAAACAGGAACCTGAATGTTATTAATCAAGGCTTTGCGCTGTGTTGCTGCAGGTGATGGAGGCGGAGCAGAGCAGGACGCACAGCGAACTGGAGCACAGAGAGACGGCGGCTAAATACAACGCAGCCATCAGCCACATGAGACAACTGGAGAAGAAACTCAAACGGACCATCAACAAGTCACGGTTAGTAACTCGGCTGCGTTTAACGCTCAAGTGCCGCACAGAAACGTAGGATAGCAGTGGCAATGTTCGGAGATGATTTGTGATTTTCGAACGCTGCATTGCTGAACATAAATAAATTGCTTTCACCTCGTAAAATATGGAGGACCAGGTCTAAGAATTAACTTAATAACTAATTTAATAAATTAATATTCAATAATAAAATGTAATAATTTTAATACATTACATTAATAAAATTATTAATGTTTTTAAAATTATTAAAAATAACTTAGACATTTATTAAATTGATTCGTATAAAAATACATTAATTTAATAATAGTTTAATTTAATTATTAATAATTTAAAGCTTTACTTAATAAGTAAATTGATTTTTGATATTTAAATGTACAATTGTAAATATATATTTTTTCAGTCACAACACTATACATTAGTATTCTGTATTATTTTCATATACTGTATTACATAGGAGCTGTATCATCAGTTCGCGCTTTTTTTTTATAGTTTTGTTTTTTCTTATTCATTTCTGATTTGATCTTCCTCAAGTTTCTTCACTTATGTATTTATTCGCTCATTTATTTATACCTGAGGATATTTATTGCTGTATATTCTCTTCAGTGGCGGCTGGTAGTCTTTCAAACGGGAGGCTGGTCGGTTACGATATTTCCAGATTTTAAAAGAAAAAAGAAAAAACACATCAATTTTGCCCATACTCTTGCCTCTGATCTGGCTGATTGTTGGCAGGGTCACAAACTGTGAAATAACAGGTTCTTTTGGCCCATTAGCCTACTGTCCAATATACATGATGGTGGTGTTGGGGGGGTATATTTTAACATTTTACATTTTAAAATTGTGGCATGTTGTTTAAAAATTGATCATTATTGAAAGCAGTTCTTTGTCAGGAACCTCAGCAGTAACAGCAGAGTGTTCTGGAATAGGCACAAGCACTGACCTTGGGGAGCCAAACATAGAGCTGGGTGCCACACATTTCATTCAATGATACTTTCCCTATATTTTACTTATTTTGACTGAGAAATGTTTTATTGACAATTTTGATCACCCTTCACTTTTAATCCAGGTCTGTAGTGTGAAATGTTCTCAGCTGTGTTTTTGTTTAAAAATGTTTTCCAAATTGTAGCTGTGTTTAATTCATATCCAGAGAAATATATATTCCAATATAATATACTCAGCATAAACATTTTAAGTAGATTCTATATTTTTGGTCCATCCATGACATATTACTAAAGTAGCCTATTTACTGTTGTTGATGTGGGTCACCAGCCCACGTTTGACCAAATCACGGATCCAGGTTTAATCAAGAGGCATGGCCAACAATACATTTTCCTCATCACTGACCTTGCTGTTAGCCAATTCACTTTCTCGTACCAGGAGAGCTGAAAGGAACGAGTATTATTCCCTACCTTTTTCACCAAGTCAATTTGAGGCGTTGGTCTACCCTGCTCTTTAATTTTAATTTTTTCCTCGAAAGGAAGACTGGCAAATGGCTTCGCCAAAATTAAATCAGCAATGCTTGGCATCCGTGCGCAGCTTTCTTGCTAGCTGACTAGCCCCCTCAAGTTCAAGTTCAGTCACTCAAATAAACAAAATTTCTGGAACTAAGATAGCAAACTTGACAACACTATATTTACACTTTATTTACAATGAAAATATATACAAACTAAAAAAGCTGGTAGAAACTGTATGTAATGAATGAAATCGAAATGTAAGCTGATCTCTTACAATACACCACAGCACTTGCAAATCCGCATAGGACTGAACTGAGATTCACCGCTGCCTGTCTATATTTGAAACGAGCTGTCAATCAAAGAAAATATCCGGCCGCTTTCACCAATCACCAGTCTCCTCGCGGAAAGCTTTGCCATGTCCCTCCCACTGTGAGGCTGGGAGTCCGTGGGACTCCGTGGGGCGGGCGTTTTCGCAGTATTTGTCCAATAATCGTCTTGCATTTTGATATTGAAAGCACATAGCTCCCAAATGCCATTGAAGTCCACTGAGGCTGGGCTGCATCGCGTTGTCATGAGGGGGAAAAATTCACGCGCACATTAGGCAAACTGGGGAAAGTTATAACGGAATGATTTCGCACTGTAGTTGGGTTGAGCACATATATTTCTATGATTCTGGATCTAAAATAGCAATGTTAGAAGGTCGGCTATAACATAAGCCTAGCGCAATTCATCCTACACGATGTTCGTCATTTTTAGGGGAGGCTGAGCCTCCCTCGTTGTCTTGGAGCAATCGCCCGTGATTCTCTTTTTTTTATTTAACTTTATCTATCCATGTGTGTTTAAATTATCATTTTTTTGGTTAACAGCTGACACAAACGACATAAAACATTACAACCACTTGTCAGCGTAGACAAAGTACACGACGTTAAACAGCACAGACGCTGGAGTGTGTTAACGTTTTCTACTTTTGAATATTGACTCCCAGTTTTAAATCTTGATAAAGGTTTACGAAGTACAATCTCTGGTTAGAAAAAGCAGAAATAAAATCCGGCTCACTAGCCGTGCTCTTGGTGCTGGTTGTGTGGTGAATATTTTCCCCCTCGTCCCACCCCGGGGCCTCTCTTTGTTTCTGTGCCTGTGCTGGTGTGTGCAGGCTGATGTGCTCCAGATGTGCTGTCTCTCGCTGGCTTTTAGAGCTCAAGAATGTTTGAGTGTTATTATTGCTGAGCTTTGCTGTTGCTATGGCAACCTCTGTACAGAGTCTACAGTTCCTGACTCAGACCTCTCTCTCTCCCCCCCCACAGGCCATATTTTGAATTGAAGTCCAAATATTATCTACAACTCGAGGTAAGACGAGTTTCTCTCCACTGGTTATGCTTCATGCTTGGTTTTTTTTTTTCACTCACCATTAAGCTTAATCTGACTCTGTACTGTACATTTCAGAAATGTAATGTGATCACAGCCATGGTGTGCTTAGAAAAGGAAAAATATATTAAAATATGGGAAAAGAGGAAAAGACTTGGTGTTTGGTGTTGATCTGTACGTGTATTATTTCTGACCCGTGCTCTCGTCCTTCTTCCCCACAGCAACTGAAGAGGAAAGTGGACGAGTGCCAGGCTAAACTGTCCCAGGCCAAAGCGGAGTACAGGACGGCCTTGCGCAACCTGGAGACCATCTCGGACGAGATCCACGCTCGCAGACGTCTCGCAGCCATCGGGCCCCGCAGCTGTGGAGTTGGGGCCGAGAAAGACGTAAGCGCTGCTGATGACATCAGCAACTTCAAAATGGAGTCAGACGGCATATCCAGTGAGTGTGCTAAAACCTCAGCGGGATTTATTTGAGGGTCACGTGCGATCCAAAACAGGATCGTGAAAGCATGTGTAGGCTCTGACGCAGGTGTGTGTGCGTTGCAGTGATATCCGAGACCTTTGAAGAGGAAACGTGTAATGGTTCTGCCTCAGATGAAGATCCAGAAACCCAGTCCACCTGCATCATGAGCTCCAACTCGGCCCCTGTGGATGTTCCCTGTCTATTTGTCCCCTCCTGCTCATCTCCATACCCTCTCTCGTCTTCCTGTCCTTTCTCGTCCTGCTCCTCTCTTCCCTCGTTCTCTCCCTGCCCTAAAGGTATGGAGCTGCCCAGCCCGGGCTCCCTGGAGGGCTTCGACCGTGTCTCGCCTGTTCTGGGACCTCGCAGTGAGTGCAGCGGTGCTTCATCACCCGAGTGTGAGCAGGAACGAGGTCAGCATCAGCTAAAGATGCTACTTATCTCTTTATAATGTACTGAACTTGCAGATTTATACTTCTTTCACATTGTAGTATCTGGAGGAAAACACATGAATATGCGTTGCTAGTGGTTACAGGCAGATATTCCCCCCCCAAACTGTGTGTTCAGTGTTGGAATGAAAAATAGTACCTGCTTGGATCCAGAAATAAAAATACTGGTTTACCATGTAACCTCTTATCTTACTGTTGGTTTCTTGCTGGAAATTAAATTGACAAACATAAGATAACTTCATAAACAGAGTTTCTACCAACAATTTTTTCAATAAAAAGACATTGTCTAATAATTTACATATAGGACGAGAGGTTCACCAGCTCGACGCCATTTTACTATGAGATCACAGCCTCGGCTCACGTGTGACGATCCCTGAATGACATTTTATTGTAATACTGAAAAAGTGACTTCCACTCAAACTATCAGCTGATGATATGTCAGCTATTCGAGAGGATTTCAAAATCCTCGTTTTATTTTGTCCTACAACCCTGATTCCAAAAAAGTTGGGACAAAGTACAAATTGTAAATAAAAACGGAATGCAATAATTTACAAATCTCAAAAACTGATATTGTATTCACAATAGAACATAGACAACATATCAAATGTCGAAAGTGAGACATTTTGAAATTTCATGCCAAATATTGGCTCATTTGAAATTTCATGACAGCAACACATCTCAAAAAAGTTGGGACAGGGGCAATAAGAGGCTGGAAAAGTTAAAGGTACAAAAAAGGAACAGCTGGAGGACCAAATTGCAACTCATTAGGTCAATTGGCAATAGGTCATTAACATGACTGGGTATAAAAAGAGCATCTTGGAGTGGCAGCGGCTCTCAGAAGTAAAGATGGGAGGAGGATCACCAATCCCCCTAATTCTGCGCCGACAAATAGTGGAGCAATATCAGAAAGGAGTTCAACAGTGAAAAATTGCAAAGAGTTTGAACATATCATCATCTACAGTGCATAATATCATCAAAAGATTCAGAGAATCTGGAAGAATCTCTGTGCGTAAGGGTCAAGGCCAGAAAACCATACTGGGTGCCCGTGATCTTCGGGCCCTTAGACGCCACTGCATCACATACAGGCATGCTTCTGTATTGGAAATCACAAAATGGGCTCAGGAATATTTCCAGAGAACATTATCTGTGAACACAATTCACCGTGCCATCCGCCGTTGCCAGCTAAAACTCTATAGTTCAAAGAAGAAGCCGTATCTAAACATGATCCAGAAGCGCAAACGTCTTCTCTGGGCCAAGGCTCATTTAAAATGGACTGTGGCAAAGTGGAAAACTGTTCTGTGGTCAGACGAATCAAAATTTGAAGTTCTTTATGGAAATCAGGGACGCCGTGTCATTCGGACTAAAGAGGAGAAGGACGACCCAACTTATCAGCGCTCAGTTCAGAAGCCTGCATCTCTGATGGTATGGGGTTGCATTAGTGCGTGTGGCATGGGCAGCTTACACATCTGGAAAGACACCATCAATGCTGAAAGGTATATCCAGGTTCTAGAGCAACATATGCTCCCATCCAGACGACATCTCTTTCAGGGAAGACCTTGCATTTTCCAACATGACAATGCCAAACCACATACTGCATCAATTACAGCATCATGGCTGCGTAGAAGAAGGGTCCGGGTACTGAACTGGCCAGCCTGCAGTCCAGATCTTTCACCCATAGAAAACATTTGGCGCATCATAAAACGGAAGATACGACAAAAAAGACCTAAGACAGTTGAGCAACTAGAATCCTACATTAGACAAGAATGGGTTAACATTCCTATCCCTAAACTTGAGCAACTTGTCTCCTCAGTCCCCAGACGTTTACAGACTGTTGTAAAGAGAAAAGGGGATGTCTCACAGTGGTAAACATGGCCTTGTCCCAACTTTTTTGAGATGTGTTGTTGTCATGAAATTTAAAATCACCTCATTTTTCTCTTTAAATGATACATTTTCTCAGTTTAAACATTTGATATGTCATCTATGTTCTATTCTGAACAAAATATGGAATTTTGAAACTTCCACATCATTGCATTCCGTTTTTATTTACAATTTGTACTTTGTCCCAACTTTTTTGGAATCGGGGTTGTACATTACCTTCACATTAACTGCAACTATGTTCTAAATATGACTTGTGTGTGTGTGTGTTTAGGGGAAAGAGCAGAAGGTGCTGAGAAAAAACCAGAAAACACTACACGGGCTAACGGTCGGAAGAGCACTACTTTGGATGAGGCTGTGAGACGTCTGTCTCTGCAGCACACAGAAAAGAGCGAGACGGACACGGAGGCGTTTAGTGCTGCTGCCCCTCTGCTGCTTCTCAACTCTGTTTAAACTGAAGGAAGGACCTGATCGGATCTGTTCAAGCTCCTGAGTTGTTGTGCAAACGCATCATGTGTCAAAGGATCCTTTGTGTCCAGCCCTCCCACCTTCTTACAGACTGACAGAGACTCAGTTCTCACTGAGGAAGAGAAGGGGAACGGTTTAAACAAGGAAGCCCAAGACAGATGAATAAACGTGTATGCAAACATTCGCATAGAAGTGTTCTGGCATCCTTGGTCACAAAACAAATGGCCACGTCTTCCTGATCTGTGCATCACGTTGCCAGACTGACTGTGTTACTCCTGTGTGTTGACCGTCGCAGTGTTAGTGTGTATAATGTGTGTCGGCTGTGTTGAATAGTAGTATGTACTTTTCTCTGCAGCTATACTCTCTCTATATTTAATCCTACATGTTAGTACAGAACTACAACCTAAAGTAGCAAAGAAATTTATATTTATATTCAGTCGTCTTGTTACCTTTGACCAATGTGTTGGTGTGGCACAGTAATGTATAACTACGTAATAAACATAAGCTCATGGCATACACCATGCTAAGTGTTCAGCATCTCCAAACACACACACACACACTGCAACTACTGATGGTTTTTAATTAAAATCACCCATGTCTAATATTCCCTCCGAGTCTCGCACACAGCGCTGTCTCATTCCTGCTAGAATTGATTTTCATGCTGAATCTGACTCCTGTTTTGTCCTCTATGTTGTTCTTATGACTCCACTGAAACACTCCAGCTCTTACACACACACACACACACACACACAAAAAAAAAAAAAAAAAACCCACTGGGTGAAGAGGCTACAGTCTACATACAGCAATTTCAACTTGACACTATACTCATGTGTACCACAGCACTGTTGGACTGTCGATTTTGATTGCTCAGAAGGTGTTGATTCATTTTCTATAACAGCAGAAAAACCCATCAAAAAGTAATAATTATTCATTTCCGGGTAAACATCATATAAAACATATATAACACATTCCATTCAGTCCCTGATGATGGACCGTAGGGCTGAAAGCTGAGAATAAAACTTCATAAATTTATCTGCAAGACACCTTTTTAAAATTGATTTAATATGATTCCCAAATACAAACAAACTTTGTATATCTTATGTAATATTTTGTTGTTCGAAAAGGGGCCCCTGCTCAGTGAGACAGCACACTTCTAGATCAGATACCACAGGTTCATGAGCAGCCTGCTTCTAAAAGTTGTGAAAAAAAGTTATTTTGAAGTTGAATATTAATCCATCCATCCATTATCCGTAGCCGCTTATCCTGTACAGGGTCGCAGGCAAGCTGGAGCCTATCCCAGCTGACTACAGGCGAAAGGCGGGGTACACCCTGGACAAGTCGCCAGGTCATCACAGGGCTGACACATAGACACAGACAACCACTCACACTCACATTCACACCTACGGTCAATTTAGGCTACGTTTACATAACGTCGAATCAGCGGATCATCAGATTAACGTTCTTAAAACGATTCGCGTTTACACTAAAACCGTTAGCCGTGCACACAGCAACACCAATACACGGATACGCTCGGCTCCGCAGGCATCCTGCGCTCCAAATCACTCCGCCCTGAACAGTGAGTGCCCTCTGGAGGGTGCGCACTCCGGCCCTGCGCAGCTCACAGAGCGCGCGAGTGAAGTGCACAAGCCACGATTCGGGACTGAGCCGCTGTGTGTGTGATCCCAGTGCATATCACTTACCACTTGCAAGTGGAAGGATGGCAAGCCTAAAGACAATCATAACTACACAATGGGCAGTATTTGCATCAGTATTTGCAGTATTTTCATACTTTTATACTCTTTAATGAAAGGTGATACAAGGCGGAAGTCCGCGCCGTTTTTCAGCAGTCGCGTCACATGACCAACGCCAGTGAATCAGGAAGGTGGATGTCACAGTGACGTTGTCCAATGAGACGCCAGCTAGAGCTCAGCACAGCGTATCCGCATATTCTCAATGTTTACACAGCACCGGAGCTGACACGATCTGGATTGAATACGTGGACCCTGGCGGATTCCCGTTTCCCGGCTTTTCCAGGTGGTTTAATGTAAACGGACAGTGCATCCGCGAAGAAAACGAGACAAATACGGTCTAATGTAAACGTAGCCTTAGAGTCACCAGTTAGCCTAACCTGCATGTCTTTGGACTGTGGGGGAAACCGGAGCACCCGGAGGAAACCCACACAGACACGGGGAGAACGTGCAAACTCCATACAGAAAGGCCCTCATCAACCACTGGGCTCGAACCCAGAACCTTCTTGCTGTGAGGCGACAGTGCTAACCACTACACCAGGGGTTCCCAAACTTTTCCATGCCAAGGCCCCCCAAACAGCATTAGCTTCTGGCCAGGGACCCCCTTTGCAAACCCACAGACAATGCTACAAAATATGTAAAGAAACATCAACTTTTAGAATGTTTTCTCTTACTTTTATTCAATAGTCAATAATTGTAACATTTGTTTAGCATAAGAATATTATTAACTAACATGTTTTCAACACAAATATCTTCGCACTGAACAATAAACTGTATAACCTCCTGTAGTACCTGATTCAACTCGTTATCCATCCTTTTTGCAACCAGTGCCTCGCGATGGAGCATGCAGTGTGTGGCCACTACATGCGGGGCCTTCTGCTTAATGAGAGCGGTCACTCCACTGATCTTCCCGGTCATTGCCGCGGCTCCGTCCGAACACACCCCCACACAACGGGTCCAGTCCAATCCGTTAGACTCGATGTAATCGTCCAAAACTTGAAAAATGTCTTTCCCAGTAGTTCTTCTTTCAAGTGCTTTACAAAATAGTATTTCCTCCACAAATCTTTCCTGTGAAATAAATCTGATGTTCACAAGCAGTTGGGCCTCATTGGATAAATCTGTGCTCTCATCCAGCTGAAGTGCGAAGTATTCGCTGGCTCTCACCTGCTCCAACAGCTGAGCAGATACGTCTTGAGCCATATCACCAATCCGTCGGCTCACGGTGTTATCAGAGAGTGGGACAGCATCGATTTTTTTGGCAGCGTCCTCACCAAGCAATTCTCGGACAATGTCTTTGGTGGCTGGTAAAATCAAATCTTCTCCAATTGAGTGAGGTTCTTTAGCACGAGCAATGTGGTACGAGGCTAAAAATGATGCCTTCAGGGCCCGCTCGGGGACAGTAGCTTGCTGGGTGAATGCAGCAGATTGCCTGACCAAATGCTGCTCTTTGCGTCTGAAGAAATCTACTGTTTTTTCAGCATCTGTCAGATGTTTTTCTACCAAGTTACACTGAAGTTTCGAAGGTTTTAAGCACTCGTTTGACAGGGTCTCCAGACAGAGGATGCATTTCGGGCAATCATGGCCATTTTTCTGTATGGCAGTAAAGCCATACTTAATGTATGCTGCCTCATATTTTCGGATTTTAGTTGGCCAGGACTTCTTAGTTTTTTTCGCAGCAGTGTCGTCCACAGCAGGGCTGTTGGTTTGTTCCTTCGGTCTCTTCTTCAAAAACCTGTCCATTTTGCGCTAGCAATACGCTAGCTTGAGGAGCAAAGCAGCTTGATAAATGGCGCAAACTGCAACATCACAGGCAATCGGAGAGATGAGCATGGCAAACATCGTTTTGATATGATGTATTATTATTAATAATTATATTTTATAATACTGATTAAAAAACTAATTACAATATATTTAATAATTATTTTTAAAAAGTTTTTTTTCGCAATTTTTTTGTTATCGTCCCTCCAACTTTCTGAGGCCTCCCTAGCGCCCCCTGGCGGCCCCCACTTTGAAAACCACTGCACCACCATGCCGCCCAAGATCAATTTCTTTTAAAAGTTTGAGAGAAGAGAAAGTCTGGCAATTTCTTTTACTATAATATAATTAATTTAAAGAAAATCAAGGATGATTAACTCAAAAACAATTTGCACTTTTTAAATGTTGTTAATGGGTATATGATCTCTCTCTCTCACACACACACACACACACACACACACACACACACACTTCTACTTTATTAATTGATAGTGTATTTAAACGTATCACATCAATATAAATAAAACATATAAATACAAGTAATCTCATCTCATTATCTCTAGCCGCTTTATCCTGTTCTACAGGGTCGCAGGCAAGCTGGAGCCTATCCCAGCTGACTACGGGCGAAAGGCGGGGTACACCCTGGACAAGTTGCCAGGTCATCACAGGGCTGACACAGACACAGACAACCATTCACACTCACATTCACACCTACGGTCAATTTAGAGTCACCAGTTAACCTAACCTGCATGTCTTTGGACTGTGGGGGAAACCGGAGCACCCGGAGGAAACCCACGCGGACACGGGGAGAACATGCAGACTCCACACAGAAAGGCCCTCGCCGGCCACGGGGCTCGAACCCAGGACTTTCTTGCCGTGAGGCGACAGCACTAACCACTACACCACCGTGCCGCCTAAATACAAGTAATATAAAACTTATAAAATAAATTAATAAAATAAATAAATAAAATTCAAGTTCAAGGCTATAAATAATATATATCTAATTTAAAATTTCCGAAAACCACCTTCCATTTTCAATGAGGTGATCACGTAAAGCGACCTTAAATTTTGTGTTATCCTCTATATTAACAATATCTCCTGGAAGCCTATTCTACTGATTAATCGCCCAAGGAAAGAAACTATTTGCATGCTGATTACAATTTGAATGTGGCTGTAAAAAAGTCATAGAGTTTCCACCCCTTGAAATACGAGGTAGAGGAGTAAGATACAAGTCAATACATAGCCAATCAAGAGAGAACTCTTCTACCTTCAAGGGATGGCCACTCCAATTTGTTGAGCATATCAGTTACTACCCCGGTTCCCTCGAATAATTATTAAAACACAATCTAGCTGCGGTACGTTGAATCATGTCAAGACGATATGTCTTTTTGAAGATAGGGATACCAGGCGGAATTTGCATATTCTATCTTAGGTCTTATTAAACTACAATAAAGTTTAGATTTACAGGTTGCAGAGACGTTTCTAAAATTCCTTATGATGACACCGAGTTTGTTTAGCACTATACGTCCTCAATAATCATAGCTTAGAGTTCATTATTACTCTTAATGTGTGCAACATGCTCTGACCATTTTAGATTTTCAGAAAGTATAACACCTAAATAAGAGTAATAATGAATTCTATCTAAGCTATGATTATTGAGGACGTATATTGTATCTTGAATAGTTTTCTTGGTGGAAAAACAGATAGTATGACATTTGCCAATCTTTTTCCCACTTGCTTAAAGCATCTAGATCTTTCTGTAGATGCTGGCAATCAGTCAGATTATTTATGGTACGATATAAAAAACAGTCATCAGCAAACAATCTTATTCTTGATGTAATACATGAAGGCAAGTCATTAATGTAAATCAAGAACAGTAATGGTCCTAGGACTGTACCTTGAGGGACTCCTGATGTTACAGAGCACGAATTTGATAAAATACCTTCCAAGGCTGCCCTCTGTGTTCTCTTAGTGAGAAACACTTTGATCCAGGACAAAAGGCTGCCTTGAATTCCATAATGGCTTAACTTATACAGTAATCTCTGATGGGGTACTCTATCAAAAGCATCAACTTGTTTCTTAGAATTGACTGCACTAACTAGATCATGTAATGCTGTTATAAGCTGGGTTTCACAATTCCTTCCTTTATGAAAACCATGTTGAAAATTACTAAGCACCTTATGATCCAAGTGTTTCCAAATATGACGGCATATGATATGTTCCATTATTTTAGATGCTACAGAAGTAAGGGATACTGGTCTATAATGCCGCTTTTCCACTACCAACGCGGCTGAGTTGGGCTGAGCCGTGCGGTGCTGAGTTGGGCTGAGTCGAGCTGAGCGGGGCTGTTGGAGTTGCATTTCGACTACAACCGCGCTGAACCGTGCTGGCTGGAAGTGGGTGGACACATTGGGTGGAGTTAGCGAAAGTGGGTGGACGTCACGTGATGTCGTTAAGTGGCGCAAACAGTGACATCAGTGAGCTTTTAAGCGGTAGTCTCACGACCCGAATAGTAAACAATAAACATGGAGGACATGGAGTCGTTAGTGTTGCTGGTCTTGGTGCTGTGGCTTGTTGTCACCGACAACGCCAACAGATACTGGCAAGAGCGTATAGATGAGGCGAGGCGCATAAGGCTTCAGAAATTCTCGTAATTCTTCTTCTTCCGGGTTTACGGTGTTTACAGATCCCAGCGTGCTCGCGGGGCGTGTGTGGGCATGTGAGGACACTCCTCCTCACCAATCAGTGCACAGGGGAGTGTCTGCTCACGCCCCCAGCCTCACTCGGCTCGCTTTGGCTCGCTTCAGCCCCACTCCAAAACAGTGCGAGTTTTAGGGGCTAAGCAGGGCTGAAGCGAGCCGTGTCGTGCTGTTCTTTGGTAGTCGAAACGCGAGCCGTGTCAGGCTGAAGCAAGCTGAAAAAGGGTAGTGGAAAAGGGCCATAATTACTTGCTAGAGATCTTTTCCCTTTTTTGAAAATTGGAATTACATTAGCTATTCTTCAGTTATTTGGCAACACAATTGGACACACTTCCTTTTTTAAAAAAAGGAAAACTAAAAACATACAAGTGTGATTTTACATGAGAAAAGATAAATAGCTTCTACAACTATACAAGAACACTTGAATAATTTCCACCATTTAGGCCCACTTTACACGGGGACGGTCTGAAACAAAAACGCAAAAGTCCGTTTTCGTTCTCACTTTTTTCCGCATCTACATGACCGTTTTCAAGGAGGAAATCCGTGTCTATACGGTGACGCATAAATGTGTGGAATTCAATTGGATGTGCATGCCAGGCGGCTAGGTGGTGCTGTGAAAGACCTCCGCTATGTCTGCACGCATGCGCAACGTCTTCCGTCTTGTCTGATCTGCACATCTGTGCCGCGAAAACTTTGACTACTCTGGCTATGGTAAGTAAGAAAGTAAGTAAAAAAGTAAGAGCATGCTATACCCGCCTCTGTTCATTAACGGTATATGTGCAGATTCGGTATAGATGTTCGAAGGACTCCTGGACGTTTATTAAAGCTGCCAGAGCAGCTTGAAGGTCCGTTGGATCGATGTAATCAGACATGCTCTTACTTTTTTACTTACTTTCTTACTTCCCGGGCTGGCATGTACAGTATATGACACATGTATGACGTAAACGCGTACCCGACGTGAGCAGATCCGAGCAGAGTTTCGCGTATTGGGTAGTTTAGACGGATATGCAACGGGGGCTGTTTTTAACTTATCCACTCTGGAAGGCGTTTTCAATTTTTTCCGTTTTTCAGCCTCGGAAACGCCGTCCCCGTGTAGACGAAAGGCACTTCCGATAAAATATTTAGTTGTTTTTACCCGACAGCGTCCTCGTGTAAACGGGCCCTTAGTTTTTAATCATTCTTCACTTCAGGGTTGTTTTACAATCAGGGTACGCAAGCTAAAAATCACATTTAACACTTATTATCTTCAATATCAAAAGGCTTGACTAAATAAACCTGGTTGTTTATTGTAGCCCTGTGATAGCTCCATTTACCATGCATGGTGATAACGTTATTTTTGGTGAATGTATGGCACTATGTGTCATATTTAGCAAAATTACTCGTGTCATTTAGAAAAAGTGCTTTTTTGACCACAGGTAGCTCCAAAAGGGATGCACTTAAATCATTCTTTATACCATAAAACAAACATTTGGTTCCATATCATTGGAAGCATAGTTAAGTTTTAATGTTGAATGCCAGTAAGTTTTCAGACTATTTTGATCAAATTAGTATGCAATTGTGTCAAAAAAATGTCCTCTCCGAGACAGCTAATTTTTCAATATAAAATAACATATCTAAAATGATTATTTTCATCCTAAAATGTGGTCAAGATATTGGGACATAAATATTAGAGACAACTAACACAAAGCTTACAGCCTTAGATTTAAAGTGCTGATGACACGAACATGACTCTATGCAATTTCTTAAATAAACTATACAACATGGCAAACATGTTAGATTTCTGTTATAATTACGTGAAAAGAAGCTGTTGTTACGCGAATATCCAACTTTTAATTGCACAGCGCAAGAAAACTGGGTCCGTGGCTCGCGGCCATGTTGTGACGTCAGTGGAAGAACACGCTGCGGTTCACTGGCTGTTCTACTCTGGTTCTACTCAATGGAAATGGCGCATGAAAACGCCGGTGAACTCTCTAGTGCTAGCTCTTCCTCTTCTGGGAGTCTAGAATTGTGTTGATCTCTTCCGAATAGAATCTATGATAGCCTACCCTCTTTACCATTTGCCTCTCGTTGCTAGGCGGCAGTTACATGAAAGCCGCAAGCTTTCACAAGCAAATACATGACTGATATCACGCCGACTTTATGATTACATTTATGATTATCATGTAGAATCTATAGCTCTACGTACCTTTATCTTATGTCATTTCACAACACATGTTCTGACAGGAGGACTGTCTTTGGATCCGGCATAGCTACGAGTAGACCCCCTCCGGAATACTGGCAGTGTTGCCAGATTGGGAGGTTTCCCGCCCAGTTGGGCGGTTTCAAGTGCATTTTGGTGGGTTTTGAACATATTTTGGGCTGGAAAACTTCAGCAGTATCTGGCAACACTGTGTAGGCACTGCTGATGGTAGTAACACACGTTTGTGCTGAACTGAACACCCAAGAGATTCTTTTAAGCGGGGAAGGGTGTCAAAACAACCCAGATAGCAGAGGGACGTTGAAACGGCGCCGATTCTTGGTCAGAATGGTCGGTTTCCGTCGTAAGTCAGAAAATCAACGCTGAAACGGCGCCGTGAAACGTCGATTTCTCCGCCGTCGGAGAAGGTCGATTTATCACTGTTGAATCACCGTGGGTAAAGGTTGATCTGTCGACCGTCAGAGAAGGTCGAATATACGATGTTGAACCATCGTCACTTTTGCCGGCCAGTTTTCAACATTGGTAGGAAGATCATCGCTGTCCCATAATGCAGTGCGATTACCACTGCTAGCACGTGAAACTCCCACACCACTCGGTTGGATCGTGACTCTCTTGTGGATCGGCCTGCTGTTACGCTTGGACCATTAAAACAACACTGAGAAAAATACTGGACCACGCTACATTTTCATTCATCCCTGGACATGTACCACTATTCAGTCACTATTAATAAAGGGAATTTCGAATACAATTTCAAGCAGTTTAAGAAGTTATGATGAACTTCAGTCATATCACGCGTTGGAGAAATTTCCCTCAACTAGTATCCATTTGAAACAACAACAATGCAGATGCATTATTCAATCGAAAAACGAGTCGAAGTACTTGTCTTATTGGAGTGAAAACTTAGCGTTGGTGTGAAAACTTAGCGTTTAAATCGAGCATGTAGGCCTAGGTCGCATGTCGTTTTGAGCTGACCTGTTCTTTTGTGTAGCCATGGGTCGCGCCTCGCGGCCATGAACTTTAAAGATTATCCAGGCTAACGCTTCTGTAGTGACCACTACTGCTGACTTTCTTTATCAATGCTGCATCAAATTAATTTTGGTTATGTTTTTCTGCTTCCATGTACAGGTACCTGCGCCGCAGGAGGAATAGGCCACAATTATAAATGATAAATAAATCATAAAATGTTTCTAAGAACTTGTTCAAGTGTGTTCTGTTCCTTATAAATGTTAAAAGTTATGCCTCATTAGATAGCTTGACAAACATTAGGAGAGGTGCATTGTTGCATGCATTTTTATATCCTGTTGTACATAAAACAGGACGTAGCCTACGCACATTGATATAAATTAAGTTTCACTTTCATGGTTGAAGTATGCATGTGTGTGTTCATCCTAAGCAAGAGCCCCGATGCTTTATTGCTAGCTAGTTTAATTTAGCCTGTTTTGCTTAATTTGTAGCCTTCCTGTTGTACATAAAACAGGAAGTAAAGTTGGATGAATCATCGCCGAAAATTAAACTATAAATCGACCGAAATCCGTAGTTGAATAAAGGGTGAAAGGGGGTCTATTCTCTGTCGGCCACCATCCACTTTTCAACGTCGTTTCAACGCAAACTCGTATGAGCAAAGCGGTGTTGAATCAACGCCGGTGATCCACGATGATTCGACGGCGTATGGTCGAAGAACATGCCGATGATTCCCCGTCGAATCAACGCCCTTTTGCTATCTGGGAATCCAAATCGAAGTGTTCAGAGCACAGGACGGATGTTGGTGAGGGCTCCCACTTGTCACGAGTGCGCCTGACTTGCTTCACCCACTTCGCATGCAGCTCGGGATCTCTGGGAAACTTGAATAAACTTACCCCATCCTTGTAGGTTTTGGAGCAAAAGCCGGCAACACAACGCAAAGGCATAATAACTATATATATATATAAAACTATATATATATGTATAATAAAAATACTAATAATGATAAACTGAACACCTGTCGCATCAACAACAAACTGGTAAGTTAGGAGGAAGGTTCTTTCGCTGACGTCATATAGCCCCTCCTCCTCCTTCGTCTCCTGGGTGCTGCAGCCCCGTCAAATTTGCCCAAATAGCCGCGTTTATCATCATAACTTGTAAAATAGGCGCCTTCGTGAATTAATATATCTCATCTCATTATCTCTAGCCGCTTTATCCTTCTACAGGGTCGCAGGCAAGCTGGAGCCTATCCCAGCTGACTACGGGCGAAAGGCGGGGTACACCCTGGACAAGTCGCCAGGTCATCACAGGGCTGACACATAGACACACACAACCATTCACACTCACATTCACACCTACGCTCAATTTAGAGTCACCAGTCTGCATGTCTTTGGACTGTGGGGGAAACCGGAGCACCCGGAGGAAACCCACGCGGACACGGGGAGAACATGCAAACTCCGCACAGAAAGGCCCTCGCCGGCCCCGGGGCTCGAACCCGGACCTTCTTGCTGTGAGGCGACAGCGCTAACCACTACACCACCGTGCCGCCGAATTAATATATGGATCATCGGGAATTACTTTTTATGTTATAAAACATCGCCAAAGATGTCAAAAACGTGTCATCAGCACTTTAAAAGCACTATGGAAGTAGTGGATTCCGAATTGTCCAAAAAAAAAAAAAAAATGTCCTCTCCGAGAATCACTTCATTTGTTTCTCCCAGCCCTGCTTAAAGCTACACTTAATTTACTTAGAAAAAAAAAAACCTAAATAGTTCATGAACATGCTATAACATTAGGTGAATGTTATGGACTACTAACAATTTCTTAACTGTTGGAATTTTATTTCTATCAGCTATTTTTTGACAAGGAGGCTTTGATAACATTTTTGCTACTTTTCTTTATCTTATAGCAGATTACCTGAAATCTGTTCTTTAACTTGTCCTTCACTTAAAAACTGGTACAAGAACCAGTTTGAATCAATTTGAATTTTGGATCCCTGTGACACAAACTTTGCACCCTGATTGTAAAACAACCCTCGCCTGAAGCGTTATCTTATTGACCAATCAACGCAACTCACTCAGTGACGTGTTCAGCTTTCATCCAATAGAACCGCTGCTTTTATATGACGTCATCAAAATGCGGAACAACCCGGAAAACAAAACCACAAAATACGCAAGTCATTGCTGCAGCGCGTGCAATAAACTAGAGATGATTATACCATGATAAACTTTGTGCAGCACGATTTAATAATCCAATTAAATCATATTTAAACACGCTGGTTTCAGATGAGGTCACTTCCGATCTGAATGTTAGGCATGAACAGAGTAAACAAAGTTGACCTTTGACCTGTGGCATGCAGGACAGGCTCAGTCAGTCATGGCGCTGTGTGGGCTCGGGCCAGTTATTTTAGCAGCCTGGTTGTCCGGAGCTCGTTTATCCACAGCAGAGGAGGATTTGTTTTACACGGCTGCAGTGTTTGAACACCAGGTTCTCCTCAACCCGGAGCCCAAAGTGGCCGTGGGACGGAAAGCCGCACTGCAGCACATGGACCGGAACTTGGAGGTGTTTGAGAAACAGGCGACTTCCGCTGCACAGCAGGTGAGTGAGAGCAGGTTCAGTCAAGAAGAAAAAGAGGAGGAGAAATGAGTTTGGGGGAATTCATAATCGAACTGGTTTGAGTTTTCACAGAATACTTTTTCAGCTCAGAAAAACAACCCTAGAATATGAGACAATATTTTCAAATCCAAAACAAACTAAAAATATTTAATCAGTTACTGGCTGGTAAACTGATTAAATTGAACCCTTTAGAATTTTCTATATTTCTGCATAAATATGACCTAAAACATGATCAGATTTTCACACAAGTCCTAAAAGTAGATAAAGAGAACCCAGTTAAACAAATGAGACAAAAATATTATACTTGCTCATTTATTTATTTATTGAGGAAAATGATCCAATATTACATATCTGTGAGTGGCAAAAGTCAGGTGTTTTCAATCAATGGGATGACAATCAGGTGTGAGTGGGCACCCTGTTTTATTTAAAGAACAGGGATCTATCAAAGTCTGATCTTCACAACACGTTTGTGGAAGTGTATCACGGCACGAACAAAGGAGATTTCTGAGGACCTCAGAAAAAGCGTTGTTGATGCTCATCAGGCTGGAAAAGGTTACAAAACCATCTTTAAAGAGTTTGGACTCCACCAATCCACAGTCAGACAGATTGTGTACAAATGGAGGAAATTCAAGACCATTGTTACCCTCCCCAGGAGTGGTCGACCAACAAAGATCACTCCAAGAGCAAGGCATGTAATAGTCAGCGAGGTCACGAAGGACCCCAGGGTAACTTCTAAGCAACTGAAGGCCTCTCTCACATTGGCTAATGTTCATGAGTCCACCATCAGGAGAACACTGAACAACAATGGTGTGCATGGCAGGGTTGCAAGGAGAAAGCCACTGCTCTCCAAAAAGAACATTGCTGCTCATCTGCAGTTTGCTAAAGATCACGTGGACAAGCCAGAAGGCTATTGGAAAAATATTTTGTGGACGGATACGACCAAAATAGAACTTTTTGGTTTAAATGAGAAGCGTTATGTTTGGAGAAAGGAAAACACTGCATTCCAGCATAAGAACCTTATCCCATCTGTGAAACATGGTGGTGGTAGTATCATGGTTTGGGCCTGTTTTGCTGCATCTGGGCCAGGACGGCTTGCCATCATTGATGGAACAATGAATTCTGAATCATACCAGCTAAAGGAAAATGTCAGGACATCTGTCCATGAACTGAATCTCAAGAGAAGGTGGGTCATGCAGCAAGACAACGACCCTAAGCACACAAGTCGTTCTACCAAAGAATGGTTAAAGAAGAATAAAGTTAATGTTTTGGAATGGCCAAGTCAAAGTCCTGACCTTAATCCAATGGAAATGTTGTGGAAGGACCTGAAGCGAGCAGTTCATGTGAGGAAACCCACCAACATCCCAGAGTTGAAGCTGTTCTGTACAGAGGAATGGGCTAAAATTCCTCCAAGCCGGTGTGCAGGACTGATCAACAGTTACCGGAAACGTTTAGTTGCAGTTATTGCTGCACAAGGGGGTCACACCAGATACTGAAAGCAAAGGTTCACATACTTTTGCCACTCACAGATATGTAATATTGGATCATTTTCCTCAAATAAATGACCAAGTAGAATATTTTTATCTCATTTGTTTAACTGGGTTCTCTTTATTTACTTTTAGGACTTGTGTGAAAATCAGAAAACTCTAAAGGGTTCACAAACTTTCAAGCACCACTGTGTGTGTGTGTGTGTGTGTATATATATATATATATATATATATATATATAACGCCGTACCAGTCAAAATTTTGTACACCTGTACTCAACTCATTCATAGGTTTTTCTGTATTGTGATTCTTTCCTACATTGTAGAATAAATACTGAAGACCTCAAAACTATGAAGTAATATCTGGAACATATATGGACTTATGTGCTAAACAAAAGTGTGAAAAAACCCCCAAAATGTTTCATAGTTTAGATTCTTGAAAGTAGCTAGCGTTTGCCTTGATGGTGCTTTACACACTATTGGCGTTATCTTAACCAGCTTAATGAGGTAGTCACCTGAAATGATTTTCAATTAACAGGTGTCTCACGTCAAATGTTAATTAGTGCAATTTCTTGCCTTATTAATGCACTTGAGATCAAATAGTAAATAATCGTAAATACCCCTATTCCACAACTGTAATAATCCATACAGTATTATATCAAGAACCGCTGAACTAAGTAAAGAGAAACGACATCAATCATTACTTTAAGACGTGAAGTGACTTTTAGGTTACGGTCACACTACAGCTCGTGATGGGTTTGCAAATACTGGCCGATGAAATATCAGTAACATTGCCGCCAATCGTGTGATGATGGTGTATGTTCTCTGAGTTTTGTGAGTTGTTTTCTGGTGTCTCTCCGCCTCGTGAGTGGCCAAAAACATCATAAAAAAATTTCAGTGCATGCATTGAAATTTGGTGGCGATGTTCTCATCGGCAAACTAAGCAGAGAATACTAGCAGATGGGTTTGGGAACACTTCCCAAAGCTCGGGGAAGCATCGCCACCAAACGCCTCATTTTCACCGATAACCCATCGCAAAGTATCGCGAGGTGTAGCGTGACCGTAGCCTTAATTAATAAACATGCAGAGAAAAGATTGAATTAGAAGGTGTGTCCAAACTTTTGAGTTGTACCATGTGTATATACCGTATACACACTGAATGTTAATCTGTTTAACAGGGAGCCCAAATCTTGGTGTTCCCAGAGGACGCCATCCACGGATTCAACTACAGCAGAGCGTCTATAGCTGGGTATCTGGAGACGGTGCCGGATCCTGGAGCAGTGACCTGGAGCCCATGTGCAGATCCTGACCGATTCCAAAATACAGAGGCACTGTGCTGAAAAATTCTTAATCAATACCATGTTATGGATTCCAAGATGTGTTGGAATCAGTTGGCTTGGATTTCATTTCATTTTTAACTTTGGGGAGGGAGAAGAGACCCACTGTAAATTAGAGATCTAGGGAAAAAAAAAAAAACATGGGGAAATGCAATGTACCAATATTTATTGTGTAATATACAAAGTGACCTAATTTAAAGGAGAACTGAAGTCATCTTTAAACTTGCTTTATTTCTTAACGTGTTATTCAATTACGTTTTCGGTTTTAGTAACCTTATATCGTGACTCGTATTGGCAACTAATTGCAATTAAATATTATACCGTAAATTCCGGACTACAGGGCGCACCTGATTAAAAGCCGCATGCTCAAATTTAAGAAAGAAAATCAATTTTGTAATTGTACAAGCCGCACCGGATTTTCAGGCGCAGGCTCCTTCAAATTCACGTTCATTTCTTAGATTTAAAAAAATAAAAACACTGTTATTCTTCTTAAGCATTGTTGAGATATTTACCCAGAAAGATATTACAGGTGAGATTTTTAAAAACTTTTTTATTTAATCTGCTTAGCAACATAAATAAATGAATTACATACCTACATATTGTACGTGTTTTTTATAACGGTGCCTGTAACGTGGCTACTCCGAAATATAGCATATGTTTGTATCGAAACACATAACTACGTTGTATGCTATAGGTTGCTGTTGTTTTTTTACTCAACAGTGCATAAACAGTATTCCTGATTCTTCTAATAACTTTTAACTGAATAACTTAACTTATAACATACTTAAACTTATAATTTATAACACATACCACATACCGCATCCTAGGCCTACCAGAAAAAGTCACTCATTGCTCTCTTTCTCCTCCGCACTAAAACCATCAAAGTCCTCTAATTCAGTGTCCGAATTAAACAGCCCCAGGATCTCATCACTCACAGTCTCATCGCTCTCTTTCTCCTCCGCACTAAAACCATCAAAGTCCTCTTTGTCCGAATTAAACAGCCCCAGGATCTCATCACTCACAGTCTCCTCGCTTTCGATGTCACTTGAGTGTACGCCATCTTCATCGCGCAGCAGCCCAGCCTTTCTAAACCCGTTGGTGATGGTTGATATTTTGACACGGCTCCACGCATTTAGGATCCACTGGCAGACTTGAGTGAAAGATGCTCTTCGCATGCGTCCTGTTTTTGTAAAAGATTTCTCGCCGCTTGTCATCCAAGTCTCCCACTCTTCGCGCAGTGCCACTTTAAATGCCCGGTTAACGCTGATGTCCAGTGGCTGTAGATACTTAGTGGTACCCCCAGGAATCTCAGCTTACAGGCGGCAGCTTGATTTCCTTCTTTAACTGCCAGAGATATCGCTTTTAGCTTAAAAGCTGCATCATAAGCTTTTCTTCTAGCATTTTCCATGTTGATGAGGGTCAGTACAAATGACTGATACAAATGACTGTTGCTGGGGAAAATGTTTTTCCCGCCAAAAAAAAAAAGCCGCACCATAGTATAAGCCGCAGTGTTTAAAGTGTAGCGAAAAAGTAGCGGCTTATAGTCCGGAATTTACGGTACTTATCGACCTGTTCGGTTTTTAGCCGTATTGAATTTAGTTCGTTTGGTCCACGGCAGGCGTCGCTTATCCGCACGATCTTCACGAGACTTGTGCGAGACTTCGAAACGTGAAGGGTCAGCGCCGCCATTTTGAAAATTGTTTCCCAAACGAAGTATTGCACAAAAACGAGTTTAAATAACGATTACTGCCTACTTTTTTCAAAACTTTCCTGATTGCTAACAAAACATCCGGCTTGATTGTCAGCATTCGAAAGAGGGTGCGCGCGTCTTTTGACAACGTTGGCAGATGTTGGTCACTTTGATTTCCGCTGTACGTTTTACTTCCGTCCTACGATGTCTCGCACAGGTCTCGATGAATCTTGTTTACGGCCATTGCTTTGACATATGGACTGACATATTACAGAGCGAATTTCTGTAGCAGTGACAAAATGGCTACCAAAAATGCATGCCGATATTTAATAAAATGAGAGAGAATTTTGATGATAAAACATTTGCCTTCAGTTCTCCTTTAACAGAGCTTCAATTCTTTCCTCAGGTCCTGCATCGTTTGAGTTGCATGGCTCAGAAGAATAGTCTCTTCCTGGTGGCGAACATGCCCGACTGCCAGCCCTGTAACAGATCAGTCGACCCGCTGTGTCCAGCTGACGGCCGCTATCAGTTTAACACAGACGTCGTTTTTAGTGACAACGGCACCATTGTGGCCAGATACCACAAACAGAACCTGTACTTTGAGGCAGCCTTTGACACACCTCCTGAATGCGAATATGTGACATTCACTACTCCATTCGCTGGACGCTTCGGGGTGTTCACTTGTTTTGATATATTATTCCGTGAGCCGGCTGTGACCCTGGTGAAGGACATGGGCGTCAGACAGTTTGTGTACCCGACAGCTTGGATGAACCAGCTCCCCCTGCTGGCTGCTGTGCAGATTCAGAGCTCGTTCTCTTATTCAGCTGGTGTCACTTTGCTGGCAGCAAATATTCGCTCGGCAGCTTTAGGGATGACAGGAAGTGGGATTTTTACACCCTGGGATGTGCTTTATCATCACGACACAGAGAGCGAGGCTGGGAAACTGCTGGTGCTCAGAGTGCCCGTCCTGGATCCCTTATTGCTAGGGGACACTCCAGAGAGGGCTAGATCGAAGTTAGTGCCCTTCTCTGGCCTTCCTAAAGTGGACACAGGAAAGGAACCAGAGGTTTTACCTTTCCAGAGAGGATTCGACTCAGAATTTTGCCTAAAAGAGGATTCCAGTTGTAATAAATGGCCAACTCCATTTACCTCCACCATGATGTACGATAAATTTACACTCGTGCCTCTACATGGCAAAGAAGGGACTCTAACAGCATGTGATGGCTCGTTCTGCTGCCACTTGCTCTTCCGGAGGACAAATTCCACCCCTGAAGAAGAGCTTTATGCCTTGGGGGCATTCGACGACCTCCATGTGGTCCATGGGACATACTACCTAGAGGTGTGCGCCTTGGTTCGATGCACAGGGCTCCATCAGGAAAGCTGTGGAGGAGAGACGGAGCATGCACACACAGTGATTGACTTTCACCTGCACGCGAACTTCACAACCGAGCACGTGTACGCTGGCGTGCTGGGCAGCGGGATGACTCTAGAGCGACCGGATGAGTCCGGCTGGGAGAGTGGCGGGTTTTATATGAGCCGAAGAGGAATGACCCGAGGCCTGGTGACCGCAGTGCTGTATGGGAGAGTCTATGAGAAAGACAGTGAATAAAGAAGCACAGTTCTCTTTCAGTATTCTATCTGTAGTTGAGTGCAAAAGTTTGCACCTCCCTTGAGTTTTGAACACTGAGCTCTCCAGATTTGAGAGAGCTCAGAGCCTATTCCCCGCTGTAGAGACGAGTGAAGCCATCTGGCTGCCATATTACCACTCCCATTGCATGGCTTGTGTGTTAAACCGTCGTATCTGATCAAATTTACCCCAAGAAAAATATCTCCTAACTTTTTTCCCCACTTTCATTACCTCTTCTCATTGTCTCACCTTTACCCCCATTCCTTACATATCTTTATAGTGCTCCCCTTCACTGTTATTGGTGTTTTCTTGTTTTTCCTTTTCCAGTCCCTTTTTTTTTTTTTTTGAATGGTTCTTTTAGTACTACTAGAGTGGCAGTTACAAATATCGACCGATCTTTTGGCTGCTGCAAAAGTAAAAAAGACTTTCAATACACACATTGTGCTTGAATAGTTGCTCAAACTTCCACTGGGGGGGAAAAAAAAAAACTTGATTCCCGATTACTTGGTGTATCAGATCACATGATGCCGTTCCACAATTATCGACAGCCAGATGATTATTTACAACCCCGATTCCAAAAAAGTTGGGACAAAGTACAAATTGTACATAAAAACGGAATGCAATGATGTGGAAGTTTCAAAATTCCATATTTTATTCAGAATAGAACATAGATGACATATCAAATGTTTAAACTGAGAAAATGTATCATTTAAAGAGAAAAATTAGGTGATTTTTAAATTTCATGACACCACATCTCAAAAAAGTTGGGACAAGGCCATGTTTCCCACTGTGAGACATCCCCTTTTCTCTTTACAACAGTCTGTAAACGTCTGGGGACTGAGGAGACAAGTTGCTCAAGTTTAGGGATAGGAATGTTAACCCATTCTTGTCTAATGTAGGATTCTAGTTGCTCAACTGTCTTAGGTCTTTTTTGTCGTATCTTCCGTTTTATGATGCGCCAAATGTTTTCTATGGGTGAAAGATCTGGACTGCAGGATGGCCAGTTCAGTACCCGGACCCTTCTTCTACGCAGCCATGATGCTGTAATTGATGCAGGATGTGGTTTGGCATTGTCATGTTGGAAAATGCAAGGTCTTCCCTGAAAGAGACTTCGTCTGGATGGGAGCATATGTTGCTCTAGAACCTGGATATACCTTTCAGCATTGATGGTGTCTTTCCAGATGTGTAAGCTGCCCATGCCACACGCACTAATGCAACCCCATACCATCAGAGATGCAGGCTTCTGAACTGAGTGCTGATAACAACTTGGGTCGTCCTTCTCCTCTTTAGTCCGAATGACACGGCGTCCCTGATTTCCATAAAGAACTTCAAATTTTGATTTGTCTGACCACAGAACAGTTTTCCACTTTGCCACAGTCCATTTTAAATGAGCCTTGGCCCAGAGAAGACGTCTGCGCTTCTGGATCATGTTTAGATACGGCTTCTTCTTTGAACTGTAGAGTTTTAGCTGGCAACGGCAGATGGCACGGTGAATTGTGTTCACAGATAATGTTCTCTGGAAATATTCCTGAGCCCATTTTGTGATTCCCAATACAGAAGCATGCCTGTATGCGATGCAGTGGCGTCTAAAGGCCCGAAGATCACGGGCACCCAGTATGGTTTTCCGGCCTTGACCCTTGTGCACAGAGATTCTTCCAGATTCTCTGAATCTTTTGATGATATTATGCACTGTAGATGATGATATGTTTAAACTCTTTGCAATTTTACACTGTCGAACTCCTTTCTGATATTGCTCCACTATTTGTGGGCGCAGAATTAGGGGGATTGGTGATCCTCTTCCCATCTTTACTTCTGAGAGCCGCTGCCACTCCAAGATGCTCTTTTTATACCCAGTCATGTTAATGACTTATTGCCGATTGACCTAATGAGTTGCAATTTGGTCCTCCAGCTGTTCCTTTTTTGTACCTTTAACTTTTCCAGCCTCTTATTGCCCCTGTCCCAACTTTTTTGAGATGTGTTGCTGTCATGAAATTTCAAATGAGCCAATATTTGGCATGAAATTTCAAAATGTCTCACTTTCGACATTTGATATGTTGTCTATGTTCTATTGTGAATACAATATCAGTTTTTGAGATTTGTAAATTGTTGCATTCCGTTTTTATTTACAATTTGTACTTTGTCCCAACTTTTTTGGAATCGGGGTTGTATAAAAAATTATCAGTATTTGGTATTAAGTTAAAAGTTTTCATTTAAAATTTGTTTTACATAGACTTATATCTCATCTCATCTCATTATCTCTAGTCGCTTTATCCTTCTACAGGGTCGCAGGCAAGCTGGAGCCTATCCCAGCTGACTGCGGGCGAAAGGCGGGGTACACCCGGGACAAGTCGCCAGGTCATCACAGGGCTGAGACACAGACACAGACAACCATTCACACTCACATTCACACCTACGGTCAATTTAGAGTCACCAGTTAACCTAACCTGCATGTCTTTGGACTGTGGGGGAAACCGGAGCACCCGGAGGAAACCCACGCGGACACGGGGAGAACATGCAAACTCCGCACAGAAAGGCCCTCGCCGGCCACGGGGCTCGAACCCAGGACCTTCTTGCTGTGAGGCGACAGCGCTAACCACTACACCACCGTGCCGCCATAGACTTATATTTAGTACAAAATATCTTCTATATAAATATATGGACGTCGGTGCTTACGTAAATGAGGAAGTAATTCTAATGTTTGTAAACAAATGAACTGATATTTCGCCTGCGTCAGAAAATCTTTGTTCCACTTTCTAAGTATTTTCGTAGATCACATTTTGTTAATCATTCGTTGTTGTTTGTATTAATTTATAGTTTTGTAGTTTACTAATAAATATCAACAGGCTGTTGACATTGTAACCACATGAACATCCAGGTCAAAGGTCATTCCTCGAACCACAATATAAAAAATCTACTGATATTGTAATATGTGGTAGATATTTACAACAAACTGCAAAAATGTTTTCTGAATGGAATAGAAAAATCTGAATATTTCAAGCATGTCATTTTTTTATATGCTAGGAATTTAATTCTGCTCTAATTCTATTTACTGCAATCGGATTCCAAATACTCTATAAACATTCCATTCTGTTATGAATCAGAAAAAAATATATAAATCACAGGACTTCTTTTTTTTAAAGTACTTCATCTACTTCAACAATGTTACCCAAAGATCGATCCATAACAGTTGTAAATGTCACTTAATTCCACAGGGTGTCGATAATGGACGACACCGGTGAAAGCGATCACTATTATCGACACCTCATGTGACTTCTCAAACGCACATTTAGATACAAAGTGGCGACTGTCAAATGAAAGCGTAAGAAACGAAGTAGGTTTCGACAAGGAGATCATGAAATATCGGTGAATTTGATCAGTAAAAACATGTCCATGATCTTTCCACCATGCTTACCTGCGATGATAACGTCCGGGTTTTCCTCAAATTGCTGATTGTGCTTAAAAAAAAAATCCATCTCAGGTAACAAGCTGTCTCATCAGATGACAAGATCAAAGGGCGAAGGGGGCGGGGTCTTCCGGTTGATTTAATTAACCAAATAATAACTGTTGTAACTGAAACTCACCTTTGTAAAATTGTTTTTATTGGTAAATCTGAAAAGGTGTCTAATTGTAGCCGCCGGTCTATAATTATTTCAAAGATTATTTCAGTTTTTTTCTTATATGGCGTATCTTTTCTCTTTCATATAGTTCTTCCTTTTCTATCTATCTATCATACCAACACAAAGGCTGTACAATACTTCCTTTCTTTTTAGGACAGTTGTTGGAATAGGATTATTTTCTCCTGTTATTTGCCATTTTCGCTTCATTCTCAGTCACGGCTTAACAGTATTTATTGGTCGCAAGCTGCATGAATATTGTGACACTGAATTAGAGACCAATAAATACTGTTAAGACGTGACTGTGAGAATGAAGCGAAAATGGCAAATAACAGGAGAAAATAATCCTATTCCAACAACTGTCCTAAAAAGAAAGGAAGTATTGTACAGCCTTTGTGTTGGTATGATAGATAGATAGAAAAGGAAGAACTATATGAAAGAGAAAGATACGCTGTAAAGAGAAAATCTCAGTTGAAATAATTACAGTAGTAAAAGAGCCGTTAAAAAATGATCAGAAACTAAGGTGGTGTTTACATTAGACCGTATCAGTGGATCATCAGATTAACGTTTTTAAAACGATTCCCGTGCACACAGCAACTCCAATACACGGATACGCTAATCACATGACTAATTAGACGGCACGTCACATGATCCCAGTGCATATCGGGCATGCGCAAGTCACTCACCACTTGCAAGTGGAAGGATGGCAAGCGAACACCTTCTCCAGCAGATAAACACACCTGGCTGTGATGTTCATGTTCTCACGGAGTTTAAGCGCCTGAAGGAGGTAAATAAGTTGAAACGTGTAAATAAACGTCAGTGCGGCTCAGCGCTTCCTCCTGCGCTCCAAATCACTCCGCCCTGAACAGCGAGTGCCCTCTGGAGGGTGCGCACTCCGGCCCTGCGCAGCTCACAGAGCGCGCGAGTGAAGCGCACGAGCAGTGATTCGGGACTGAGCCGCTGTGTGTGTGATCCCAACGCCAGCGAATCAGGAAGGTGGACGTCACAGTGACGTTGTCCAATGACGACGTCAGCTAGAGCTCAGCACAGCGTTTCCTCGTTCCTCAATGTTTACACAGCACCGGATCAGATACAAACTGGGTTGAATACGTGGGCCCTGGCGGATTCAAGTTGTTCCGCCTGTGGAGTCGTTTCCCGGCGTTTTAATGTGCACGGACAGTGCATCCGCGACGAAAACGAGACGGATACGGTCTAATGTAAACACCACCTGAATTGGAAAAGAGAAAAAAACAATAACACTATAAAGATGTGTAAGGAATGGGGGTTAAGGTGAGGGGAAGTCAGGAGATACTTTTCTTGGGGCAAATTTGATCAGATACGACGGTTTAACACACAAGCCAAATACATGCAATGGGAGTGGTAAGATGGCGGCCAGATGGCTTCACTCTGACAAGCTCTCCAGATTTTATACAGAGCTCAGTGGTTTGGAATGGGGAAAAAAAAGGACCTCTATTTTACAATTTATTTTTTAGCTAAAGTCTTTGAAGAATTTAAAAATAACGAGGCCTATCCTTATCCTGTGACAAGACACCAACCCATAAAAAAGGAAAACAGTGAAGCAAAAGCAGTCTTTCGGCTTTCATGCTTGATTTGAAGGACAGGGCAGGAAACATCATGTTTAGTCAAAAGCCAAAAAATAAATTAATTGTCCACTCAATCATGTTACATTTTTACTGTTGCTGTTTTCAAAACCCTTTTTGCCATTTTAATCGTTTCTATAATAAACTTTTGCTGTAACCATAAACACTAATCAGTCGTTGACTCTGGACCTTTCAAGCATTTAAAGAGCTCAAATTGAAGAATAATTAATATTCCTCCAATTTTAATACAAACATTTTAACACCGTTTAAAGCTGTTTTGCTTCTTTTTGTGCAGAAAATGTGTTGTGAAAGATCTTTCTCTTTAGAGCAGATTGAGCATATTCGCATTCAGAGTAAATACAGTTTATTATGAGCAACTCCAGAAACTGCATTTGACCAGCGAACAGGAATCACGTTTTGTGTAAAATGGGTTTCAGCACTCCTAAATTTAAATAACCAAATCAGTCCTTATTATAGAACTGACCTTACCGTGATGTGACAAAAATATTCAAGATTTATTAGTAATCATTTGAGCAATGCACCAAGTGGCCAGTCTTACCCTTTATAAAAGGTGACATTATTATTATCATTATTATTATTTTTAAAACGCATAAAATCACACACACACGTAAACACAGGTACGCACACGTCTTTCCTTTATAACAAATGTCGTGATTCGCCATGAACCAGCACTGAGTGTGTATAAACCCTGTCACCTCAAAAGCTGGTCTCAAACTCGTGGGTAAGAAATGTCAGAATGCCCTTTTAATAATTCTCTGGGGTTCATAGAAATCCGTCCGTCTTCCGTTAACCAGTTACTCTGCAGCAACACGGACCGGAGGTTCGCGCTTAACATTCACAGACGTCTGTTTTGTCTGAGTCCCGGTTAACGTGAGTTAATAATAAATTAACCACAGCTTAAAAAACAAACGAAAATACCCCAGAACATGCTTTGAAAAGGACAACTTGGTCCCTTGGTTGCACATTCATGACAACTTCTCTTCCTGCCAGAGAGGATGTGTTGAGAAACGTCCACATTAGTGTACACGTGTGCCTTTGAGCTTATGTTTCCTTTCCTGTTTCTTGGGGAAATTAAATACATCAGGATAAACGGAAGCATTCTGAAAGAACGTTGAGATGAAGAACCAAACCCATGGCGAGTGTGAACACACGATCCGGATCATGGTGTAGTAGTGATCATGAACCACGTCCTGATTTTTCTCTCTCTTGAGAGTCTCATGTCTCTAAATGCTCCTGAGATGTGTATGAGAGGGAAACTAGAGTGATACCCTTCAAACATGGCACACTCCGTTCTTCCCAGTAGAGCTATAGCTTGAAAAGGTATGGAATGAGAAACGTGCCAGGACAATCTGAATTATTATTATTTTTCTTTCTTTACATTAATGGCATTTAGCAGACGCTCTTATCCAGAGCGACATACGGCATACCCAGAGCAGCCTGGGGAACAAGTCATGGGTTAAGTGCCTTGCTCAAAGGCACTTCAGCAATTCCTGCTGGTCTAGGGAATCAAACTGGTGACCTTTTGGTCCCAAAGCTGCTTCTCTAACCATTAGGCTATGGCTTCCCCCATAATATAGAAATCCATAACCAAGTTTGTATAAAATGACAGTAGGGTGCTTAACACTGGGACCAGATGGTTGTTGAACCAGCAACCTTCTGGTCCCAATGCTGCTTCTTTAACCTTTAGACTAGGGCTTCCCCTTATCTGAAATTTTATTTGAATTTGTAAGTGAAGTCTTGTTTCTGTGGCTTGAATTTCAAATATTATTTGATATAATAATCAGGTTAATCAATTTCACATTCACATTTAAAGTTTTATATTATTACAATCTGGCGAGTTAGGAAAGGCAAAAGAGTACAGATTTGATTGCCACCATTTGAGACAACGGACCGTGAGCTGGCCTAGTGGTTAGTAGTGGTGTCAACAATAATCGATTCGGCAATGCATCGCAATGCGGGGCATGGACGATTCAGCATCGATTCGGCAACATGCCAGATCGATTCAGCGTATTAAAAAAAAAAACTTCCGTGGGCATTTCCGGAGCAACATCACAGACATGCGCAGTCTGTAGCTGCACGCCAGTCGAGAGAGCACTAGCTTAGCAAGACGGCTGAGGCGGAGGAAGAGGACTGCGAGAGACAGGTTATTATTAACGCACCCAAGGCTTGGAAAGCTGACATCTGGGCACATTTTGGATTCTACGAGGTTGATGGGAAAGTAGACAAGACCTGTGTGTAAAAAAAGAAAGATCTGGTCTCATTCAAAGCACTAAAAAGCTGAAATTTGTTTTCTTTTTCATATTTGAAACTCTATAACATTCAATTTTATTTTGTTTAAAACAGGAGTGATACACACAACAGCCAATAAAATGTTGTTCAGTATCTGACTGCTTGTATTGCCTCATGACTACTGAAAAATTTGCCTTGCTTTCAGTAAAATTTTAACGCATCACAATGCATCGTAGAATCGGATTGAATCGAATCGTTACCCTCCGAATCGTAATCGAATTGAATCGTGAGGGCTGTGCCAATGCACACCCCTAGGGGTTAGCGTGCCCGCCTGTCGACCAGGAGATCATTAGTTTGACTCGCAGTCAGGTCATACCAAAGTACCAACTGCCAAGGAGAGTCAAACTCTCGCGGTTACCAGAGGACCAGCCCCCCCCAATGTAACCATCACTGTATAATAGGTGAGAAGCCGAGGGCTACTGAACCGGAGATTGGCGCCGTACCCGTGCGCCTCAAGAAAGATCAGATCCTGGTGCGGGAGGGACTTTTTTTTGAGCCAGTGATGTGCTGTGGAGGATCATGCAGCTAGAAAAATTGAAGTTCTAGACGTTAATCTGAATTTGAATGTTGTTCATATGAATTTGTATCATACTATCAGAAAATGAAACTGAATTTCACATTTAAGGGTGTACCACGTCACCTAACTTCACCTTTGCCTTCTAAATGAAGTGGACATGAAGCGTTCAGTCTCTCTAACCTTTAACATCTCACAGGGAAAAGCAAACACGGAACTCTGAGAAAACCAGGCTATAACTTTAATTAGATAAATGACACGCTATCATTAAAACTATACAGCCTTTCGATTCTATTAAATCAGTGAAATTTAGTTCCATCTGAAATTTGGTCATTGTGATGTGTTTATTTCTGTAATATCTAAAAAAAAATATAGGGAGGGAAAGTGAAACACAGCGATCCTAGTGGTAGTGTTCCTAAGCCGAGAGCCATGCTATTGAAAATCCCATAGACCTGATTTAAAAAAAAAAATCCCACGAAGTTATGACGTGGAACCTGTACACCCCCAAAAAATATGTTGTACATGTTGGGATTATCTACTAACTGAAAGTATCAGGTGAAATTTCACTGTCTTTTAAAAGATCGAAATTGCGCCTAACCTGTCAGAAACGGACTACAACCAAACTGTCTAGTCAGAGTCGCTCATATTACATCAGCAGTAGGCTTGATAAGTTTTGTTCTTCATACTCGCCCTTACGAGTGCTGACAGCTCTCCCTGTGAATAGCGGCAGTTGACTACATGCCCTGATCTGTAATGGTTATCCCCACGAGGGATGCATTTCTTATTGGTACAGAAATACTCCGCCAACCACGCTATACAAATCGGCACGTTGATGTAGGCTACTCGCCGGCCGCTACCTGCTACAGATTTGGAAAGGCGCTAGACTTGCGGTGACGTCACGTACGCGACGTCGGGTCCGTGTAGTCTTTGATCAGCTTATTAAAAAATATTCAAAACAATTCAAATCGGTGGAAAAAATAAAGCATGATCACCAGGATCGATACAGCTGCCCGACATGCACAACATATGGAAGCCATTGTCTTAACTTTGAAGTGTAACCCGAAATGTCTCATCTCATTATCTCTAGCCGCTTTATCCTGTTCTACAGGGTCGCACGCAAGCTGGAGCCTATCCCAGCTGACTACAGGTGAAAGGCGGGGTACACCCTGGACAAGTCGCCAGGTCATCACTGGGCCGACACATAGACACAGACAACCATTCACACTCACATTCACACCTACGCTCAATTTAGGCTACATCCACACAACAACGGCAACGAGATTTTTTTTTTTTTTTTTAAATATCGCGTCCACATGGGCAACGGATCAGTAAAATTTCAGGTTCATATGGCAACGCAACGCTTGCTGAAAACGATGCAATACACATGCCACACCACTACGTGCGCTGTAAGACGGTCCCATCGGAGACACCAGAACAATAGAAGTAGACGCATGCGCATAAACTCCTTCTGTAGCATCAGCCACATAAAGTTTTGATTATTAATCAGTAGCGTAAAACGAAAGATGCGTAAAGAGGAGTGAATGGGGGTAGATGGAAGCCGGTACGCCAACATTCTGATATCCTCCAGAATTCTTTAATGGTCCGGAATAAATTGAATGCTACACGCTGATGGATTACTTTGTTCTTCTACGCCCTTTTTGAGGAATGTATTGTCGGACTCAAACCAACATCTGAAGAGGTGAGATCGCTCCTTTTTTTTCTTCCTATTTTTGCTGGCGGGATTGTTTTTGGAAAGCGCACGGGCGGTGCGTGGTTTGGTTATACTCAGTACTTCCGCAGTGTTTGGACTAAAGACTCTGCCCTAAGGGCTATTCTCTCACTCTCTCTCACTTTGCACCATTACACAATAAATATTCACAGTGAAAATATTTTCTAAGCGCATTTCATGAACCAAGTTATAGGATTTGTTGACAACTCGCATCGAGTTCGTTACACTTCTACCCGGCGTGAAGCACTGACAGTCATGTGGTTGTGACGTCATCGTAAACAAATCCGTTCTACTCATCCAGACGACTTCGCAACGGCGCCGTTGCCAGATTTTTCCACTCTGGAACCCGTTCTCAAAAGATTTCGTTTTGGGGCACCCAAAACGCCGCTGCCGTGTGGACGCCAGGCCTAAACGATAAGCAATTTTATCAGATTCACCTGAATCCGTTGCCGTGTGGACAGGGCCTTAGAGTCACCAGTTAACCTAACCTGCATGTCTTTGGACTGTGGGGGAAACCGGAGCACCCGGAGGAAACCCACGCGGACACGGGGAGAACATGCAAACTCCGCACAGAAAGGCCCTCGCCGGCCACAGGGCTCGAACCCGGACCTTCTTGCTGTGAGGTGACAGTGCTAACCACTACACCACTGTGCCGCCTAACCCGAAATGTAATTTTTTGAAAAGATATTCCCATTCATTTTGCCATAGAGGTTGGAACGCATCCAGTAGGGGGCGATGAGATTACTTTCCCTCCATATATAAGGCCATTCTGTTCTGTGGCTGGGAAGTTATTTAATTTGATGGGATTCCTGAGCAAATAATGTGCATGAAATCGCTCGCGTTGCGCAGTCAAGCAGACAGAGGAAGTCCGTGTGCGCATGCGCAGGTTTACCTTTGAGCATGCACTGACAGTTCCATCATTCTGTCGCTAAACGAACAGCTGATCACACCGAGGTGCTCGCTGACCGTCGATATTTATTAGTTTGGTCCTGCGTTTCCTTTCCTTTGTATAGAACATCACGTCTTTTCTTCTCGCTTTCTGTTACTGTAGTCGGTCTTTCACGTTTCATTCGCATCCTCCATTTTTCTCTCCTGTTTCAAATTTGTATCCCACAATGCCTTGCACGAACAGGGAAAGCCCATGACGTGATCTATGATGTAGTATCTTGAATTGAGTCACGGTGAAGCAGGAAAAAATAGCGGAGAATTCAGGGCCATGTGGCCTTAAATTCATTAATTGTTCTATTTTAAAATTGGAAGTCTGTGCTTCAGTAGCTTTCGGTCCACTAAACAAAAATAATCGCGTGTTGGGGAAAATTATTTTTATGACCTACACTTGAAAAATCTGAAAGGCAGTCTACCTTTAATACTGTCGCCAACCTGTCCAAATGAATCGTATTTAAAACTTTAGAACATTTCCTTTGTTGTGTTGTCGCTGTATTACAAGCAGGAATGAACATTTTTCAGACTCAAGTGCCGAGAAAGGCTTTTTCGAAACTGATTATATTCACACTTCATTTAGAATGACAAATGGTCACCCTTAAACAACTCATGCAATTCACTTCGAGTTTAAAATTCCCTTTCAGGCAGTGTGAGAGAAATTCAAAATAATGGCATGCAAGTTGTAACGGCAACTCCACCGAATTAAAAATTGAAATAGATTGTGCCACTGAAGTTTCTGCACTTGATTTTTATAAAATTGAACCTTGCGGACAAATTCGAAGCATGGATTACATGATCATCTTCATGTACTTCAATTATAAACAATTTCAGATTGTAGTGGCACGTTCCTCATTCCATCAAACAGACACACCATGAAAATGATTTTTTTTTTTAATTCACCATAGCGTTAGCATCTTCAGCAATCTCCAGGCACTCGGGCACCGAACGATCCTCAGCACTGAGCCGAACCGAAATCCTCAGTAAGTCTCTGAATCCGAGTCGTTAAATTCTTCATCGTGGACGACGAGGCCGTCTTCACGTCCCAGGCTGTTGAAGCTGCAGTAAGATGGATGCCCAGAGCGCAGGCCAGGTAAAGGGTCAAAGGTCACAGCTTTGGAAGGGCTACAGTAGTGGTTAATGGCGCTGAAGGTGAGACCAGGCATGGTACCGGTACCGGCAGGGGATACAGGCATCATGGTGGCCAGGATCAGCGCCAGGCAGTCGGCCACGTCTTTGTTCGGTGCACACGCTAAAGCCGGGGTGTAACCTGTACAGCAAAATCAGTCAGAGTTTAGTGTTTTTAATGAGACTGGAGTTTTACGCTTTATTAACAACACTCAATCACCGTTTTCATCCACAGCCAGGACACTCGCTCCTTTGCCCAGCAGCTCCTGCACTACAACCGCAAGTCCGTTACGAGCAGCGACATGCAGCGGCCTGAGGAACGGAGGGAAAATTTTTTTAAAAAAAAAATTACAAAATGATGACAAATCAATCAATAAGGAACCTGGTATGTAATGGAAATTCTCTAATAAAATTAGTTTTATGTTTAGGATTTTCTATACTTTATGTACTTATATTATTCTGTACTTATAATACTGAGGGTATTCTTTTTTTTTTATTTATAGTTGCCCATTTATAAGTGATGTTCCACAACACTAAATATAACCATAAACAGAAAAAAGAGCACTGTGTTTTGTAATCATTGGCAAATTGCTGTGGTATAAAAGGAATGAAACACTTTGGGATGTGCTGTTACAGAAAAATAATCAATTTCAGGGAGATACAGTGACTGCACTTTATATCTATCCACATCATCCCATCACTGACTGATTATTTTCCAATAACAGCATGCCACAAGTGTGTTATTCCTTACTTTCTACTAGTGCTGTCAAAAATGTCGCGTTATTAACGCGTTAACTTGACTCAATTTTAACGGCGATAATTTTATCGCGAGATTAACGCTCTGTGACATGATGTAGGTTTTTCATAAGCTTTTGAAATTGCCAGGAACTTGGAACAGAGACTTTGCTTAGAAAAACGATAGCAGCTAGACTGTAATGCCACGCCCCGCACAGCCAGAGTCCTCTGCCCTCCCCCCAAAGAACCAGCGCGGGCAGGGCGCGCTAGCCCCGTGCCTCGGGACGAAGAGCCACGGTGCTCGGCTTAGGTTTCGTTTTCCCATCGGCGGCTCCAGCCCGACTTTGCAGTGGCTGTGACAAGACGTGTTATGCTCTACAATAAAAAAAACCCACACAAAACATTGGTACAACCAGTGTTCGAACTATGCCGATATTTTCGGGGGGGTCCCTTTTTTTCCCTGGGGGGTGTGTGCTTGCGCTTGTCTCAGAGCGCGGCTCTCCATCGCGCGCTCACTTCGGATATGCAAATGCTTCCTGTTACACACGATTGCTATGTCAATAAACATCATTTTGCCAATATTTTAGAGACCCCCAACATTTCCCAAATCATGTTTTCAAGGGATCTCATGTCTGTTTCAGGGGATCTTGGATCCCCCGTGTACCCCCGTAGTTCGAACGGTGAGCAAGCCCATTCACTTTTTTATGCTGATAAGAGAATTACAATGGTTTTTCATGTGATAAAAATGTGCGATTAAATTGCGATTAATCGCGAGTTAACTATGACAGTTGCGACATTAATCGCGATTAAATATTTTAATCGCTTGACAGCACTACTTTCTACACATTCTCAAGTTCAATGTCTCTAAATATATTTTAAAAAATGATGTTCGTTGAAGCAATTAAGGAATCTCCAAAGTGCAGAGGTGGACAGTAACGATAATAAACGATAAATAACAAGTACATTTACGTGAGTATCTGTACTTTACTTGGGTATTTTTTTTGGAAACTTATGACTTTAACTTCACTACATTTGAAAGACAAATATCGTACTTTTTACTCCACGACATTTCTATCAAGTTACTCGTTACTATGAAGCAGATTTGAAAGTGGATGGGTTTTTTTCGTTTTCTTTTCCAAAACGCGATTGGTTTTTTCGCAGGTGACACTGAGACAGCCGATCAGTAATCACTAGGGTCACGTCACATCCATAGACTGTATAAAATCAAGTTCAATTATTTCCCAGCAGCATTATTTGAACACGATCAGTTGATGACAGAATGGAAGGAGGCGGTTCTTCTGGAGAATGCACGCACTCATGGCCATACCTAGAACCTGTGTTTCAGTTTTCTGAAAGGATTAAAGATTCGTTTCGTTTTAAATGTTTGCTGAAAACGAACCACATCACGGCCTACAAAAACTCGCCGTCCAACCTGCGGAAGCATATTGAGGTATATAAACGTTTTATTCCAAGAGAAAGCTTGCAACGAAGTTGTGTGTGCTTTTAGAGCTAGCGATAACACTACAATAGCTGTGCAGTCTGGTTAGTCAAAGGACTTTCTATGGATTTGCCCACCAAGTTGCCATCGCCTTGTCCACGGCTAACGTTTACACATAGCTAGTTAACTTGGACACTGTTAGTTAGGATGTAAAAACAGAGTTATGCTAACATGAATAACGTTAACTTATCTGAAGTCCTTTCAGAAATAATTTAGCATAATTTTGCCAAATAAACAGAATGTAGAAATCTTTCTTTTCTAGTAGCGTTAGCTAACCAATCTGATTTCAAGTTTGAAAAAGGTTTGCTAGCATGTCAGGTGGAGTTTCACTGACTAGCTAGCTTAACGTTAAACCACCACAGCATGCGTTCATTTTGTGAATTCACATTTCTGTCTTTGGTAACGGCGTTAGGTTTTGTAAGCGTTGTGGCAATAATACAACGATGCATTGACGGAAAATGCACTTTTAATACTTAAATATTTTTAAAAGCAAGTACTTCAGTAAAAATTTAACTGGATAACTTTCACTTGTATCTGAGTAACATTTGACCAGCGGGATCTGTACTTTGACTTAAGTAATGAACTTGGGTACTTTCTGTCTTTGGTAACGGCATTAGGTTTTGTAAGCGTTGTTGCAATAATACAATGTGTTGACGGAAAATGTACTTTTAATACTTCAGTACTTTAACTTAAGTAAAAATTTGACTGGACAACTTTCACTTGTATCGGAGTCACATCTGACCAGTGGGATCTGTACTTTGACTGAAGTTGGGTACTTTATCCACCGGTGACAAAGTGCATAACGAGGGCCAAAGCAGAAAAACAATTTGTTAAAAATGGCTTTAAGTTTTCCAAAACTTTCAGAGAACGGTTAGTGAATGAAACCTTTTCATGCCCCGGTTATTAATGTTCAGTGATTTTGGTTTAGAGCTATCTGGGTTTTGTGTGTGAGAGAGAGAGAGAGAGAGAGAGAGAGAGAGAGAGATGTGGATGTACGTCTGTAGAGCTGCATTCGTGGCGTTGATGAGGTTCCTGTCTGTGACCTTCTCCAGAATTAACAAGGCACTGGTTTCATGCCCCTGAAAGAGAGACACACAGTAAATTTTAACACCTCAGGAAACAGCAGAGTGTGTTCTTTCATTGTGAAAAGTTGAAGTGTATATTCTGTACCTTGCTGCAGGCTAAATGTAGAGCTGTGTTCTTGTTTGCATCCTGGAGCGTGAGGTCGGCCTTCGCTTTACTCACGAGCACCTCTACACATTAAAGAAAGTCCAGCTTAATTACGTACGATACAAATTACGCTCCTAATGTAAGCCGAGTGGCGATTAACGGAATGAAAGCTGGCAGCATGCGTCTTACCCACGGCGTTCGTCTGACCGTTCTCAGCTGCCATCATGAGGGGTGTTTTTCCCAGAGCGTCGATAGCATTCACTTGGGCGTTGTGCCCGAGCAACAGCTGGAGACATTCCACATGGTCCGTGTAAGCTGCAGCGTGTAGAGGCGTCCTGAGAGGAAACGAACGTGAGAAGAGTGTCGTGTCAAATCGGCTGTAAAATTTAAAAAGCTGCTCCAAAAATCCATACAGACTAAAATGAACCAAAACAGAGTGGATTTCTCAACCACAAGAACAATTATGAATCATATCAGTTGTGTAATTAAACGTGTGCCTTGAGTGACTGACTTACTCCATCAGTTTAAAAGATTAAAAAATGACTCAAACCATGCTACTTCAGTTTGTTTATGTCTTTCTTTGTTTTTAACAACCTGACTTTTACAAAAGTTGGTCACATGGGTTGACAAACATCATGCCTAAGGACTGCAGTTGAAAATTAGGGTGTTTTCACACCTGGTCCCCTTTAAAGGAACCAGACTCGGTCCTCTTTAAGTGGACCAAAAAGTGGACCAACAGAAAAAGAACTCGGTTCTTTTTGTGTTCACACTGTGAATTTATTACAAAGAGGACTGGGTTCTCTTTCTGGTCCAGTTAAGCTTTGATGGGGCCTCAGTCCTCTTTCTGTTCACACCAGGTCCTCTAGAGCCCTCAGACCCTCAGTGCATGGAATTCTGGGTAATTTTCTATTGAATCAAAATGTCTGCTGCCACGCTTGCCCTGCTGTATTCTTTGATCAAAATAGTGCGGATTAAGGAAAACAAATTTATTCCAGCGGCTGTGTTAAGTTCCAAAAGGAAGTTGAGTTTCCCTGCTACAGTCATGTGACCAACTACGGCAAACGAAGAAGGTTAAACTACAGTGAAAAAGGCGAAGTGAACCCGGTGCGCTTTTTGTTCACAATGCGCAGATTAGGCGAACCGTACCGTTGATTTTTAGCGAACCGTACTGAGACCACCTCCTGAGGTCCTCAGTTCGGTTTGCTTTAAAGGGGTCTGGGCACGGTTGGAGTGTTCACATATGCGCAAAAAATGCTGAGTCATCGATCTGAGTTCGGTTAGATGGCTGAAAGGGACCAAGTGTGAAAACACCCTTAGCCTGTTGGCTAACACTGGCACATTTACAGTTCTGTTGATTAATGTGCAATGTCCTTTTAAATAAATAAATGAAATGACAGATTAAACACCTGGATTTGGAGTCTGTAGCGTTAACAATGGCAGGACCCAGTGTGTCAATCAGCAGCTCAGCTGAACCTTCATTATCACTGATTCTGTTAAAAGAGCGAGCAGAAAGAACCTTCAGCTGGACACACACACACACGAAACATCTGTTTTCTATGGATAACATGGACACACAGCTTACACAGCACAGTGAAGTGGACTGAAGGAGTTGCCTTCCATCCTGTGGAACGCCTCCTGCTCTAACAGAGCCTCCACACACGTATCGTGACCTGAGCGAGAGAGAAAACAAGATCAACTGTGAGCGCCTGCTCACTTACGTATCCCCCCGCTCTCGCTTATATCAGAATGCAAGCAATCGAAGGAATAGGAGACTTATTATGAATGTTGACTTCAACAAATAATGAACCCTGAAACAAGTAAGTAAAGAGCACCGTCTCTCCCCAGGGATTTCAAATAGCATCCGGGTAAACTGGCATTTTGAAATCGCATTTTCCTTCTTGAAATAGTGTCAAAATCCATGCTACATGTTTCACAAATACATTCAGTCGGTAAACAGGAAGTCGATATGGGACAGACCTGAAAATGGTATACACGGTATAGAACCCCAAGCAGAAGCTCGGTACCAAATATCAAGCAGTTGTGATTTGTAGTTACTGAGAAAAGTGTTATGAAAATTTTGTAAAATCCACGCTATACGTTTCATAAATACGTTCAGTCGGTAAACAGGAAGTTGATGTGCGACAGACCTGAAAACGGTATACACGGTATAGAACCCCAAGCTGAAGTTTGGTACCAAGCGGCTATGATTTGTGGTTGCTGAGAAAAAGGGTCTTTCGGACAGACAGAGGTAAACCAGTACACCCCCCCATTTGGAGTGGGGGTATAGATTCTCTTTACTCTCTTAAAAATAATCCAAAGATTAAAAAAGAAACTAAGGAATAAAGAATAAAAGGTTGTTACCGCCCAGAAGCTCATTTTCCTACAACAGCAGGTTTTATTCCTCTTTTAACCCAGTAGTTAAATTTTTTTTTGTTTTAATTTATAGGAGTACATTTGTGTTTGTGGAGCATCCTTGAAACAAGCTAGTTCCAGTTATTATTTGCATTATAGCACCTTTAAGCAGTTATTCCATCACCGGTCTTTTTTCTCTCTTCTGAATTTAATAAGATTTCATGTCCTTTTCAGTTAAATCAGTTAAACAGGCTCAAAAAACCATGCGATTAGAAAGCTGAATACACTGACTGAACTCAAACGCTCCATGTTGTCATGGTAACGTTGACAATAACGCTTAACGTGCACAGCACTCTGTTCCTGTGTTTGGCGATTTGGCCAATCATTCCAGCACGACGCAGTCCCTTTTAGTGACACGGTACATTATGTTCATCCCTCTCTCGTTCACAGAACATTCTGGTTCTTCATACTTATTTGCTAAAACGGGTCGCCAAATTAAAGTCTCACTGAAATAAAGTCTTCGCTAATGTTGGTTAAGTTCCTGCTATCCGATCGTTACTGTACGTTCTGGTACATTTGTATGGAAGACTTTCACGTGACATCATTGTAATTGCAGATTTGTTTAGGCGGCCATGTTGCCTAGTGAGCTTTGTGTTTGCCAGCGACTAGGACAAGTATACGTGAGTGATTGTAAGCCAAATTCAGGAAACATCTACAGATAAACTTGTAGAAGTTCCATCTAAAAGAACAATACCAGAGACCTATAGTGCTTTTGGATGTAATAACAGACGTGGAGATAAGCCTGGTTTAAGTTTTCACCGCTTCCTGACGAACCCAGGATGAGAAAAATGGTGAGCTGCAGTGAAACGGGAAGACTGGATGATAAAAACGTCCCCGTGTGTGTAGAGAACATTTTATATCAGGTTAGTATGAAAGCTCTGGGCAAAGTTAAAATGTAGATCTGGATGTGGGCTCTGGACGCGATATATTTTATTAGACCTAATGCTTGGCGAGACGAGCAGCATGTTTGTTATGTACTGATAATGCAGATGAGGCTAAATACCATAAAATATACTAGATCTTGGCCCTGGCTTGTTTATTACTATTAAAAGTCCATGTTTGAGCTTACCTTTGTCATAATAAGGTATTTTTCTTTATCGGGAATTTCCCATAGCATTCTGGCACGAACCCTGCCTCGAAATCTTGGTAGGCATCTGTACTTTTGTTTGCCTTTAGCATCTCCAGTGTATTTAGAAGTCCAAATACTAAATAGTTCAGGATGTTGTAGTGTCCCAAATCTGGTAGCTGGTTTGCCAAACACTTTTCAAGTGGAATAAATACATTTGTGAGTAAAGAAGAACCCACACACAGATGCACAGATACAGACACAGAGAGAGAGAGAGAGAGAGAGAGAGAAACAAAGAGACAGGACAGAGAAAGATGGAGTGTCCGAATAAAAGAGAGAGCAGTGTGCGGAATAAATATGTTTGTGGGTAAATTATATGGATCTGTGATGCCTGCCTGTTCCAGCTTTTGGATGTAACGCAATCTGCTAGTATAAAATATTTTTTTTTTTATAGTTTCAAAGAGACTGTACTGACCACAACTGTTTCAATTTTCATTAATAATTGTCGCAGCTGTTTCTTTGTTTGCCCGGCAATATGGCGGATGTCACGTGATAAACAAAACCCTGTGACATCAGTGAAAGACCTCTATACTACGGCTGTAGTAGATCATCTGGGTATCGTTCGACTACTATTAAATGCCGATTGAGTATTCAGACGCCCTACAGATAATGACATACTGCTTCCTGCGTACCATAGAGTACTGAAGGCAGTACGAGTATTTAGATGCAGCCTATGTATGGGAAACACTTTCCAAAAAAAATCCTTGAAAACACATCCGAGTCATTGCTAAACTGACAAGTCTTTGCAAATACCAAAATTCTGTTGGAAAATCAGGCCAAAAATCTCGCAATGTGCACTAATGGATAAACCGTGGGAGACGGTCACATCCACTGTTAATTTGGTCAATGAAAATTCAGATAAGTATTCGCTGATGACCTTTTTATTTCATGACTAAATGAAAAAATATCTGTGAAATCTCAGTTCATTATGCCCTGACGAGTAAAGTCGAGATGAACTCGCTCGCTCTGCTCGGGCAGACAACCTCGATTAGAGTAGCCATATCAAAGCACTGGTTCTTCCCTCCATAAAAGTCCAAACTCGCTCTCAGCCAGGCTGTTAGAGGACAGAAATGATATCTTGAAGGTAAATATTAATCGGAGCAAACAAAAATCCATTCTGTATGCTCGCTCACAGGCACTGGTCAGATACTAGTGCTAATACACGAGCGTCTTCGCTCGTGAAAACAGTGTGCTTTGGTGAAAGCGTGTTTTAGCCTTTCCTGATTGGAGGTGAAGCGGAAGCTACGTTTTCAGAGGCATAACATGAGCTTGATTAAATTTAAACATTTTATTATAACTGGAGTAATATATTAATGCTATTATTTATGAAGAAGCTGCTTTATGTTCAGCAGTTTTCAGTAGGGTGGAGAAGAGAAGTGCACTAAGGTTACAACAAAGCTGATATTTATCTCATCTCATCTCATTATCTCTAGCCGCTTTATCCTGTTCTACAGGGTCGCAGGCAAGCTGGAGCCTATCCCAGCTGACTACGGGCGAAAGGCGGGGTACACCCTGGACAAGTCGCCAGGTCATCACAGGGCTGACACATAGACACAGACAACCATTCACACTCACATTCACACCTACGGTCAATTTAGAGTCACCAGTTAACCTAACCTGCATGTCTTTGGACTGTGGGGGAAACCGGAGCACCCGGAGGAAACCCACGCGGACACGGGGAGAACATGCAAACTCCACACAGAAAGGCCCTCGCCGGCCCCAGGGCTCGAACCCGGACCTTCTTGCTGTGAAGCGACAGCGCTAACCACTACACCACCGTGCCGCCCGCTGATATTTATTTTTGATCTAATTTATTTTTATTTATTACTTTTATACAGTATTATTTATTTAAATGTATATTATTATATGACACAAGCTACTTCTGGTAAAATCATGCGCTCTGATTGGTTCCTTGACGGGCAGTATTTTCCCGTAATGCCTGTGGGCGATTACGGACTTTCTTTCCAAGGTGCCGGCTTTCAATATTGCAAAAAAACAAACAAACAAACAAACAAACAAAAGGACCAAAAAAAAAAAAGATGAACTGGAAATCAAAACAGAATCAAAAACAGCCAAAAGGACAAACAAGTCACTGAGTTATTCAAGAAATGAGCAACGAAGAGCATTCAGAAACCTCTAACCGAAATTCAGTTTTGAAACCGCTAGCTGTTTATTCTGCACGTGACTCAACTACGTTACAAATATAATGTGACTAAAAGCAGCATCGTGCCTCATTTATAATGACCATCTATTTTTTTCTTAGAAATAAAAAAAAAGTCATATAATAAACTCCTTATTAACCTGCTGATGATGCAGCAGTCGCAACCCACTCACAAGAGCAGCTCCAGGCTCTCATGTCATCCTTTGCTGTTGCCTGCAATGAATTTGGCCTCACCATTAGCTTAAAGCATATACGCAGAGCCATGGCCTCACTTTTCGTTTATAAATGCCTTGAGACCTCAAGAATGGCACAGGAATAGTTTTAAGCATTATCAATCTAATATGGTACTTTTTACGATTAAAGAATGACTTTGACGTCCGTAACGTCACAGCAGGAAGTCTATCGGTCTCATCGCCATTTCCGCTATACTAAAACACAGAGCTGACTGCAACTCCGATCCTCCGTTTTGAGCTAATTTATCGCCATGCCACGTAGATGTGTTTTTGGACGGTGCAGCAACACGACAGAAGGTGGATTTACGTTGCATTCATAGCCCAAGAATGTTCAAACTGCAAAGATTTGGATGTGTTTTGCGAGAAGTTCACGGGCACACTGGGCGCCTATGAAGTGGTCTCTCCTCTGCTCTGCACATTTTACTGAGGACTTGTATGAAACCTCTGATCTGTTGAGGAGCGTTGGCTGTAAGCCCGTATTGAAAGAAGGTGCAGTACCAACAATTAAAGGAAAAGAAAACTACAAGAAAAAGGAAAGCAAGTTCTGTTGCACCAGTTCTCCCGGAGCGTGAGCCGAGAGTTGCTGCTAAAACTCGGGACGGAATGGGATGTGACATATTATCGCTCGGGCAGTGCGATAATGCAGTTGTTGCTAAAACCGGTGACATCCTGTCACGTGTTTCAGTAATTCCCTGAGCCGAGCAGTAACAGCGGAGTACTCAGTAATGGACAAAATGGAGAATGAGTGGAGCAGCCGTCTGACTTCTCCGCTGGATATGCTTGCCTCAGCAGCAATATCTCGCCCTTATGTGGAAGAAGTGAATGAACGGAGAACTGAAAGTCAGATTGTTTCAAAACAATCGGCCACAAGATCGGCCTTCAAGAAGCGAGAACACAGACGGGTAAGATGCGAAGATCATTTGGATACAAAACAACAACACTCGTTTACCTGCATTTAGATTAATCCATCTCATCTCATTATCTGTAGCTGCTTTATCCTGTTCTACAGGGTCGCAGGCAAGCTGGAGCCTATCCCAGCTGACTACGGGCGAAAGGTGGGGTACACCCTGGACAAGTCGCCAGGTCATCACAAGGCTAGATTAATCCATGTAACTTGTATTGTGTGTTTTAAGTTAGCGGTATAAGATTATTTAATTTGCTTCAGAATGTGATTGTCTCGGTTCATCTGATTATTTAATTCGCCTTTTACGTTTTATCAGTGAAAACCCATGCATGTACATGTATGTTGCATAAGTTATAACACCCATCCTGTTTTAATGAGAGTCACATGAGACTGTCTCTTCAATTCTATCCAATTCTCTAGACGGCTTTATTTCATAAGGTGGGGGCCTCCGTGGCCGACGTGTTACTATCGGATTCACTTTCCGATGGTTCGAACTGATATGGTTCTACATGTGTAGCAGTAGCATGTACACACACACACACACACATTATAACACCTATCCTGTTTTAATGAGGGTCAACCCACAGTCAATGAAGTCAAATCAGTCTTAGTTGAGCAAGTCAGTAACGGTATTTCTTACTTTCACCATAAATTTTTATTTATATGACTTTGGTCTAGAGCTGTAAAAGGTCTCGGCCTTAAAACCGGTTCCTGCTGTGACGTCATGCACTCAGGGCTGGCTGGCTCAGCGGGGCAGCTCGAATGCCAACTTTGCGGTCGATTTTAACTCTCAAATATATATATTTTTATTCCCATTTATGCAGCATACAAGAGTCAAGGATGGAGATACTATCCACTCAGAAATTTATTTAAAAATAAAGGTTCTGTGTATCTGCTTTAAAGGTCATAGGCAAGGGTCGGAGGTGAAACGTAGAACATCAACTTTATTGTCTAGAAGAACGACCCAAAAAGCGAATTCAATCTTCCTAGTGTCTAATTTGCACCCTAAAATTGAATAAAACGGTTAAAATATACTGCTTTGCCCAATTTCCGAAGGTTTGTTTACATCTCACTTGTGCGCACTTTCACCGCCAGGGGACCGTCGTCGTGCCGTCATTTAAGCCAAACAGACCGGGAGCAGCTCTGTGTTTACCTGCGAACCGAGCACACGTGTACGGACTTTGGTCGTGAGAGGTTGTGTAAAATGTCTGATAGAGATTTTGAAGTAGGAACTCTCCAAATTGAATATCGAGAGGTGAAGCCATATATGTATGAACCTGTGGCCGTTGCGAAGCAATCGGTGAATGTGGCTCACTGGTTTGACCGTGCAGCCTCGGAATCGGACAGCGACTCGGCCGACTCTGATCGCGGTGACCCCAGACCTCAACAAGACTCGCGCCCAAACGATTTATCCTGGTAATTAATGATATATTCCTTATTTTGCCGTAATACTAAACAAGAGCCCTTTTGAAGATTAATTAAACCGCCCTCCCTAGTGGATATAGGGAACGGTTACTGGACAGTGCGCAGGTAGGCCACATTAGCCTGCCATCCGCGGCATTATACTATTTATAGCCGACTCTAAGCGAGGAAATATCCCTTTGTCTCATTTCCACAATGATTGTACAGGATCCCTCAGGATTCTTGACTTGTCAATTGCAAGCAAAAGTAAAAATGTTTATCTCCAATCTTCTCCTTTTTGCTTGAGCGTTGCTGATCTGTTTCTTCTTTGACTACTTGATTTTGTTTCACACGCACAATCCACTCTCTCCGCCTCGTCTCCTCTTCTGGAAAAAAACAACCCTCTGGCTTCATGCGCACAATCCTCTCGCTCTGCCTTGTCTCCTCTTCCGGAAAAAAACAACCCTCTCGCTCTGCCTCGTCTCCTCTTTCGGAAAAAGCCAACCGTCTCGCGCCGCCTCTTCTTTTTTGGAAAAAGCCAACCCACTCGCTCCGCCTCTTCTTCTCCTTTTTCAGAAAAAGCAAATCCTCTCGTTCCTCCTCTTCTGGAAAAAGCCAATCCACTCTCTCTGCCTCTTCTCCTCTCTCGGAAAAAGGTAAAAACTTCTTCCTGAACCGGTCCTGTTGTTACAGTTCACTGCACAACAATAAGGCATGGTTTTTCTTTGGAAATTCTCAAACGCACGTCTGCACTCAAGCCGAACGGCAATGCAAGTAAACGGAAGTGGACTCAACTCAAGCGGTTTGTTTGTCTTGAATGACGTCACACGCCGAGTGGTCACGAAAATCGCCAAACAGATATTCGCCGCGATCCTCGCCAAGTTATTTTAATTATTACTTTTTAACAATACTTCTTGGGACCAGAAGAAAATTACAGAGGGTTTTTTAACATATAAAAGTTTCAAATGTGCATAAATTGAAAACCGTTGCCTAAGAGCTTTAAAGAAGACTCAAGTGATGGGACAAGGTGTTGATCAGCCTCCCTTCATCACAATTGCTGACCAGGAGCTGGAAACAGTCAATGACTTCATTTACCTGGGCTCTTTAATCTCCAACAATCTGTCCTTGGACAGCGAGATCAACAGACTCATTGGAAAGGCTGCATCAACCTTTGCCAGGTTGTCCAAGAGAGTCTGGACCAACAACAAGCTCATGGAGCACACCAAGATCCGAGTGTACAGAGCCTGCGTACTGAACGCTCTGCTCTATGGCAGCGAATCTTGGACCCTGAGATCCAGGCAAGAGCAAAGACTCAATTCGTTCCACATGCGCTGCCTGAGGCGTCTCCTGGGAATCACGTGGAGAGACAAGGTCCCCAACAACATAGTGCTCCAGACGGCCAACATCACCTCCATGTTTACCTTGCTGAAGCAGAGACGCATGTGCTGGCTAGGACACGTTTCCCGCATGCCAGATGGACGTATCCCTAAGGACCTCCTCTATGGAGAGCTGGCATCTGGTCGCAGACCAGTCAGCTGTCCTCAGCTTTGCTACAAGGACACTTGCAAGCGTGACCTCAAAGCTCTCGCCATTGACAAGAACTCCTGGCAGATGCTTGCAGCAGACAGATGTGCCTGGAAACTGGCGGTGACGAAAGGTCTATCAGTTTTTGAAGAGAGCCACATGCAGAGAGCTGATGAGAAAAGAGCTGCCCGCAAATCTCGTCCTACACCTGTCAGTGCTGCCACACGGTTCTGCTGTGCAAAGTGTGGAAGAGACTGCCATTCCCGCACTGGACTCTACAGTCACAACCAAAAGTGTTCCTAGGTCACACTCCCATGGTCCTCCGGGATCTACAGCTGCCTACTACAACCTTGTTTGCTCGGCCTTTACGGGAAAATATCAGACCTCAGTTGTTTTGTATGGCTCAGTCCATCCTGTCAAGACCTTGGTCTGATATATTCTCGTAAATACCTCATGCTCAGTTAATAAGCAGTTATTTTTTTCCTCATGTGGTTTCCATCAAATCCTGCGCTCTGATTGGCTGGCGAGCGGGTCCGTATCCTACGATATGGACCCCAGTTATGGACCTCTGGCGACTCGCTCATTCACAACAAACATAGTAGCATTTTTTGTCAACATTTATCTTTTTTTTTTTTATAAGATTTATTTATAAGATTATCAAAAATCTTATAAATTTTTGCCAGCATTTCTCAGGAGAATAGCATTAATTTTACAGCCTGGATAGCGATAATGACAGTGTTCACAGCGAAAGCGAGTTTTACTACCCTGAGGAAGAAGAAAGAAAACATTTCAGGAGAAAGATAAAAACCTGTAATTTGCTAACGCCGAGCAAAAACATGGCTGAATCCTGAATGACTCAATTTTGTATAAATAGGGGACTACATAGGCAGCAAAATGTCGTTGTTTTCCTGCCATGGAAGTGCACTTGTATACCGAGGAGGAAGCCATTTGCATTACAGCCGTGAATGAGGATTCAAAACGGTGGCTCGGCTTGGTTTTCCCTTTCGGGCGCTCTCGTTTTCTGTTAGAATTTGGTAAAGAAAAAAATAAATATATTATTTACCAGCTTAAGTTCGGTCCATATCGTGAAATACCATGACCTCTGCCTTGAATACTGACCTCGGCCCAGAGGGCCCCTCGGTCAGTACTTTCAAGACCTTGGTCACGATACGGACCTCCCAGCTGGTAAATAACATCTCTTTTTAATAAATATATTATTTACCAGCTTAAGTTCGGTCCGTATGGTGAAATACCGCGACCTCAGCCCAGAGGGCCTCGCTCAGTACTTTCAAGACCTCGGTCACGGTATTTCACGATACGGACCTCCCAGCTGGTAAATAACACAAATATTATTATTATTATTATTATTATTATATTGATTTATCACATTTTTTACATTTATTTTTCAATTTGTTTTTCAGTTGAATTATATTGAAAGTACAATAAATTCATCTGTTAAAAAGTTTTTTTTAAGGTTGAATAAATGCATGCATAATGTTTCCAAAGTCAACAAGTAATCGTGTTAAATGAGAAAATTATGACTAAAACATTGACGAAAATCAGACTAAAATTAAAGCCGAGTTCCACTGACTAAATCTTGACTAAAACTAAACAAAACAAAAAAAGAAAGACTTAAATGTGACTTTAAACCAACGGCAATTTTCAGTAAGTGATTAAAATTAAAACTAAATATAAAATTCTTGTCAAAATTAACACGAGTAACGTCAATGAAATAAATACCGAAAGCGTCTCCACACACACTTAAGTACCGTGTTGTGTACTGAATGTTATGTACCGTTGTAGCAGGCCCAATGCAGTGGGGTGTATCCACATCTGTCCATGATGACCGGCACTGTGTTTTGGGAGTGTGCAGCCTGCAGCAGGGACCCCAGCACCCCGATGTGACCACACGCTGCTGCCAGGTGCATGGCTGTGCGTCCTCTACTGTCCCGCACACCCACACTGGCCCCATGCTGCAACAGCGCCTCCACACACGCCTCGTGCCCTGTCACTGCCTACACACACACACACACACACACACACACACACAAGATTAAATGATGTCCTTCAAAATGAAAATTCCAGGTATATTGAGAACTCTATGTAACACTCTCAGGTAGAGAACAGGTGGCTTAACATTCTCTCTAAAACATGATTTCTCTCTTTATAGGATGCACAGGTCACTATAACAGTGTTCACTCATCTGGGTTTGGTGAGATTTCTACGAATCGTAATGCCCGAGGACTGCAATCTATAACTGAAGACAATTCACTGATGCACATCAGTGACCATGTACAGTACTGTGCAAAAGTCTTAAGCATCCTATAAACTTTGTTATAGATTTCTGTTTTGACTTCTACATTATCGAGCCAGTACAAAAACATTTTAGAGTCCAAACGTTCGTTTTCCAGCACAAAATTAAACATTACAGAAAAAATAAAAGTTTGTATCTGAGCAGCGTATTACATAAGAGAGCACTTTTCAGATTAAAAAAGAAAACATAATGAAGGCTGCTGGGTTTTGGTGCAAAATGAAGACGCGAGTGTGACAGTCAAAGTGTCCAGAAGAACTGTGGCTGGTTCTGTAAGATGCTCAGTAAAACCTACAGCTCATTGGACCTGAGGATACCGTATTTTCTGGACTATAGAGCGCACCTGTATATAAGCCGCATCCGCTCTATTTAAAAAAAAAATTTTTAAAAAAGATATACAAGCCGCACCGGGCCATAAGCCGCAGATATCTATGTTGAAAAATTAGATATTTACTGCATGTACAGAACGATTTTGTACTGTAAATGTACATGTATGTACCTGAACAGATTCTTTCCGAACAGTGCCTTTTAACACGGCAGCAACTTTGCTGATTAAAACGGAACAGAACCAAGAGAAAATAACCGGTATTTATTTACCTTCATTTCTCCTGTGTTTGAAACCACAAGTCACTTTAATCATCTTCGCTGGATTTGAAAATAATTACCAGTTAGTAATTTGTCGTGCGTGTTCGATCTGCTAATTCTTCTTTGCATTGATTTTTCGTCTATCTTATTTTTGATTCTACTTCCGGTTAGAGCGCCCCTAGCTCTCTCTTTTTTTTTTTTTTTTTTTTTTTAGTCACCCAGGTTAGTTGTAGAATAGGCTCTTGAACCATACCCCAGTCCAGCAGGTGGCGGTAATGCACCTCATACGTTAAGTTGCCAACCGCCATAAAAATCCAAGAAGAAGAAGAAGAAGAAGAGCGCCCCTAGCGGTGGAAGAAAAATCCACAGAATAGCCGCACCTTTGTATAAGCCGCATGGTTCAAAACCTAGGAAAAAAGTAGCGGCTTATAGTCCAGAAAATACGGTACTTTTTTTTAAGCAAAGGGTCATCTCACACCAAATATTGACTTTGTTTCATTTATTATGGCTTACTGCTTATAGAATTTTTTTTTTAAATATTGAAATATATTATATCCAAGATATATATCCCAGGGATGAGAGTGGGTGGTCATCAAAAAAGCAGAAAACAAGATAAAGGTATGCGAGGGCGCCCAAAGCCAACGGGGGGGGGGGGATACTCCCCCAGGAAAATTTTGAAAAATAAGGCCTTACAAACCACTTTTCCTGCAATCTGAGCTGTAGTAGATAAAAAAAATCTCTGTTGTCTTTTTTATACATTTACATGAAAATATGTTTCAAATCAATAGAAGGATTGTTTGAATTCAAAATAAAATCACATTCTACATTCAAGGGTATGGTTATAATTCATGATCAACAAAAATGACAAACTAAATTCACGTTAAACTTAAGTTCTATTAATTATCAAAATGTTCATATATTATATAAAATTTCTTAGGGTGACTGACCTTTTCTCCCAATGTCCTCATTAGTTGCATAGGATTTCTTCAAAAAGTCTTTTGAAATATTTAAGTTTTCAAAATTGTCAGCATTAATTCAGATTTACTGACTATCATATACATGTTCAATGTATGAAATCAAACGAATGCTAAGTTTATGGGATAATGTCTATGTACACTTTATACAATTATTTATAGTTCACAGTCACTTCTCATTTTCATTTGATCATTTCGACTTCTTCAGCTTTTTGGCCAAAGACAAAAGCTTGTCAGTCCCCTCTTTTGTAAGAACGGTTATGATTGGCTATCATGCTCTCGCCGGCGATGTTTTGGCCAATTACATTGTAGATAACACATATTCTACCACGAGACTTAGCGAGACTAAAGATGGCGAAAATGTAAACATGTAACGTCGTCGTAGGAATGAATTACGCTTGAGTATCACGAAGGAACATACCCCAACCCCCCCTCCCCCTCAATAAATGAAGAAAAAATTCTCAATGGGTTTGGCATAATATAAAAAGGTCGATTTTTACTCGGAAAAAGCGGAAATCCGCCGAAAAGCGGAAAACTCCCATCCCTGATAGCCATATATCCAAGATGGCGCCGCGGACGGTTGCCTCGGTACTTTGCTCTCTCGTACTTTCTATGTTTTTGTGTATTTGTTGTTTTTTTTGCGCTCCTTCGCTGGTCACATACTCCAGAGAAGAACTTATAAACATTGGAATAACCACCAGTAAAGTTTTTTCATCGGCTTTCATTGATCTGGAAAGTTTTCCAGAGCTACTTGTTGGAGGAGCAGCAGCTCTCTATGGTCGCCGCTGAGGATGCCGGAGATACTGGGGGAAGCGAGCCGGCGTGCTCGTCAGACTGAGGCAGCGGGGGTTTTGCACTGCGCTCCCGTCTATTCACCTGGCTAACATCCGCTCTCTGGCCAACAAGATGGATGAACTGCTGCTCCTCAACACAATCAACACGGATTTTAACAGATCTGCTGCCTTGTCTCATCTCATCTCATTATCTCTAGCCACTTTATCCTGTTCTACAGAGTCGCAGGCAAGCTGGAGCCTATCCCAGCTGACTACGGGCGAAAGGCGGAGTACACCCTGGACAAGTCGCCAGGTCATCACAGGGCCTGCTGCCTTGTGCTTCACCGAAACCTGGCTCGGTGAGCACATCCCGGACACTTCTCTCCACCTGCCTGGAGTTTACCTGCACCGAGCAGACCGCGAAACGGAGCTCACGGGGGAAAACGAGGGGAGGTGGAATCTGCTTTTACATTAACGAAGGTTGGTGTATTGATGTCACCGTTCTAAACGAATCGGGCAGTCCTCATCTGGAGACATTATTCATAAACTGCAAACCGTTTTATGCTTCGCGAGAGTTTTCCTCGTTTATTCTGGTTGGCGTTTACATCCCCCCTCAGGCGTTTATTAATGAGGCGTTACAACACCTGACTGACCAGATAAACAACGTGGAGAAAAAACACCCGGACTCTTTGCTCACTGTTTTGGGGGACTTTAACAGAGCAAACCTCAGCCACAAACTGCCAAAATATAAACAACACATTAAGTGTCCCACCAGGGACTCTAACACTCTGGACCATTGTTACACTCAGTGCGTTTACATGCACATAGAGAAAATCGAATTTCTGCCGTTGCTCGACTGAAATCGAAGTTCTAAATGCCATGGAAACACCTTAGCTCGGCTGAAATTGAACCGAACTTGATTTCTCGTAATCGAGCTACACGACCTAGATTATGCGATTTTTGCCGAGCTACTTAGTGCATGTAAACCCTATCGAGCTACGTAGTCGAGCTACTTACTTCAGCACTGCCCCTTCCGGAAGTGACAAGTGACGAGACCACAAGCGCCTCGGTCGGCATGACAACAGTAGTAGCGAGCAGCAGAAGAGGTCAGAAGGAACAAACGAAGAAGAGAAAATGGCGAGCAGAAACGTGCACTTCTGGAGCAATGAGGAGACAGAGTTCATGCTCATTCAGCTTAAGGAGTTGAATATATTAAAATTCATGGACGGGAGAAAAACGCGCAATGGAGAACACGGAACTGATAGCTTTGTTTACACTCTTGAATAGCTCTTCTTCATGACGACAACCAGAAGTGTACCGACACGATGGGGCGTGTAGCGCCACCTGTGGCTCGGGTGCACAATGTACCTCACACAATAGCTCGATTTCCTTGTGTGCATGTAGGATTGGATTTCTCTGGCACCCCTGCTGGGACCCTTTGCTCGATTACCGACAGTAGCTCGATTTGGATGTGCATGTAAACGCACTGACTATTTTTTAAAGGACTCGTACCACTCTGTCCCCCGTGCAGCCTTGGGACTATCTGATCACTGTATGGTTCCTCTTATCCCGTCCTACAGGAAGAACCTGAAAGCTGCTAAGCCTGTAGTTAAGACGGTGAGGAGATGGTCCGATGAGGCCAAAGTGGAACTACAAGCCTGCTTTGACTGCACTGATTGGAGTGTTTTTGAGACTGCAGCCTCAGACCTGCATGAACTGACTGATACTGTGACATCCTGCATCAGTTTTTGTGAGGATGTGTGTGTGCCTACCAAAACCTTCCGCATATACAACAATAAACCCTGGTTCACTGCAAAACTCAGGCTACATCCACACAACGGCAACGAGATGCTATTAAAAAAAAATATCGCGTCCACATGGGCAACGGATCAGTAAAATATCAGGTACATATGGCAACGCAACGCTTGCTGAAAACGATGCAATACACATGCCACACCTCTAGAGGCGCTGTAAGACGGTCCCTTCGGAGACACCAGAACAATAGAAGTAGTAAGGACGCATGCGCATAAACTATTATGCGCGAGACTTCATATTAGCCACAAAGTCAGAAAAATCTGTTCGTAAAATTACATTATAATGACCAAATACAATGAAAAGTATTTTTCCAGTCTCACCTGTGAAAGGTAATCCCATGTGATCTCGTTTGGACGGCAAACCTGTTGGTACAGTTAAACGCAGCACATGAATGAGGCATCTTTATTCTCCGCTTTGACCCATCCAATATGGCGGCGAGGATGACGTATGATTCTACGCGGAAGGCGGCGTCTTTAATGGTCCGGAATAAATTGAATGCTACACGTTGATGGATTAATTTGTTCTTCTACGCCCTTTTTGAGGAATGTATTGTAGGACTTAAACCAACATCTGAAGAGGTGAGATCGCTCCTTTTTTTCCCTATTTTTGCTGGCGGGATTGACTCTCACTCTCTCTCTCACTTTGCACCATTACACAATAAATATTCACAGTGAAAATATTTTGTAAGCGCGTTTCATGAACCAAGTTATAGGATTTGTTGACAACTCGCATCGAGTTCGTCACACTTCTACCCGGCGTGAAGCACATGTGGTTGTGACGTCATCGTAAACAAATCCGTTCTACTCATCCAGACGACTTCGCAACGGCGCCGTTGCCAGATCTTTCCACTCTGGAACCCGTTCTCAAAAGATTTCGTTTTGGGGCACCCAAAACGCCGGTGCCGTGTGGACGCCAGGCCAAAACGATAAACAATTTTATCGGATTCACCTGAATCCGTTGCCGTGTGGACAGGGCCTCAGGCAACTTCGTCAGAACAAAGAAGAGGCCTACAAAAGTGGAGACAGAGTTCTGTATAATCAGACCAGAAATACACTGACAATGGAGGTGAAAGCAGCTAAGAGGAGCTATGCTGATAAGATTAAAAACAGCCTTTCAGCAAACGATCCGACATCAGTGTGGAGAAGCCTGCAGAACATTACTAACTATAGGAGACCATCCACTAACACTGCAGTGAACCATCAACTGGCTGACGAGCTGAATGTGTTTTACTGCAGATTCGACACATTCACACCTCTCCCCCCTTCAGTCATTAAAGGCCCATTTACACCCCCTGCCATTCTGCCACCCCCCGCCTCTGACCCCCCACCAGCACTCAAGATCTGTGAAGAGGATGTCTGTCAGTTTTTCCGCAGACAGAAATCAGGAAGGCACCTGGCCCAGATGGCGTGTCACCCTCTTGTCTGAAGGTCTGTGCTGACCAGCTGGCTCCCATCTTCACCCAGATCTTTAATAGATCCCTGGAGCTGTGTGAAGTCCCCTCATGCTTCAAACGCTCCACAATAATCCCGGTTCCTAAGAAAACCAATATCACAGGACTGAATGACTACAGGCCTGTTGCCCTCACATCTGTAGTCATGAAGTCCTTCGAGAGACTGGTGTCATACCTGAAGGACATCACAAACCCCCGCTGGACCCCCTGCAGTTTGCCTACCGGGCAAACAGGTCAGTGGATGATGCAATAAATATGGGTCTACACTACAGCCTGCAACACCTTGACACTGCAGGGATGTACGTCAGGATCCTGTTCATGGACTTCAGTTCGGCATTCAACACCAATGTTCCAGACATCCTCCACACCAAGCTCACCCAGCTCACTGTGCCCTCCTCCACCTGTCAGTGGATTACAAACTTCCTGACTGATAGGAAGCAGCAGGTGAGGATGGGGAGCATCATATCCAGCACTCAGACTATCAGCACTGGCGCCCCCCAAGGGTGTGTGCTCTCCCCACTGCTCTTCTCCCTTTATACCAATGACCGCACCTCAAGAGACCCGTCTGTTAAACTCCTGAAATTTGTGGACGATACAACAGTCATCGGCCTCATCCAAGATGATGACGAGTCTGCATACAGATGGGAGGTTGAACGGCTGGTTTGGTGGTGCGGTCAGAACAATCTGGAACTGAACACGCTCAAAACTGTGTAGATGACAGTGGACTTTAGGAGGAGCCCCCCCACTCTGCTGCCCATCACCATCACCAACAACACTGTGACTGCTGTTGAAAGCTTCAGGTTTCTGGGTTCCACAATCTCTCGGGACTTGAAGTGGGAGACCAACACAGTCACCATCATCAAAAAGGCTCAGCAGAGGTTGTACTTTCTGCGCCAGCTCAGGAAGCTCAACCTGCCTAAGGAGCTGCTGACACAATTCTACTCTGCCATCATTGTCTGTTCTTTGCTCTTCCATCACTGTTTGGTTTGGATCGGTCACCAAACAGGAGAAGAACAGACTGCAACAGACAATAAGGTCTGCAGAGAAAATTATTGGTGTCAACCTGCCCTCCATCCAAGACTTGTCCAGAGTCAGGAAATGGGTAACATCTCTGCGGACCCATCACACCCTGGTCACAATCTGTTTAATCTTCTCCCCTCAGGGAGGCGATATAGATCATCTCATCTCATCTCATTATCTCTAGCCGCTTTATCCTTCTACAGGGTCGCAGGCAAGCTGGAGCCTATCCCAGCTGACTACAGGCGAAAGGCGGGGTACACCCTGGACAAGTCGCCAGGTCATCACAGGGCTGACACATAGACACAGACAACCATTCACAGCGATATAGATCACTGTATGCAAAAACAACCAGACACAAGAATAGTTTCTTCCCTCAGGCTGTCTCTGTGATGAACAGCTAAAATCCAGATTCATATATCAGTAATATCACTTGCAAAATATCTGCACACTCATACTGTCATTCTGTGCTCACTGTTACTTATATTTATACTTATTTATATTTACTATTTCATCTTTGCACTATGCACCATATTGCACCAAAAGGGAAAATCCTTTCTGTGATGAACAGCTAAAATCCAGATTCATATATGTGACACCTCACCGAATCCAGGGACGCATGTCGGCCGAAATGAATCCGAGATAATCGCAAAAGAAGCATTTTTTTCCCGAAATTTGTGATTTTCGGTTTTTTCCATCATGTGCAAGTTGAGATCTTGAAGAATGCAATCAGTATTTCAGATAATAGACTGTTTTGTTGGAAAAGCATACATTTTTTGTTGCAAATTGTCTCATTTTTGTCAGGACTGTAGCCTGCTGGGGGGTGTGGGTAAATTACCATATGGGCCATTCACATGATGATTTAAGTCTTTTGTTTGGTTTTTTTTGCGAATCAGCTGTACGATACGAGCTGAGCTCGTGGCTACTTAAGCTGCATACAGGCATGTAATTTCACTATGGAATGAGCAAGCTAAACAGCGCGCAGAGGAGCTGAAACACCGCGAAGCAAAGAGACACACGGTATTTACATCGGAGATGATAATTTCTAGCAAAAAAACCGCAACCAAGAGGAAGTATTCTAGGACTACATTCCATCAGAGGCATTGATGTGTGCAAGCAGGGCTCGAAATTAACTTTTTTTCTTTGTGTCCCCCAGTGGTCCCGAATTCTGTGTTGTATTGTCCCGAATGGAAGCAATAGTGTCCCCATTTTTTTCCTCTCTGAAATAACCAGTGGTTAATATTATCATATGAAGTTACTATTATATTTGTAACTATGCGATTTTGAACCCTTTATATCATTTTTACAATAAGTCACAAGACACAAGCGACACGTCCTATACATCATCTACTTCAAAATTACAGTTATTGCATTTTCAGTTTATTAAACTTTGGTGATCTCACTGTATGAATAGATACCCGTTTATTTAAAGGGGCCAACTAGCTCATTCAGAAAATGTTTCAACTCCCTACATCTGCAGTACACTTTAGTTGAAAATAAGACCCCTTTTATGTTCATTTCATCTACTTATACCTTGAATATCTGTTGGCACTTATAAGGCCAACTTATAATTTTCACCATTACCGTTATCCATAGCCCTGTGATGACCTGGCGACTTGTCCAGGGTGTACCCCACCTTTCGCCCGTAGTCAGCTGGGATAGGCTCCAGCTTGCCTGCGACCCTGTAGAACAGGATAAAGCGGCTACAGATAATGAGATGAGATGAGACCGTTATCCATTTTTATGAACTTTCCGTTATCCATTACCGTTACCCATTTTTATGAACTTTCCGTTATCCATTTTATGTACTTTCCGTTATCCATTTTATGTACTTTCCGTTATCCATTACCGTTACCCATTTTTATGAACTTTCCGTTATCCATTTTATGTACTTTCCGTTATCCATTTTATGTACTTTCCGTTATCCATTACCATTACCCATTTTTATGAAAATTCCGTTATCCATTTTATGAACTTTCCGTTATCCATTACCGTTACCCATTTTTATGAACTTTCCGTTATCCATTTTATGTACTTTCCGTTATCCATTACCATTACCCATTTTTATGAAAATTCCGTTATCCATTTTATGAACTTTCCGTTATCCATTACCGTTATCCATTTTATGAACTTTCCGTTATCCATTACCGTTATCCATTTTATGAACTTTCCGTTATCCATTTTATGAACTTTCCGTTATCCATTACCGTTATCCATTTTATGAACTTTCCGTTATCCATTACCGTTATCCATTTTATGAACTTTCCGTTATCCATTACCGTTATCCATTTTATGAACTTTCCGTTATCCATTTTATGAACTTTCCGTTATCCATTACCGTTATCCATTTTATGAACTTTCCGTTATCCATTACCGTTATCCATTTTATGAACTTTCCGTTATCCATTTTATGAACTTTCCGTTATCCATTACCGTTATCCATTTTATGAACTTTCCGTTATCCATTACCGTTATCCATTTTATGAACTTTCCGTTATCCATTACCGTTATCCATTTTATGAACTTTCCGTTATCCATTACCGTTATCCATTTTATGAACTTTCCGTTATCCATTACCGTTATCCATTTTATGAACTTTCCGTTATCCATTACCGTTATCCATTTTATGAACTTTCCGTTATCCATTACCGTTATCCATTTTATGAACTTTCCGTTATCCATTTTTATGAACTTTCCGTTATCCATTTTATGAACTTTCGCTGCCGGGTGCAAATGTTAGCAACATCAGCATAGTGTCAGGTCCGAGCCTAGCTGTGCTGCTGACTGACTAAACTTTCTGAACTAGAAAGACACCAAGAAAACTCACTTATTCTGTTGAACGGTATCTTCCGTCAATATCATCCACATCATTCCTGTTGGATTTTATAACGTGTCTAACAGTGTTCATTCAGTTCATTCAGTTGCTAGCGTTGCCTGCAGACCAGGCGATGACACTTTGGATCCTGAAGGTCCCGGAGACGTTATGTCTGGGCTTTCAGTTTCTTCCCCGCGGTTGGTCCGCTTCAACCACTTCAGCACTTTTGTTCTGGCAAGAGTCGGCGCAGCGTGTGCGGTAGCAATTCCATTCCAAGTCCATATAATGCGGACACCGGCCGAAGATTCTAGAACAGAATGCGCTGCTCTGTAGCCTACGGAAAGTGTAGCTACTATGTATTTTTCGCTGTTAACGTTTTAAAATTAAAATTGACAAATTAGGTGAATGTCTACGTATGTGTTACGGCTTTGTAAATAATAATGTAGAACTTTTTTTCTAGATCTATTTTTTTCCATTGTCCCGGGATTGGCCCAGATATGATGATTTTGTGTCCCGATGACATTTTTTATGGTCCCCGGGACACCGTTAGTTTCGAGCGCTGTGTGCAAGGCGCCGTTTCTCTTTCTGATGGGGTGAGTTTATTAATCTAAGGCTGTGTGGTTATTTTTGCATGTAACGGAGAGTGTTGTGGTTTGGTTACATGAAACTAGTGTTGTGTTAGTTGTGTCATCATCGTGCTATCTTTCTTTCTAACGGTGTGAGTAATTTTTCAACCACAAAACGTTAAAGTATACTTTAGGACTTATTTTTGTACTTCATAATTGTTTTGGGCATACTTTGCATGGAAGGAAAATTGACGTGGTGATCTTTGTTTACATGAAAGTAGTATTGTGCTAGCTAGTAGGGGGTAGGGCTTTCCTTAATGTCATGCAGATGAGCACCATTATGTGCCCGCCCTACACCCAGAGTAGCTGAGATGGAAAACTTTGAGGGCGATTTTCTCCCTTTTCTGTTTTAAGAGGTATGCACTTTCAAAAGGCCACACATTCTTCAAATATTGTCAGATCTCCACATGGAAGGCATCATTGGAAAGCTTAGAAACTGTACTTTCTGAATCTGTCAATAACTCAAAATGCCCCTGGGCAGACATTTGTCCCGGGATAACGTTATCTGACACATATCAGTAATATCACTTGTAAAATACCTGCACACTCATACCGTCATTCTGTGCACACTGTATACTTTATATTTATTTATCTATTTCATACTTGACTTACCTGGATTACTTTGCACTATGCACTTATTGCACCATTTTTTTTTGTTGTATACGCTTATCATCTGTTTTGTACTATGAGAGCTAAGTGAAACTGGAGTCAAATTCCTCGTGTGTCCCCACATACCTGGCAATAAAAGTGTTTCTGATTTCTGAAACATTTAATTTCATTATTTTTTAAGCCATTTCTGGTCTACAGCATTTATTTACACGTGCCTAAGACTTTTGCACAGTACTGTACATCTTTACATGCACATTAACAAGAATCTGATTATTAGCTCATTTTTCAGCAGTGTTCATGTTTACAGAGTGCCAACACTGCTAACAAGAAAATCCCAGCAGGGAGGGAGAAAAAACAGAATTTTACTTTGAAAGCAGAAAGAGACGGGGGGCACACAATTCTGATATGACTGCTGTTTTTGGAAAAAAACAAACAAACAAACCACCCAGCGCCTCTGTTTTTTGCAGTGAGAGACGAGGTCACAGTCCCACCCACTCGTTTCATACTGGCTCACAAGCCTGAGACTCATGAATTAACAGACATGGTTAAAGCCAGTGTGAAGTGAAAGTGACCGCTACCAGAAGCAACTGTGTTTTCACATCCTGCATCCTTTCCCCTTTAGTGAATTACATGATCTGCCAGGCTGCTTGAGCTTAAAAAGTAGCAAAGCAGCTAAACTACAGATGTTGCAACCTTGGTATACTATAATGTCTTTTATACAGTGGTGCTTGAAAGTTTGTAAGCCCTTTAGAATGTTCTATATTTCTGCATAAATATGACCTAAAACATCATCAGATTTTCACACAAGTCCTAAAAGTAGATAAAGAGAACCCAGTTAAACAAATCAGACAAAAAAATTATACTTGATCATTTATTTATTGAGGAAAATGATCCAATATTACATATCTGTGAGTGGCAAAAGTATGTGAACCTTTGCTTTCAGTATCTGGTGTGACCCCCTTGTGCAGCAATAACTGCAACTAAATGTTTCTGGTAACTGTTGATCAGTCCTGCACACCGGCTTGGAGGAATTTTAGCCCATTCCTCCGTACAGAACAGCTTCAACTCTGGGATGTTGGTGGGTTTCCTCACATGAACTGCTCGCTTCAGGTCCTTCCACAACATTTCCATTGGATTAAGGTCAGGACTTTGACTTGGCCATTCCAAAACAATAACTTTATTCTTCTTTAACCATTCTTTGCTAGAATGACTTGTGTGCTTAGGGTCGTTGTCTAGCTGCATGACCCACCTTCTCTTGAGATTCAGTTCATGGACAGATGTCCTGACATTTTCCTTTAGAACTCGCTGGTATAATTCAGAATTCATTGTTCCATCAATGATGGCAAGCCATCCTGGCCCAGATGCAGCAAAACAGGCCCAAACCATGATCCTACCACCACCATGTTTCACAGATGGGATAAGGTTCTTATGCTGGAATGCAGTGTTTTCCTTTCTCCAAACATGACGTTTCTCATTTAAACCAAAAAGTTCTATTTTGGTCGTATCCGTCCACAAAATATTTTTCCAATAGCCTTCTGGCTTGTCCACGTGATCTTTAGCAAACTGCAGACCAGCAGCAATGTTCTTTTTGGAGAGCAGTGGCTTTCTCCTTGCAACCCTGCCATGCACCCGATTGTTGGTCAGTGTTCTCCTGATGGTGGACTCATGAACATTAGCCAATGTGAGAGAGGCCTTCAGTTGCTTAGAAGTTACCCTGGGGTCCTTTGTGACCTCGCCAACTATTACACGCCTTGCTCTTGGAGTGATCTTTGTTGGTCGACCACTCCTGGGGAGGGTAACAATGGTCTTGAATTTCCTCCATTTCTACACAATCTGTCTGACTGTGGATTGGTGGAGTCCAAACTCTTTAGAGATGGTTTTGTAACCTTTTCCAGCCTGATGAGCATCAACAACGCTTTTTCTGAGGTCCTCAGAAATCTCCTTTGTTCGTGCCATGATACACTTCCACAAACATGTGTTGTGAAGATCAGACTTTGATAGATCCCTGTTCTTTAAATAAAACAGGGTGCCCACTCACACCTGATTGTCATCTCACTGATTGAAAACACCTGACTCTAATTTCACCTTCAAATTAACTGCTAATCCTAGAGGTTCACATACTTTTGCCACTCACAGATATGCAATATTGGATCATTTTCCTCAATAAATAAATGACCAAGTATAATATTTTTGTCTCATGTGTTTAACTGGGTTCTCTTTATCTACTTTTAGGACTTGTGTGAAAATCTGATGATGTTTTAGGTCATATTTATGCAGAAATATAGAAAATTCTAAAGGGTTCACAAACTTTCAAGCACCACTCTCTCTGTCTGTGTGTGTGTATATAAATAAAAAATAACGGGGTGGCACAGTGGTGTAGTGGTTAGCACTGTCGCCTTATAGCAAGGTGGTTCTGAGTTCATGCCCAGCTTGTCAAGTTAGCAAGAAACCACAAAGTGCAAACTCTTCCACTCTGAAGACTTTCCCACGGCACAAAACTGACTTTTTATTCCAAAGTGCTGACACGAGAGACTCTTTCCATAAATGTTAAACAAATGCATCTTACAGAAAACATCAACATTTCAATGACGAGATTTTTTTTCCTTTGTTAAATAACAGGCTTTTAAAAGATATACAGGACTATGTTCAAGGCTTAGGCACCCTATTTTTTTCAGACAAACTTTAAAACAAAACAAACAAACAAACAAACAAACAGTTTCTATCCCAAAGCAATCATGGCTTTAAACTCAAGTGTGCAATAGAACTATTCTTGGCCCTATCCCCAATGTGCAATTTGTGTATATTATAATATTTTATATATATATATATATATATATATATATATATATATATATATATATATATATATATATACACTGTATTGTTTTGTTCGCAATGAACTGTGCTAAACCCTCACAATTATAAAGTTAACGCTGTTTTATTTTTTAAAATGCAGCAGGGCAATAAAATACCCACAAAAACACTTTTTGCTTTTTGCATAAAGCACGCACATCTGTTCACTCCCGCTCCCAAAAACATGAAAAATATCCCTTTAAAGCTCATAGGCAACGGTTTTCAATTTACACACATTTGAAACTTTATATGTTAAAAAACCCTCTGTAATTTTCTTCTGGTCCCAAGAAGTATTGTTAATAAGTAATAATTAAAATAAGTTAGTGCGGATCACGGCGAATTTCCGTTCGACTATTTTCGTGACCACTTGGTGTGTGACGACATTCAAGACAAACAAACCGCTTGAGTTGAGTCCACTTCCGTTTACTTACATTGCCGTTCGGCTTGAGTGCAGACGTGCGTTCGGGAATTTCCAAAGAAAAACCCCATGCCTTATTGTTGTGCAGTGAACTGTAACAACGGGACCGGTTCAGGAAGAAGGTTTTACCTTTTTCTGAGAGAGGAGAAGAGGCGGAGAGAGTGGATTGGCTTTTTCCGGAAGAGGAGAAGAGGTGGAGTGAGTAGGTTGGCTTTTTTCTGAAAAAGGAGAAGAGGCGGAGCGAGTGGGTTGGTTTTTTTCCGGAAGAGGAGACGAGGCGGAGAGAGTGGATTGTGGGCGTGAAGCCAGAGGGTTGGTTTTTTTTTTCCGGAAGAGGAGACGAGGCGGAGAGAGTGGATTGTGCGCGTGAAGCCAGAGGGTTGTTTTTTTCCGGAAGAGGAGACGAGGCGGAGAGAGTGGATTGTGGGCATGAAACAAAATCAAGCACTCAAAGAAGAAACGGAGCAGCAACGCTCAAGCAAAAAGGAGAAGATTGGAGGTAAACTTTTTTACTTTTGCTTGCAATTGACAAGTCAAGAATCCTGAGGGATCCTGTACAATCATTGTGGAAATGAGACAAAGGGATATTTCCTCGCTTAGAGTCGGCTATAAATAGTATAATGCCGCGGATGGCAGGCTAATGTGGCCTACCGGCGCACTGTCCAGTAATCGTTCCCTATATCCACTAGGGAGGGCGGTTTAATTAATCTTCAAAAGGGCTCTTATGTAGTATTACGACGAAAGTAGGAATATATCATAATTACCAGGATAAATCGTTTGGGTGCGAGTCTTGTTGAGGTCCGGGGTCACCGCGATCAGAGTCGGCCGAGTCGCTGTCCAATTCCGAGGCCGCACGGTCAAACCAGTGAGCCACATTCACCGATTGCTTCGCAACGGCCACAGGTTCATACATATATGGCTTCACCTCTCGATATTCAATTTGGAGAGTTCCTACTTCAAAATCGCTATCAGACATTTTACACAACCTCTCACGACCAAAGTCCGTACACGTGTGCTCGGTTCGCAGGTAAACACAGAGCTGCTCCCGGTCTGTTTGCCTTGAATGACGTCACGACGACGGTCCCCTGGCGGTGAAAGTGCGCATAAGTGAGATGTAAACAAACCTTCGGAAATTGGACAAAGCAGTATATTTTAACCGTTTTATTCAATTTTAGGGTGCAAATTAGACACCAGGAAGACTGAATTCGCTTTTTGGGTCGTTCTTCTAGACAATAAAGTTGATATTCTACGTTTCACCTCCGACCCTTGCCTATGACCTTCAAGGTCCGTTTAGAACAGATAAAAAATGTGCGATTAATCGTGAGTGGACAATAATGCAATTAACTTGCGATGAAATATTTTAATTGATTGACAGCCCTAATATATCTCACACCCCCCACACCACCTGATATCCTAAACTTTTCTACTTAACTATAGATTAGAGGTGAAAAAACTCGAGACAAGCTCACAGATGGACTTTGCAGTCATAAACACTGAGTAGTCGTGTTAGCAGCTCATAACCTTGAGCCAACTCGGCTCAATCGCAAGGCAAGAAATGCAAAACTTGATGGTTTTAAAAAAATGATACATTATTAAGGAAACTAATCAATCAATGGGTCACCCCTTCACTACCTACTTGTAAGATTTACAAATCAGTCATGCTACAACACCTTTCTAGCAAACAAAATTCAAGTAAACGCTTTATGGCGTGAAAAAGGACGAGTATTAAAGAAATACGACTACTAAATCACGTAGGCTCAGTTTTCTTCCTGTCAGACTAAACAAGATGGAAATGTTGCCAACATCTGACTTTTTTCCAGTTCAGATTATTGCTACATGTGAACACACTCAGTTCTCCATCACAGGGAGAAATATATGCACATGTACAAGGAAAACGCTTATACAACTGTATAACGTATGTGCAACAGACCCCGCGGTGAAGAGCTGTCCTGCCCCACTTGTCTCTGGCTCCCACATTGGCTCCTTTGCTGATCAGGAAGTAGACACAGTCCGTGTGGCCGTTCAGTACCGCCAGCATCAGAGGAGTTCTGTTACAATCACAATCACGCCATCAATCAGTACAAAATTCATTCAACATATGACTAATACTTCAACTTAGCATGTCTGTGTGTCACTCACTGTCCATTCCCGTCATGGACGTCGACGGCTGAGGGTGGGCCAGTGTTGCTGATGAGGAGGCGGAGACATTCTGAGTGACCGTTCATGGCTGAGACGAAACAAGGTCCGGGATTAGAGCAGGCAGAAGAGGGAAAGAAAAAAAAAAGCACAATGCATGAAATTGAAACATGGACTGATATATGTGCTTGGTAAATTCTGTCATCAGGGACACAGACATGTTTAAAAATCTCAAAAACACTGCTGTACCTGATGCACACTTGCATCAGCAGCACACATACTAACTAACATGCTACTAATTAAATATTAGGACAGTTAGAACAACTGGAAATGATGACTGGGAAAAAAAATATATATATGATATACGAAAAGCCAGAGAACAACTCCTATATGTGTATCATCCACACATCACATCACATTATCTCTAGCCGCTTTATCCTGTTCTACAGGGTCGCAGGCAAGCTGGAGCCTATCCCAGCTGACTACGGGCGAAAGGCGGGGTACACCCTGGACAAGTCGCCAGGTCATCACAGGGCTGACACATAGACACAGACAACCATTCACACTCACACTCACACCTACGGTCAATTTAGAGTCACCAGTTAACCTAACCTGCATGTCTTTGGACTGTGGGGGAAACCGGAGCACCCGGAGGAAACCCACGCGGACACGGGGAGAACATGCAAACTCCGCACAGAAAGGCCCTCGCCGGCCCCGGGGCTCGAACCCAGGACCTTCTTGCTGTGAGGCGACAGCGCTAACCACTACACCACCGTGCCGCCGTGTATCATCCAGAGACTGTAAAAATAACAGACAAAGCTTCTTCGGCGTCACTCATAGGATTTCTGAAGAACGGGTTTGAAGCTCAAACAAGGAGGCTACGGGTGTCGCCATCTTGGCAGCACCTGACCGCCCAACTCCCAGCTAGTCCATAAATGGAGAAAGGGGCGGGGAAAGTGAAGCCTGGCTGCTGGAATAATACGGATGGAACACGCCTACTAACCTCGAAACCAACAAGCTACTGGCTAAACTAAAAGAAGCCGCTCCATAAGATACAGACCATAACCTCAAAAAAAAAAAAATATCAACAGATCTATAAAATGGTCTCGTCTCGTCTTCATCCGCTTATCCGGGGCCGGGTCACGGAGGCAGCAGTCTGAGCATGGAAGCCTAAACTTCCCTCTCCCCAGACACCTCAGCCAGCTCCTCGGGAAGAACACCAAGGCGTTCCCAGGCCAGCCGAGAGACATAGTCCCTCCAGCGTGTCCTGGGTCTTCCCCGGGGCCTCCTCCCAGGGGGACATGCCTGGAACACCTCCCCAGGGAGGCGTCCAGGAGGCATTCGAAAGAGATGCCCGATAGGGTGGTCCCGAAATGTATGGGAAATTTATTTTTTTTTTTTTACCAAAAAACATTCCGACCACCCTACCATTTTTTACATAGGCTAAAAGAAGGCAACAAGCAAAATTTCAGAAAAATTGGTTAATATTTAGAGGTGCTACACGAGGTTGCAAATCGGGTTAAGCCATTAATATTAGTTGGTGCGTAGACTGTTGCAGAGAAGATCTCAAACCCCCAAAAAGTCACAGTTCTAGAGGGAATACGCCACTTCTATGAAAAAGAAGAGGCAGGAAGAGTTTATAGACTGATAGAAGGTTAACTTTCATGCGCTCAGGCAGGGGTGGGCAATTATTTTTTTTCCATGGGGCCACATGAAAAACAGAAAATTTTGTGGAGGGCCGGACCAAAAGGCTGAACTAAATTCTGCATAATATTAATTGTATTTCTTTATATAAAGCAGTAAATAACATTGTTTTTACAAGCTAAGACTGGTAAGAGTATGGAAAAAACGAGGTTGCCTTACAAAAAATGTCATTTATTCAATCAGATTTCCCAAAACAGTGGTTAACAAAATGTGAACGTTTGTACCTTTTTTTTTTTCAGTCACATTCACCCCGAAACACAATAAAGACATCACAATATTGTCTTTCTACTCCAAATATCAAACAAGATACATCATATTATAATAATGATGCCGTGTAGGTATCAGATCTACAGATCGGCTCGGGCTCCGGCGCCTGCTGGTGACATCACACTATGTGATTGGCTGGACCGTTTGAAGGATGACGTACAAGTTTGTGGTTGGTCTGGACAAATTACGGAAGTAGTTATCGCGGGATTAGGTTTCGTGGGATTTCATGTCGCGCGCATTGCGTTTTTGTTGAACACAACTTCAAAATAAAAGCACTACACATTCAGTCCATGCATGAGGTAAAATTAGAAAATATGTTTATTTTGTAATTTCTAATTAACCTTACGCGGGCCGGTCAGAATGAATCAAAGGGCCGGATGCGGCCCGCGGGCCGGAAAATGCCCAGGTCTGCGCTAAGGGGTTCTTAAACAATGAGCACTGATCGTAATATGCTGATGAAGTTGTGAATGTTTTTCTTTCTGTTTTTCAGATGGCTAGCAACAGTAACACAAATAGCACCGGTGGTGCAAAGCACAAAACCAGAAAGGACAATCATGTTTGGTTAATTGGTCCCACTTCCAAGGAACTGTCTGGGAGAAAGCTTCCTTCTGCTCGGGAAGTCCTTAGTGTGTTCTTTTATCTCCACAAGATACCATAATACCGAAGGGTTTAGAAAATCACAGACAAGTAATAGCTATTGTTACTTTGAACACAGGAAGTTATATTACTGTATTGTTTGTATTAATATGAAACAGTTAATAAGCCACATTATTTTATATTGTGTCTTGAGTGAAAACTTTAATGGCTTTGTGGCACCTCTAAACATTGTTCAATCTCAACCAAATTTCGCACGATAACTTCTTTTAGGCAATGAAAAAAAGGTAAGGTGGTCGTAATAAAATCCTAAAAAAAAAATTTTGGGACCACCCTAATGCCCGAGCCACCTCAGCTGATTCCTCTTGATGTGGAGGAGCAGTGGCTCTACTCCGAGCTCCTCCCGAGTGACTGTGCTTCTCACCCTATCTCTAAAGGCCAATTTATGCTGACAACGCAGTCCTCGCAGACGGCGTCGCAGAAGGCGTCTGCGTAGCCCCCCCACCTTCGCAGACGCCCTGCGCGCACCTCCCAAAAACTGTGACCACCGCAGAAGCCTCGCAGACAGCGTCGCAGACAAGAGGGCTCTGATTGGTCCACTCTACATCCGCTGTACACGCACTTCCGCTTCCCTACTTTCCCGGTTTGGTTTGTTTTCATGACCGCCATTTTTAAAAACACAAGCGAAGATGGAGCAGCACGAAGAGCGGTTGATCGAGGAAGTGAGGAAGTACGGACATCTATACGACTCCAGTTCTAGTCATTATAAGTAACCGGAGGATAAACACTCCACTAACCACACCCACCAACTACTCCTAGCGATTTCGCGACTTCGCGCCCCCTTGCGTTGTGGCAGTGAATAACATCGCGCACGCCTATTACTCCCCGCTCAACGATAAATTACAACTGTCTGTGAAAAGCTATCTGCAAAAGCCTTGTCGCAAGAGCATGCAGAGGCCCTGATGCTTGGTATCATCTAAAGAAAGTAGTCTAGAGCCAAGGACATGCACTACACAACGACAGAATGGACAATCAAGCTTGTTCTTGTGCAACCTGCGATCCTGAAAAAAGTTAACAATAAATCGGCCTTTTCTTAAAGCGAGACGGCCTTTCGATTTCATAAAATCGGTGAAATTTAGTTCCCTCTGAAATTTGGTCACTGTGATACATGTTTGTTTCTGTAATATCTCCAAAATATCAGGTCATTCTGTTCTGTGGCTGGGAAGTTATTTAATTTGATGGGATTCCTGAGCAAATAATGTGCATAAAATCGCTCGCTTTGCGCAGTCAAGCAGACAGAGGAAGTCCGTGTGTGTGCGCATGCGCAGGTTTAGCTTTGACCGTGCACTGACAGTTCCATCATTCTGTCGCTAAACGAACAGTTGATCACACCGAGGTGCTCGCTGACCGCCGATATTTATTAGTTTGGTCCTGCGTTTCCTTTCCTTCGTATAGAACATCACGTCTTTTCTTCTCGCTTTCCGTTACTGTAGTCGGTCTTTCACGTTTCATTCGCACACACACACACGTCCTCCATTTTTCTCTCCTGTTTCAAATGTGTATCCCACAATGCCTTGTGCAAACAGGGAAAGCCCACCACGTCATGCGTGATGTAGTATCTTGAATTGGGTCATGGTGAAGCAGGAAAAAATAGCGGAGAATTTATGGCCACGTGGCCTTAAATTCATTAATTGTTCTATTTAAAAAAGCTAATAAAATTGGAAGTCTGTGATTCGAATTCGGTAACTTTCGTTCCACTAAACAAAAACGATTGGGTGTCGGGGAAAATTCTTTCTCTGACCTACACTTAAACTCTAAAAGGCAGTATAGCTTTAATAAACTTTCATGAAAATTTGTACTGCCTCCATTTGCTTCTCTTTAGCTTTCAGCAGTCTCTAAAAAGAGAGCTCTGATTTCTTGTTGAATCTATTTATAAGCCAATCGCACGACAGCTCTTTCCCATTTTAGATCTGTTTTTGTGGCATTAGTGCTGTGTTACTTCCACCTTCAGTGAAGTCCTGGTATTGGACATTATTCTGCCCTCTGCTGTCTAAACAACATAATTACAGCTAGAAAAAAAACTAAGAGATTACGCAGCCTGGTGATCATCAAAATTGATTTTTATTTTATCAATTCAAATTGTCACAAGTTGTATCGTGATTCATCATTGCACAATAAATCGTTACATGCCTACTGCTGTGAGAATGAAGTCTAAGGGTGTTTTCCTACCTGCAGCATGAATGGGCGTTCTTTTGTGTGTGTAGTCCTTAAGCAGGATGGAGGCTCCCTGGTTGATGAGCACATCCACACACTCCACATGGCCTTTAAAGGCAGCCAGGTCCAGCGGTGTGTGTCCCTGCACTGTCCGCACATCCAGGTCCAACAGGGATTGAACCAGTACCTCCAGAGCATGGTGGTGGCCGTGGTACGCCTAGAATGAACAAAACACACGATTAGGAGTTGTCCCACAGTAATGAAAGCCATGAACTGGAAAAGAAATGCTGTCATTATGTTGACTTAATATCTACTAATAAAACTAATTCATTGAAATTTTAACAGTTATTCCATGAAATCAAGTCGTACATGAGCTGATAGCCGACGAAGCGCGTAGCACCGAGTTGGCTAAAAGCCACGTACGACGAGATTGAGTGGAATAACTTTTATTATATCCACATTCACTGGGTATGAGCAATCATGCACTCTGATTGGCTACTCTACTACTAGACTATCAGCTCATATACCGTGAGTAGAGAAAAACAAAATGGCGGAGAGTGCTGCTGAACCAACTGAGGACGAAATAAAAAAAACCTCTACTCGAAAACAAAACCTCCAAAAATACAAAAAAACAAACAAAAAAGCGACAAATAATGGAATAAAAGTATTTGATGGTAAGAACGTATTTTTATTTTTCAAGAATTATTATTAAAGCTTTTTTCACAAATTGCTACTGTCATTTCGCCGGTTTGTGTAAAATTTTTATCTATCAAATTTGCAAAAAATAAAAATGCTCCGTTTCTCGAAATCCAGTGAATGTGGATAGAATAAAAAACAAACAGTTATTCCAGTCAACCTTGTCGTACGTGGTTTATAGCCGACTCGGTGCTACGCGCCTCGTTGGCTATCAGCTCATGTACGACTCGATTTTGTGGAATAACTGTTAAATAATTCTTATCCTGCACACTATTTCCCAAACAGTAAATAAGCCACATTTTTGCAATTCATCTGAGACATATACACCCACTGTCCACTTTATCAGCAAAACCTGTATTCCTGCACATTTATGTAATCAGCCAATCACGTGGCGACAACAGCACAATGAATGAAATCATGCAGATACAGGGTGAGAGCTTCAGTTAACGTTCATATCAAGCATCAGAATGGGAGTAATGTGACCACACTGACTGATTATTGGCACGGCTGCTGGTGCCAGATGGGATGGTTTGAGTGGTTCAGAAACTGCTGATCTCCTGGGATTTTCATGTACAACAATCTAATGGTGTGATGAACACTGACGCGAGACAGCTCAGAGAAGAATGATCAGAATGGTTTGAGCTGACACAAAGGCTATGGTAATCACTCTTTACAACCGTGGTGAGTAGAAAAGCATCTCAAGAATGCACAGTATGTCCAATCTTAAGGTGGATAGGCTATAAAAGCAAAAAAAAAAAAGAAAAAGCACACTGGGTTCCACTCCTATCAACCAAGAACATGAATCTGATGTTACAGTGGGTACAGGCTCACCAAAACTGGACAGTTCAAAATGGGAAAAATGAGCTATTAAACTTAAACATGTCAGGGTTTCTGTACCATAGACACTTTCTCATCAAGTAAATTAAATGACTGAGCTGGACCTTTTAAATCCATTTAAGCTTCATTTTCACTCACTGCTAAGTGCAAAGGGCTGATGGGAGCCTGACCATCGGTGTCATTCAGGATATCGGTCCCAGATGTCTCCATAAGCTGAGGACGCACACAGAGCATCAGGAAAAACTGAAATACTCTTAGACACGCTTCGGAAATCAATGCACACATTAGACAACCAAAGTTGAAAATGAATTATGGACAAGAGCCAATGAATTCAGCTCTCCACTTGGGGGCGTTGTTGTACAACTCATTGATAAAGGGCAGAATCCTGGTCAGCACTTTTATTCTGTAATGTTGTGGTCATTCCTGCGGATGTGAATAAGATTTCATACTAACTTACCACATCCAGCGGTGTTTCACTGGCAATCTGCAGGAACAGAAACATGGCTCAGTAACAGCCTGCTGAAAAAAATGGACTGTGTGTATATGAGAGAGCGAGCGAGCGAGAGAGCGTGAGAGTGACAGAGAGAGCAAGTGAGAGTGTGAGAGCGCACGCAACAGCGACAGAGTGAGAGAGTGACAGTGCAAGAGCGAGAGAGAGAGAGCGCGACAGAGAGAGTGAGCGCAAGTGAGAGACAGAGAAAGCGAGTGAGAGCGCAAGAGCGACAGAGTGAGTGCAAGTGAGAGAGAGAGAGAGAGAAAGTGAGAGCGAGTGAGAGAGCGCGAGAGCGACAGTGAGAGCGCGAGTGAGAGACAGCATGCAAGAGAAAGTGTGAGAGAGCGACAGAGTGAGAGAGAGCACACGAGAGTGAGTGAGTAAGAGGGAGCGTGAGTGAGAGAGAGACACAGAGAAAGAGAGCGAGTGAGATTGCGCAAGTGACAGTGAGAGAGTGAGCAAGAGAGAGAGCAAGTGCAAGAGCGGCAGAGAACAACAGAGAACGCGAGAGAGAGCGCGAGAGCGACAGAGTGAGAGTGAGAGAGAGGGAGTGCAAGTGAGAGAGAGAGACAGAGAGAAAGCGAGAGCGAGTGAGAGAGAGCGCAAGAGCGACAGTGAGAGAGCGAGTGAGAGAGAGCAAGAGTGAAAGACTGAGCGAGTGCGCACAAGAGCAAGTGAGAGAGTGACAGAGTGTGAGTAAGAGGGAGCGCAAGTGAGAGAGAGACAGAGAGAGAGAGAGCACAAGTGACAGTGAGCGAGAGACAGCAAGAAAGAGTGAGAGAGCAAGCGAGAGACAGAGCGTGAGAGCGACAGAGAGCGCGAGTGAGAAAAAGCGAGAGTGAGTGAGCGAGCGTGACAGTGAGAGAGAGAGGAAGATGCTGACCAGTTCGAGGCAGAGGCGGTGACCGTAGGCTGAGGCATAGTGCACGGCGTTATAGCCCTGTTTGTCTCTGATCCCTGGATTTGCATCGTTACGCAATAAATACTCCAAACACCTGAAACACGACACACACCGAATACATTTCTATTCATTAACAAAGCATTCGATTCAGTTTTCAGGAGAGCTAAACTAATAACAATAATGGTATTACATTAGATACAGTAGGAAGATGCACTGGGGTTGATGGTCTCTGTGATAGATTAATGACCTTCCCCAGAGCGTACCCCACCTCTCACCCAGTGTCAGATAGGATTGGCTCCAGCGTCCCCTGTGACCCTGATGGATAAGTGGTACAGATAACGGATGGACTTATCTCTACCACAGAGCAGAGATGTCCATAAGCCCCAGCGACCGGCGGTTTTCTCCACCTACACAGACGGTCTGCGCCAGCTACTCGATCCCAGAAAAAAACCCTAAACCTCGCCTTTAAATGTTCAAGCGATTTATATCGTCTCTGCTGCCCAGAATTTGCTGCAAATCCAATTATTTCACCATGGAATTGTCTTCAACTCGGGTCAAACATGACCGGAAACGATACCATATCTGTTGATCGATTCTCATGCTCTGAATGGCTGAGCCAGACCACATGACCACGCCATAGCATATGTAGTTGTGTTACAGAGCCAGGCAGCGTACTACAGAAAGGAACTGAGAAAACCAATCTCTCTCACACACACACACACATCTGGAGGGAAATTTCATACACATTTTCAAAGCATTTTACAGGGAAATGGTTCGTAATTTATTAGGCGAGAGTGCACCAGAAGGCATGGAAATGAAAAACATTTCTGACCCCCTAGCATTAGTGTGCCTTTGGCACGCCATGGCTGCTTTGACCCCACAAATTCCAGAGCCACCTACTACTTTTTTTTTTTAGCTGGCTACTTGAGATTTTCTGGAGAACCCAGTGTTTGTCTGACTGAAGTAGGATTGTGCAAAACCTATCGAAGCAATTTCCATGAAACTTGGTGGAAAGGTGTAGCATGGGCCAAGGAAGAAATCATAACATTTTGGAGCGGCTCTAAAGGCCAATTTATGCTGACAACGCAGTCCTCGCAGACGGTGTTGCAGATAGCGTCTGCGTAGCCCCCCCACCTTCGCAGACGCTCTGCGCGCACCTCCCAAAAATTGTGACCACCGCAGAAGCCTCGCAGACAGCGTCGCAGACAAGAGGGCTCTGATTGGTCCACTCTACATCCGCTGTACACGCACTTCCGCTTCCCTGCTTTCCCGGTTTGTTTTCACGACCGCCATTTTTAAAAACACGAGCGAAGATGGAGCAGCACGAAGAGCGGTTGATCGAGGAAGTGAGGAAGTACGTACATCTATACGACTCCAGTTCTAGTCATTATAAGTAACCGGAGGATAAACACTCCACTAACCACACCCACCAACTACTCCTAGCGATTTCGCGACTTCACGCCCCCTTGCGTTGTGGCGGTGAATAACATCGCGCACGCCTATTACTCCCCGCTCAACGATAAATTACAACTGTCTGCGAAAAGCTGTCTGCGAAAGCCTTGTCGCAAGAGCATGCAGAGGCCTTCAGTCACGGAGATCCATGAGTTTAGTCCGACTTTCACCAACATTGCCATATACAGCATTTTACCTTGGTGGGGTTTGAATAATAATTAACCTTTTACTTTTAAAAAACACTACAGCAAGAACAAATATTAGTAACTATACTATACTACTACATCTACACAAATAAAATAAATAAATCATAATGAGTTATCTTCCGGGCGGCACGGTGGTGTAGTGGTTAGCGCTGTCGCCTCACAGCAAGAAGGTCCGGGTCCGAGCCCCGTGGCCGGCGAGGGCCTTTCTGTGTGGAGTTTGCATGTTCTCCCCGTGTCCGCGTGGGTTTCCTCCGGGTGCTCCGGTTTCCCCCACAGTCCAAAGACATGCAGGTTAGGTTAACTGGTGACTCTAAATTGACCGTAGGTGTGAATGTGAGTGTGAATGGTTGTCTGTGTCTATGTGTCAGCCCTGTGATGACCTGGCGACTTGTCCAGGGTGTACCCCGCCTTTCACCCGTAGTCAGCTGGGATAGGCTCCAGCTTGCCTGCAACCCTGTAGAACAGGATAAAGCGGCTACAGATAATGAGATGAGATGAGTTGAGTTATCCTCCTCCTCCTCCTCCTCCTCATCATGATTACCATAAACCTTCAGACTTGTTTGTGTTTGTTCACTCGCAGCTTTCTTGCTGCTGAAATTTCACTCAATTTTTAGCCATCTGGCGACTCAGGATCCAAATCTGTCATCTTTAACTTCTTTTCAGGCAGAAATCTCAAATGGTTTCCTGTTGCACTGCGCTTTGTGCCCCATAAAATACCATTTCAGATGCAGCCACAGAACATGAGCACCTCTAATAAGCGGCTGGTGAAAATAAAGCATGCCATAAACGACAGTTCTCTATTCCGAACACTTTTCGACTGTAGATCGAGCAACACAAGGATTGTTTAGCAAAAAATGTTTGGAAACTTCTATTTCAAGAACCTTGTTAGCAGTAGACCTGAGTGATAGGATTATCTGATACTGACATCATCATAAATTACGTCACGATACACTTTGTCAGTGGGGGGTTTACAGCAGCAACGAAACTGACTTCATGTTAAAACTGTTAATGTTATAGTCATGCTGTCTGTTGTTGCCCAAATGAGGATGGGTTCCCTTTTGAGTCTGGTTCCTCTCGAGGTTTCTTCCTCATGTCGTCTGAGGGAGTTTTTCCTTGCCACCGTCGCCACAGGCTTGCTCATTGGGGATAGATTAGGGATCAAATTAGCTCATGTTTTAAGTCGTTCAAATTCTGTAAAGCTGCTTTGCGACAGTGTTTATTGTTAAAAGCGCGATACAAATAAACTTGACTTTTCTCAGATATTGTGGATATTTTTGTTTGTTTTTTCAATTTCAAATATTTTTAAAAAGTACAAAAAAAAATTTAATTGTAAAATATATATATTTTTTACATTTTATTTCCCTCCTTTTCAGTGTTAAATATAATATCTCATCTCATTATCTCTAGCCGCTTTATCCTGTTCTACAGGGTCGCAGGCGAGCTGGAGCCTATCCCAGCTGACTATGGGCGAAAGGCAGGGTACACCCTGGACAAGTCGCCAGGTCATCACAGGGCTGACACATAGACACAGACAACCATTCACACTCACATTCACACCTACAGTCAATTTAGAGTCACCAGTTAACCTAACCTGCATGTCTTTGGACTGTGGGGGAAACCGGAGCACCCGGAGGAAACCCACGCGGACACGGGGAGAACATGCAAACTCCGCACAGAAAGGCCTTCGCCGGCCCCGGGGCTCGAACCCGGACCTTCTTGCTGTGAGGTGACAGCGCTAACCACTACACCACCGTGCCGCCCGTTAAATATAATTTTTTTTTTTTTAAATTAAGAATATTTTTTTTAAATACCCAAAATATAATCTTTGGCCGGCATTAAATTAAAGCATCATCATAAAAAAAATTTCAGAAAAACATATATACTGTGATCCATATCTTGTATTAAATAAACACCTCAGAGAATCATAATTTTTTTGTCATATCACCCACCCTTAGTTAGGCGACTAAAGGTAAAACACAAGAACATGAGATCAACTAATAATTAATAAAATAATATAATTCAACTAGATTATAAACAGATGTAATGATATTTTATGAAGGTTTCAATAAGTAAAGGCATCATAATGGAGGGAAAAAAGTTCATGCAGGCTACCAAAATAAATACACAATACAAAACAAGTCGCTTCTCAAACCGGACACGTTTATCATGACAAAACGTGCAATGTGTAACTCTGAATGTCAGGCTGCTGATTTCCTCCCACCGCCTGCATCGTAATGAAATCATGCGTTACTGAGGGCGGCGCTGATCGGATTACTTTAGAGATAATAGCTTCCTTGTGATTTTTTTTTCCTCTAATACATTTTCATTGTCATTGCTTTCCATCAATATTTCCTCTTATGAGCGATATTCATACATCGTGAACAATGGATTAAAGAGACAAATGTTAAATTAGGTTGAGGATCGTTGAGGAAGGACAGAGTGTATTAAAGGTTGAAGCACAGGCAGAAGTAATACTCAAGTCTAGAACTTGGACTCGAGTCCGACTCATGCCCTAATTTTAAGGGCTCGTGACTTGACTTGGACTTGAGAACTGATGACTCGGACTCGTAAATTGGAGACTCGGATGTGTTCTTTATTTTTTGTAACATGCCGTAATAATTTAGCACGAGATATTTATATCTACATTCATTTTTGTCCTAATTTTGTGCAAGAGTGCCACACCTGTGCGCGTGTGCATCAGACAGACTCTCGGGTGCGTTCCAGACAACATGCATGCCAAGAGGACTCTCGCACGCGCCGTAAACGACTCGCACCTGCACAGGATTAAGGTGCAATCAGTGCGCAGATATCAAAACGGTGAAAACACACTTAAGCCTTCGGTCACAACCGGCCGTACGTGCTCCTACGGCCGGTCTACGTGCAAAAAACGCAAGAAACGCACGGAGGGCGCGCGTGCGACGTGCTGATTTTCGAGCCGCAGAGGTTCTTTGTCATGTCAAACAAACTCTACGGGCGCTTACGTTTTTTTTCAGGTTGCAAGGCAAACTTACGGCCAACGTGCGTCTTTCTCCATAAACAAAAAAAACGCAGCGATTTGGGAAACGCCAAAAATCGCACGGCCAAAAAATCGTATGTCCGGTTGTGACCTAGGCTTTAGGGTAGTATCTCACTGGGCTGCGACAGCCTGCGACTAGTTGGAGACACAATAATTGCAATAAAATATGCGAATTTTCACTTGGAATCACACCGAAATGATATTCGCATATTTTACCGCAATTGTTGTGTCTCCAACTAGTCGCAGGCTGTCGCAGCCCAGTGAGAAACACTCGCACTTCCTGTCTCACGGAAACCGTCTTGAGAAGGGTTCGTGACGGCTTTGCGACACCAGCGACGCATTTGCGGCAATTTTGAGAGAAATTTTGTCGCGCGAATTTTCTGAACATGTTAAAAATTTCAGCGACGAAGGAGCGACACTTTGCGACTCATGCGAGGAAATTGAGAAGCCCCGCGAATGTTTCAAGACACTTTTGAAACTCTCTCGCGAATGACGTTTGCAATTTGTCACAAGCTGTCACAGCCCAGTGAGATTCTGGCTTTACTTTGCGAAGTACTGAGCTGCGTTGCTGACACATTACCGACCCTTTTTCCTTGTTTGGTTTCCTGATCCCTGATTTCCTGTTTCTCGTCTTTGATTCTGCGATAGCCTGTTTGTGTCTCGCTCGACCTGTTGCCTGTTTCACCGTTTTACGATTTTGCCTGCCGTTCTGGATTGTTTACGTGTCTTCACTTGCATTAATAAACACACCTTCTGCATCTCTGACCGAATACTTCACACTCCCTGATAAAGAGAAGCACATTCACTTGTTCATACTAGGGATGGCGAAAACTAAAAAAAATCTTGACCGACCACTGAGCCTCATTAGCCGGTTAAAGTCGGTTAACCTATGAGTTGATGCAAACGGCGCGCCTTTTCGCGGATGCCGCCTTTTTCACGGCTGAATCGTGCAGATCCGATTTTTTTTTTTTTTGGGGGGGCGTTGGAGTGTCTGAATAATTTCATCAGAGTAAATTCTGTATTAAAATTACTAAATAAGCAAATGCCATTACAGTCCATGAAACATAGGAAGTATGAGAAGAAAACAGTAAATCAGAAAGCTGCGCACATTTGCGCAGCTTCCGCGCAAACGTGCGCAGCTTTCTGATTTACTGTTTTCTTCTCATACTTCCTATGTTTCATGGACTGTAACGGCATTTGCTTATATACAGAATTTACTTTGATGAAATTATAATCAGACACTCCAACGCCCCCCCCCCCCAAAAAAAAAAATCGGATCTGCGCGATTCAGCCGTGAAAAAGGCGGCATCCGCCAAAAGGTGCGCCGTTTGCATTCCTGTATATTAATTTGTAAGCTAAAAAGCCTGTGTCTACACTTTTCTTTCACCAAGTGGCAGCTGTCTTCAACTGGGGCGGGAGGGTGGGACATGACTGAATGGGTGTTTCTGATTTGTCAGCTGTCGTCCTTACACTGCCCCAAGCGTTTACAACACAGAATTCCAGGTTCTCCGCTCCAAAATCGGCAGCTTCAAAACGATTGATTTTTTTTTTTAACCGACAACCAAAAAAAAATTAACCGTTTGACGTTGATTTGGTCAACCATCGGTCAAACGGTCATCAGTTAACATCCCTGGTTCATACGTCATTTTCAGGAACAAACTAACGTTAATGGCGTTAAAACAGCCACCGTCAAATGGTGCGAATCAATAATGGACTCGACTCGAAATTTTCTTGAAATGACTTGGACATGAACACTGGGGGGCTCGAGACTGGACTCGGACTCGAGGTTTAGTGACTCGGCTACGACACTGGTATACGTGTACACGTGTCCTTACTTGGCGTCGGTGTCTGAGGCAGCAGTGTAGTGCAGAGGACTGCAGCCTCTCATGTCCGTGTCGTTCACACTGGCCCCTGAGCCCACTAGTGCAAACAGGCACTGATAATTACAGTTAGCTGCCGCGTAGTGCAGTGGCGTCCTGAAAACACACACGTTAATAGAATTACATTAATGGAAATGACAGCTTTTATACGATGCTCTCAGAATTGGAAGACAAGTGGTGCTGCTAGTGAACACACCTCACCCCAAAACTCACCTTCCGAACCGGTCCTTCCTGTTGAAGTCAGCTCCAGTGTTGAGCAGCAGATTTAAACAGTCGAGATTTCTGCATGAGTCAGAGAGTCGTGGTGATTTAAATTTCCACCACTCTGAATTCATTAGAGCGCTACATAAGAGACACAAAGGCCTCATTGAGCAGCTCATGATACAAACAAAACAATCAGAGTACGGCTTGGCTGGACTCACCCTCCTGCTGCGGCTGCGTGTAAACACGTCCTGCCAAAGTCGTCAGGCGCGTCGACGTCAAAACCTGAACCAACACACAAGTCAACAAGAGCTGGAAATACAAACAGTACACAAACACAGTACGATGTAAAAGTGTTAAGCACCCTACTGTTTTTTCATACAAACTTTATGACTTCTATAATCATAGCCTAATGTAGCCTGGCAAGCCAGACTAAATGTGAAGATTTAGTCTGGCCTCGCTCGTAGACATTTCTGAAGGGTGGGGGTGGAACAAACCGCTGTCTTTCAAACTGTCTCTGTGCGTATGGACCCTTTTCACGTGACGTCATGACAAACGCGGCCGCCATTTTGGACATGTACTACCAGTAGTTTACCACAGCCAACATTGAGGAACGGCAGCAAAGAAAGTGTTTATTTTCAGCAAGACTTCCATCATGCCACTATATTGTTGTGCACCTGGATGTAGTAACCATCAACAAACAAGGCAAGGGTTATCATTTTATCGGATCCCGGTAGATGCTGACCGACGGAGAAGATGGATAGCGGCATACCAGCGCTTGTGTAGTGACCACTTTGTTGGAGGTAAGACGAATAAAATTAGCCAGAAAAGGCATTACATTGCTGTTAACATTCCATTCTAGTTTACTGTAATTATGATCTGGCAGCTATTTACACCGGATCCAGTGTAAATAGCTGCCGGAGCCAACGTCCGAGGTTCCGGAGCGTGCTAGCTCGCGGCCGGCCGGAGCACGCTCCGGCAAGCTCGGACGTTGGCTCCGGCAGCTATTTACACTGGATCCGGTGTAAATAGCTGTCAGATCATAATTACAGTAAACTAGTAAATACAGTTTTCTGCATCTCGCTCCTTTTTCTTTTATGTTTGTCGCCTTCCTCGCATTCAAACCGATTCGAGCCGAAGTCCACTACATGTCCAAAATGGCGGTCGCGTTTACGAAGGTCAAGTGACTGAAAAGGGTCTATAGGCCAACGCTCTGACCAATCAGCGCAACAGTGACTGTGACGTAGTCAGAGCGACAGAAAGCAGTGGGGGAGGCCTTGAAATAAATAATTTTCCAAAATGCGTATTAATTAATAAACAGGTTCTAGATATTAAGAAGTTTGGAGATAATGACCACAAGTTTGGAGTCTGTACCACATACACTCATTTTTTTTCCAAGTGTTTTTCAAGGGTTTGCTTAAACTGTTTTTGAGAGTTTTTATTTAGTGGTGTTTGGTGAAATAATTTCCCTTAAATTTAAAATAACGGGAAAATAAGAAACGATCAAAAAGTAATGTTTCAAAGCTGTTTATTAATTCTTCGTACTGCACAAACTAGCCCCATCCTTTTGGCTACGAGCGGAGCCAGCTGGTAGATCAGACTTTTGCCATAGCCGGTCGGCAAAACAGCGAAAACGTCCTTCTTGAAAAGGAATGAGCGGAGAGCCTCTTCCTGATCATGTTTCAACGAAAACTCCAAGTTTAATTCTTCTAAAACTGATTCCAAAGCGGAGTCAAACGCACGCTGTTCACTAGCGGTAGCCATCTTTCCTGTTGTGCTTTCTCCAGCGTCGCGCAGCTTTGTCATCATCCTGCAAAAGCCCGCCCAAAGAATCCAAACAAAAACCTTGCGTTGTGATTGGCGGGCACGATTTGATGCCCGGGGTGTTTTGTTTATATGGTGCGAGGCTAGACCCACTCGCTAGGCAAAAATATTTTTGGCCGCTAGGCGGGTGGGTCTAGTTTACTAGGCTAAGCCTAATGGTTAGAGAAGCAGCTTTGGGACCAAAAAGGTCACCAGTTCGATTCCCTGGACCAGCAGGAACGGATGAAGTGCCCTTGAGCAATGCACCTAACCCCCAACTGCTCCCCAGGCTGCTCTGGATAAGAGCGTCTGCTAAATGCCTGAAATGTAATATAATTATCGAGTCAGGACAAAAACATTTTAGAGTCCAAACGTTCGTTTTCCAGCACAAAATTAAATGTTACAGGAAAAAAAAAAAGTTCGTATCTGAGCAGCATATTCCATAAGAGAGCACTTTTCAGATTAAAACAAAAAACCATAAAGGCTGCTGGGTTTTGGTGCAAAATGAAGAAGTGTGACTATCAAAGTGTCCAGAAGAACTGTGGCTGGTTCTGTAAGATGCTCAGTAAAACCTACAGCTCAGTTCCTTATCAAACTGCACTCACTGGACCTCAGACTTTTTTTTTTTTAAACCAAAGGGTCATCTCACACCAAATATTGACTTTGCTTCCTTTATTATGGCTTACTGCTTACAGTATTTTTTTTTACGTTGAAACATTTCATTCCATTATTTTTAAGCCATTTTTGGTCTCCAGCATTTCTTTATATGTGCCTAAGACTGGTGCACAGTACTGTGTATTATAAGGCCTGAATAACACGTACACCAGCTCACACTATCTACATCTCCTGTGCACTGGAGAGATCAGACTCACCAGAGGAGAGAAGCTTCCGGCAGCAGTCAGAGAAGCCACTTAGTGCAGCAAGGTGAAGAGGAAACATGCCGTGGATCCCCCGCCTGCATGGAAGACGAGACAATTCATTTCTGCCTGAGAACATTACTCACCATAGGGCTCTATTTGGTCAGAAGGTGTTGATTCATTTTATATAACGGTAGCTCTGATAATCGGGCCAGCTGTAATGTAAGAAATTAAAGAAAAGCAAGAAAGCAATGATAGAGAGAAGGAATAGCAGAAATAGAAGAAGAAGAAATAAAATGGTGATGAAAAATATGAGCGCGGAGGAAAAAGGAAAAAAAATGTTTGCATTCGTATGTTTTTAATAGACAGAAGGAATAATAAAAGAAGTAAAAGATGTAGAAATACGAGATGATGTTGAAGTATTAGCAGTAATTAGTAGCAGCAGAAGTAGTAAAAGAAATAGCAGTAGTATTAGTAGTTATTCTATCCACATTCACTGGATATGAGCAATCGCACGCTCTGATTGGCTACTCCACTACTAGGATATCAGCTCATATAGATAGTTTTCAATGACGTCACGGCATTCCGGGGAACGCCCTCCAGCCGCCATCTTGTGGGGCAAACAAAACGGACCATCGCCATTACCGGCTACGTTATCTCGGACGAATTTATGAAATTATATAGTCAGTTTTCTAAAATAAAGATCAATGTTGGCAAAGTCAAGCAAACAGAAGTATATAGATACATTAGATGACATCTCACGACAACGGTATGCAGCCAAACTGGCCTTCATTGGGGGAATTGACCCCTACGAAGTGGACAAAGATGCATTTTCAAGTGACTATGCAGGGCTGCCATCCATATCGCACCCTGATATTGTGAACTATTTCGTGAATAGTAAAAGCGCCTACACACTTGACGACCTCAAAGCATACAAGTCGCTGGAGTCATACAATTATTTAGTCTGTGGCTGGGTCCGCGAAGTCCACCGTATAAAAACAAGTGACAGTCGTGTCCTAATTACAGCCAAGGTATGTAAACATTGGAATTTTAGAGCTCTCAACACTGCATATAAATATGTGTGTGTGTATAATATCGAGTTGATTTAAGACAAATTTTACATCCATTAGTGGTATTACAGTACCATGTCAGTATAAACTTTGTAATATAATTAACTGGTATGTAGGCTTGTTACATTTTGTGTGTTATGATAAATATGACAATTTATAGGCCAGTAATAATCATATGTTTGCCGCCTTGTACTGAGCGATATTAAGTGTACATTACAATGTAAACGTACACTCAGCGGTTCCAGTTAGGCATTCTCCAGAGATTGTTTACACGATGTTTTGGTTTCCAAAAACAAACAAACACAATTGATTGTTTATTTAAACAACTTACCACTTATAAAATGATCGGAGCAGACTTTGCTGTGTTTGGAAGGCTGATAATCCTTGCGGTTGATTCTCACAAGCCATAGATTTCTCCTTTGTATGCTGAGTTTCTTTGTTTGCTCGCCTTCGTGCTCCCGTACAGTGGGAATTCCATAAAAGCTCCGCTTGACGTCATCATCTGACCTATTACGACAGCCGTAAATACAACAGGTGTGCACCATTGCTAGCTTTAAATAGCCTGCTTGGGTTCTTTTGAAGACTTTGTACTCGCGCGTTACAATGTGTGCTCAGTGACCCGTACGGTCAGCTTGACCCGCAAGATGGCCGCCACTAGGGAATCCCCGACTCTGTGATGTCATGTGAAAACTATGTATACTGTGAGTAGAGAACAACAAAATGGAGGAGCGTGTTCCTGAACCAACCGAGGACGAAATAAAAACTCCACTTGAAAACAAAACCCCAAAAATACAAATGAAAAAATATGGGATAAAAGTATTTGATGGTAAGAATGTACCTTTTTTTTTTTCAAGAATTATCGCATTTTTCATAAATTGCTACGGTCATTTCGCCGGTTTGTTTACATTCCAAGCGGAAACAATTTTGTCAGACGTTTTGTAGAAAGTTATTTATCGGATTTTCAAAAAATAACAGTGCTGTTTCTCAAAATCCAGTGAATGTGGATAGAATAAAACAGTTATTCCACTCAATCTAGTCATATATGGCGTAAATAGAAATATATATATATATATATATATATATATATATATATATATATATATAAATAAAAGAGAAAGAGAGAGAGAAGTAACAGAAGAAGTGATAAAATAGTGATGAAAAATATGAGTGGGAAGGAAAAAAATTTTTTTTTTGCTCATGTTTTTAAACAGATAGAAGAAATAATAAAATAAGGAAAAGATGTAGAAGTACAAGTAGTAGTATTAGTATCAACAGTAGAAGAAGGAAAAGTAGTAGTAATATTAGCAGCAGAAGAAGTAAAAAGTCGTACTAGTAGTAGCAGTAGTAGTACGAGGGTAAGTCAAAAAGTTCTAAGACAGATGTTATAATTTCAAAAGGAATTCAAAAGAATAAAAAAAAAAGGAATACAAAGAAGGAATTCTCCGATGGAAACATCGCTTGCAGAAGTGTTTAGACTTAAATGGAGGATATGTAGAGAAATAGCTTTGTTATTTTCATAAATAAAGATTTTTTTCAATTTGTCTTAGAACTTTCTGACTTACCCTCATAGTAGTACTAGTAGTAGAAGTAGTAAAAGAAGTAGCTGTAGTAATAGTACGATTAATAGTAGCAGTAGAAAAACTAAAAGAAGTAGCAGAAGTAGTAATAGTGGGAGTAAAAGTAGCAGCAGTAGTAACAAGTGTTGCCAGGCAAAACCAACCTCGCCCGGTAGCACTTATGAAGAATATGAAGGAAGATCTCATCTCATCTCATTATCTGTAGCCACTTTGTCCTTCTACAGGGTTGCAGGCAAGCTGGAGCCTATCCCAGCTGACTACGGGCGAAAGGCGGGGTACACCCTGGACAAGTCGCCAGGTCATCACAGGGCTGACACATAGACACAGACAACCATTCACACTCACATTCACACCTACGCTCAATTTAGAGTCACCAGTTAACCTAACCTGCATGTCTTTGGACTGTGGGGGAAACCGGAGCACCCGGAGGAAACCCACGCGGACACGGGGAGAACATGCAAACTCCGCACAGAAAGGCTCCCGCCGGCCATGGGGCTCGAACCCAGACCTTCTTGCTGTGAGGCGACAGCGCTAACCACTACACCACCATGCCGCCCTCCCGTAACATCATTAACAAAAAAAATGTTTTAAAAAAAATGTTCGCTTACTCCGTAACAGGTGAGGTACTTAATAATAGTTGTAGTAGCAGAAGCATTAGAAGAAGACAAAAAAGAAATAGTAGAAGAAGAAAGCAGGCTCGAAGAAATGTCATAAAAAATAATTGAGGTGGGAGTAAATGACCAAAAAAAAAAAAAAATCATGTGCTCCTAAATTCTTTTTTTGCTCCAGCATCCCTTGACTTGCAAGCGACGTCAAAGCAAAACAGAAACCCGGATGTCGGCCATGTTGGTGGATATACAAACGCAGGGTTAAGCGATGTTCCATAGAAAACAGCCACGCGTGCGCGACTCTCTTTGTTTTTCCACTGCTTTAAGCGTTCTTTTAGCTCTGCCATATCTTTGTGCTGTATATGGTTGCGGTCACAATAGTACTCGAGACCGTGGCACGTTCCGATTTTTTCGAATTCTGTCTGTAATCGGAAAGAGAGCGAGGAAACTCTGAGGTTTAGTACGGAGAGGAGACGAGCACGGCTGAACAACATCGGCAGGGCTGATCTAACAGAGGTAAAACCAAAAACAGCTCGTGTTTGCAGTGATCATTTTAACTCAGGTGAGATTCAAAAGCTTTCTCGATAATATCATGGAAGAATTTTATTTCGTGTTGCTAGAATTTTGCTATAAAATGAGCGTTCTCTCTTGTCATCATTCACTTTAACACGTGTATTACCATTTCGCTTCTACAAGCGCCTGCAAAATTATACGATAGAAACAATCCAGACTGGGCACCCGCTCAGAACATGGGCTGTTTCGTCCAAGGTCAGACTTGATTCTTCGGCAGCTGAACCAGATACGTAGAACGCGATATCTGGGTACTCGATGGTCAGTAGAAGCGTCTTATCTTCAGAAAAGTCTGACTTTTTTTTAATAATATGGGTCAAAACTACACATATCTATCTTCTCTTTGTATCGAATCTTCACTCGACCGTTCAAATCGTGGTAATACTGAGAAAATTCAGCATTGTTTACATCAGTGATTCCCAACCACTGTGCCGTGGCACATTAGTGTGCCGTGAGAGATCATCAGGTGTACTGTGGGAAATTATCCAATTTCACTTAATTGTTCTGAAAATTATTATTTATTTACTGCAAATAATTTGTCTTCGTTCGTCTATGCCAGCGACGTATCGTGACAGGCAGAACAATTAAATATTCTTCCACTAGATGGCAGCAGGTAGCTAATTAACCTGTGTATCTACCTGTTGCCACTCAAACAATAGAATTAGTAATGCTTCGGGGTGTGACAGCGGTGATCGCGATGGATAAATATTTGAAAAGAAAAAGTAAACAATCCAAACTGGGTCCTGGAGAAAATTCTGACCCAGATGAAGGCCCTAGTATGAGTAGAGGTCAGAAGAAAGCAAAAAAAAAAAAAAAGTGATTTTCCACAACCTATCTATGCGAGCTGGGCTTTTCAAGTGTGACTGCTATAAAAACTAAAAAAGGAGAGTGACTCAGAGCTGTTGAGGAAGATCTTTGTGTGTGTCTTTCTTCAATTCCTGCGAGTATATCAGCTTTGTGTTCAACTAAACAGGCCCAGGTTTCACACCGAGTAAGTAAATTGTGAGTAAATTGAGACTAGATGATCACTATATTTCATTATATATACTTTTTGTGACATTTTTGTTTGGTGGTGTGCCGTGGGATTTTTCGAATGTAAAATATGTGCCGTGGCTCAAGAAAGGTTGGGAAACACTGGTTTACAGACACGCTTTCAGCGGCTGCCGTCCTAGTTGCTTTGTAGATCCACCATCATGGCGGACGCTCACGACGTAGCACATTTTGATCACATGATTGCAAGTCATCTACACAGTACACTCTCTGAACGGTGTAAAAGGGTCACCTGTACACCTGCTCATGCACATATACACAAATCAGCCAATCATGATGTGGAAGCAGTGCAATGGAAAAATGATCAGCACTAATTTGAGCTGACTGAATACTACGGTAACTCAAATAACCACGCGTGACCACTGTGGTGAAGAGGAACGCATCACAGAACAAACAAGTTGAATCTATCCAGTTTCTGAGAGTCTGTGCACACTAAAGCCTCAGATTCCTGTTGCTGGATGACACGAGTGTGGTCTTGTGCTGTTATAGCCCATCCCTGTCAATGTTCGGCATGTCGTGTGTTCCGAGATGCTTTTCTGTTCACCATGGTTGTAAAGGAGTGTTTGAGTTACTGCTGTCAGTTTGTGCCAGTCTGGCTATTCTCGTCTCCACGTACACCCTGAGCAGAACATTAAGCTAAACCTTGTGCCTGTTTGTTCAATTTAAATCCCACTTCATCCCAGGGAACTGTGGGACCGTGAGCAGGTCGAGACGATACCAAACTAGGCAGTCTTTCTGGAGAAACAAGACCCTCCCAAGTCAAATCAGCTTCAGTGTCTTTTCAACAGAGGTGGACAGTAACGAAGTACACTTACTTAAGTACTGTACTTAAGTACACTGAGTATCTGTACTTTACTTGAGGTTTTTTTTTTTTGGAAACTTATGACTTTAACTTCACTACATTTGAAAGGCAAATATTGTACTTTTCACTCCGCTACATTTCTATCAAGGTCCTTGTTACTCGTTACTATGAAGCAGATTTGAAAGTGGATGTTTTTTTTTCTTCCTAAAACGTGATTAGTTTTTTCGCAGGTGACACTGAGACAGCCCGTCAGTAATCACTAGGGTCACGTCACATCTACAGACCGTATAAAATCAAGTTCAATTCTTTCTCTGCAGCATTATTTGAACACGATCAGTTGATGGCAGAATGGAAGGAGGCGGTTCATCTGGAGAATGCACGCACTCAGGGCCATACCTAGAACCCGTGTTTCAGTTTTCCAAAAGGATTAAAGATTCGTTTCATTTTAAATGTTTGTCAAAAACGAACCACATCACGGCCTACAAAAACTCGCCGTCCAACCTGTGGAAGCATATTGAGGTAGATAAACGTTTTATTCCAAGAGAAAGCTTGCAAAGAAGTTGTGTGTGCTTTTAGAGCTAGCGATAACGCTACAATAGCTATGCAGTCTGGTTAGTCAAATGACTTTCTGTGGATTTGCCCACCAAGTTGCCATCGCCTTGTCCACGGCTAACGTTTACACATAGCTAGTTAACTTGGACACTGTTAGTTAGCATGTAAAAACGGGGTTACGCTAACACGAATAACGTTAACTTATCTGAAGTCCTTTCAGAAATATGTTTTAGCATAATCTTGCCAAATAAACAGAATGTAGAAATCTTTCTTTTCTAGTAGCGTTAGCTACCCAATATGATTTCGAGTTTGAAAAGAGTTTGCTAGCATGTCAGGTGGAGCTTTACTGACTTGCTAGCCTAACGTTAAACCACAATGATGGCACAGCATGCGTTCATTTTGTGAATTCACATTTCTGTCTTTGGTAACGGCGTTAGGTTTTGTAAGCGTTGTGGCAATAATACAACGATGCATTGACAGAAAACATACTTTTAATACTTAAGTATTTTTAAAAGCAAGTACTTCAGTACTTTAACTTAAGTAAAAATTTGACTGGACAACTTTCACTTGTATCAGAGCAACATTTAACCAGCAGGATCTGTACTTTGACTTCAGTGATGAAGTTGGGTACTTTGTCCACCGCTGGTTTGCAGGGTCAATGACAGTGTCACACTCACTTGGCTACGTCAGCACCGTTGCTGATGAGGGTGTTGATGAGGAGCTCGTGGCCATATCGAGCTGCTATGTGCAGAGGTGAGTTTCCATTCTTATCTTCAGAATCAATCTCCGCTCCTGTTGATACACAATCCAGCTCAGTTCATACACTCCGTGAACAGGACCGAAGAAAAGAAAGAAAACGTATCCAGACTCACCGCTCTGAATGACAGCCTGAGATCTGGAGAACCTGCCGTGAATGGCGGCCATGTGGAGGGGCGTCTTCCCATCTTTACTCTGTTATGAAATGGAAAAAAAACAGAAAGTGCTTTCACTGAACATTTATAATACAAGGTGTCTACGCTATGCTGTTTGCGGTTCTTTAGCAATATTTGGGTTAAAGGTCCCATGGCATGAAATTTTCACTTTCTGAGGTTTTTTAACGTTAAAATGAGTTCCTCTGACCTTCTTAAGTCACCCCAGTGGCTAGAAATTTCATAATGTGTAAACCAAACTATGCCCAACATTTGAGAATGGCGCGTCAAAACGGCGCGTTGATAAGCTCTTCCCTTGCCTACGTCAGCAAGGGAGATGATCCCCACGCCCCCCCTCTGGATTCCCACCCACTGTATGGATTGCCCGCCCAGCTCAAAAGTTGCCACCAAACATGGAAGTTGCGCTGTACATGGATGTGACAACACAGAAAGGAGTCTGTTTTTACTGCCGACGGGAGAGCCCCTGAAGACGCAGTGGCTTAATTTTATTTACTCCAATAATACGCCGTCGAGTCTACCTAAGACAGTGTATGTTTGTCGGAAGCATTTTCCTGATGAATGTTTCCACAACTTGGGACAGTACAGGGCAGGTTTTGCACATCAACTGTCACTGAAGCCTGGGTCCGTACCAAGCATCCCTGCCGCATCAGCCACAAACAGCGAACAAGTAAGTGTATAACTGTTAAGTCGTTTTGCCGTGTTTTAAAATCGGTGCCACGTTAGCCTTGCAATGGCTACATTAGCTGTGCAGCTAACCGCTTCCTGCAGTTAGCCAGGTACTCTGCGCTACAAAACCAAAAAGCATGCAGCATGCTCTGTTAAACTGAGTTTAGTCTGGAAATTGACTGTAACTTATGAGCTTATGTTTTGCCGTGTTTTAAAATCGGTACCACGTTAGCCTTGCAATGGCTACATTAGCTGTGCAGCTAACCGCTTCCTGCAGTTAGCCAGGTACTCTGCGCTACAAAACCAAAAAGCATGCAGCATGCTCTGTTATAATAGCCAATCAAAACAGTTTTTACAAAGACACCCACATTCTTTTTTTTAAGTCACTCGTTCATTTTATTTGTTTGTTTGTTCAGTAAAAACCCAAACATTTGTTGAATTTATTTTATTTCCTCGCGTCGCACCTTAATGACGTCAGCGCGCGGTATTTTTCCCTTCGCAGTTTGTTCCTTCTCTCTCGCCATAGTAAGACACCCACATCCACTTGTTCTGACCCACTGGAGGTAGCGTCACAGTGCTGTTAGCCAATCAGAGGTAACACGTTTACATGTCATGAATATTAATGATAAGACCCGCCCCCACCCTCTACCCTTCCCCGCCTCCTGCTTCTCATTAGCAAAACGACACACTGGGAAAAGCGCTGAAATGGGGCTTTCTCCCAGGAGGCTATATCTACGTGCCGAGGGTTCATTTCGAGAAAGGCTGCGGATATAACATCCGGAAACCTCCACGAGCCCGTTTAAAGCATCAACAAACCACCATGCCATGGGACCTTTAAATCAACAAGGCTCTGTGTTTGCGCGCTCAACTACAGGTAGCTGCTGCTAAATCACGGTTACACGAGTGATCTCATATTATCCAGGGCATGTTACATTTCTTCGACTGTCAATATTAAGCCACATTTCAGAAAATACAATCATTATTAGACTGTATAAATTGTAATGTATGAATTGATTCATTGGCTGATTCATTCTTTGAGTCATCTTCAGGAAGTGCTTTATCCTGGTCTGGGTTGCAGTGGGACCCTGGGAGTGAGGCGGGAATACACCCTGGATGGAACGCCAATCCATCACTATGCAAAAGGCCAAGAGTATCATGGAGCTTTATAAACATACTGAAATAGAGTGCTCATGTGGATAGGAGAAAGCATTAAACATGCAACACTGTTTAATTAATTATGCCTAATATATAGTTACAGTCCCAGCTGAAAGTTTGTACACCCATACTCTACTCATTCACAGGTTTTTCTGTATTCTGACTATTTTCTATATTGTACAACAATACTGAAGACATCAAAACTATGAAATCACAAACAAGTGCTTGGAGAGCACAATATCCACCACTGGCAACTGTACCATAACTCTGGTAAAATGCAACTGAATTGAACAAAATTGCAATATGTGTATTACCAATATATAACAAAGAATCCTGCCAAGTTTTGTGAAATTAGTCCAAAAATTAAGAGAGGAGTTGATTTCAGAAGGTGAGTACCCTTCCTGGGACAGACGGACGGACGGACGGACAGACAGATGGATGGACACTGCCATGACATAATCCCTTTTCAGGCCTTTCAGTCAGCGGGGGATAAAAATTGTGAGGGAAGTTGATTTCAGAAAGCAAGCACACCTTGATGAAATTGCCAAAGTACAAGTTTGTTAATAATCATAACTCTGGTAAAATTTGCCCAACTTAAACGAAATCGCAATATGCGTATAACTGCCATATAACAAAGCGTTTTGCCAAGTTTGGTGAAATCCCTCCACAAATTGTGAGAGGAGTTGACTTCAGGAGAACGCACACCCTCATGAGATTGTCAAAGTACAAGTTATTTAATCAAGGGTCAAAACTCTGGGAAAATTTTCACAAACTAAATTAAATCGGGGCGGCACGGTGGTGTAGTGGTTAGCGCTGTCGCCTCACAGCAAGAAGGTCCGGGTTCGAGCCCCATGGCCGGCGAGGGTCTTTCTGTGTGGAGTTTGCATGTTCTCCCCGTGGGTTTCCTCCGGGTGCTCCGGTTTCCCCCACAGTCCAAAGACATGCAGGTTAGGTTAACTGGTGACTCTAAATTGCCCGTAGGTGTGAATGTGAGTGTGAATGGTTGTCTGTGTCTATGTGTCAGCCCTGTGATGACCTGGCGACTTGTCCAGGGTGTACCCCGCCTTTCGCCCGTAGTCAGCTGGGATAGGCTCCAGCTTGCCTGCGACCCTGTAGAACAGGATAAAGCGGCTACAGATAATGAGATGAGATGAGAAATTAAATCGCAATATGCGTATTACCGTCATATACAGTAACAAGGCCTTTTGCCAAGCTTCGAGAAACTCGTCCAAAAATCGTGAGAGGAGTTGATGTCAGAAGGCAAACGCACCTTCATGAAATTGTGAAAGTACAAGGTTGTTAATCAAGGGCCACAACTGGCAAAATGCGACTGAATTTAACAAAATTACAATATGCGTAGTACATCATATATAACAAGGCCTTTTGCCAAGTTTTGTGAAATTCCTCCATAAATCGTGAGAGGAGTTGATTTCAGAAGGAAAACACACTCATGAAATTGTCAAAAGCAGGGGTGGGCAATTATTTTTTCCATGGGGCCACATGAGAAACAGAAAATTTTGTGGAGGGCCGGACCAAAAGGCTGAACTAAATTCTGCATAATATTAATTGTATTTCTTTATATAAAGCAGTAAATAACATTGTTTTTACAAGCTGCTAAGACTGGTAAGAGTATGGAAAAAACGAGGTTGCCTTACAAAAAATGTCATTTATTCAATCAGATTTCCCAAAACAATGGTTAACAAAATGTGAACGTTTGTACCATTTTTTTTTCAGTCACATTCACCCCAAAACACAATAAAGACATCACAGTATTGTCTTCCTACTCCAAATATCAAACAAGATACATCATATTATAATAATGATACCCATATTTGTAGTCTAATCACCTCATTTAGTGTTTTTCAGTTTTTTATTTGTTCAGTGAGAGAAATCTAGTCTCTGTTGGTCTTTAATGAGTGCGTCAGAGTCAGGTTGAATGTCTGAGGCGGAGATGCGAAGCACAGCTGACAGATGATCATCGGTGAGAGAGGATCTATACCTGGATTTGCTAAACTTCATCACTGAAAATGTTTGTTCACATACTGTATGTAGGTAGAGCCAAAGAGAACAAACATCTGAGCATGTCTCCTCGGTGTAGGTATCAGATCTACAGATCAGCTCGGGCTCCGGCGCCTGCTGGTGACATCATACTATGTGATTGGCTGGACCGTTTGAAGGATGACGTACAAGTTTGTGGTTGGTCTGGACAAATTACGGAAGTAGTTATCGCGGGATTAGGTTTCGTGGGATTTCATGTCATGTTCATGAAATCCCTTTTTTTTTTCAACAAAAAAATTGTGTTTTTTTGTTCAACAAAAACGCGCATTGCATTTTTGTTGAACACAACTTCAAAATAAAAGCAATGCACATTCAGTCCATGCATGAGGTAAAATTAGAAAATACGTTTATTTTGTAATTTCTAATTAACCTTACGCGGGCCGGTCAGAATGAACCAAAGGGCCGGATGCGGCCCGCGGGCTGTAAAATGCCCAGGTCTGGTCAAAGGTATAATTTTGTTAATCAAGGGTTGTAACTCTGACAAACGGTGACCGAATTTAACAAAATTACAATATGCGTATTACCGACATATAACAAAGAATCCTGTCAAGTTTCATGAAATTCCTCCACAAATTGTGAGAGGTGGTGATTTCAGAAGGTGAGCACCCTTCCTGGGACGGACGGACAGAAATTGGCATGACATCATCCCCCTTCGGGCCTTTCGGCCAGTGGAGAATTAATTAATAAAAAAAAAAAAAAAGTGTGTTATTTAAAAAAAAAATGTTTTAATTAAATAATAATAATAATAATAATAATAATGTTTCATATTTTAGATTCTTCAAAGTATCCAGTGTTTACCTTGACGCTTTTGCACACTATTGGCATCATCTTACCCAGCTTCATGAAGGAGTCACCTGGAATACTTCTCAATTAACAGGTACCTCGTTAAAAGTTAATTAGTGCAATTTCTCAACTTATTAATGCGACTTAATGAGATCATCAACCAGTAAATAATAATAAAAATACAGTCAATAGCCCTATTCCACAACTGTAGTATTCCATATTATATCAAGAACCACTCAACTAAGTAAAGAGAAACATTACTTTAAGATATGAAGTGACTTTAAATTCATAATCAAAAAGAATATCCACTGAATTAGGAGGCGTGTCCAAACTTTTAACTGGTATTGCTTAGGGATGTTAACCGATGACCGTTTGACCGGTGGTTGACCGAATCAACGTCAACCGGTTAATTTTTTTTGGTTGTCGGTGAAAAAAAAAAAAAAATCGTTTTGAAGCTGCCGAGAACCTGGAATTCTGTGTTTGTAAACGCTTGGGGCGTGCCACGCGGTGTAAGGACGACAGCTGACAAATCAGAAACACCCATTCAGTCATGTCCCGCCCTCCCGCCCCAGTTAAAGACAGCTGACAAATCAGAAACACCCATTCAGTCATGTCCCGCCCTCCCGCCCCAGTTAAAGACAGCTGACAAATCAGAAACACCCATTCAGTCATGTCCCGCCCTCCCGCCCCAGTTAAAGACAGCTGACAAATCAGAAACACCCATTCAGTCATGTCCCGCCCCAGCTGAACACAGCTGCCACTCGGCGAAAGAAAAAAGTGTAGACACAGGCTTTTTAGCTTACAAATTACTATTCTGGTTTTTTTTTTAAATTATTATTAGAAGGCACATGGAGTTTAATCCTGCCTTGGCCAGTGCATTCTGAAAGTATGTTTCGGTCTGTAGCCAATAATGCATGTTACTGCAGATCAGATATGATACATCTCTCCACACAAACTAAAGGCGCAGATGCCGACTTTTTCACGGCTTTTTCATGGACTGTAACGGCATTTGCTTATGTAGTAATTTTAATACAGAATTTACTCTGATGAAATTATTCAGACACTCCAACGCCCCCCCCCCCCAAAAAAAAAAATCGGATCTGCACGAGCCGTAAAAAAGGCGCGCCGTTTGCATCCCTGTTTAAACTCATAGGTTAACCGACTTTAACCGGCTAATGAGGCTCGGTGGTCGGTCAAAATTTTTTTTTAGTTTTCACCATCCCTAGTATTGCTACTGTATCAACCAACATGGTGGTACACCACCCCAAAAAACTTGACTATTTAACAGTTATTCCACGAAACCAAGTCGTACATGATACGATGAGGCTTGTAGCGCTGAGTCGGCTGTAAGTCATGTACGATGAGACTGAGTGGAATAACTATTTTATTCTATCCACATTCACTCCATTTTGAGAAACAGAGCATTTTTATTTTTTGCAAATTCGATAAATAAAAACTTCATATAAAACGTCCGACAAAATTTCAGCTTAGGCGGACTTCTTAAAAACCTATCGATGGCTGCATGAATTGACTTTAGTGTTGTTTTTTTGTAAAAAGTGCCATCTTGCTGTCGTGCCGAGTAGGGTGGTCCCGAAATGTATGGGAAATTTTTTTTTTTTTACTAAAACATTCCGACCACCCTACCATTTTTTTTTACATAGGCTAAAAGAAGGCAACAAGCAAAATTTCAGAAAAATTGGTTAATATTTAGAGGTGCCACACGAGGTTGCAAATCGGGTTAAGCCATTAACATTAGTTGGTGTGTAGACTGTTGCAGAGAAGATCTCAAACCCCCAAAAAGTCACAGTTCTAGAGGGAATACGCCACTTCTATGAAAACGAAGAGGCAGGAAGAGTTTATAGACTGATAGAAGGTTAACTTTCATGCGCTAAGGGGTTCTTAAACAATGAGCACTGATCGTAATATGCTGATGAAGTTGTGAATGTTTTTCTTTCTCTGTTTTTCAGATGGCTAGCAACAGTAATACAAGTAGCACCGGTGGTGCAAAGCACAAAACCAGAAAGGACAATTATGTTTGGTTAATTGGTCCCACTTCCAAGGAACTGTCTGGGAGAAAGCTTCCTTCTGCTAGGGAAGTCCTTAGTGTGTTCTTTTATCTCCACAAGATACCATAATACCGAAGGGTTTAGAAAATCACAGACAAGTAATAGCTATTGTTACTTTGAACACAGGAAGTTATATTACTGTATTGTTTGTATTAATATGAAACAGTTAATAAGCCACATTATTTTATATTGTGTCTTGAGTGAAAACTTTAATGGCTTTGTGGCACCTCTAAACATTGTTCAATCTCAACCAAATTTCGCACGATAACTTCTTTTAGGCAATGAAAAAAAAGGTAAGGTGGTCGTAACAAAATCCTAAAAAAAAAAAAAAATTTGGGACCACCCTAGTGCCGAGGTCTAGAACAGCTTTAGATAAAAAAAAAAAGTTTAGTTAAAAAGTATATATATATATATATATATATATATATATATATATATATATATATATATATATATATATTCCACTTTTCATGATCATACTAGTTTGTAAGTGGAATATATATATATATATATATATATATATATATATATATATATATATATATACTTTTTAACTAAACTTTTTTTTTTAATCTTTTTATCATTGTTTAAATATTCTTAGTATTATTATTATGAAGTTTTAATGTAAATAATATTTTAATCAATTTTTATTTTTACCCAGGGCTCCTATTGATAGCAGGTTTGCTCTTGTGGCTACCTGATTGGACTACCCTGGGTGATTTATCTTTTATTTTTAAATAAAGGTGTTATCTATCTATCTATCTTTAGACATTTATTTAAATTCTTCCTTGAACATTTCAGTTCTGTCATTTCCAAACTTCTTTGAGTTTTTGAACCAGTCTCAAAAAAAAAAAAAAAAAAAAAAAAAAATCAACAAATTTTAATGCTTAAAGGAACAGTCCACCGTACTTCCATAATGAAATATGTTCTTCTCTGAATTGAGACGAGCTGCTCTGTACCTCTCAGAGCTTTGTGCGACCTCCCAGTCAGTCAGACGTGCTGTCACTCCTGTTAGCAATGTAGCTAGGCTCAGTATGGCCAATGGTATTTTTTGGGGCTGTAGTTAGATGCGACCAAACTCTTCCGCGTTTTTCCTGTTTACATAGGTTTATATGACCGGTGACATGAAACAAGTTCAGTTACACAAATTGAAACGTGGCGATTTTCTATGCTATGGAAAGTCCGCACTATAATGACAGGCGTACTAACACCTTCTGCGCGCTTCGGCAGCGCATTGATACCGTCACTCAGAAGAGAAACTGTGTATGCACTCAGTGAAGGTATCAATGCGCTGTCGAAGCGCGCAGAAGGTGTTGGTACACCTGTCATTATAGTGCGGACTTTCCATAGCATAGAAAATCGCCACGTTTCAATTTGTGTAACTGAACTTGTTTCATATCACTGGTCATATAAACCTGTGTAAACAGGAAAAACGTGGAAGAGTTTGGTCGCATCTAACTACAGCCCCAAAAAATACCATTGGCCATACTGAGCCTAGCTACATTGCTAACAGGAGTGACAGCGCGTCTGACTGACTGGGAGGTCGCGCAAAGCTCGGAGAGGTACGGAGCAGCTCGTCTCAATTCAGATAAGAGCATATTTCATTATGGAAGTACGGTGGACTGTTCCTTTAAAGATGAAGAATGTAAACAAACCGGCAAAATGATAGGAGCAAATTGTGAAAAAAGCAATAATAATAATTCTTGAAAAAAAAAAAAAAAGACACGCCCTTACCATCAAATACTTTCATTCCATATTTTGTTGCTTTTTTTGTTGTAATTTTAGTGGTTTTGTTTTCGAGTTTTTATTTCATCCTTGGTTGGTTTTCACTGAACCGCCGCCTAGCCAATCAGAGCGCGTGATTGCTCATATCCAGTGAATGTGGATATAATAAGATAAATTATCCCTAGGGGTGAATTAGTGCGTAAAGGTGTGTGTGTGTGGTTCCCTGGTTCTATCCAGAGTGCCTTGTGTCCAGTCACACTGTTCCCAGGATAAGCTGTGGATCCAGTGCCATAATATCCAGGATAAAGTGCTTAATAAAGATTTATGAATGAATATATTTATTATGAACAAAATGATCAATATCAGAATACACATTACAGAAAAATGTGTAACAATAATCAGGTTCAATATGATGATAAAGCTCCACTCTGTTCTTGGCCTTTTTGGATACAAAGTCAGGAAGCATATGGAGAGAAACCGCAGGGCAGGGACTTGGGAATGAACACACACACACACACACACACACACACACACCAGCTTGTACCCTGCAGTGTTTTTTCTCCACCTTCTGTTACTCCAGGAGTCTCTTATGTGGGTCAGTCTGTTCCCTGAGCCTCTGCCAGTCAATACACACATTCACAGCTCACAATAAGCCACGAACGAGATCAGCTCTCCGGGAATAACGTTTTGCACACTGAAAACAGGTGCCCAGACAGAAATATTTATATATCAAGGGAATAACGTGCCATCAAACAAGACTCCTGAGCCAGCTGGCACACGCTCGCACTGGCTTTTTGTTCCCCCCAATAATCAACTGCATATTATCTGCCTAACTTCATTTGCTGAAGTGAAAATCCCACGTGCCTTTTTTCCACCATCTTCTGAAGTGAATAAACACACAGCCCTAATTTGATTCCTCACTAAACTGCTTACAAGATGTTTTATTTTAATCAGAAAATTTAATTCTGCATTCAATTTTCCTTTCACATGTACTGGTCAGAAGGTGGTGATGAATTTTCTATAACGGTGGCTCTGACAGGAGTGCTGGCTTCAAAGTTAATTAATATTATTAGATGGCACGAGCTGCTTTTGGGAAAATCGTGTGCTCTGATCGGTTATTTGGCAGGCAGAATTTTCCCATAATCGCTGTGGGCGATTACAGACTTTCAGTGTTGCAAAAAAAAAAGATTACCTGGAAATCAAAAACGGCTGAAACACAAGAGTCGCTGAGTTATTCAAGAAACGAGCAATGAACGAAACGCGTTCAGAAACCGCTAACTGCTAACAGAAATTCAGTTTTGAAACCGCTAGCTGTTTAATCTGTACGTGTGACTCAACCACGTTACAAATATGATGTAACCGAAAGCAGCGTCCCGCCTCATTATAATGACCGTCTATTTTAATCTTGGAAATAAAAAAAGCCATATAATAAACGCCTTATTAACCTCGCTTGCTCGGTCTTTACGGGAAAATATCAGACCGAGGTCTTTTTGTACGGCTTGTTCCGTAAGGTCAAGACCTCGGGGTCTGATGTTTTCCCGTAAAGACCTTGTGCTCAGTTAATAAGTAGCTAATAATGCTCTCTCTCTCTCTAGTACATTAATGTTTCTATTGAGGTATTTCACCTGACGTCACAGGGTCACGTGACGCCCCGGTGTCCGCCATTTTGAACGTCAAGCTAGCTAATGTCAACAACAGTAGCTGGTATGTTACTGTAGCAATGTTTACGTTCAGTCATTTGGATGACTGTTAAAACCTTTTGGTCTCAAGTTTTTCCTTTACTGGATTTACTAGTTTACTGAGCTAGCGCGTGCGCCGGCCAGCCGGCAGGTTAGTGTGTGTGCCGGCCGGCCGGCAGGCTAGCGCACGCGCGCTAGCTCCCAGCTTGCCCGAGCGCGCTAGCTCAGTAAACTAGTAAATCCAGTAAAGGAAAAACTTGAGACTGAAAGGTTTTAACAGTCATCCAAATGACTGAACGTAAACATTGCTACAGTAACATACTAGCTATGATGTTGTTGACATTAGCTAGTGCTAACAGCTAGTTGCTAGTACACTGCTACAACTACACTGACCCTAATAATACAGTTCTTCATCAATGCCTGGTAACAGCAAATTTATAACGGGCCATGTCTCAACAGACTAAGAAGTTATTTCAATGACATTTAATAACATTTTGTTTATCCTGAGGACCGAAAGTAAATGAAAATGTGAACAAACCTTAGCTGTAATCAGATGGCGACCACCGGCTCCAGGGACGACCCGCTGATGTAGGCATGTTACCCAGCCTGACACAAAATATTTGTAGGCATCCAAACTCTTATACGCTTTCAGATCAATACCTGTGTATGGCGATGGGTTTTTAACGACATAGGTATACAGATCCTGTGGGCCGAAGTCAGGTAAAGACGAGGGCTTCGTGTACTTCCGTACGTCAGTGAACAATCCTGGTGGAAGCAGGTAAACGTCGTTCTCTAAGCCTGCTAACCTCAATTTTTGCAAATACCTCTCCCTCTGCTCGCCCTGTAAATGCCCTACGTCGCTGGATAGTGAAGGTGTTTTCTGCATCTCGCTCCTTTTTCTTTTATGTTTTTCGTTTGTCGCCTTCCTCGCATTCAAACTGATTTGAGCCGTGACGTCCAAAATGGCAGCATCACATGACTTGGTCACGTGAGTGAAATACCTCAATAGTACCGACTTAGACAGGGATTTGCATGGAGGACGTTTCACTTATACCCTGTCCACACTAGGGATTTTGTACCGATACAATACTACTTTCGTACCGCAACACCTGTCCACACTAGCAACTATACCGGTACTGTAGCGGTATAACTGTATCGGTACGAAACCCACAAATGTATGGGTTTCGTACCGGTACAGTATCGGTACTGTAGCGCTTCGTGTAGTGTGGACAGATGAAGCAGCTCTGTATCGATACAAATATAATGCGCAAAGTCACACACCTCAATCGATGTCTTCGCTGAATAAAATAGTGAAGAACGGAGATTCGTTTTCTTTGTTTCTTTCTCAACTGCCTCGCGCGTTTTATACGATTCGACTGAATAAATGACCACCAGAAATACAGACTGTACACTGACAACAAAAAGCACACACACGTTGTTTCATCCGTACGGAAGCCGAGAGAGGCCCTTCATATAATCTTTTTTTTTTATTCACCTTGTTATCCCGAGATAACGACATAATTAATTCAGGATCTTGAGAAAACAACACAACTAATTCGAGATCTCGAGAAAACAAAACAATTATTCCGTGATCTCGAGTAAACAGCTGAGAAATGGTTCATTCAGGTGCGCCAAGAGACTTGTGATATGCTGACTTTGGGGCTGTTTCTCATTCTGTATAGACGCAACTTTGGTCATTAGAATGTCTGGAATAATCGATCACCTAATAAGGCAATATTTTGATCAGGGGTTGGCACAGGGAGAGATTGCATTAAGTCTTTTAATAAGGGATCATTTCAAAATCAGTCCGCGGCACCTCTGCAGAAGACTGGCCCGGCTTCGTCTCTACTGACGGAGATACAGTGATCCAGCTGAGATCATGAAATAATTGTTTTGTTTTCTCGAGATCTCGAAATAACGGATGCCATATATTCTCGGAAGGAAGTTACTCGGTAACCACGGAAACATTTCGCGCACGCGGATTTCAACTACCGTGAAAGAAAACCGCAAACATTTCTCGCTAGTGTGGACAGATGCACCAAACTGTACCGGTATACTTTGTATCGATAGAGTTATACCACTTTCGTACCGGTATAAGTGTGAACACAGCATTAAACTGATGAAAGAAATCCGTAACTTTTGATATGGTGAGGTTTTTTTTTTTCATTTATTTATTTAACAACTGGAAATGTTCCAACATTGAAATTGCTTCAGAAGAGATGCTTTTCCCTTATTATTCTTAGCCTTTTTATTAAGTTTGAGTGAGAGCATTAAAGTGAGGCTGTTGATAGCCATTATAATGTAAGTGATAACCTACATGATAACATTCCACAACATTAAAGCTCATAGGCAACAGTTTTCAATTTATGCACATTTGAAATTGATATGTTTAAAAAACCCTCTGTAATTTTCTTCTGGTCCCAAGAAGTATTGTTAATAAGTAATAATTAAAATAAGTTAGTGCGGATCACGGCGAATTTCCGTTCGGCTATTTTCGTGACCACTCGGCGTGTGACGTCATTCAAGACAAACAAACCGCTTGAGTTGAATCCACTTCCGTTTACTTGCATTGCTGTTCGGCTTGAGTGCAGACGTGCGTTCGGGAATTTCCAAAGAAAAACCCCATGCCTTATTGTTGTGCAGTGAACTGTAACAACGGGACCGGTTCAGGAAGAAGTTTGTACCTTTTTCTGAGGGAGGAGAAGAGAGTGGATTGGCTTTTTCCGAAAAAGGAGAAGAGACGGAGCGAGAGGGTTGGCTTTTCCCGGAAGAGGAGAAGAGGTGGAGTGAGTGGGTTGGCTTTTTCTGAAAAAGGAGAAGAGACGGAGCGAGTGGGTTGGGTTTTTCCGAAAAAGGAGAACCCACTCGTCAACCCACTCGCTCCACCTCTTCTCCTCTTCCGAGCGAGTGGGTTGGCTTTTTCCGAAAAAGAAGAGATGAGACGGAGCGAGTGGGTTGGCTTTTCCCGGAAGAGGAGAAGAGGTGGAGCGAGTGGGTTGGCTTTTTCTGAAAAAGGAGAAGAGGCGGAGCGAGTGGGTTGGCTTTTTCCGAAAAAGGATCAGAGGTGGAGCGAGTGGGTCGGCTTTTTCTGAAAAAGGAGAAGAGACGGAGCGAGTGGGTTGCTTTTTCCGAAAAAGGAGAACCCACTCGCCAACCCACTCGCTCCACCTCTTCTCCTCTTCTGAGCGAGTGGGTTGGCTTTTTCCGAAAAAGAAGAGACGAGACGGAGCGAGTGGGTTGGCTTTTGCCGGAAGAGGAGAAGAGGTGGAGCGAGTGGGTTGGCTTTTTCTGAAAAAGGAGAAGAGGCGGAGCGAGTGGGTTGGCTTTTTCCGAAAAAGGAGAAGAGGTGGAGCGAGTGGGTCGGCTTTTTCTGAAAAAGGAGAAGAGATGGAGCGAGAGGGTTGGCTTTTTCCGAAAGAGGAGACGAGGCGGAGAGAGTGGATTGTGTGCGTGAAACAAAATCAAGCAGTCAAAGAAGAAACGGAGCAGCAACGCTCAAGCAAAAAGGAGAAGATTAGAGATAAACATTTTTACTTTTGCTTGCAACTGACAAGTCAAGAATCCTGAGGGAGGGGGCGTCGTGGCTCAGGTGGCTAAGGCGCCATACCATAAATCCGGGGACCCGGGTTCGATTCCGACCCGAGGTCATTTCCCGATCCCTCCCCATCTCTCTCTCCCACTCATTTCCTGTCCTGTCTCTACACTGTCCTATCCAATAAAGGTGAAAAAAAAGCCCAAAAAATATCTTTAAAAAAAAAAAGAATCCTGAGGGATCCTGTACAATCATTGTGGAAATGAGACAAAGGGATATTTCCTCACTTAGAGTCGGCTATAAATAGTATAATGCCGCGGATGGCAGGCTAATGTGGCCTACCGGCGCGCTGTCCAGTAATCGTTCCCTATATCCACTAGGGAGGGCGGTTTAATTAATCTTCAAAAGGGCTCTTATGTAGTATTACGGCAAAAGTAGGAATATATCATAATTACCAGGATAAATTGTTTGGGTGCGAGTCTTGTTGAGGTCCGGGGTCACCGCGATCAGAGTCGGCCGAGTCGCTGTCCGGTTCCGAGGCCGCAGGGTCAAACCAGTGAGCCACATTCACCGATCGCTTCGCAACGGCCACAGGTTCATACATATATGGCTTCACCTCTCGATATTCAATTTGGAGAGTTCCTACTTCAAAATCGCTATCAGACATTTTACACAACCTCTCACGACCAAAGTCCGTACACGTGTGCTCGGTTTGCAAGTAAACACAGAGCTGCTCCCGGTCTGTTTGGCTTGAATGACGTCACGACGACGGTCCCCTGGCGGTGAAAGTGCGCATAAGTGAGATGTAAACAAACCTTCGGAAATTGGGCAAAACAGTATATTTTAACCGTTTTATTCAATTTTAGGGTGCAAATTAGACACCAGGAAGATTGAATTCGCTTTTTGGGTCGTTCTTCTAGACAATAAAGTTGATATTCTACGTTTCACCTCCGACCCTTGCCTATGACCTTTAAATGCAACTATAAACCATAGGCTTAGCTAGCAAGCCGTGCAGCTGTGTTTTACGCGGCTAATTCTCAAAAAAACACGGCCATAGATCCCTAAACACGGCCTATAAATTTTATACTAACCCGTGCTAACCAAAATTTTGTGAAATTTTGTTTTGTGAAGTAATTTTGTGCATTTCTGCAGGCAATTTTGTCGACGGTCAGTGGTTTCCCAGGCCGTGCCTGGCGCGCGTGCTTTCCATATATGGAAGTTAAATCGAGAAAACAAATTTACCACCAAAAATGTAGCGTTCTTATTGGTCAGACTTTGAAACGAGGCTTGAATGGAAGCAAAATACTACGAGTTTTTGAGAGCTCCGCTCGGCAGGTTTAGAATGAGTAGGTCATGTATTTAGATAAATAACTTCGCAAGTTTTTTTTTAAATCATACAAGCCTGATAAACATATTGACAGAAACGTTATATTTTACACTTTCCTACGTGCCCACTGCCAAATAATATTATAGTTTTAAAATGACCTCAATTAGATGAAACATAAGGTTTCACTCACACATACAGAAGGTTCTGAAATATCAGTTAAGTGACCATAGCAATATGATCACTACAGCCTCTCTCCAGCATGCATTCTTTTCTCAGTCAACATTGAGCAGAACTGCTGATACAGTGCAATGCAATAATGAGTACACCCCCCCTGAAAAACGACATTTTTCACAGTATTAAAATGAACACAAACAATATGTCCCAAACAGTTCCTTGATGATGTTTATTGCACTATGTTCTTACATTATAACTCAAGCAGAAAGGTGAAAAGATGCCTTAAATTACATATTTTTCTGTTTCCGTGAAAGTGGGGTGGAGCAAAAGTGAGTACACCCCACAACAAACTCACTTACATCCAGTACATTTAGTACTTTGTATGGCCTCCATTATTTGCAATGACAGCCCCAAGTCTCCTTGGCATGGAGTGCACAAGTTGACAACATTTGGCTACATCAATCTTTTTCCATTCTTCAAGGATGACATCTTTCAGAGCCTGGATGTTGGATGGAGAGTGATGCTCAACCTGCCTCTTCATTATTCCCCAAAGATGCTCTATAGGGTTCAGATCAGGTGACATACTTGGCCATGGAATCACTCTCACCCTGTTCCTCTTCAGAAAGTCAGCAGTGGCCTTAGATGTGTGTTTTGGGTCATTGTCATGTTGAAAAATGGCACGACGACCAACGGCCCGAAGTGATGGAAGCATCTTAGCTTTCAGTATAGAGCACTACATTTGAGAATTCATGATGCCATCAATGAAATGCAGTTCTCCAACACCCGCAGCACTCATGCAACCCCACATAAGAACACTACCCCCTCCATGTTTCACTGTGGGCACCATGCATTTTTCCTTGTACTCTTCACCCTTGCGACGCCAGACTGTTTTGAAGCCATCAGTTCCAAAAAGATTGATTTTGGTCTCATCACTCCAGAGTATAGAGTCCCAGTAGCCTTCATCCTTTTCAGCATGTGCCCTGGCGAACTCTAGACGGGCTTTTTTGTGACTGGGCTTTAGGAGAGGCTTCCTTCGGGGACGACACCCATGCATGCCATTCCGCTGCACTGTACGGCATATTGTGTCACGTGACACATTCACTCCAATTTCAGTCTCTACTTCCTTAGATACCTGTTGTGCACTTGCATGCCGATTTTCCTCAACTTTTCTCATTACAAGCCGCTCCTGCCTGGGTGTTAATTTTCTTGGCCGGCCTGTACGTCTCTGTACTTTGGCTGCAGTTCCATCTGTCTTGAATTTTTGGATTACTTTTGCAACCGTGTTCTTACTGATAAGTAAGGCTTTACTGATCTTCTTGTAGCCCTCACCTCTCTTGTGTAAAGCAATAATCCGCTTTCTCAGATCCAGAGACATTTCCTGGCCATGAGGTGCCATTGCTGACAGCAGGAAATGGGAAAGGGTGGTTTGCTTTAGGTAACAGCCTTTTGTAGCCAACTGCCTAATTAACACCTGTGTAATGACTAATTAGACTCACCTGTGGTTAATCGTTTGTTCAGATCCACATTGGTAGCCTAAAAAGTTGCTTTACTCAGAGCCCTTCAGTGGGGTGTACTCATTTCTGCACCACACAAATTTCACTAAAACTGAAATAAAAATCATTTAAGTTATATTATTAGCCTTTGTTTTGAGTTCAAAAGCTCAACAGAACCTGTGTTTAACTTAGTCTGGGAACATTTTGGAAATATATCTTTGTGTTCCTTGTCATATTGTGTGAAATGTTACTTTTCAAAGAGGGTGTACTCATTATTGCATTGCACTGTAAGTGCTCACAGACTGACCCAGTTACAGATATCAACACACACACACACACATGTATATAAAATCTGCTGTAGTCTTTGTCTTTTCGGCAAAGCTGTGAATAAAGACGGTGAAACTAATTTCTGGGTTCCTGTCTTGTTTCACGATTCGCCCCAGAGCTCTGGGTGATACGAGGGGACCGATCTGCGAGAGGGTAATTGCTCCGGTTGGGGCAAGAGGAAGAGACGGTGAATCTCTGACCTAACAGTCCCCTTCCTCAGTCACACCGGACTCGGCGCGCTGACAGCCCACTTCCGCGTTTGTAAAAGACTGTATCATGCCGTTACCATGGGAAATCACTTTCACTCTTTCGGTTTCGATTAGGTTTTTCTTTCACCAAGATTTACATGACCTTAAATAGTACTTTCATAAACGACCATTATTATTGAATTTTTTTGCATTGTTTACAGTATTTACATTTCAAGTAACTCCAGGGAAATTTCCTTTCATTTGTAACTTAATCTCACTCATTTTTAACTCCTGTTTATTGCACTTTTTAACAGAATCAAAATGATTCCTAACATTTTGTGATGTAATATTTGCATTATGTATCGTAAAATACCAAATAATAGCCGAGTTCCAATTAACCGCCGAGTTCCCTTTAACGGCTGGGTGTACGCGTGTGTTGTGACAAATAAAGGCCGGTTCCGAATACTCGCCGGGGTCTAAAAAAAAAAAAAAGCGTCCGAACGTTCTATCTAGAATCTTGAGGCCCAGCACTTTTCTGGTTTTCTGGTGTTTAAACGATTTTGCATTGCATAGTTTTCTACCGAAACAATATGAATGAATGAATGAATGAATGAATGAATGAAATTAATTCTATAATAGCTACTGTTTACAACATTTTGTTACGCAGGGGTGATAGCGTTCCGGCGCACTGCGCCGGATTTCCGGCGCGCCGTGGCTGGGGGAAAAAAAAAATAAAAAATCTAGTTTGCCCATTGTCCTGTGTCATTCTGAGATGCGCAGATAGACAGTAAAGGGAATTCGGAATTCCCTTTACTGTCTATCTGCGCATCTCAGAATGACACGTAACTTACACGTAACTTACGTGATAATAAACATGCCATTTCAATGTTATAATCTTGGTCTACCGTAATATTTCTTGAGGAATGCAACTCCGTAACTTTTGACAGACGTCTTAGCCAATTACGTTTGACATGGGTGTGTGGGATATCACTTACGTCATCGAATGAGGAATACCCCTTTGGGTATACCCAACGAAAGCCAGCGTGTGTGGTGACATTGAGGACTGCGGGTTTCCAAGGTTGGACTGCTGCTTCTGTTAAACGACCTAAATTGCCGAATGCATGCGTCAAAGCACACACTGAGTTTTATTAAAGACCTTATACCATTTCACTTGCCCTTACCCATTCGGATCTGGAAGACGCTTTACAAAAAAGGTGAGAGCGTTCTAACATGCATTTCAGTCTGCTCGCGGCCAATCTAATCCAAGGGGCCTTTTCAACAAGTAATCTGTCGTGCAAGTTGGGCAGAAGCACGCGTCAGGCAGGCAACATGTAGGCCTACAAGTCAGTAACCTATTCAACTAACTTTCATCCGAACTTTAAGTTTTCTACGGGGTCGAGCCACCGTACCAACTCACTCGGGGAATAGGCTCATATCGGCCAAATAGGGAGACGTCTTGGAGAGAAACGTGAGAATGCAAGATGACAGTATGTAGCCACTGCAGGTCACTTATTTTTCAGCATAAGAAAAAACCCTTTGGTTTGACACTTCGCACCCTAATTATGTTGCTTCAACGTCGCGCCCTCCATGCAATTTCAGATTGACAGACATCGCGAAGCGCAAAGGGTGGAGGCTGCATGGGTGAGGGTGATAGCAAGTGACCATAACTTTGCAGAGTAATTAAATCACAGTACTGCGCACAGACAATGGTGTGGTTTCTTGATTATTTTGTAAAGCATGCGCTTAACTAGTCATTAACAGGAAAAGGTGTGTGATTTATCCTTTATCCACCCCGACTGTGCCATGCGAAGATGCATTCTGCGTCTTCAAAATTCCCCGAAGTCGGCACCGTGCTATCTGTAATCTAACTCTAAACAAACTGTAAGTTATACTGGTTAAAAGTAGGCCTATCTGAGAATGATTTTTTCCCCGTTTTGAGGTAGATTTTGGGGAAGGTGTTTGTGAAGAAGGAATTAATCGCCTGTTCCAAATAGCCGCCTAGTCTCTAATACGCGCCGGGTCTCTTACGTGATTGAGACAAATAATAGCCCGGGCTATTATTTGGTATTTTACAGTATATTTCATAAAATCAAAACTTGTTAAAGGTATCTTTTTCAGTTGTATATATTGCATAATATTAATCTTCCGAGTCGGCTGAATCTCATGTGTTATCTTTGTTGTTTATAGTAAAGATGTATTCTGTGTAACTGGACTCGATTACAGCAATTTGCATTTTGTTTTTGTCTTAAGTGCACTAGAAATTATAATTTAAGGTTTCCGCTTTTATTGCAGGAATTTGTAGAAGATTTTTTGATAATTACAGTGATTTGTAAAGCTCTGGTTAATAAATAAGAAACTACATTTAAACTTTGTTATAATATTTTCTTAAGTTAGTAAATAAAATTTGTGTTAAATGCCTCATAAAATAAAATTCACACTTAAAATTAATGCTTTCTTTCATTTCTTTTTAAAGCATATACGCAGAACCATGGCCTCACTTTTCATTTATAAATGCCTTGAGACCTCTAGAATGGCACAGGAATAGTTTTAAGCGTTAACAATAAATCTAATAGTAATTTTTACTATTAAAGTGATTCATATAGGTAGCGGTCTGAGTGAATGACCTTGACGTCCGTAACGTCACAGCAGGAAGTCTATCGGTCTCATCGCCATTTCCGCTATACTAAAACACAGAGCCGACTGCAACTCCGAGCCTCCATTTTGAGCTAATTTATCACCATGCCATGTAGATGTGTTGCTGCACCCGCCAGCAACACGACAGAAGGTGGATTTATGTTGCATTCACGGCCCAAGAATGTTCAAACTGCAAAGATTTGGATGCGTTTTGCAAGAAGTTCACGGGCACATTGGGCGCCTATGAAGTGGTCTCTCCTCTGCTCTGCACATTTTACTGAGGACTCGTACGAAACCTCTGATCTGTTGGAGCGTTGGCTATAAGCCCGTATTGAAAGAGGGTGCAGTACCAACAATTAAAGGAAAAGAAAACTACAAGAAAAAGGAAAGCAAGTTCTGTTGCACCAGTTCTCCTGGAGCGTGAGCCGAGGGTTGTTGCTAAAACCCGGGACGGGATGGGACGTGACATATTATCGCTCGGGCAGTGACCTCCCCATGGTTGTTGCTAAAACCGGTGACGTCCCGTCGCGTTTCAGTAATTCCCTGAGCCGAGCAGTAACGGCGGAGTACTCAGTAATGGACAAAATGGAGAATGAGTGGAGCAGCCGTCTGATTTCTCCACTGGATATGCTTGCCTCAGCAGCAATATCTCGCCCTTACATGGAAGAAGTGAATGAACGGAGAACTGAAAGTCAGATTGTTTCGAAACAATCGGCCACAAGATCGGCCTTTAAGAAGCGAGAACACAGACGGGTAAGCTCCGACTCTCATTTGGATACAAAACACCACGTTGTTTACCTGCATTTAGATTAATTGTGTGTTTAAGTTAGTGGTATAAGATTATTTAATTTGCTTCAGAATGTGATCGTCTCAGTTCATCTGATTATTTAATTCGCCTTTTACGTTTTATCAGTGAAAATGCATGCATGTACATGTATGTTGCATAAGTTATAGCACCCATCCTGTTTTAATGAGAGTCAACCCACAATCAATGAAGTCAAATCAGTCTTAGTTGAGCAAGTCGGTAACGCTATTTCTTACCTTCACCATCAATTTTTATTTATATGACTTTGGTCTATAGCTGTAAAAGGCCTCGGCCTTAAAACCGGTTCCTGCTGTGACGTCACGCACTCAGGGCTGGCTGGATCAGCGGGGCAGCTCCAATGCCAACTTTGCGGTCGATTTTAACTCTCAAATATATATTTTTTATTCCAATTTATGCAACATACAAGAGTCAAGGGTGGAGATACTATCCACTCAGAAATTTATTTAAAAATAAAAGGTTCTGCGTATCTCCTTTAAGGTTCAATTGCAGCTCCAGAAGTCACCAGATTGCACCAAAAAAGATTACATTTTCAAAATTCCCCCCCACATCACGACCAAGTTACACTCCCTACTTTCAGAAAAACACTCCGACCCTTCCCAATCCTGGCTAAGCCCAAGCTATAAAACAGATAAAAAAAAAATAGATGTTGCCCTTTAATAAATTAAAAAAAAATATATCATAATTGCTGAGGTATAAAAAGAATAAAAACATTTTCCAATAACGGCATGCGCTATAACGTCCAGTTTTATTCCTTACTTAATTAAAATCAAGGTTTTCAGTGAAAAATAAGCTCTAATAAGTTTCATCTGTCCAGACATGCGTGCTACATTCGCTAATTACTGATGTAGTCTGATACTGAATTGCTTACACTAATAATCCTTTAACAGACAGAAACAAGACTATTTTACTGACCATGTTATAATGTGTGTTGTAGTAACGTATATAAATAAAGGTTTACGTGAAGAGCTGCGCAGACTCACCTTGATGTTGACATCTGCTCCATTCCCCACTAGCAGTTCCAGGCACAGCGCCCCCTGGCGAGAGGCAGCGGTAAAGTGCAGTGGTGCAAAGCCCTTCTCGTTCACCTGGTTGACATGAGCACCTGATTCGATTAACTCGTTCACTACCACGTCCTGACCATTGTAGCACGCCACATGCAGTGGAGTGTTTCCATACGCATTCGGTTCATTGATCTAGAGAAAAAGCGAGACAGAAAGAGGAGCAGGAAAGAGTCGGGATGAATATAAGGACTTGGCTTTTCAACTCAAGAATATTTTAATGATACATTAGCAAATTACATCAGATATTAATATTGAAGTGACTGGAAACATGCAAAATGGTGCTGCAGTGGAAAGGGTGAGCAGCACCAAGTTTCTGGATGTGCACATCTCTGAAGACCTGTCCTGGAGCAACAACGCCGCATCACTGGCCAGAAAAGCCTAACAGCGTCTGTACTTCCTCCGCAAACTGAGGAGAGCAAGAGCCCCGGCCCCCATCATGCACACTTTCTACAGAGGCACCATCGAGAACATCCTGACCAGCTGCATCACCGTGTGGTACGGCGCCTGCACCGTGTCCTGCTGCAAGACTCTGCAGCGCATCGTGAGAGCAGCTGAGAGGATCATTGGTGTCTCGCTCCCTTCTCTAATGGATATTTATAACTCCCGCCTCACCCGCAAAGCCATCAGGATTGTAGGTGACCCCACCCACCCACCCATCTCACAGCCTCTTCAGCCTGCTGCCGTCGGGGAGGAGACTGCGGAGTCTCCGGGCCAAAACCAGCAAGCTCAAGAACAGTTTCTTTCACCAGGCGGTCAGGAGGCTCAACTCCCTCCCTGTTCTGCCCCTCCTCCCCCCTCTGCCCCCTGCCACAGATTCTGCTCGCACACCCCCCTGCCCCCCCTTCAGCATCTGACATGTCATCCTCACAGTTCTCCCCCCCCCCCCCCCCCCCCCCCCAAACACACACATCTCATCGTTCATTAACACACTGAACTCAGGGACCGCACATCTCACTTTACCTCGCTCATTTGCACTATTCCGCACTACCTCACCTTAACAGCTGCTAGTTTGTTTATACTGCTTATTTCATGTTTACCTGCTATACCTCAAGTGCCCTTGACTGTTTGTTTATTTGCACCAATTTATGTGTGTATGTATATATATGTATGTATATATGAGTGTTTAGTCTACGTCTAGTTCTTATCTACAGTGTTTTATACTGTTTATATTGTCTGAGTGTTTAGTCTGTCTAGCTCTTATCTAGTGTTTACACTGTTTATATTGTTTGAGTGTTTAGTCTGCGTGTAGTTCTTATCTAGTGTTTACACTGTTTATATTGTCTGAGTGTTTAATCTGTCTAGTTCTTATCTAGTGTTTACACTGTTTATATTGTCTGAGTGTTTAATATGTCTAGTTCTTATCTAGTGTTTATACTGTTTATATTGTCTGAGTGTTTAGTCTGTGTGTAGTTCTTATCTAGTGTTTACACTGTTTATATTGTCTGAGTGTTTAATATGTCTAGTTCTTATCTAGTGTTTACACTGTTTATATTGTCTGAGTGTTTAGTCTGTGTGTAGTTCTTATCTAGTGTTTACACTGTTTATATTGTCTGAGTGTTTAATCTGTCTAGTTCTTATCTAGTGTTTACACTGTTTATATTGTCTGAGTGTTTAGTCTGTCTAGTTCTTATCTAGTGTTTATACTGTTTATATTGTCTGAGTGTTTAATATGTCTAGTTCTTATCTAGTGTTTATACTGTTTATATTGTCTGAGTGTTTAGTCTGTGTGTAGTTCTTATCTAGTGTTTACACTGTTTATATTGTCTGAGTGTTTAATATGTCTAGTTCTTATCTAGTGTTTACACTGTTTATATTGTCTGAGTGTTTAGTCTGTGTGTAGTTCTTATCTAGTGTTTACACTGTTTATATTGTCTGAGTGTTTAATATGTCTAGTTCTTATCTAGTGTTTATACTGTTTATATTGTCTGAGTGTTTAGTCTGTGTGTAGTTCTTATCTAGTGTTTACACTGTTTATATTGTCTGAGTGTTTAATATGTCTAGTTCTTATCTAGTGTTTACACTGTTTATATTGTCTGAGTGTTTAGTCTGTGTCTAGTTCTTATCTAGTGTTTACACTGTTTATATTGTCTGAGTGTTTAGTCTGTGTGTAGTTCTTATCTAGTGTTTACACTGTTTATATTGTCTGAGTGTTTAATATGTCTAGTTCTTATCTAGTGTTTACACTGTTTATATTGTCTGAGTGTTTAGTCTGTGTCTAGTTCTTATCTAGTATTTACACTGTTTATATTGTCTGAGTGTTTAGTCTGTCTAGCTCTTATCTAGTGTTTACACTGTTTATACTGAGTGTTTAGTCTGTGTGTAGTTCTTATCTAGTGTTTACACTGTTTATATTGTCTGAGTGTTTAGTCTGTCTAGTTCTTATCTAGTGTTTACAGTTTATATTGTCTGAATGTTTAGTCTGTCAAGTTCTTATCTAGTGTTTACACTGTTTATATTGTCTGAGTGTTTAATCTGTCTAGTTCTTATCTAGTGTTTACACTGTTTATATTGTCTGAGTGTTTAGATAAGAACTACACACAGACTAAACACTCAGACAATATAAACAGTGTAAACACTAGATAAGAACTAGACAGACTAAACACTCAGACAATATAAACAGTGTAAACACTAGATAAGAAGTAGACAGACTAAACACTCAGACAATATAAACAGTGTAAACACTAGATAAGAACTACACACAGACTAGTGTTTACACTGTTTATATTGTCTGAGTGTTTAATCTGTCTAGTTCTTATCTAGTGTTTACACTGTTTATATTGTCTGAGTGTTTAGTCTGTCTAGTTCTTGTCTAGTGTTTACATTGTTTATATTGTCAGTGTTTAGTCTGTGTGTAGTTCTTATCTAGTGTTTACACTGTTTATATTGTCTGAGTGTTTAATCTGTCTAGTTCTTATCTAGTGTTTACACTGTTTATATTGTCTGAGTGTTTAGTCTGTGTCTAGTTCTTATCTAGTGTTTACACTGTTTGTATTGTCTGAGTGTTTAATATGTCTAGTTCTTATCTAGTGTTTACACTGTTTATATTGTCTGAGTGTTTAGTCTGTGTGTAGTTCTTATCTAGTGTTTACAGTTTATATTGTCTGAATGCTTAGTCTGTCTAGTTCTTATCTAGTGTTTACACTGTTTATATTGTCTGAGTGTTTAGTCTGTGTCTAGTTCTTATCTAGTGTTTACACTGTTTATATTGTCTGAGTGTTTAATATGTCTAGTTCTTATCTAGTGTTTACACTGTTTATATTGTCTGAGTGTTTAGTCAGTGTGTAGTTCTTATCTAGTGTTTACAGTTTATATTGTCTGAGTGTTTAATATGTCTAGTTCTTATCTAGTGTTTACACTGTTTATATTGTCTGAGTGTTTAATATGTCTAGTTCTTATCTAGTGTTTACACTGTTTATATTGTCTGAGTGTTTAGTCTGTGTGTAGTTCTTATCTAGTGTTTACACTGTTTATATTGTCTGAGTGTTTAATATGACTAGTTCTTATCTAGTGTTTACACTGTTTATATTGTATGAGTGTTTAGTCTGTGTCTAGTTCTTATCTAGTGTTTACACTGTTTGTATTGTCTGAGTGTTTAATATGTCTAGTTCTTATCTAGTGTTTACACTGTTTATATTGTCTGAGTGTTTAGTCTGTGTGTAGTTCTTATCTAGTGTTTACAGTTTATATTGTCTGAATGCTTAGTCTGTCTAGTTCTTATCTAGTGTTTACACTGTTTATATTGTCTGAGTGTTTAGTCTGTGTCTAGTTCTTATCTAGTGTTTACACTGTTTATATTGTCTGAGTGTTTAGTCAGTGTGTAGTTCTTATCTAGTGTTTACAGTTTATATTGTCTGAGTGTTTAATATGTCTAGTTCTTATCTAGTGTTTACACTGTTTATATTGTCTGAGTGTTTAATATGTCTAGTTCTTATCTAGTGTTTACACTGTTTATATTGTCTGAGTGTTTAGTCTGTGTGTAGTTCTTATCTAGTGTTTACACTGTTTATATTGTCTGAGTGTTTAATATGACTAGTTCTTATCTAGTGTTTACACTGTTTATATTGTCTGAGTGTTTAGTCTGTGTCTAGTTCTTATCTAGTGTTTACACTGTTTGTATTGTCTGAGTGTTTAATATGTCTAGTTCTTATCTAGTGTTTACACTGTTTATATTGTCTGAGTGTTTAATATGTCTAGTTCTTATCTAGTGTTTACACTGTTTATATTGTCTGAGTGTTTAGTCTGTGTGTAGTTCTTATCTAGTGTTTACAGTTTATATTGTCTGAATGCTTAGTCTGTCTAGTTCTTATCTAGTGTTTACACTGTTTATATTGTCTGAGTGTTTAGTCTGTGTCTAGTTCTTATCTAGTGTTTACACTGTTTATATTGTCTGAGTGTTTAATATGTCTAGTTCTTATCTAGTGTTTACACTGTTTATATTGTCTGAGTGTTTAGTCTGTGTGTAGTTCTTATCTAGTGTTTAAAGTTTATATTGTGTGAGTGTTTAATATGTCTAGTTCTTATCTAGTGTTTACACTGTTTATATTGTCTGAATGTTTAGTCTGTCTAGTTCTTATCTAGTGTTTACACTGTTTATATTGTCTGAGTGTTTAATATGTCTAGTTCTTATCTAGTGTTTACACTGTTTATACTGTGAGTGTTTAGTCTGTCTAGTTCTTATCTAGTGTTTACACTGTTTATATTGTCTGAGTGTTCAGTCTGTGTAGTTCTTATCTAGTATTTACACTGTTTATATTGTCTGAGTGTTTAGTCTGTCTAGCTCTTATCTAGTGTTTACACTGTTTATATTGTGTTTAGTCTGTGTGTAGTTCTTATCTAGTGTTTACACTGTTTATATTGTGTTTAGTCTGTGTGTAGTTCTTATCTAGTGTTTACACTGTTTATATTGTCTGAGTGTTTAGTCTGTGTGTAGTTCTTATCTAGTGTTTACACTGTTTATATTGTCTGAGTGTTTAATCTGTCTAGTTCTTATCTAGTGTTTACACTGTTTATATTGTCTGAGTGTTTAGTCTGTCTAGTTCTTATCTAGTGTTTATACTGTTTATATTGTCTGAGTGTTTAATATGTCTAGTTCTTATCTAGTGTTTATACTGTTTATATTGTCTGAGTGTTTAGTCTGTGTGTAGTTCTTATCTAGTGTTTACACTGTTTATATTGTCTGAGTGTTTAATATGTCTAGTTCTTATCTAGTGTTTACACTGTTTATATTGTCTGAGTGTTTAGTCTGTGTGTAGTTCTTATCTAGTGTTTACACTGTTTATATTGTCTGAGTGTTTAATATGACTAGTTCTTATCTAGTGTTTACACTGTTTATATTGTCTGAGTGTTTAGTCTGTGTGTAGTTCTTATCTAGTGTTTACACTGTTTATATTGTCTGAGTGTTTAATATGTCTAGTTCTTATCTAGTGTTTACACTGTTTATATTGTCTGAGTGTTTAGTCTGTCTAGTTCTTATCTAGTGTTTACACTGCTTATATTGTCAGTGTTTAGTCTGTGTGTAGTTCTTATCTAGTGTTTACACTGTTTATATTGTCTGAGTGTTTAATCTGTCTAGTTCTTATCTAGTGTTTACACTGTTTATATTGTCTGAGTGTTTAGTCTGTGTCTAGTTCTTATCTAGTGTTTACACTGTTTGTATTGTCTGAGTGTTTAATATGTCTAGTTCTTATCTAGTGTTTACACTGTTTATATTGTCTGAGTGTTTAATATGTCTAGTTCTTATCTAGTGTTTACACTGTTTATATTGTCTGAGTGTTTAGTCTGTGTGTAGTTCTTATCTAGTGTTTACAGTTTATACTGTCTGAATGCTTAGTCTGTCTAGTTCTTATCTAGTGTTTACACTGTTTATATTGTCTGAGTGTTTAGTCTGTGTCTAGTTCTTATCTAGTGTTTACACTGTTTATATTGTCTGAGTGTTTAATATGTCTAGTTCTTATCTAGTGTTTACACTGTTTATATTGTCTGAGTGTTTAGTCTGTGTGTAGTTCTTATCTAGTGTTTACACTGTTTATATTGTGTGAGTGTTTAATATGTCTAGTTCTTATCTAGTGTTTACACTGTTTATATTGTGTGAGTGTTTAATATGTCTAGTTCTTATCTAGTGTTTACACTGTTTATATTGTCTGAGTGTTTAATATGTCTAGTTCTTATCTAGTGTTTACACTGTTTATATTGTCTGAGTGTTTAGTCTGTGTGTAGTTCTTATCTAGTGTTTACAGTTTATATTGTCTGAATGTTTAGTCTGTCTAGTTCTTATCTAGTGTTTACACTGTTTATATTGTCTGAGTGTTTAATATGTCTAGTTCTTATCTAGTGTTTACACTGTTTATACTGTGAGTGTTTAGTCTGTCTAGTTCTTATCTAGTGTTTACACTGTTTATATTGTCTGAGTGTTCAGTCTGTGTAGTTCTTATCTAGTATTTACACTGTTTATATTGTCTGAGTGTTTAGTCTGTCTAGCTCTTATCTAGTGTTTACACTGTTTATATTGTGTTTAGTCTGTGTGTAGTTCTTATCTAGTGTTTACACTGTTTATATTGTCTGAGTGTTTAGTCTGTGTGTAGTTCTTATCTAGTGTTTACACTGTTTATATTGTCTGAGTGTTTAGTCTGTGTCTAGTTCTTATCTAGTGTTTACACTGTTTATATTGTCTGAGTGTTTAATCTGTCTAGTTCTTATCTAGTGTTTACACTGTTTATATTGTCTGAGTGTTTAGTCTGTCTAGTTCTTATCTAGTGTTTATACTGTTTATATTGTCTGAGTGTTTAATATGTCTAGTTCTTATCTAGTGTTTATACTGTTTATATTGTCTGAGTGTTTAGTCTGTGTGTAGTTCTTATCTAGTGTTTACACTGTTTATATTGTCTGAGTGTTTAATATGTCTAGTTCTTATCTAGTGTTTACACTGTTTATATTGTCTGAGTGTTTAGTCTGTCTAGTTCTTATCTAGTGTTTACACTGCTTATATTGTCAGTGTTTAGTCTGTGTGTAGTTCTTATCTAGTGTTTACACTGTTTATATTGTCTGAGTGTTTAATCTGTCTAGTTCTTATCTAGTGTTTACACTGTTTATATTGTCTGAGTGTTTAGTCTGTGTCTAGTTCTTATCTAGTGTTTACACTGTTTGTATTGTCTGAGTGTTTAATATGTCTAGTTCTTATCTAGTGTTTACACTGTTTATATTGTCTGAGTGTTTAATATGTCTAGTTCTTATCTAGTGTTTACACTGTTTATATTGTCTGAGTGTTTAGTCTGTGTGTAGTTCTTATCTAGTGTTTACAGTTTATACTGTCTGAATGCTTAGTCTGTCTAGTTCTTATCTAGTGTTTACACTGTTTATATTGTCTGAGTGTTTAGTCTGTGTCTAGTTCTTATCTAGTGTTTACACTGTTTATATTGTCTGAGTGTTTAATATGTCTAGTTCTTATCTAGTGTTTACACTGTTTATATTGTCTGAGTGTTTAGTCTGTGTGTAGTTCTTATCTAGTGTTTACACTGTTTATATTGTGTGAGTGTTTAATATGTCTAGTTCTTATCTAGTGTTTACACTGTTTATATTGTGTGAGTGTTTAATATGTCTAGTTCTTATCTAGTGTTTACACTGTTTATATTGTCTGAGTGTTTAATATGTCTAGTTCTTATCTAGTGTTTACACTGTTTATATTGTCTGAGTGTTTAGTCTGTGTGTAGTTCTTATCTAGTGTTTACAGTTTATATTGTCTGAATGTTTAGTCTGTCTAGTTCTTATCTAGTGTTTACACTGTTTATATTGTCTGAGTGTTTAATATGTCTAGTTCTTATCTAGTGTTTACACTGTTTATACTGTGAGTGTTTAGTCTGTCTAGTTCTTATCTAGTGTTTACACTGTTTATATTGTCTGAGTGTTCAGTCTGTGTAGTTCTTATCTAGTATTTACACTGTTTATATTGTCTGAGTGTTTAGTCTGTCTAGCTCTTATCTAGTGTTTACACTGTTTATATTGTGTTTAGTCTGTGTGTAGTTCTTATCTAGTGTTTACACTGTTTATATTGTCTGAGTGTTTAGTCTGTGTGTAGTTCTTATCTAGTGTTTACACTGTTTATATTGTCTGAGTGTTTAGTCTGTGTCTAGTTCTTATCTAGTGTTTACACTGTTTATATTGTCTGAGTGTTTAATCTGTCTAGTTCTTATCTAGTGTTTACACTGTTTATATTGTCTGAGTGTTTAGTCTGTCTAGTTCTTATCTAGTGTTTATACTGTTTATATTGTCTGAGTGTTTAATATGTCTAGTTCTTATCTAGTGTTTATACTGTTTATATTGTCTGAGTGTTTAGTCTGTGTGTAGTTCTTATCTAGTGTTTACACTGTTTATATTGTCTGAGTGTTTAATATGTCTAGTTCTTATCTAGTGTTTACACTGTTTATATTGTCTGAGTGTTTAGTCTGTGTGTAGTTCTTATCTAGTGTTTACACTGTTTATATTGTCTGAGTGTTTAATATGACTAGTTCTTATCTAGTGTTTACACTGTTTATATTGTCTGAGTGTTTAGTCTGTGTGTAGTTCTTATCTAGTGTTTACACTGTTTATATTGTCTGAGTGTTTAATATGTCTAGTTCTTATCTAGTGTTTACACTGTTTATATTGTCTGAGTGTTTAGTCTGTGTCTAGTTCTTATCTAGTGTTTACACTGTTTATATTGTCTGAGTGTTTAGTCTGTGTCTAGTTCTTATCTAGTGTTTACACTGTTTATATTGTCTGAGTGTTTAATATGTCTAGTTCTTATCTAGTGTTTACACTGTTTATATTGTCTGAGTGTTTAGTCTGTGTGTAGTTCTTATCTAGTATTTACACTGTTTATATTGTCTGAGTGTTTAGTCTGTGTCTAGTTCTTATCTAGTGTTTACACTGTTTATATTGTCTGAGTGTTTAATCTGTCTAGTTCTTATCTAGTGTTTACACTGTTTATATTGTCTGAGTGTTTAGTCTGTCTAGTTCTTATCTAGTGTTTATACTGTTTATATTGTCTGAGTGTTTAATATGTCTAGTTCTTATCTAGTGTTTACACTGTTTATACTGAGTGTTTAGTCTGTGTGTAGTTCTTATCTAGTGTTTACACTGTTTATATTGTCTGAGTGTTTAGTCTGTCTAGTTCTTATCTAGTGTTTACAGTTTATATTGTCTGAATGTTTAGTCTGTCAAGTTCTTATCTAGTGTTTACATTGTTTATATTGTCTGAGTGTTTAATCTGTCTAGTTCTTATCTAGTGTTTACACTGTTTATATTGTCTGAGTGTTTAGATAAGAACTACACACAGACTAAACACTCAGACAATATAAACAGTGTAAACACTAGATAAGAACTAGACAGACTAAACACTCAGACAATATAAACAGTGTAAACACTAGATAAGAAGTAGACAGACTAAACACTCAGACAATATAAACAGTGTAAACACTAGATAAGAACTACACACAGACTAGTGTTTACACTGTTTATATTGTCTGAGTGTTTAGTCTGTCTAGTTCTTATCTAGTGTTTACACTGTTTATATTGTCAGTGTTTAGTCTGTGTGTAGTTCTTATCTAGTGTTTACACTGTTTATATTGTCTGAGTGTTTAATATGTCTAGTTCTTATCTAGTGTTTAAACTGTTTATATTGTCTGAGTGTTTAGTCTGTGTGTAGTTCTTATCTAGTGTTTACAGTTTATATTGTCTGAATGCTTAGTCTGTCTAGTTCTTATCTAGTGTTTACACTGTTTATATTGTCTGAGTGTTTAGTCTGTGTCTCATTCTTATCTAGTGTTTACACTGTTTATATTGTCTGAGTGTTTAATATGTCTAGTTCTTATCTAGTGTTTACACTGTTTATATTGTCTGAGTGTTTAGTCTGTGTGTAGTTCTTATCTAGTGTTTAAAGTTTATATTGTGTGAGTGTTTAATATGTCTAGTTCTTATCTAGTGTTTACACTGTTTATATTGTCTGAGTGTTTAATATGTCTAGTTCTTATCTAGTGTTTACACTGTTTATATTGTCTGAGTGTTTAATATGTCTAGTTCTTATCTAGTGTTTACACTGTTTATATTGTCTGAGTGTTTAGTTGTGTGTAGTTCTTATCTAGTGTTTAAAGTTTATATTGTGTGAGTGTTTAATATGTCTAGTTCTTATCTAGTGTTTACAGTTTATATTGTCTGAATGTTTAGTCTGTCTAGTTCTTATCTAGTGTTTACACTGTTTATATTGTCTGAGTGTTTAATATGTCTAGTTCTTATCTAGTGTTTACACTGTTTATACTGTGAGTGTTTAGTCTGTCTAGTTCTTATCTAGTGTTTACACTGTTTATATTGTCTGAGTGCTCAGTCTGTGTAGTTCTTATCTAGTATTTACACTGTTTATATTGTCTGAGTGTTTAGTCTGTCTAGCTCTTATCTAGTGTTTACACTGTTTATATTGTGTTTAGTCTGTGTGTAGTTCTTATCTAGTGTTTACACTGTTTATATTGTGTTTAGTCTGTGTGTAGTTCTTATCTAGTGTTTACACTGTTTATATTGTCTGAGTGTTTAATATGACTAGTTCTTATCTAGTGTTTACACTGTTTATATTGTCTGAGTGTTTAGTCTGTGTGTAGTTCTTATCTAGTGTTTACACTGTTTATATTGTCTGAGTGTTTAATATGTCTAGTTCTTATCTAGTGTTTACACTGTTTATATTGTCTGAGTGTTTAGTCTGTGTCTAGTTCTTATCTAGTGTTTACACTGTTTATATTGTCTGAGTGTTTAGTCTGTGTCTAGTTCTTATCTAGTGTTTACACTGTTTATATTGTCTGAGTGTTTAATATGTCTAGTTCTTATCTAGTGTTTACACTGTTTATATTGTCTGAGTGTTTAGTCTGTGTGTAGTTCTTATCTAGTGTTTACAGTTTATATTGTCTGAATGCTTAGTCTGTCTAGTTCTTATCTAGTGTTTACACTGTTTATATTGTCTGAGTGTTTAGTCTGTGTCTAGTTCTTATCTAGTGTTTACACTGTTTATATTGTCTGAGTGTTTAATATGTCTAGTTCTTATCTAGTGTTTACACTGTTTATATTGTCTGAGTGTTTAGTCTGTGTGTAGTTCTTATCTAGTGTTTAAAGTTTATATTGTGTGAGTGTTTAATATGTCTAGTTCTTATCTAGTGTTTACACTGTTTATATTGTCTGAGTGTTTAATATGTCTAGTTCTTATCTAGTGTTTACACTGTTTATATTGTCTGAGTGTTTAGTCTGTGTGTAGTTCTTATCTAGTGTTTACACTGTTTATATTGTCTGAGTGTTTAATATGACTAGTTCTTATCTAGTGTTTACACTGTTTATATTGTCTGAGTGTTTAGTCTGTGTGTAGTTCTTATCTAGTGTTTACACTGTTTATATTGTCTGAGTGTTTAATATGTCTAGTTCTTATCTAGTGTTTACACTGTTTATATTGTCTGAGTGTTTAGTCTGTGTCTAGTTCTTATCTAGTGTTTACACTGTTTATATTGTCTGAGTGTTTAGTCTGTGTCTAGTTCTTATCTAGTGTTTACACTGTTTATATTGTCTGAGTGTTTAATATGTCTAGTTCTTATCTAGTGTTTACACTGTTTATATTGTCTGAGTGTTTAGTCTGTGTGTAGTTCTTATCTAGTATTTACACTGTTTATATTGTCTGAGTGTTTAGTCTGTGTCTAGTTCTTATCTAGTGTTTACACTGTTTATATTGTCTGAGTGTTTAATCTGTCTAGTTCTTATCTAGTGTTTACACTGTTTATATTGTCTGAGTGTTTAGTCTGTCTAGTTCTTATCTAGTGTTTATACTGTTTATATTGTCTGAGTGTTTAATATGTCTAGTTCTTATCTAGTGTTTACACTGTTTATACTGAGTGTTTAGTCTGTGTGTAGTTCTTATCTAGTGTTTACACTGTTTATATTGTCTGAGTGTTTAGTCTGTCTAGTTCTTATCTAGTGTTTACAGTTTATATTGTCTGAATGTTTAGTCTGTCAAGTTCTTATCTAGTGTTTACATTGTTTATATTGTCTGAGTGTTTAATCTGTCTAGTTCTTATCTAGTGTTTACACTGTTTATATTGTCTGAGTGTTTAGATAAGAACTACACACAGACTAAACACTCAGACAATATAAACAGTGTAAACACTAGATAAGAACTAGACAGACTAAACACTCAGACAATATAAACAGTGTAAACACTAGATAAGAAGTAGACAGACTAAACACTCAGACAATATAAACAGTGTAAACACTAGATAAGAACTACACACAGACTAGTGTTTACACTGTTTATATTGTCTGAGTGTTTAGTCTGTCTAGTTCTTATCTAGTGTTTACACTGTTTATATTGTCAGTGTTTAGTCTGTGTGTAGTTCTTATCTAGTGTTTACACTGTTTATATTGTCTGAGTGTTTAATATGTCTAGTTCTTATCTAGTGTTTACACTGTTTATATTGTCTGAGTGTTTAGTCTGTGTGTAGTTCTTATCTAGTGTTTACAGTTTATATTGTCTGAATGCTTAGTCTGTCTAGTTCTTATCTAGTGTTTACACTGTTTATATTGTCTGAGTGTTTAGTCTGTGTCTAGTTCTTATCTAGTGTTTACACTGTTTATATTGTCTGAGTGTTTAATATGTCTAGTTCTTATCTAGTGTTTACACTGTTTATATTGTCTGAGTGTTTAGTCTGTGTGTAGTTCTTATCTAGTGTTTAAAGTTTATATTGTGTGAGTGTTTAATATGTCTAGTTCTTATCTAGTGTTTACACTGTTTATATTGTCTGAGTGTTTAATATGTCTAGTTCTTATCTAGTGTTTACACTGTTTATATTGTCTGAGTGTTTAATATGTCTAGTTCTTATCTAGTGTTTACACTGTTTATATTGTCTGAGTGTTTAGTTGTGTGTAGTTCTTATCTAGTGTTTAAAGTTTATATTGTGTGAGTGTTTAATATGTCTAGTTCTTATCTAGTGTTTACAGTTTATATTGTCTGAATGTTTAGTCTGTCTAGTTCTTATCTAGTGTTTACACTGTTTATATTGTCTGAGTGTTTAATATGTCTAGTTCTTATCTAGTGTTTACACTGTTTATACTGTGAGTGTTTAGTCTGTCTAGTTCTTATCTAGTGTTTACACTGTTTATATTGTCTGAGTGCTCAGTCTGTGTAGTTCTTATCTAGTATTTACACTGTTTATATTGTCTGAGTGTTTAGTCTGTCTAGCTCTTATCTAGTGTTTACACTGTTTATATTGTGTTTAGTCTGTGTGTAGTTCTTATCTAGTGTTTACACTGTTTATATTGTCTGAGTGTTTAGTCTGTGTGTAGTTCTTATCTAGTGTTTACACTGTTTATATTGTCTGAGTGTTTAATATGTCTAGTTCTTATCTAGTGTTTACACTGTTTATATTGTCTGAGTGTTTAGTCTGTGTGTAGTTCTTATCTAGTATTTACACTGTTTATATTGTCTGAGTGTTTAGTCTGTGTCTAGTTCTTATCTAGTGTTTACACTGTTTATATTGTCTGAGTGTTTAATCTGTCTAGTTCTTATCTAGTGTTTACACTGTTTATATTGTCTGAGTGTTTAGTCTGTCTAGTTCTTATCTAGTGTTTATACTGTTTATATTGTCTGAGTGTTTAATATGTCTAGTTCTTATCTAGTGTTTACACTGTTTATACTGAGTGTTTAGTCTGTGTGTAGTTCTTATCTAGTGTTTACACTGTTTATATTGTCTGAGTGTTTAGTCTGTCTAGTTCTTATCTAGTGTTTACAGTTTATATTGTCTGAATGTTTAGTCTGTCAAGTTCTTATCTAGTGTTTACATTGTTTATATTGTCTGAGTGTTTAATCTGTCTAGTTCTTATCTAGTGTTTACACTGTTTATATTGTCTGAGTGTTTAGATAAGAACTACACACAGACTAAACACTCAGACAATATAAACAGTGTAAACACTAGATAAGAACTAGACAGACTAAACACTCAGACAATATAAACAGTGTAAACACTAGATAAGAAGTAGACAGACTAAACACTCAGACAATATAAACAGTGTAAACACTAGATAAGAACTACACACAGACTAGTGTTTACACTGTTTATATTGTCTGAGTGTTTAGTCTGTCTAGTTCTTATCTAGTGTTTACACTGTTTATATTGTCAGTGTTTAGTCTGTGTGTAGTTCTTATCTAGTGTTTACACTGTTTATATTGTCTGAGTGTTTAATATGTCTAGTTCTTATCTAGTGTTTACACTGTTTATATTGTCTGAGTGTTTAGTCTGTGTGTAGTTCTTATCTAGTGTTTACAGTTTATATTGTCTGAATGCTTAGTCTGTCTAGTTCTTATCTAGTGTTTACACTGTTTATATTGTCTGAGTGTTTAGTCTGTGTCTAGTTCTTATCTAGTGTTTACACTGTTTATATTGTCTGAGTGTTTAATATGTCTAGTTCTTATCTAGTGTTTACACTGTTTATATTGTCTGAGTGTTTAGTCTGTGTGTAGTTCTTATCTAGTGTTTAAAGTTTATATTGTGTGAGTGTTTAATATGTCTAGTTCTTATCTAGTGTTTACACTGTTTATATTGTCTGAGTGTTTAATATGTCTAGTTCTTATCTAGTGTTTACACTGTTTATATTGTCTGAGTGTTTAATATGTCTAGTTCTTATCTAGTGTTTACACTGTTTATATTGTCTGAGTGTTTAGTTGTGTGTAGTTCTTATCTAGTGTTTAAAGTTTATATTGTGTGAGTGTTTAATATGTCTAGTTCTTATCTAGTGTTTACAGTTTATATTGTCTGAATGTTTAGTCTGTCTAGTTCTTATCTAGTGTTTACACTGTTTATATTGTCTGAGTGTTTAATATGTCTAGTTCTTATCTAGTGTTTACACTGTTTATACTGTGAGTGTTTAGTCTGTCTAGTTCTTATCTAGTGTTTACACTGTTTATATTGTCTGAGTGCTCAGTCTGTGTAGTTCTTATCTAGTATTTACACTGTTTATATTGTCTGAGTGTTTAGTCTGTCTAGCTCTTATCTAGTGTTTACACTGTTTATATTGTGTTTAGTCTGTGTAGTTCTTATCTAGTGTTTACACTGTTTATATTGTCTGAGTGTTTAGTCTGTGTGTAGTTCTTATCTAGTGTTTACACTGTTTATATTGTCTGAGTGTTTAATCTGTCTAGTTCTTATCTAGTGTTTACACTGTTTATATTGTCTGAGTGTTTAGTCTGTGTGTAGTTCTTATCTAGTGTTTACAGTTTATATTGTCTGAATGCTTAGTCTGTCTAGTTCTTATCTAGTGTTTACACTGTTTATATTGTCTGAGTGTTTAGTCTGTCTAGCTCTTATCTAGTGTTTACACTGTTTATATTGTGTTCAGTCTGTGTGTAGTTCTTATCTAGTATTTACACTGTTTATATTGTCTGAGTGTTTAGTCTGTCTAGTTCTTATCTAGTGTTTACAGTTTATATTGTCTGAGTGCTCAGTCTGTGTAGTTCTTATCTAGTATTTACACTGTTTATATTGTCTGAGTGTTTAATCTGTCTAGTTCTTATCTAGTGTTTACACTTTATATTGTCTGACTGTTTAGTCTGTAGTTCTTATCTAGTGTTTACACTGTTTATATTGTCAGTGTTTAGTCTGTGTGTAGTTCTTATCTAGTGTTTACACTGTTTATATTGTCAGTGTTTAATCTGTCTAGTTCTTATCTAGTGTTTACACTGTTTATATTGTCTGAGTGTTTAGTCTGTGTGTAGTTCTTATCTAGTGTTTACAGTTTATATTGTCTGAATGCTTAGTCTGTCTAGTTCTTATCTAGTGTTTATACTGTTTATTTATACTGTTTATATTGTTTGTCTGAGTGTTTAGTCTATGTCTAGTTCCTATCTAGAGTGTTTATACTGTTTATATTGTTTGTTTTTTCAGTTATTCTATTTTTATTTTTATTTATTGCATTGCCTGTTTGCAGCGTGGGTCAGAGAGGACTGATATTTCATCTGTGCTGTACGTCGAGCATGTAGGGCATATTTGACAAAGTTGACTTGACTTGATTATATTAAAAGACAGCTGATATTTGGATGTGCAAAATATGTTTGCCAAGTATTTTTGAATGCATCATTTTAATCCATTAAAATAATTATTTACACCACAAGAAATTGCCCTCATTAAAAAAAAAAAGTGTACCTATGAATATGCATGGTATGCAAATTAGACACACCCCCATAACTTTATTTACAAAACTTTATTTAAAGCAGGTGTCTTGTATTAATTTTTATTCATATACGGAATACTTTACGACACTTATCAGATATAAATCAGATACAAGTTAATGTAAGTCCCTGTCGAGATACGTGATCAGGGATGGGGGCGGGGCTATGTGGTAGTTCTATGGGAGGGCCAAATGTACCTCAACCCCCAGATCCAGCAGGTATTTCACCACACCGATCATCCCACTAGAAGCTGCAGCATGGAGCGGCGTGTAGCCTTTCTTATCCTTACACACCACCTCAGCACCATGAGACACCAACAAGCGCACTACCTCCATATGACCTAAGAGGGCGGAGAAAAGAAATACAATGAAAAAAAAAACCCAAAGGAACAAAAGAAGACAAAACATAAATGAGGAAAAGAGCTGAGCTCTGAACACACATTAGCCTGAAGTGGCCCAGTCCGCTAGAAACTAGGGCACAACACAGAGTAACGGAGCAGAACTGATGTAGTGCAGATATACCGAGTCCTGCTGGGACTTACCCATATACGCAGCCCAGTGTATAGCTCTCCTGTCCTTCTTATCAAACGCATTGATGTTGGCTCCTCTGGACAGCAGCAGCTTCACCATCTACAACACATTCCCAATTTTACTGGGATTTACTTAAAATGCATAATACCACTCTCTAAAGTGCTGTGGGTGAACACTGGAAGGATTTACGTCATTAAACAAGTGTTGCCGGGTAAAACAAACCTCGCCCGGTTGCACTTATGATGAATATGAAGGAAGATATCGTGGAAAAACGATTCTGACCTTTTTGGTGACCTTGACCTTGTGTGAGAACATACTTGGCCAATAAACATGGCTCTGTTTCTGATTCTCTGCTGCTCTCAGCCAATCAGAACACACCGTACTGCTCTCAGCCAATCAGAACACACCGTACTGCTCGACTGTTACACTCTTACAGCATGATGACATAGTGGCTACCGCCTCTATATGAAGTAGTAGCCGCAAAAACCTTGACCTTAACCGGACGACCCTCAAAATGTTGGAGGTTCTATTTGAGACCAACGGCCATCTATCCTGAAAGTTTCATGATGATTGGACCAGCTGTTTTCCCGTAAAATCCTTAACAAAAAACCAAAAATCCCACTGAAAACAATATATTGCCCTGCTTACTCTGTAACGGGCGAGCTAATAAGCTAAAGCTGAACTAATGACCAAATTGCTCAGATATAAACAGTGTGACAGAAAGTGAGTCATGTCATTCCCTTTTAAAAAGCATTAAAAAGTGCCACTGCTGTATAATCTGTTATTAATTATATTACAGCTACGGTGGTGCTTGAAAGTTTGTGAACCCTTTAGAATTTTCTATATTTCTGCATAAATATGACCTAAAACATCAGATTTTCACACAAGTCCTAAAAGTAGATAAAGAGAACCCAGTTAAACAAATGAGACAAAAATATTATACTTGGTCATTTATTTATTGAGGAAAATGATCCAATATTACATACCTGTGAGTGGCAAAAGTATGTGAACCTCTAGGATTAGCTGTTAATTTGAAGGTGAAATTAGAGTCAGGTGTTTGCAATCAATGGGATGACAATCCGGTGTGAGTGGGCACCCTGTTTTATTTAAAGAACAGGGATCTATCAAAGTCTGATCTTCACAACACATGTTTGTGGAAGTGTATCATGGCACGAACAAAGGAGATTTCTGAGGACCTCAGAAAAAGCGTTGTTGATGCTCATCAGGCTGGAAAAGGTTACAAAACCATCTCTAAAGAGTTTGGACTCCACCAATCTACAGTCAGACAGATTGTGTACAAATGGAGGAAATTCAAGACCATTGTTACCCTCCCCAGGAGTGGTCAACCAACAAAGATCACTCCAAGAGCAAGGCGTGTAATAGTCGGCAAGGTCACAAAGGACCCCAGGGTAACTTTTAAGCAACTGAAGGCCTCTCTCACATTGGCTAATGTTAATGTTCATGAGTCCACCATCAGGAGAACACTGAACAACAATGGTGTGCATGGCAGGGTTGCAAGGAGAAAGCCACTGCTCTCCAAAAGGAACATTGCTGCTCGTCTGCAGTTTGCTAAAGATCAGGTGGACAAGCCAGAAGGCTATTAAAAAACGTTTTGTGGACGGATGAGACCAAAATAGAACTTTTTGGTTTAAATGAGAAGCGTTATGTTTGGAGAAAGAAAACACGGCATTCCAGCATAAGAACCTTATCCCATCTGTGAAACATGGTGGTGGTATCATGGTTTGGGCCTGTTTTGCTGCATCTGGGTCAGGACGGCTTGCCATCATTGATGGAACAATGAAATCTGAATTATACCAGTGAATTCTAAAGGAAAATGTCAGGACATCTATCCATGAACTGAATGTCAAGAGAAGGTGGGTCATGCAGCAAGACAACGACCCTAAGTACACAAGTCGTTCTACCAAAGAATGGTTAAAGAAGAATAAAAAGTTAATGTTTTGGAATGGCCAAGTCAAAGTCCTGACCTTAATCCAATGGAAATGTTGTGGAAGGACCTGAAGCGAGCAGTTCATGTGAGGAAACCCACCAACATCCCAGAGTTGAAGCTGTTCTGTACGGAGGAATGGGCTAAAATTCCTCCAAGCCGGTGTGCAGGACTGATCAACAGTTACCGCAAACGTTTAGTTGCAGTTATTGCTGCGCAAGGGGGTCACACCAGATACTGAAAGCAAAGGTTCACATACTTTTGCCACTCACAGATATGTAATATTGGATCATTTTCCTCAATAAACAAATGACCAAGTATAATATTTTTGTCTCATTTGTTTAACTGGGTTCTCTTTATCTACTTTTAGGACTTGTGTGAAAACCTGATGTTTTAGTCCATATTTATGCAGAAATATAGAACATTCTAAAGAGTTCACAAACTCTCAAACACCACTGTATGATCAGTAAACATGACAATTTACTGGACTATCATAAATTATTCTCTTCGGTGACTGGTATAGTACTGTACCCCTCACAACACAGTCATCTCAGAGAATTCATAATTTGAACCAGAGCCTCTCAGTGCATGGTACTGTATATTTGATTACTATATTATGATATAGTACTGCGTTGTCCAGAACCCTGGTATAGTGTCGTTCAGTGCAGAATAGTGTCACAAATACATCTGTATTATCGTATGGTACTGCAGTGTGCAGTATTATATTGTAAATATGACTAGATTATAACGTAGTGTGGTGTAGTACTGTATCGTCCTGCAAGGTGTACTAGAGCAGTGTGTTGTGTAGAATTGTAACGTGCAGATTAGGACCTCGAGGTGTCCGCTGAAGGCAGCGTGGTGCAGGGCAGTGCGTCCGGCGCGGTCCGACACGTTTACGTTGCTGAGCAGGGGGACGAGAGCCTCGGCACAGCGCACCGCTTTGTTAGACGCTGCCACGTGTAATGGAGTCTGCCAGTTCTTATCCCGAGCATTTACATCCGCCGAGTGTTTCAGCAGCACCTGAACCGCCTCCTACACACCCACACGGAGACGAAATGAATAGTGGTGTACAGTTAGCGTGCATTTGTGTGTGTCCTTGTGTAGTGTAATGTGATACCTCACTGCAGGAGGCAACAGCACGGTGAAGAGGGGTCAGCCACTTATTATCTTTGGCATTTACTCTCGCTCCTGTATCGAGAGACCGAGAGAGAGAGAGAGAGAGAGAGAGAGAGAGAGAGAGAGAGAGATGATGGAGAGGTGAAAGAGGCAAGATTACACTTCTGTCATTAAAAACTTCATCCAATAATATAAACCATTCCAGAACCAAACTCCTGAAACCCGTTCAGAAACGCACTCCCATGATCCTTTGAGGCCACGTGTGGAAATTAAAATAGCACAGATGCACCTGCTAGTGTTCATCAACCTCCCATAACAGCGCCCTCTCCCTCCTGCACGATAGTTCTCCTGGAGATCAGCTGACCGCAACTGTGCGTTCATGCGTGTGTGTGTGTGAATGAATGGGAGTGTGTGTGGGAGGGGATTATATTTGTGTGTGTGTGAAATCTGGACGGAGAAATCAGGAGCTCCCAGGAAGGGAAAGCTGACGTACATGGAACACCATTTTATACCTGACAGAATAAGAAGCTCGATGATCTCAGCGTCACCCAAGTAGGCTGCAGCGTGGAGGGGAGTCCTCTTCTCGTTATCCTAAAAAAAGATCGTAAACACACCAATACTTTATCCAGCTCAGACGGCTTACTCATAACTTATCGTGATTAGTTAGAAGCTTATCACAGCTCCCTGTTGCTACAATTCGAATTAAGATGGAAAATTTTTTAATGATGGGGGAAGGAAAAAAAAAAAAAAAGAAATTAGTTGCAACTTTTAAACAGCCTCGATTTTTAGCGCTGACATCACATTGTTTCAGAAGACTGGCAGCTCGTTATGGCTCTTTACAGCATGTGCAGAAAATCGTACAAATGTTATAGTCATGAGAACACTACGGCTGCAACGATTCACCACGGCGCACTGAAAATCGAGTTCATACATGCCGTACCGATTATCGATCCATGTAGCTGTATTTTCGGTTCGATTCGGCAACACTTATTTCAATTTTTACTGAAATGCACTTTTACCGCGCAACAATTAGTGTTCTCCACAGGCACTTTTAAAGTGGCGCACCACCACATTATAATTCTGGCCCGCCACTCTTCCCTTGGCCAAAAAAAAAAAAAAAAAAAAAACCTCTAACTTCATCAGTATACACCAAATAAATCGTTAAGTATTCATTTTATAATTTTCTAACTATTTAACACGCAGAAAACCATTAAACGAATGCATACGGGGCGACCTGAAGTGGCCACACGATTGCAATAGAAAACCATCCAGCGGCTGCGTACAGATCGTGATGCAGAGCTCTGCAGATTGAGGTCTATCCCTGCGTTAAGGCCTCTGCATGCTCTTGCGACAAGGCTTTCGCAGACAGCTTTTCACAGACAGTTGTAATTTATCGTTGAGCGGGGAGTAATAGGCGTGCGCGATGTTATTCGCCGCCACAATGCAAGGGGGCGCGAAGTCGCGAAATCGCTAGGAGTAGTTGGTGGGTGTGGTTAGTGGAGTGTTTATCCTCCAGTTACTTATAATGACTAGAACTGGAGTCGTATAGATGTACGTACTTCCTCAATCAACCGCTCTTCGTGCTGCTCCATCTTCGCTCGTGTTTTTAAAAATGGCGGTCGTGAAAACAAACCAAACCGGGAAAGTAGGGAAGCGGAAGTGCGTGTACAGCGGATGTAGAGTGGACCAATCAGAGCCCTCTTGTCTGCGACGCTGTCTGCGAGGCTTCTGCGGCGGTCACAATTTTTGGGAGGTGCGCGCAGAGCGTCTGCGAAGGTGGGGGGGGCTACGCAGACGCTATCTGCGACACCGTCTGCGAGGACTGCGTTGTCAGCATTAATTGGCCTTTACACTACACCGCACCACATTACACTATACTGATGCATAGTAACGCTGGAAGCTGCAGCTAGCCAGCAGCTAAATAACTTTGCAGGTGTTTGTAGCGTTATTGTGCAACGGTTACGCTTATCTATCGTCTTTTCTGACCACACAGTTAGGGTAATCATATAACAGCACACACATACATTAGTTAAAGTGCATATCACGAGTAAATTCAGGAGCAAGATCAATGTAATTCTCCTATTTTATATTAAACTTTGGTCAAATATCTAACATTTTGTGCAATTTTTTTTTACCTTGGGCAATACCAGAAAAATTCAGTTGAAATCAAGCCATTTGAGGCGAATTGGTCCGCCTCTGAAAAAACTTGGCATTTGGATTTCCCGGCAAACATTGATTTTCGTGACGTCGCGTGCGGGACGCCTCCCTCTGAATCCTACGTCAGCGCTGGTTTGTTTATGAGAAAACGACCTGGTGGTTTTCTGCAAATTTCTTCAACGTTATCGTGTAATTATTAAAATGATTAACAAATGTATCGTAGGAGGGTGTAGCAACACCAATCTTGATGGGATTAGTACTCATCATTTCCCAAAAGACCGGACCATGAGAGAGAAATGGGAGCGCTTGGTCTACACAGGCTGTGCACTGAAACCGTGCAAAGCTCTCGCAGCCTGCTGGCGCTTCCGCAGGTAACGTCACGATTCTGGCTCCAGACTCCCTTGGGATTTTTCCAGACGCGTTTTGTTATTTTATTTTTTTCCGCTGTAGACAGATGGCCTTGTGCAAAAATCACCCTTCTGGATGAGTGTGTAAAGGGAAATTCTTTCATATAAAAAAAAAACAAACAAAATTGGTCCAGAATATGCACTTTAAGTTCAGGTCTTTTATTTTACGCATCTGTGATTGTGTCGGCGAGAGCTGCATTTTCCTGTTGCTTCACTGTGATTGTTTACTGCAGGACTTCCTGGGTCAAAGGACCCGAACTACGGAGGCTGAGGTGGCTTTGTAGTGCCAGTCTCGGGCACTGATTGGAGTGGTTTCACCCAATTAACATTAATTATGTGTATTGTAAAAAATGTATGCATTTATTGCAATTAGGTATTTTGTTTATGCATGGAAGTTCATTTTTTTTTCTCACACACAAAAAAATATAATTAATTCAGGGATGCGCAACAGGCGCATCAGTCTCAACTGAAATGTCAAACGAGTCTCACATTGGCAATAAAGATATGTACAGTAAGGATGTGTTCATTTCTTGTAAAATGATTTTAACAATGATTTAGCATTTCCTATCCATTTATTGGCCAGGTTCACTGTCAAAAAAGCCCAAAGTCCGTCAGCTTGCCCCCCCCCCCCCCACCAGGGCTCCGCCCCTGGACCCTATTGGGAGCCGAGGCGGCCCCCAAACCCCCGCCACCACCTTTTATTTTTAAAAAGTGGAGAACCTTGTACATTGTTAAATCGATGCGAGAAAGCGATCGGCCAGAGCTTTGCTTCAAAATAAAAACGTGCAATTTGATTGGTTTGGGTCCTTGCTCTTGTCCAACCAGAGTAGCTGATACTTTACATAGCAATGCCATTGTTGGGCACCAAAATGGCAGAACCCAAGCTTAAAGATCCTTTGTCGCATCTTAAATCGAAAGTTTGGCTACATTTTGGGTTTTGAGAAGGCACAAAGGATGGTGCAACATGTTATGCTGATGTGAAATAAGGGAGGGTCAACTACAAACCTCGCAAATCATTTAAAGCGAAAACACAACGTGGATGTAAATGAAGTGAGTGCAGCCAAATTGAAAACCGAAAGTGTTACGAAAGCAGTAAAACCAGATACACGGGGAGAGTTAAAACTGACTGATGTGATTTACTTTACCTGTTATCAGTTAAAGTTTAGAGCCAAAGTTACAAAACGGTTTTACATGTTGCTGAGTTACTACTGTTACATATACTAGTGTACTGACAGTACTGACTGAACTGTTCTGAATTTGCAGAAACATTAAATCACTCTCTTTGAAGAGGAACGTGTTTGTGAGTGAGAGTGACTGATACTGACTGCTCAGGAATTCATCAAGTCAAGCTGCCAAAATATCCTTATTTTATATAGCCTGGCAAGCCAGACCAAATGTGAATATTTAGTCTGGCCTCGATCCGTAGACCTTTCCGAAGTGGGTAGGAGGAACAAACCGCTGTCTTTCAAACTGTCTCTGTGCGTATAGGCCAACGCTCTGACCAATCAGCGCAACAGTGACTGTGACGTAGTCAGAGCGACAGAAAGCAGTGGGGGAGGCCTTGAAATAAATAATTTTTCAAAATGCGTATTAATTAATAAACAGGTTCTAGATATTAAGGTTTGGAGATAATGACCACAAGTTTGGAGTCTATACCACATACACACTTTTTTTCCCCCCAAGTGTTTTTCAAGGGTTTGCTTAAACTGTTTTTGAGAGTTTTTATTTAGTGGTGTTTGGTGAAATAATTTCCCTTAAATTTAAAATAACGGGAAAATAAGAAACAATCAAAAAGTAATGTTTCAAAGCTGTTTATTAATTCTTCGTACTGCACAAACTAGCCCCATCCTTTTGGCTACGAGCGGAGCCAGCTGGTAGATCAGACTTTTGCCATAGCCGGTCGGCAAAACAGTGAAAACGTCCTTCTTGAAAAGGAATGAGCGGAGAGCCTCTTCCTGCTCATGTTTCAACGAAAACTCCAAGTCTAATTCTTCTAAAACTGATTCCAAAGCGGAGTCAAACGCGCGCTGTTCACTAGCCGTAGCCATCTTTCCTGCTGTGCTTTCTCCAGCGTCGCGCAGCTTTGTCATCACTCCTGCAAAAGCCCGCCCAAAGAATCCAAACAAAAACCTTGCGTTGTGATTGGCGGGCACGATTTGATGCCCGGGGTGTTTTTGTTTATATGGTGCGAGGCGAGACCCACTCGCTAGGCAAAAATATTTTTGGCCGCTAGGCGGGTGGGTCTAGTTTACTAGGCTATATTTTATTTTAAAAACATTGAACACTTACATATCCTGTTCCCTAGCCAGCATTTGGAAAGTTTTCATCCTTGCAGACAAATCTCAATAGAATTTTGTTAATTAAAGTTTAAAATCTGAGGTTTGTTTGCCCTTTATATTTAGTTGCAGAATCGAATCGAAGGGTCTGAATCATGAATCGAATCGGTGTCTTACTGAATCGTTGCAGCCCTAGAGAACACCGAGGCTGCACTTCCATACTATTAGTACACAAAAAGCAGGATGTATGGGGTCCGAATTTAATAGGACCCCATACATCCTGTAGTAGGCATTTGATAGTAGTCAAACGGTACCTGGATGATGTATTACAGCTGTAGTAAACAAATATACCACACTATGCTAGCCCATAATTCAGCTGGAGTCTCTGAATAAACGAAGAAGATGGCTGTCTGAAGTGAAGCTGGTTGCTGCAATGATGTACGAATGTATCAAGAATTGTTTTAACATTCATTTTTATTTTTGAAACATCGAGGCATACAATGGTATACGTCATCTGTGAATATCCGAGTCAGAGGCAGTGAAGTATGTCCGAATTTGATCCTTACTACTCGCTCGCATACTTGTATAAACATACTACAGTTACAGTTGAGTAGTAGGTACTTCATCGTCTTTCATACATAGTGCGAATTCGGACGCAGCCCAATACTTTTGAACAATGGCACTTTTGAACAAATTATCTAATGGTTAGAGAAGCAGCTTTGGGACCAAAAGGTCACCAGTTCGGCTCCCTGGATCAGCAGGAATGGCTGAAGTGCCCTTGAGCAAGACACCTAACCCCCAACTGCTCCCCAGGCTGCTCTGGTAATGCTGTACGTCGCGCTGGAGAACAGCGTCTGATAAATGCCTGGAATGCAATTTAACTTTTCAACTGAGAAACAGGGAGCCAGCCGCCCACTTCCACCCATCCATTATCCGTAACCGTTTATCCTGTGCAGGGTCGCGGGCAAGCTGGAGCCTCTCTCAGCTGACTACGGACAAGTCGCCAGATCATCGCAGGGTTGACACATGGAGACAAACAACCATTCACACACCTTCACTTTCACACCTACGGTCAATTAAGGTGGGGTTTACATTAGACCGTATCAGCGGATCATCAGATTAACGTTTTTAAAACGATTAGCGTGCACACAGCAACACCAATACACGATTAGCGTGCACACAGCAACACCAATACACGGATACGCTCGGCTCCGCAGGCATCCTGCGCTCCAAATCACTCCGCCCTGAACAGCGAGTGCCCTCTGGAGGGTGCGCACTCCGGCCCTGCGCAGCTCACACAGCGCGCGAGTGAAGTGCACAAGCAATGATTCGGGACTGAGCCGCTGTGTGTGTGATCCCAGTGCATATCACTTACCACTTGCAAGTGGAAGGATGGCAAGCCTAAAGACAATCATAACTACACAATGGGCAGTATTTGCATCAGTATTTGCAGTATTTTCATACTTTTATACTCTTTAATGAAAGGTGATACAAGGCGGAAGTCCGCGCTGTTTTTCAGCAGTCGCGTCACATGACCAACGCCAGCGAATCAGGAAGGTGGATGTCACAGTGACGTTGTCCAATGAGACGCCAGCTAGAGCTCAGCACAGCGTATCCGCGTATTCTCAATGTTTACACAGCACCGGACCAGACATGATCTGGATTGAATACGTGGACCCTGGCGGATTCCCGTTTCCCGGCGTTTCCAGGTGTTTTAATGTAAACGGACAGTGCATCCGCGAAGAAAACGAGACAGATACGGTCTAATGTAAACTTGGCCTTAGAGTCACCAGTTAACCTAACCTGCATGTCTTTGGACTGTGGGGGAAACCGGAGCACCCGGAGGAAACCCACGCGGACACGGGGAGAACATGCAAACTCCGCACAGAAAGGCCCTCGTCAGCCACTGGGCTCGAACCCAGAACCTTCTTGCTGTGAGGCGACAGCGCTAACCGCTACACCACCCACTTGTTTTTTCCTATTTTTCATAAACAACCTCTGTAACAGTAAGAGTCATAAACTAAAACAGAAAGCACTCACATGAAGAAAAAGGTTGTCATTTATTCTTTTTAAAATAAGTCCCCCTTTTTTTTTTTAATGTTCATTCCATTATGAATTTGTGGCCATGCGGAGTTTTTTTTTTTGGTATAAACCAGCGCACTGATATTTAAAAATATTTTATTTATAAAACAGATATCAGAGCTCGAAGAACTGTTTAGAAAGTGACTGACTTGCCGTGCACCTCCTCACCATTTGGCCAGTATTGAGAAATGTGCTAAAGGTCCAATTTCGCTTCTGTGACTTGACGTGAGTGAGCGTTTGAGGAGAGGCTGCAATAATAAAGCCATTTGTTAACACTCTGCATTCTTCAGCAGCAAGATATTTTCATCACAGCAGTTAAACGAGCCTCTGTTTGATAAACTACAAGCAGCCAAGATCCTCCTAGTGTTCGGCAAAACCGAGAACGTTCCAGTGTTTTCACGAGTCCATTTCTTGGAAGCATTTCTGAAGGATGGTAAAACAGGCTTGACAGATACTGACGTTCAGAGAGACCGGCTCACCCTGTGCAAGCTTGACAGGTTATATTTAAAAAAAAAAAAAAGGCATCCGAGCAGCATACTCCTAGATAACCTGTGTTCTGTTTATATCAGTCATCAAAAGCTTTTACAGCATGTAATTTAAAAATTAAAAAAAAAGAAAAAAGCAAGCAACTCTTCTCCTGTTAGTAGTAAACGCTAGGTCACTGAGCCACCAACTACTGGCATAAACACCTCATCTCCTCTGATGAATGACTGACCTTGGTTTCATTATGCACTGTGGGTTTAGCGAAAGGAATAATCTTTATTCAGCGCATCTACAGTGGTGCTTGATAGTTTGTGAACCCTTTAGAATTTTCTACATTTCTGCATAAATATGACCTAAAACATCATCAGATTTTCACACAAGTCCTAAAAGTAGATAAAGAGAACCCAGTTAAACAAATGAGACAAAAATATTATACTTGGTCATTTATTTATTGAGGAAAATGATCCAATATTACATATCTGCGAGTGGCAAAAGTATGTGAACCTTTGCTTTCAGTATCTGGTGTGACCCCCTTGTGCAGCAATAACTGCAACTAAACGTTTGCGGTAACTGTTGATCAGTCCTGCACACTGGCTTGGAGGAATTTTAGCCCATTCCTCCGTACAGAACAGCTTCAACTCTGGGATGTTGGTGGGTTTCCTCACATGAACTGCTCGCTTCAGATCCTTCCACAACATTTCGATTGGATTAAGGTCAGGACTTTAACTTGGCCATTCCAAAACTAACTTTATTCTTCTTTAACCATTCTTTGGTAGAACGACTTGTGTGCTTAGGGTCGTTGTCTTGCTGCATGACCCACCTTCTCTTGAGATTCAGTTCACGGACAGATGTCCTGACATTTTCCTTTAGAATTCGCTGGTATAATTCAGAATTCATTGTTCCATCAATGATGGCAAGCTGTCCTGACCCAGATGCAGCAAAACAGATTAGATTAGATAAAACTTTATTGATCCCTTTGGGCGGGTTCCCTCAGGGAAATTAAGATTCCAGCAGCATCATTACAGATAAACAGAGAATAGAAAATAGAGAAAAAACTTGTAGATAAATTAAGTATTTACATATACAAATATAAAAAGATATGGGGAAGAGAGGAAGGGGGGAAAAGGGGGGGCAGCAGGAGATATTGCACTTTATATTGCACATTGTCTGGTATTGCTTATTGTTAGGCTAGGCTACTGCTCCTTCCCGTCCTCTGTCCTCCTGTTACCCCTCCCCCCCCCCCAGAGAGGAGTTGTACAGTCTGATGGCGTGAGGTACAAAGGAGTTTTTGAGTCTGTTTGTCCTGCACTTGGGAAGGAGCATTCGGTCACTGAACAGGGTCCTCTGGTTGCTGATGACGGTGTGCAGAGGGTGACTGGCATCGTCCATGATGTTCAATAGTTTGTCCATAGACCTCTTCTCTGCCACCGTCACCAGAGAGTCCAGCTTCATGCCGACCACAGAGGCGGCCCGCCTGATCAGTTTGTCCAGCCTGGATGTGTCCTTCTTGGATGTGCTGCCCCCCCCCCCCAGCACACCATGGTGTAAAACAGGACACTGGCGACCACAGACTGATAGAACATCCACAGGAGTTTCCTGCAGATGTTAAAGGACCGCAGCCTCCTAAGGAAGTATAGTCTGCTCTGTCCCTTCCTGTATAAGTGATTGGTGTTGCAAGTCCAGTCCAGCTTCCTGTCCAGCCACAGCCCGAGGTACTTGTAGGTATCCACAGCCTCCACCTCGACTCCCTCGATCAGAACTGGTCGTGACCTTGGTCTGGACCTCCCAAAGTCAATGACCAGCTCTTTGGTCTTCGAGGTGTTGAGCTGCAGATGGTTCCTGTTGCACCACACAGCAAAGTCCTTCACCAGGTTCCTATACTCCTCCTCTCTGTCGTCACTGATACACCCAATGATGGCTGTGTCATCGGCAAACTTCTGAATGTGACACAGCTCCGAGTTGTAGCAGAAGTCCGCGGTGTACAGGGTGAAGAGAAGAGGGGCCAGCACCGTTCCCTGGGGTGCTCCGGTGCTGCTGACCACAGTGTCAGACGTGATGTCCTTCAGCCTGACGTACTGCGGTCTGTCGGTGAGGTAGCTGGAGATCCAGGTGACCAGGCAGGGGCCCACTCGCATCCTGTTCAGTTTGTCCTGAAGCATAAGGGGCTGGATGGTGTTGAAGGCACTCGAGAAGTCCAAGAAGAGGATCCTCACTGTGCCATTTCCCTTATCCAGATGCGAGTGGGCTCGGTGTAGCAGGTAGAGGATGGCATCTTCCACACGAACACCTGCCTGGTACGCAAACTGCAGACAGTCCTGGGCATGTTGCACCTGGGGTCTGAGGAGGCCCAAGCCATGATACTACCACCATGTTTCACAGATGGGATAAGGTTCTGATGCTGGAATGCAGTCTTTTCCTTTCTCCAAACAATGCTTTTCATTTAAACCAAAAAGTTCTATTTTGGTCTCATCCATCCACAAAACATTTTTCCAATAGCCTTCTGGCTTGTCCACGTGATCTTTAGCAAACTGCAGACGAGCAGCAATGTTCTTTTTGGAGAGTAGTGTCTTTCTCCTTGCAACCCTGCCATGCACACCATTGTTGTTCAGTGTTCTCCTGATGGTGGACTCATGAACATTAGCCAATGTGAGAGAGGCCTTCAGTTGCTTAGAAGTTACCCCGACTATTACACGCCTTGCTCTTGGAGTGATCTTTGTTGGTCGACCACTCCTGGGGAGGGTAACAATGGTCTTGAATTTCCTCCATTTGTACACAATCTGTCTGACTGTGGATTGGTGGAGTCCAAACTCTTTAGAGATGGTTATGTAACCTTTTCCAGCCTCATGAGTGTCAACAACGCTTTTTCTGAGGTCCTCAGAAATCTCCTTTGTTCGTGCCATGATGCACTTCCACAAACAGGTGTTGTGAAGATCAGACTTTGATAGATCCCTGTTCTTTAAATAAAACAGGGTGCCCACTCACACCTGATTGTCATCCCATTGATTGAAAACACCTGACTCTAATTTCACCTTCAAATTAACTGCTAATCCTAGAGGTTCACATACTTTTGCCCCTCACAGGTATGTAATACTGGATCATTTTCCTCAGTAAATAAATGATCAAGTATAATATTTTCATCTCATTTGTTTAACTGGGTTCTCTTTATCTACTTTTAGGACTTGTGTGAAAATCTGATGATGTTTTAGGTCATATTTATGCAGAAATGTAGAACATTCTAAAGGGTTCACAAACTTTCAAGCACCACTGTATAGTCAGTGTTCTCCACTTTTCAAAAATAAAAGGTGGTGGCATTTTTTTTTTACAATACACAATGTTAATTGGGTGAAACCACTCCAATCAATGCACAAGCTGGTGCGCGTGCCCGAGACTGGCATGACAAAGCCACCCCGGCCTCCGTAGTTCGGGTCCTTTGACCCAGGAACCCGGAAGTCCTGCAGTAAACAACCACAGGGAAGCAACAGGAAAATGCAGCTCTCGCCAACACAATCACAGATGCATAAAATAAAAGACCTGAACTTATAGTGTACTCTGTATAGTGTATGCGTGTGAGATTACCAGAGGCCACAATGCTCCCTGTACTGATCCAGAACACAGCAGCAGGCCTGCTTACTTCACACTCGCTCATAACAGCAGTCGAACAAATAAAGCATTCATTAGTCATTCTTTAGACACAGATCTACAGGTTGAATTCTCGAATCTGATTGGTCAGAAGGTGCTTTTTTTTCCCCCCTCACAACAGCACGACTCAGACAGTAGTTCAGGCTGTAACATGAAAAATAAGTTAATATTAATGCACTCGTTCTAACATTATTGTTTTTAAGTAAAGGCGCATACACAGGGACTCGAATGGAAGACGCTACACATAATCCAAGATTAATAATTAAATAATTTAACGAGTGATGGATTCGGATCGAAATGAATCAAGATCATAAGTGAATTCGATTCAATTTTGTTTAACCCTCATCCTACCGACTGGGGTCTGTGCAGAACCCAGCAGTGTTTTTTTTTAATCGTCATTCCATTTTTTAATGACTCTGTCAATCAATTTGTTCCTAATGATGTCACATCATTGTTTTCTATTTCTGCTTTGATTCGTGGTTTTTAAAAATACAATGTTTTGGGGTCTCAGGGGACCCCAGTCAAAAGCACCCATTTCCGCCTCTGCAGTTTTAACAAACGGAACTATTTATTCAGTTAAAGTTTGTCATGGGTCATAATTTAAAGTACCACACAGTATCAAGGGGGTAGGGGCACTCTGTCAGTCACTTTGAAGACGACAGACACAGATGCAGCAGCCAGAGGTTTCCACATGTGCTCTGTCGACAACCTGAGATACTGCTGTTCCTTGGTTAAGATGATGCTCAAAGTCAGAAATATAATACATAACTTCATAATGAAATGTTATATAACCAGGCTTTCGTCTAAACGGGGGAACAGGGGCGCTGCACCCTCTTACTCTTGGCGTGCGCCCCCTTACCGACTCCGTGAAAACATCCCAGCAACACTACGTGACAATGTGTCTGATCATCAAATACGTTATAATTGCTCCAAAAACATTCCAATTATAGTAGATACACCACCAGACGGTGCAAAAACAATCCGAATTGGCCAGACTGAGGCGCCATGTTGTTTAGTTGTTTACTTGTCGTGGCTGCTCTCGCGAGATTTGACATGGGTTACATACAAGGTCAGCTGACTTGTAGAGCGAGAGTTCTCGAGACTGAATGACCTTTCACCCACCGGCGCGGGAGCTTTTGACAGAAGTAGTTCGCGAGTTGTTTTTGTTGACACTTGGGCATTTAAAGACGTCATCCCGCGGCACGAAGCGGAAGAAAGCCAAAGACTGTCCGGGGCAGAAGACGATTACTTCTTTCTTTTTCAATGTTGACAGACAATTTGTTACAATTTCCCTCTCAGATAGCCTCAGAATGTCCCATTGGAGCATTTTTCAAAGGCTTTGCACGGCGGGGGGGACAACCGGCACCATCTCCCCCCCTGCTTCGCTCCCTCGCCATGGTGAGCGCCCTCATACCAAATTTTTCTAGAAAAAACCCTGATATAACTATCAAATTTATTGTTTATGTTCTATTATAGTATATAGAGCTTCTGGGCCTTGGTGCAAAAGTGGCAGAAATGTCGCAACCGACAATTTTTTGACATCCGTTCCCTTCGCTGAAGCCGTTCTAGAAGGTGTGGGCACTATCAAGTCAAACAAGCTGCACACCCTAGAGGAGACGAAGGCCAACAATGACCGAGAGTTCAACAGTTCAAGTTTTAGCTTTCATGGGCAGATTACCATACTGTCACACGTTCTGGCAAAAGGAAAAGCGGTACTGGTGCAGTCCTCCATGCACCTTTACACCAAGGCTGAAGGTGAGAAGCAGAAACCAGAGATCATACTACACTATAATGCAACCGGAAGTGGTGTGGATAATCTGGATCATCTAGTCAAAATGTTCACAACCAGAAGAAAGAGAAACAGATGGCCAACGGCGCGGTTTATGAACATGGTGGATGTTGCGGCCATCGCTGCCTGCATCATCTGGATGGGGAACTTCCCAGACTGCAAGTTACCAGAATGTGGTAGACATCGCTAGATCTACCTGAGACAGCTGGAGCATACCCTGGCCATGCCACACAAGAAAAGGAGAGCTGATCCTGCTATAGTGCAAGCCCCAGTCCGAGCAGCAATGACTCTCCTGGGAGTGAGGAAAACACCACCTGCTAATGTGACTGTCCAACGCTTGGCTGGAACATCTACTCGAAAAAGGTGTTATCTTTGCTCCTGAAACACAGACAGGAAAGTAGCAACTGTTTGCTCCTGCTGTCACATGCCAGCATGCCCTGAGCATAGCATGAGCCAAACTGTGTGCTATAACCGCATGTAGTGTGTTTAGTTAACTCTAACCACCACTACGATTAATATTACTACTACTATTATTACTAACACCACCACCATTAATATTACTACCACTACAATTACTACCACCACCATTAATATTACTACCACTATTACTACCACCACCATTAATATTACTACCACTACAATTACTACCACCACCATTAATATTACTACCACTATTACTACCACCACCATTAATATTACTACCACTACAATTACTACCACCACCACCATTAATATTACTACCACTACAATTACTACCACCACCATTAATATTACTACCACTACAATTACTACCACCACCACCACCATTAATATTACTACCACTACAATTACTACCACCACCATTAATATTACTACCACTACAATTACTACCACCACCACCATTAATATTACTACCACTACAATTACTACCACCACCATTAATATTACTACCACTACAATTACTACCACCACTATTAATATTACTACCACTACAATTACTACCACCACCATTAATATTACTACCACTACAATTACTACCACCACTATTAATATTACTACCACTACAATTACTACCACCACCACCATTAATATTACTACCACTACAATTACTACCACCACCACCATTAATATTACTACCACTACAATTACTACCACCACCATTAATATTACTACCACTACAATTACTACCACCACTATTAATATTACTACCACTACAATTACTACCACCACCATTAATATTACTACCACTACAATTACTACCACCACTATTAATATTACTACCACTACAATTACTACCACCACCACCATTAATATTACTACCACTACAATTACTACCACCACTATTAATATTACTACCACTACAATTACTACCACCACTATTAATATTACTACCACTACAATTACTACCACCACCACCATTAATATTACTACCACCACCATTAATATTACTACCACTACAATTACTACCACCACCACCATTAATATTACTACCACTACAATTACTACCACCACCACCATTAATATTACTACCACTACAATTACTACCACCACTATTAATATTACTACCACTACAATTACTACCACCACCACCATTAATATTACTACCACTACAATTACTACCACCACTATTAATATTACTACCACTACAATTACTACCACCACCATTAATATTACTACCACTACAATTACTACCACCACCACCAATATTACTACCACTACAATTACTACCACCACCACCATTAATATTACTACCACTACAATTACTACCACCACTATTAATATTACTACCACTACAATTACTACCACCACCACCATTAATATTACTACCACTACAATTACTACCACCACTATTAATATTACTACCACTACAATTACTACCACCACCACCATTAATATTACTACCACTACAATTACTACCACCACTATTAATATTACTACCACTACAATTACTACCACCACCACCATTAATATTACTACCAGCACCACCACCATTAATATTACTACCACTACAATTACTACCACCACCACTATTACTACTACTACTACTACAACAATTACTACCACCATCACCATTAATATTACTACCACTACAATTACTACCACCACCACCATTAATATTACTACCACTACAATTACTACCACCACCACCATTAATATTACTACCACTACAATTACTACCACCACCACCATTAATATTACTACCACTACAATTACTACCACCACTATTAATATTACTACCACTACAATTACTACCACCACCACCATTAATATTACTACCACTACAATTACTACCACCACTATTATTACTACCACTACAATTACTACCACCACCACCATTAATATTACTACCAGCACCACCACCATTAATATTACTACCACTACAATTACTACCACCACCACTATTACTACTACTACTACAACAATTACTACCACCATCACCATTAATATTACTACCACTACAATTACTACCACCACCACCATTAATATTACTACCACTACAATTACTACCACCACCACCATTAATATTACTACCACCACCACTATTAATATTACTACCACTACAATTACTACCACCACCACCACCACCATTAATATTACTACCACCACCACTATTAATATTACTACCACTACAATTACTACCACCACTATTAATATTACTACCACTACAATTACTACCACCACCACCATTAATATTACTACCACCACCATTAATATTACTACCACTACAATTACTACCACCACCACCATTAATATTACTACCACCACCACCACCACCATTACTACCACTACAATTACTACCACCACCACCATTAATATTACTACCACCACCACCACCACCATTACTACCACTACAATTACTACCACCACCATTAATATTACTACCACTACAATTACTACCACCACCACCATTAATATTACTACCACCACCATTAATATTACTACCACTACAATTACTACCACCACCACCATTAATACCACTACAATTACTACCACCACCACCATTAATATTACTACCACTACAATTACTACCACCACCACCATTAATATTACTACCACTACAATTACTACCACCACTATTAATATTACTACTACAATTGCCACCGCCACTACTACTAGTATTAATATTACTACTAGTATTAATATTACTACTAGTACTATTACTACAACAATTACCACCACCACTACCATTAATATTACTACTACAGTTACTACCACCACTATTACTATCACCACCACTATTAATATTACTAATATTATTAAAAAGTATTGTACTTCTTCCAACTCCTTTTTCGAACAATGTGCGGTGTATTGTAATGTCTTAGCTCTTTATGTTATTTTATTTATTCTTTTTTTGTCACTTTCTCGTTTTCTTTCTTTTGTATGTACAAATAGTTACATACCTTTTTATACATGTTCGAAATAAATAAATTCATTCATTCATTCATTATTAATATTACTACTAGTACTACTACAACAATTACCACCACCATTAATATTACTACTACTACAGTTACTACCACCACCACTATTAATATTACTACTACTAGTATTACAATTTCTACCACCACCACCACGACTACTATTACTGCTATTAATATTACTACTACTATTACTCCTACCACAACTGCTACTATTGCTAATATGGGAAGCCATGGTCTAATGGTTAGAGAAACAGCTTTGGGACCAAAGGTTGTCGGTTCGATTCCCTGGACCAGCAGGAATGTCTGAAGTACCCTTGGGCACACATCCAACAATGGGTTAAATGCAGAGAAAGAATTTCACTGTGCTCTAATCACACGTCATAAATAAAGGCTTAAAATTTCACTAAAATTCCTCCACTAGGTTATCAAACAGTTTTGTTTTTATTCACAGGTTTAAAAGTTTTCCATCCTTGATATGTGGGATTAAAATATTGGCACAATCCTGGTTGCTATTGAGCGCGAGCTCTCTGTAGTGCCGCGGTTACTATAGTTACCAGACAAACGATGAAAGGAATTTTCACCTTCTGTATCAAACATGTGCTAAGCAGGAACACCTTCCATAATCTAATCGAAGGGAGACAGGTGGAGAGGGGAAAAATGTCTCACGTCCAAGGCCCTTAAAGCTGCAGACACATCATCTGGTGTTTAAACAGTCTAATTTTACAGCCATCATGAGAGATGAAACTCCAGATACCACCACCACCACCATCATCAAACTGCACTTAGACTCCAGCTTTGAGTAAATGGGGAAACGTGATGAAATTCTTGTCCATGATAAGTACACATAAGTGACAGATGATGGTGCAGTATTCCTTTAAATGTGTATCGTGTTTTCCATTTGAAGCAACCCTCGCCTCGTCTGCGCTGTGCTGGACAAATGTGCGGTTTGACCAAGCTCGAGTGGGATTGGTGTGTAGGAGAATGCCAAGTGTCACATGATCGAGAGCTCCAATAAATCCACAAGCACCACAGGTCGATCGAGGCACAGCGCAGCTTTCCTGAGACGAGTGTGTCGGAGCTGGAGGCTGTGTAGAGGTAGATGTTACTCATTAGATTCTTTAAAGACACAAGTGGTGGGATGTTCTCAAGAACAGAACGCTTAATTAGGAATATTGCTCAAGTGGGTACTAAATGGCATGAAATGAAATGCTAACCTGCAAGACTGCTTCTGATTTGGTGCGATGAGCCAGCTTCTCCTCGTTAAGCACTCGGGGTCTTTTTCTTTCACGCACAAACACAGGCTCAGAAAGTCACGCGACTCAGCAGGCAGTCTGCCAATCAAGGGCCTGCTCTCAAAGACTGCACCGTCTCCGCTCTGAGCACAGAGCTGCCTGGAGACGCACACTGAGCCCACAGTGCTGAGAGAAAGACACACTCACTCATGAGCACCAAGACAATGTGTGCGCGCGCGGGTGCGTGTGTGTCTCTTTACACAGATCTCAGGCTACCAGCAGCTCGTTATCCACAATATAAACAAGACAACGTTGAGATCAGTCGGAGAAGAGAGCGAAGGAGTATGGGTAGTATCTCACTGGGCTGCGACAGCCCGCGACTAGTTGCAGACATAACAATTACGATAAAACATCCGAATTAGCGACAATTTTCACTTGGAAATCACGCTGAATTGATATTCGCATATTTTACCGCAATTCTCGAGTCTCCGACTAGTCGCAGGCTGTCGCAGCCTGGTTTTCCCTCGGCAGGCAGGGAAGTAGAGGAAGCCTTACGGAAACTGACTTGAGAAGGGTTCGTGACGGCTTTGCGACACCGGCGACGCATTTGCGGCTATTTGGAGAGAAATTTTGTCGCACAAATTTTCTGAACATTTCGGCGACGAAGAAGCGACACTTTGCGACTCGTCCGAGGAAATTGAGAAGCCCTGCAAATGTTTCAAGACACTTTTGAAATTCTCTCGCGAATGACGTTCGCAATTTGTCGCAAGCTGTCGCAGCCCAGTGCGATACTGGCTTAATGCACAGACAGAGTCAGACACACTGATGTAGAAACGGTGCACTCTGATTATAGGGAATTGATGGGCAGGGCATTAGTGGGCCAGTACGAGTTCTGCCTGACCTCAGCACTGCAGGTTATCATCAGGAAGAGCCGTTAAATCCGGCCCTGTTCATTTACCAACTGCCTTATGGTGATGGTCAGGGGGAAAAAAAAAAAGACGAAACACTAATCAATGTCTGTTCAATTCCTCAGGAAATCGATTAAAGCCTGCTACCTTGAAGGATGTACTGCTTCTTCAAAATGGGTTCAGCAGGATCAAGGAGAGAGGAGGTGGGAGGCTTTGAGATGAAGGATACGCATGCACGCATGCAGATAAGATAAACTTTATTTATCCCTTGGTGGGGAAATTTACATGTTCCAGCAGCTCACAGATAGAAAGAGCCAGGAATAGACGGTTAAAAAAAAGTGCAATAAAAAAAGTAAAAACACAAAATAAGAATGGGATGTTTTAATTTCTATTTTATTGCATCTTTTAGGGTCCACAAAGAGCATAAGGCCATTATTAAAAAATGTTCTGTTTCCGGTCCACCGGCCGGGTGAGTGCCGTTTGTGCGGGTGAAATTTTTTTTTAAAGGGATAGTTCGGGATTTTTGACATGAATCTGTATGGCATCCCCATCAATAGTGTCGTGCAAACACACTGACTTACCCCTGACAGCATCCTGTGAGTCCAGTTCTTGTCCAGTTTTGGTCCAGACGAAAGTAGTCCGGCAAGTTTGTTGGGGTCACGAAAGTAAAACGTTTTTCGTCTCAAAACAGTATGTGTTCAAAAGAGTGATATATTTGCATCACAAAACCGTTGCCAAATAAAAAGTCAGACCTCGAAATCGCTTGGCACTATTTTCCTGCGCGCTGCCGGCTTCATCCAGCTGCGGCTCCAGCTTCAAGGATAAGCTGGAGCCGCATAAGTAGGAGTCCCGACGGGTGGTTTGTATTCGATTCGTTTATATCCCGACCTTGTTAGCTGTCAGATTTATGTTCATGGACCCGGTAAGCTGGTAAATAATATATTTTTTTTTTCTTTACCAAATTCTAACAGAAAACGAGAGCGCCCGAAAGGGAAAGCTGAGCCGAGCTGCTTCACGGCTGTAATGCAAATTGCTTTCCTCCTCAGTATACAAGTGCGCTTCCATGTCAGGGAAAAAGAAACTACCACTGCTGCCTATGTAGTGCCCTATTTATACAAATAGGAGTCATTCAGGATTCAGCCATGTTTTTGCTCCGTGTCATGGCTGAATCCTGAATGAATCTAAAATCGAACTTGACATTTCCGCATTCCCAGGGCTTTCCACTAAGGCTCATATTAGCCAGCCATGACAAATAAGTAGCCGGGGGGGGGAGTAAACACAAAAACTCCTGTGCACGCAGTTCCCAGGGTTAAATGTATTTTCCACAGACCATTTATTTATTCACTTTACTCAAATACAAAGTAAAATGGCAGTAAATCTTCTTTCTTTTCTTGCGTATTGCATCATGAGGCGTTCCTGGCTTGTAAATCTCTTATTTTCGGTGCATGACACATTCACGCAGCTGAGTGCGCGCGCACACCGCATGTCGGGGCGCGGATGAGTTACTCTCCCTTGATCAACGGTTCAGTTTGACATTATTGTCAGTCCGTTAGATAAACATTTAATTTAATTAAAATCGAAAATTAATATTTAGAGCCTGTGGGCTACAAAAATAGTCATTAAAGTAGCCGGCTGGACTTAACTGTGTGGCCGGCAGCCGGCGCTTGTGGAAAGCCCTGTCGAATCAGCTCTGCGCATGCACCGTGCGGCACAAAAAAAAATGGCAGCCACCATGAAGGAAGGAGATCCGGAGTTTTCAAACATTTGCTTAAGTGTGAAATCGCAAAATGGTATTCTAGCGAACAACAAAATAGTAAAGATTCAGAAAAACAAATCATTCAGTGATCATTTTAATAGTGTAATTTCATCCAAACTAGGCCTAACGGTTGATTTAGAACTACAAAAAGTCCGTGTGTTGGACATTTTAAGTACCTTTGTAAAAGTTTTGCAAATGTTGCAGTCAGCATTTAAAATGCTAACTTAGTTTTTGTACAAGTTTCAGTTGATTTAACTGTCATATTTTATTAAATGTGTCTGCTTTTGTAATAAAAAAAAAAGTACTGAAAGAAAAAGCAAACAGCATTGCGATTTCTTATCCATCCATATATAATAATAAAAAAATAATAATAAAAAATAAATAAATCCCTCCCTCCCGACTGAAATTTTTTTGCCCACCCGGTGGACAGGAAACGGATTTTTTTTTTAAGGATGGCCTAAACACAGTCGGGGTAAAGCGGCTCTGTGAAACTGTCTAGCACGACGACATAAAACTGGATTAGTTCAAACTGAGCTGAATAAACGATGCAGTATTAAAGCTAGACTGCCTTTCAGATTTTTCAAGTGTAGGTCATAAAAAGGCTTTTCCCCGACACCCAAGTATTTTTGTTTAGTGGACCGAAACCTACTGAATTCGAATCACAGACTTCCAATTTTATTTGGTTTTTTTTTAATAGAACAATTAATAAACTTAGATCCACATGGCCCTGAATTCTCCGCAATTTTTTTCCCTGCTTCACCATGACCCAATTCAAGATACTACATCATGCATCATGTGGTGGGCTTTCCCCGTTCGCGCAAGGCATTGTGGGATACAAATTTGAAACGGGAGAGAAAAATGGAGGACGTGAGCATGCGAATGAAACGTGAAAGACCGACAGTAACGGAAAGCGAGATGTGATGTTCTATACAAACGAAAGGAAACGCAGGACCAAACTAATAAATATCGGCGGTCAGCGAGCACCTCGGTGTGATCAGCTGTTCGTTTAGTGACAGAATGATGGAACTGTCAGTGCACGGTCGAAGGTAAACCTGCACATGCGCACACACATGGACTTCCTCTGTCTGCGTGACTGCAGGAAGCGAGTAATTTTATGCACATTATTTGCTCTGGAATCCCCTCAAATTAAATAACTTCCCAGCCACAGAATGGCCTGATATTTTTTGAGATATTACAGAAATAAACATTTATCACAACGCTTATCGAAGACGAGTAGCTGAATGGAATACATCTGATATACCGTGAAAAAAAGCCAGCAAATATTATAATTATTATTATTAATAATACGCATTAATTTTGGGTGTTCAACGCGTCTTTCTCTTTCAAAATTCTCTCAAAATCTTCTGTATTTAACGAAGCAAACCTGACAGCCATGTTTATATATAAATTGTCAGTCAGTCACTCTTGAGCGCGGACGTTTTATGCCCCTGATGTGTCCCTTTTCCAGTTTTTCGATGTCCATTGGTATGTTTTTCTCCACAGAATGGCCTGATATTTTGAGATATTACAGAAATAAACATTTATCACAATGACCAAATTTCAGAGAAAACTAAATTTCAGTGATTTTATGAAATCAAAAGGCTGAGTAGCTTTTTTTTTTTTTTTAAAGATTTTTTTTGGGCTTTTTTCACCTTTATTGGATAGGACAGTGTAGAGACAGGACAGGAAATGAGCGGGAGAGAGAGACAGGGAGGGATCGGGAAACGACCTCAGATCGGAATCGAACCCGGGTCCCCGGACTTATGGTATGGCGCCTTAGCCACGACGCCCCCAAGGCTGAGTAGCTTTAAGAAACGCTAACACAAAAAAAAAAAAATTCATAAAATGTGCATAAAATCACTAACATTTTATAGACTAAAACATCACACCTGTGTGTATAATGTGATGTGTGCAATAAGTCAATAATACTGGCTGGCTTTTTTTCATGGTATATCAGATATATTCCATTCAGCTATCGTGATACTGAATGAGTCGAAGACGAGTAGCTGAATGGAATATATCCGAAATACCGTGAAAAAAGCCAGCCAATATTATTATTTTATTATTATTATGTGGCAGCGGGGGCGTGGTCAAGCGTCGGTCTGTGACCAGAGGGCAGACTCAGGGAAGGTAAGTGGCAGAATCACTGCACCTGATGTTGATTAACGTGTGTTTGTGTGTCTACCCCAGTGACTGCGCCCTATTTAAGGAGAGAGCGAGAGTAGAGGAGAGCTCTCTCCCGAACCAGACACCTGAGGTGTGTGTGTGCATGTCTGTGTATATGAGAGACCACTGAAAAGTGTAAAAAAATAAAGAGTTACGAAACTCAGTTCTGGCCTGCCGTCTTCTGTGCTCCTCCCACTCCTACAAACTGCCACATATTATTATTATTATTATTATTATTATTAATAATACACATTCATTTTGGGTGTTCAACGCGTCTTTCTCTTTCAAAATTCTCTCAAAATCTTCTGTATTTAACGAAGCAAATCAGACAGCCATGTTTATTTACAAATTGTCAGTCAGTCATTCTCTAGCGCAAACGTTTTATCCCCCTGATGTGTCTCTTTTCCAGTTGTCCATTGGTATGTTTTTCTCTTGCAAATATGTGTGAAGAATATCTAAATGAAGTTTTGGTAGCGGGCAGCACGGTGGTGTAGTGGTTAGCGCTGTCGCCTCACAGCAAGAAGGTCCGGGTTCGAGCCCCGTGGCCGGCAAGGGCCTTTCTGTGCGGAGTTTGTATGTTCTCCCCGTGTCCGCGTGGGTTTCCTCCGGGTGCTCCGGTTTCCCCCACAGTCCAAAGACATGCAGGTTAGGTTAACTGGTGACTCTAAATTGACCGTAGGTGTGAATGTGAGTGTGAATGGTTGTCTGTGTCTATGTGTCAGCCCTGTGATGACCTGGCGACTTGTCCAGGGTGTACCCCGCCTTTCGCCCGTAGTCAGCTGGGATAGGCTCCAGCTTGCCTGCGACCCTGTAGAAGGATAAAGCGGCTAGAGATAATGAGATGAGATGAGATGAAGTTTTGGTAGCCTTCCGGGTGTTTCTACGCATTTTCCTCTTTCCCGGCGAACAAAGAAATGCTTCTGCGCAGCAGAAAACTCTCTCATTGGATATTCAAATCAGCTCCAAAATGTGACGTCATGTTGTCTTGACAACCATGCAATATCGTAAACCATATTCAACACTCATTCTCCAGTGGGTAGAGTGATGTAATACACACAAGATAAGCGACATGCTAACAATACTGCATGCTATCAAACCAAACGAATTAAACCCACTAAAAGGGAATAGAACACATGTTTTTATTCTATGGAAGAAGTGTCCTGTATGTGTAATAATGTGCAATAACACCACATCAGATGTGCCACGCCCTGTGCATCACCACCACAGTGAAGGTGCTTTGGAGTGATTCTTCAATGAGAAAACAAAAACACCTTAACAAATACTTTTGTCCTTGATTCCTTCTGCCCCGGTTTCCTTTCCTCGTATCCTCGAAGGGAGGAAGTAAAAAGAACGGAAATGAGAAACAAAAAAGGAAACAAAGAAACTGTCACTATAATTATTCCCATTTAAAAAGAGAGAGAGAGATCGTCGATAGGTTTTAATCAGACTGCAGCATGTCACTGCTTTCACACTGGTTTCTTTCGAAGTCTGGTGTGTAAATTGTAAAATCTACATGTTTGTTGATAAGAAACAACACTGAAGAATGAAAATGAGGCAAGCATTTATCTTGTGATAATTCCCACCGGCTTAGTTAAAAAGTTCATTTGAATTAACGGAGGCACATTAACACCTTATGCTCATGGGGAAATCTGAACTTTGTAGAATGGAAGATTAATTGAAGCTCAAAACAAAACAAACAAACAAAAAAAATTCAGAAACCAAAGCACGAGATGATTAAATACTCAGTTCATACACTACCATTCAAAAGTTTGGGGTCACCCAGACAATTTTGTGTTTTCCATGAAAAGTCACACTTTTATTTACCACCATGAGTTGTAAAATGAATAGAAAATATAGTCAAGACATTTTTCTGGCTATTTTGAACATTTAATCGACTCCACAAATGTGATGCTCCAGAAACTCAGGCTACATCCACACGACAACGAGATTTTTTTTTTTTTAAATATCGCGTCCACATGGGCAACGGATCAGTAAAATATCAGGTCCATATGGCAACGCAGCGCTTGCTGAAAACGATGCAATACACATGCCACACCACTACGTGCGCTGTAAAGGCCAATTTATGCTGACAACCCAGTCCTCGCAGATAGCGTCGCAGACAGTGTCTGCGTAGCCCCCCCACCTTCGCAGACGCTCTGCGCGCACCTCCCAAAAATCGTGACCACCGCAGAAGCCTCGCCGACAGCGTCGCAGACAAGCGGGCTCTGATTGGTCCACTCTACATCCGCTGTACACGCACTTCCGCTTCCCTACTTTCCCGGTTTGGTTTGTTTTCACGACCGCCATTTTTAAAAACACGAGCGAAGATGGAGCAGCACGAAGAGCGGTTGATCGAGGAAGTGAGGAAGTACATACATCTATACGACTCCAGTTCTAGTCGTTATAAGTAACCGGAGGATAAACACTCCACTAACCACACCCACCAACTACTCCTAGCGATTTCGCGACTTCGCGCCCCCTTGCGTTGTGGCGGTGAATAACATTGCGCACGCCTATTACTCCCCGCTCAACGATAAATTACAACTGTCTGCGAAAAGCTATCCGCGAAAGCCTTGTCGCAAGAGCATGCAGAGGCCTTAAGACGGTCCCATCGGAGATACCAGAACAATAGAAGAAGTAGGATGCATGTGCATGTAACGGGTTTATTTTTTTCCACTTGCCATTGTGTGTAGTGGTGGGGAAATTCTGCGCTGGCCCTTTAAGAGCGCAGGTAGTTATGGGAATGAGGCGCTGGCCTCTTTCAGTTCGTTTTGGAAATGTAAGCGCCAATGTGTGTGAACATTTTGAAAAGCAGTCTTCTCATCTCATCTCATTATCTGTAGCCGCTTTATCCTTCTACAGGGTCGCAGGCAAGCTGGAGCCTATCCCAGCTGACTACGGGCGAAAGGCGGGGTACACCCTGGACAAGTCGCCAGGTCATCACAGGGCTGACACATAGACACAGACAACCATTCACACTCACATTCACACCTACGGTCAATTTAGAGTCACCAGTTAACCTAACCTGCATGTCTTTGGACTGTGGGGGAAACCGGAGCACCCGGAGGAAACCCACGCGGACACGGGGAGAACATGCAAACTCCACACAGAAAGGCCCTCGCCGGCCCCAGGGCTCGAACCCAGGACCTTCTTGCTGTGAGGCGACAGCACTAACCACTACACCACCGTGCTGCCCTAAAAGCAGTCTTATCCAATAAAAAAAAAAAAAAGAAATTCAAGAAATGGTTCAGTTACTTGTTTATTTAAAAGAAAAGCTGTATACAAAAGTGAATGCAATGCAGTGGTTCATACAAAACAGTCTGAAGGGTCTTCTGACCCTTTTCCCCTCTGCCTCCATTATGGACCCTTTTCACGTGACGTCACGACAAACGCGGCCACCATTTTGGACATGTACTACCAGTAGTTTACCACAGCCAACATTGAGGAACGGCAGCAAAGAAAGTTTTTACTTTCAGCAAGACTTCCATCATGCCACTATATTGTTGTGCACCTGGATGTAGTAACCATCAACAAACAAGGCAGGGGTTATCATTTTATCGGATCCCGACGGAGAAGATGGATAGCGGCCATTAACAGATTGGCAGCCCTCGGCATACCAACGCTTGTGTAGTGACCACTTTGTTGGAGGTAAGACGAATAAAATTAGCCAGAAAAGGCATTACATTGCTGTTAACATTCTGTGGCGGCGAGTGTGTAACCAAATAGGCTAAAATAACCCATTGTAACCTCTTTGTTCTTCTGTAGTAGCTATTGTTGACTAGCTAATGTCAACAACAGTAGCTGGTATGTTACTGTAGCAATGTTTACGTTCAGTCATTTGGATGACTGTTAAAACCTTTCAGTCTCAAGTTTTTCCTTTACTGGATTTACTAGTTTACTGTAATTATGATCCGGCAGCTATTTACACCGGATCCAGTATAAATAGCTGCTGGAGCCAACGTCCGAGGTTCCGGAGCACGCTCCGGCTTGCTCTCCCTCAAATTAAGCAGCGCGCCGGCTTGCTCCCGGAGTGCTCCAGCCGAGGTTGTCCTCAAATTAAGCAGCGCGCTCCGGCTTGCTCCGGAGCAAGCCGGAGCGCGCTCCGTAACCTCGGCCGGAGCACTCCTGGAGCAAGCCGAAGCACGCTCTGGAACCTCGGCCGGAGCACTCCTGGAGCAAGCCGGAGCGCGCTCCGGAACCTCGGACGTTGGCGTGTATGTGTATGGCGATGGGTTTTTAACGACATAGGTATACAGATCATGTGGGCCGAAGTCAGGTAAAGACGAGGGCTTCGTGTACTTCCGTACGTCAGTGAACAATCCTGGTGGAAGCAGGTAAACGTCGTTCTCTAAGCCTGCTAACCTCAATTTTTGCAAATACCTCTCCCTCTGCTCGCCCTGTAAATGCCCTACGTCGCTGGACAGTGAAGGTGTTTTCTGCATCTCACTCCTTTTTCTTTTATGTTTTTCGTTTGTCGCCTTCCTCGCATTCAAACTGATTCGAGCCGAAGTCCACTACATCTCCAAAATGGCGGTCACGTTTACGAAGGTCACGTGACTGAAAAGGGTCTATAGTCAGGTAACTGTTGCTTTGTGTGGAAGGCTGGACTTTCTGTTCATCAAAGCAGGTGGAAATTGTCTGTCTGGCAGGTCAGTCAGGTTAATGTGTAAACAATTTCAATTTCTGTTGTTACGAACGATGTGCGCGAGAGTGCTGCTTGTTCTAGTCATGTGGTTGTGACGTCATCGTAAACAAATCTGTTCTACTCATCCAGACGACTTCGCAACGGCGCAGTTGCCAGATTTTTCCACTCTGGAACCCGTTCTCAAAAGATTTCGTTTTGGGGCACCCAAAACGCCGGTGCCGTGTGGACGCCAGGCCGAAACGATAAACAATTTTATCAGATTCACCTGAATCCGTTGTCATGTGGACGTAGCCTCAATCTGCTCAAAGGAAGGTCAGTTTTATAGCTTCTCTAAAGAGCTAAACTGTTTTCAGCTGTGCTAGCATGATTGTACAAGGGTTTTCTAATCATCCATTAGCCTTCTGAGGCAATGAGCAAACACATTGTACCATTAGAACACTGGAGTGAGAGTTGCTGGAAATGGGCCTCTATACACCTATGGAGATATTGCACCAAAAACCAGACATTTAGGCTACGTTTACATTACGTCGAATCAGCGGATCATCAGATTAACGTTCTTAAAACGATTCGCGTTTACACTAAAACCGTCAGCCGTGCACACAGCAACACCAATACACGGATACGCTCGGCTCCGCAGGCATCCTGCGCTCCAAATCACTCCGCCCTGAACAGCGAGTGCCCTCTGGAGGGTGCGCACTCCGGCCCTGCGCAGCTCACACAGCGCGCGAGTGAAGTGCACAAGCCACGATTCGGGACTGAGCCGCTGTGTGTGTGATCCCAGCGTATATCACTTACCACTTGCAAGTGGAAGGATGGCAAGCCTAAAGACAATCATAACTACACAATGGGCAGTATTTGCATCAGTATTTTCATACTTTTATACTCTTTAATGAAAGGTGATACAAGGCGGAAGTCCGCGCCGTTTTTCAGCAGTCGCGTCACATGACCAACGCCAGCGAATCAGGAAGGTGGATGTCACAGTGACGTTGTCCAATGACGACGCCAGCTAGAGCTCAGCACAGCGTATTCGCGTATCTCAATGTTTACACAGCACTGGACCAGATACAATCTAGATTGAATACGTGGACGCTGGCGGATTCCCGTTTCCCGGCGTTTCCAGGTGGTTTAATGTAAACGGACAGTGCATCCGCGAAGAAAATGAGACAGATACGGTCTAATGTAAACGTAGCCTTGCAGCTAGAATAGTCATTTACCACATTAGCAATGTATAGAGTGGATTTCTGATTAGTTTAAAGTGATCTTCATTGAAAAGAACAGTGCTTTTCTTTCAAAGTGACCCCAAACTTTTGAACAGTAGTGTATATAAAACATTTTAACGAGAAAAGGAAAAAAAAAAAAAAAAAGATACCTGGACGTTGACATCTTCCTTTTTGAATATGAGAGCCCGAACTTCATCTGGATCCACATTAAAGATGGCTTTCAACAACGAAGGCTGGGGAAAGAAATAATATTTGTGGTTAAGATTATATTACAGGATGAAGACGTTAACTGCAAGCTGAATTGATGATATATTGTCGTCTTCAACATAATGGACTGGGACCAGTTCACTGGTTATACAGACACTAAAGGCAGATCAGCTGCGAGATGGAAGGAGTTCATGCTCTACATGATCTTACACGGTCACGGTGATAAGTGACGATTGTTTCGATGATAATACATTACCAGACCTGGTAACCATGAAGAGAAGAAGAAGCCTTTATTTATCACACGTACACTCAAGCACAGAGTGAAATTCCTCCTCTGCATTTAACCCATCTGAAGCAGCAAACACACACACACACACACACAGCAGTGTGCAGCTATGCTACAGCACCCGGGGAGCAGTTGGGGGTTAAGTGCCTTGCTCAAAGGCACTTCAGCCCCATGTTAATCTAACCGCATGTCTTTGGACTGTGGAGGAAACTCACGCAGACATGGGGAGAACATGCAAATTCCACACAGAAAGGCTCCCGTCAGCCACTGGCCTCGAACCCAGAACCTTGTTGCTGTGAGGCGACAGTGCTAACCACTACACCACCATTTATGGCCCTTTTCCACTACCCTTTTTCAGCTCACTTCAGCCCGACACGGCTCGCATTTCGACTACCTCAGAGCAGCACGACTCAGCTCGCTTCAGCCCTACTCGGCACCCAAAACTCGCACGGTTTTGGAGTGGGGCTGAAGCGAGCCAAACCGAGCTGAGTGAGGCTAGGGGCGTGAGAAGACACTCCCCTGTGCACTGATTGGTGAGGAGGAGTGCTGAATTTTCGTGGCTGGTTCTGACAACAAGCAGTTCCTGAGTGCACATCTGAGTGTTACTACCAGGGGTGATAGCGTTCCGGCGCCGCGCCGGATTTCCGGCGTACCGCGGCGCCGGAAAAAAAAAAAAAATCTAGTTCGCCCATTATCCTGTGTCATTCTGAGATGCGCAGATAGACAGTAAAGGGAATTCCGAATTCCCTTTACTGTCTATCTGCGCATCTCAGAATGACACAGGATAACGGGCGAACTAGATTTTTTTTTTCCAGCGCCGCGGTACGCCGGAAATCCGGCGCGGCGCCGGAACGCTATCACCCCTGTACTACACCATCCTGTAAAATAGCAGAAATGCTCGTCCTCCGGTCTTTTTCTCGACTATTGGTTCTGGATAAGCAAATTGTTTATTGTGCTGTTTTAAAATGATAACTTGGTCGTGAGTAGAGAAAAAAAACCATCACACAAGCTGAGAACACATCCAGTGACTGGGATTTCATCTTTACGCTTGAGTGTAAAGAAAAACAGCGACACAACTTTAGTTGGGCCTACGAAAATCTCACACGACTTTATTGTCCGTTGCGTTTTTGTGTGGAAGTCGATCGGGTGGGTGGAGTACAGAAAGCTGGTTATATTGCAGCATGCATTAGGCTGAGACGACACACTCGGTCTTAATGCACTCTTCAGACTGTACATCAACTACAATACAGTGTGCTAGCGATTCAGCACTAATGCACATTACATATACACTAACCACAGGCAGGGACCAATCAGCCAAGTCTGAATATGCACACAGAGTCAAATACGAATCTCCGTGTCCTATAGCACGGCCTGGGGAGATACTTGTACATATTTCTCTTATAACTTAAGCAAAAGCACTAATGCTTTAAAACACAGCCAGTGAAGGACTTAAAGGAGATACGCAGAACCATGGCCTCACATTTTGTTTATAAATGCCTTGAGACTTCAAGAATGGCACAGGAATAGTTTTAAGCATTAACAATAAATCTAAAATTGTAATTTTTATGATTAAAGTGGGGGCGGCACGGTGGTGTAGTGGTTAGCAAGCGCCGTCACCTCACAGCAAGAAGGTCTGGGTTCAAGCCCCGTGGCCGGCGAGGGCCTTTCTGTGTGGAGTTTGCATGTTCTCCCCGTGTCCGCGTGGGTTTCCTCCGGGTGCTCCGGTTTCCCCCACAGTCCAAAGACATGCAGGTTAGGTTAACTGGTGACTCTAAATTGACCGTAGGTGTGAATGTGAGTGTGAATGGTTGTCTGTGTCTATGTGTCAGCCCTGTGATGACCTGGCGACTTGTCCAGGGTGTACCCCGCCTTTCGCCCGTAGTCAGCTGGGATAGGCTCCAGCTTGCCTGCGACCCTGTAGAACAGGATAAAGCGGCTAGAGATAATGAGATGAGATGATTAAAGTGATTTATATAGGTAGCGGTCTGAGTGAATGACCTTGACGTCCACAATGTCACAGCGGGAAGTCTATCGGTCTCATCGCCATACAGAGCTGACTGCAACTCCGATCCTCCATTTTGAGCTAATTTATTGCCATGCCACGTAGATGTGTTGCTGGCAGGTGCAGCAACACGACAGAAGGTGGATTTACGTTGCATTCATGGCCCAAGAATGTTCAAACTGCGAAGATTTGGACGCTTTTTGCAAGAAATTCACAGATTGGGCGCCTACGAAGTGGTCTCTCCTCTGCTCTGCACATTTTACTGAGGACTCGTACGAAACCTCTGATCTGTTGGAGCGTTGGCTATAAGCCCCAGTGTTTCCCACAGACCAGGTAGCAATTTGTGGTGCTCCACTGTGCCGATGAGTGAATCGTGCGCGGTGGTGTCGTGGCGGTCGGTGGAGTCGGTCATTGGGGTGTATGCAAAGTGTTTACAGCGGGCGGTGTTCAAACACACAGTATTTTTCTTCAGAGTCACCTGCTGGGACTATTTTAAAGCTACAAGAAGCATTTGAGATTATTCACTTCAATCTAAATTCTTTTAAGTTCTTTAAGAGAAGACAGCTAAAACAATTTTTACCAGAACCCTGCCTGGTTTCATTCCTCGACCAAACTTTACATTACAGGGCAGGCCATTAGTTTGCTGGGCTTGATGTTGGTGGAAAACCTGTCTTTTAAATTTATGAAAATTACTCACCAAAATTGAAGTTTAGTTTGTACTAGAGATGCACCGATTGCAATTTTTTGGGCCGATTTCCGATTTTCCATGGAGTGTGACCTGCCGATACCGATTTTGGCTGATTCCGATTTCATTTTTTCAAACCACTTCACAGCACACACAGACTATTTTCTTTTTATCTTTTCTTTAATAGAACATTCTGCCAGATTTTCAGTAATAAATTTTCAACACCTCAAAGGTTGAAAACAAATAAAAAGACATTGTTCTTTGTAAAATCTTTCTTCATGTTTGGTATTAACATATTAATTCCTGAAATAGGAAATTCACACAAACATTTTTTCTTTTCCCATCCAATATCTGGCACAAAAACAACTTCCCCCTCATATATCATTTGCCTACTGCTATGGAACACACTTTCATAAGCCTATTTAGATCTGAAAACTTATGCCTTTATAGAACAACCCATTTCTCCATTCAGTATCAAAATACAAAAATAATTTCCAGTCATACTTATACCATAGCCATTCTATCATCTTTGTCAAATGTGTATTTGTAGAGTAATTTCCAATGGAATCAAGTGCAACCAAGGCTGTAAAACAAACAAAACGACAATTTTTTTTCTTTCTCTCTTTGCACAAATCTAACTAGATGTTTGGTAATAGGCTAACGTATTAATTCCTGTAATGGGAAATTCACACAACCACAAACATTTTCTTCTTTTCACATCCAATATCTGGCACACAAAAAATAATTCACTATATTTGGATATCCAAATATAGTGATTTTTTTTTTTTGTTAACAGCGTGCGCGCCGGAGCTCGTTAGGCGCGCAGGACTGACACTGTTCTGCGCAAGCGCAACACAATCGCACTAGAAAGCATGTTCAAGCTGCCAGTGGAGCTGCAGTCTTTTTAGTTACGAATTACGAGTATTTCCACTTTCATCTCTGTGATACACAAGTTTTGATCGGCAGAAAATCGGCATATTTTAATTTTGACCGGCCGGTCGCCGGTCACGTGAAAATCGGCCGATTCCGATCGGCAGCCGGTCAATCGGTGCATCTCTGGTTTTTACCTTAGTTTTTTGCCTTTTTGGTGGCAATCTTTCAATCATTCTTTAGTTGACATTCAAGGAATAAATTGCAAAAAACAAGCTGGAGGTTTTTATTTTAAATATTGAACTCAACACTTACCTCAACCAATACTAAAATGAAATAAATCGTATAATGTAACAAAATAATAATAAAATATCATGATGTAAGAAACCACTTAAGGTAACACCAAGCCAACTAACAGTAATGAAAAAGCATTACCCTAATTGTTGCAAAGCCTGCATGCCCTATCAGAACATTTAATTCTGCGTGGCCTCCTGAAAAAAAACTCCAGTGCCCTATCGTAAGGGAAGTCATTGCTGAAGCGGGATAAACGGGATAATGCAATAAGACCGGTTCCTCGCGTCAAGCTGCTACTGTATGCATCAAAATTGGTTTATAGCCTGACTCAGGGATGTCCGTTTCCTGTAAGCCAAGAAGGCTATGATAAAGCTCATCACGAGCACGACGTAGGCTACCTTTTAAAATAAGGGGTCGGAAGGCGAATCGGGAAGGCTGCGTTATTTTTAATTAGCCTAACAGGCCTACTTGCAGTCCAGGTATATGCGCACCGGCAGGCCTGTGGACACGCCTCTCTCTCTGTGTGTGTGTGTGTGTGTGTGCGCGTGCGCGCGCGCGAACGAGAAGAAAGAGCACTATGAATGAACGGAACGATACGCAAAGGATTTTTTTTTTTTCAAAATCGCGAGTCTGATTGTGTGGCGATAGGAATCCATTGTGTGGCGCTGCGCCACACAATGGTCTATGTATGGGAAACCCTGAGCCCGTATTGAAAGAGGGTATAGTACCAACAATTAAAGGAAAAACAAACTACAAGAAAAGGAAAGTAAATTCAGTTGCACCAGTTCTCCTGGAGTGTGAGCCGAGCAGTAATGGCGGAGTACTCAGTATGGAGAATGAGTGGATCAGTCGTTAGATTTCTCCACTGGATATGCTTTTTTTTTCCTCTCCGCAGGATATGCTTGCCTCAGCAGCAATATCTCACCCTTACGTGGAAGAAGTGAATGAACAAAGAACTGAGTCAGGTTGTTTCAAAACAGTCGGCCACAAGATCGGCCTTCAAGAAGCGAGGACACAGACGGGTAAGATGTGACTCTCATTTGGTTACCTAACAACACCACCCATTGTTTGCCTGCATTTAGATTAATCCATGTAACTTGTATTGTGTGTTTAAGTTACCGGTATAAGATTATTTAATTTGCTTCAGAATGTGATTGTCTCGGTTCATCTGATTTAATTCGCCTTTTACGTTTTATCAGTGGAAACGCATGCATGTACATGTACGTTGCATAAGTTATAACACCCATCCTGTTTTAATGAGAGTCACAGGAGACTGTCCATTCAATTCCACCCAATTCCCTAGACGGCTTTATTTCGTAAGGTGGAGGCCTCCGTGGCTGACGTGTTACTATCGGATTCACTTTCCGATGGTTTGAACTGATACGGTTCTACGTGTGTAGCAGTAGCATGTACACACACTCCAATTTCAGGACGATCACAGTCAGATGTATTACTATCTGAGGAATCCGAAGAATCTCCAATAAATCCGAACAAACAAGCTATCGCAACCACTCTCGCCTGCCGAGTCTGGCGTTGGGGTTGTTTTACAATCAGGGTACAAAGTTTGTGTCACAGGGGTCCAAAATTCAAACTGATTCAAACTGGTTCTTGTACCAGTTTTTAAGTGAAGGACAAGTTAAAGAACAGATAGGCATGTGTAATAGTTTGTATTATAACAAGATTAAGTGTAGCTCTAAGCAGGGCTGGGAGAAACAAATGAAGTGATTCTCGGAGAGGACTTTATTTTTTTGACAATTCAGAATCCACTACTTCCATAGTGCTTTTAAATCTAAGGCTGTAAGCTTTGTGTTAGTTGTCTCTAATATTTATGTCCTAATATCTTGACCATATTTTAGGATGAAAATAATCATTTTAGATATGTTATTTTATATTGAAAAATTAGCTGTCTCGGAGAGAACATTTTTTTGGACACAATTACATACTAATTTGATCAAAATAGTCTGAAAACTGACTGGCATTCAACATTAAAACTTAACTATGTTTCCAATGATATGGAACCAAATATCTGTTTTATGGTATGGATCCTTTTCACGTGACGTCACGACAAATGCGGCCGCCATTTTGGACATGTACTACCAGTAGTTTACCACAGCTAGCATTGAGGAACGGCAGCAAAGAAAGTGTTTATTTTCAGCAAGACTTCCATCATGCCACTATGTTGTTGTGCACCTGGATGTAGTAACCATCAACAAACAAGGCAGGGGTTATCATTTTATCGGATCCCGGTAGATGCTGACTGACGGAGAAGATGGATAGCGGCATACCAGCGCTTGTGTAGTGACCACTTTGTTGGAGGTAAGACGAATAAAATTAGCCAGAAAAGGCATTACATTGCTGTTAACATTCCGTTCTAGTTTACTGTAATTATGATCTGGCAGCTATTTACACCGGATCCAGTGTAAATAGCCGCCGGAGCCAACGTCCGAGGTTCCGGAGCGCACTCGCTCGCAGCCCGGCCGGAGCCGGCGGCCGCAGAGCCAGCGTGCGCGCGCGCTCGCGGCCCGGCCGGAGCCGGCGGCCACGGAGCCAGCGCGCGCGCGGCCTGACCGGACGTTGACTCCGGCAGCTATTTACACTGGATCCGGTGTAAATAGCTGCCAGATCATAATTACAGTAAACTAGTAAATACAGTTTTCTGCATCTCGCTCCTTTTTCTTTTATGTTTGTCGTCTTCCTCGCATTCAAACCGATTTGAGCCAAAGTCCACTACATGTCCAAAATGGCGGTTGCGTTTACGAAGGTCACGTGACTGAAAAGGGTCCATAAAGAATGATTTAAGTGCATCCCTTTTGGAGCTACCTGTGGTCAAAAAAGCACTTTTTCTAAATGACACAAGTAATTTTGCTAAATATGACCTATATTGCCATACACTCACCAAAAATAACGTTATCACCATGCATGGTAAATAGAGCTATCACAGGGCTACAATAAACAACCAAGTTTATTTAGTCAAGCCTTTTGATATTGAAGATAATAAGTGTTAAATGTGATTTTTAGCTTGCGTACCCTGATTGTAAAACAACCCTTTGGTCTTTCGCACCGGTTCCCGCAGTGACGTCATGCACTCAGGGCTGGCAGGCTCAGCGGGGCAGCTCGAATGCCAACTTTGCGGTCGATTTTAATTCCCAAAAATGTACATTTTTTAATTCCCATTCATGCAGCATACAAGAATCAAGGATGGAGATACTATCCACTCAGATTTATTTAAAAATAAAGGTTCTGCGTATCTCCTTTAAAGATGATTTATCATGGACGCAGTCAGGAGTTAAATTATGCACGAGCTTTAAAATGTGCCTGCTTAGACATTATCACAACAACAAAACACTGACGTTTCGTGACCTCAGGAGAACTTTGGCAAACGGTTCAAGTTACGCATCATCACAGCGCGGCTGGAGAAGAACAAAAGCAGGGTTTGAAATGAACACCGAGCCACCTGGAAGGCAACTCTGTCACTCTGGTAGTAAATTATGTGCCTGTGTAGATATTTACAGCGAGTCGTAATCTCCTCGTCTGTACTCATTTCCTTTACTCGCTTCAGATTTGAAATATTCAAAGAGTGATTTTTATAGTGTTTTTCTTCTTTTCACACCTTGCAGAAGCTCAGCTCAGTCACCTTTGGCGACATTTAGGCGAGTTACTAAGAAAGAGCAGTGATCATGTTTAAGAAAAGAGGGAAATTATTAATTAGCAAAAGGAAATTCCTGTTCAGTAAAAAGTGTTTTAGTATAAAAAGAAAATCGGACCATTTCTCGATCATCACCTTGAGCGACTCGGCAAAATGGCGGGCGATCGCTTAGTCACCGTAAGTGAGGAAGAATTCCACATCTCATCTCATTATCTCTAGCCGCTTTATCCTTCTACAGGGTCGCAGGCAAGCTGGAGCCTATCCCATCTGACTACGGGCGAAAGGCGGGGTACACCCTGGACAAGTCGCCAGGTCATCACAGGGCTGACACATAGACACAGACAACCATTCACACTCACATTCACACCTATGCTCAATTTAGAGTCACCAGTTAACCTAACCTGCATGTCTTTGGACTGTGGGGGAAACCGGAGCACCCGGAGGAAACCCACGCGGACACGGGGAGAACATGCAAACTCCACACAGAAAGGCCCTCGCCGGCCACGGGCCTCGAACCCGGACCTTCTTGCTGTGAGGCGACAGCGCTAACCACTACACCACCGTGCCGCCCAGAATTCCACATTATGAAAGAAAATGCTGCTCCTAAAAGCGCTAAAGATGCGACGAAGTCTGGTCTAAAACCATTCAAAGGGACGGTGGGATCGGGTAGATTTATTTTATCGATTTCAAAACAAAGTACTTCATGTGACTTGGCGTAGATAAAGCCTAGGTCACAACCGGACGTACGATTTTTTTGGCCGTGCGATTTTTGGCGTTTCCCAAATCACTGCGTTTTTTTTTTTTGTTCGTGGAGAAAGACGCACGTTGGCCGTAAGTTTGTCATGCAACCTGAAAAAACCGTAAGCGCCCATAGCGTTTGTTTGACATGACAAATATACCTCTGCAGCCGGTCTGCGGCTCGAAAATCAGCACGTCACACGCGCGCCCTCCGTGCATTTCTTGCACGTAGACCGGCCGTAGGAGCATGTACAGCCGGTTGTGACCGAGGCATAAGTCACAAGTCCGCGCCGCACCTTTATTAAATCTGCAGACCGCTTTTGAAGTTTGAAATGAGTTTTTTTTTAAATACGATTTATTTCTTTTTAAATAAAATCACCTGTGTATTTATACTAAAACAATTATCGACCTCAGGCTCAGTGAATATTGGTGGCTATTATACATGCAGGACACTTTTGATGGAACAAAAACGTGTTCTATTCCCTTCTAGCGGGTTTTATTCATTTGGTTTGATAGCATGCGATATTGTCAGCACATCACTTATCCTACATGTATTATGTAAATGTTTAACCATATAAATGGTTTCCGTTTCCGGCTGAGAGCACGTCGTGCACATTTTGGCTGCCGCTTCTCACCGGAGCTTTTTATTTTATTTTCTCTCCTCTTTTTTTTTTTTGTGTGTGTGTACAGTATATGTTTGTGTAGTTTGATGTTTGAGTGTTTTGTCCGCCGGTTGTGATGTAGCTCCGGACCCAGTTTTGGGCGTCCGTTCCCTCCAGGCCTTGGTTCGTTGTGGGTGATGCCTGTGCTCCTTGCTATGGACTGCAGTGCTCTAATGCTTGGCGCGATGTTGCTCGGTGGCGTTGCAGCAGCTGTGCAGGCGGTATGGGACATACCAGCGCTCTGCGTGGCGGTGCGTCTGTGCTCGCTTTATGGATCCATGGCATGGTGTTCCAAGTGATGCTGCCCGGCGGCGGCTGTGCTGGCGGTGTGGGACTTGTTTCCGTGCGCCTTTTGGTGGGACTGTGGCTGCTACACCACTGGAATGACATCCTGACCTCTATTTGGTGGACTTTTTTTCCCCCTCTCTAACTGTAAAGCGACGTTGAGTTTTGAGAAAGGCACTATAAATTGAAATCATTATTATTACTACTACTATTATCACTCTACCCAATGGAGAATGAGCGCTGAATATGGTTTACGATATTGCATGGTTGTCAAGACGACATGATGCCACACGTCGGAGATGTAAAACTTCCACACTAGCGAGCGACTGTGACAATTTGTAAACGAATATGGCTGCCAGGTTCGCTTCATTAAATATGGAAGATTTTGAGAGAATTTTGAAAGACACATTGAACACCCGAAAGGAATTTATTATTATTATAATGGCTGGCTTTTTTTTCGTGGTCTATCAGATATATTCCATTCAGCTACTCGTCTTCGACTCGTTCAATATCATGCTAGCTGAATGGAATATATCTGATATGCCACGAAAAAAAAGCCAGCCAATATTATCTAAATAATAACAACCTCAACAAGGGCGGCACGGTGGTGTAGTGGTTAGCGCTGTCGCCTCACAGCAAGAAGGTCCGGGTTCGAGCCCCGGGGCCGGCGAGGGCCTTTCTGTGCGGAGTTTGCATGTTCTCCCCGTGTCCGCGTGGGTTTCCTCTGGGTGCTCCGGTTTCCCCCACAGTCCAAAGACATGCAGGTTAGGTTAACTGGTGACTCTAAATTGACCGTAGGTGTGAATGAGAGTGTGAATGGTTGTCTGTGTCTATGGCTACGTTTACACTAGACCGTATCTGTCTCGTTTTCTTCGCGGATGCACTGTCCGTTTACATTAACCCCCCTGAAAAAGCGGGGAAACGGGAATCCGCCAGCGTCCACGTATTCAATCTAGATCGTATCAGCTCCGGTGCTGTGTAAACATTGAGAATACGCGAATACGCTGTGCTGAGCTCTAGCTGGCGTCTCATTGGACAACGTCACTGTGACATCCACCTTCCTGATTCGCTGGCGTTGGTCATGTGACGCGACTGCTGAAAAACGGCGCAGACTTCCGCCTTGTATCACCTTTCATTAAAGAGTATAAAAGTATGAAAATACTGCAAATACTGATGCAAATACTGCCCATTGTGTAGTTATGATTGTCTTTAGGCTTGCCATCCTTCCACTTGCAAGTAATAAGTGATATGCGCTGGGATCTCACACACAGCGGCTCAGTCCCGAATCGTGGCTTGTTCACTTCACTCGCGCGCTCTGTGAGCTGCGCAGGGCCGGAGTGCGCACCCTCCAGAGGGCACTCGCTGTTCAGGGCGGAGTGATTTGGAGCGCAGGATGCCTGCGGAGCCGAGTGTATCTGCGTATTGGTGTTGCTGTGTGCACGGCTAACGGTTTTATGTAAACGCGAATCGTTTTAAGAACGTTAATCTGATGATCCGCTGATTCGACGTAATGTAAACGTAGCCTATGTGTCAGCCCTGTGATGACCTGGCAACTTGTCCAGGGTGTACCCCGCCTTTCGCCCGTAGTCAGCTGGGATAGGCTCCAGCTTGCCTGCGACCCTGTACAACAGGATAAAGCGGCTAGAGATAATGAGATGAGATGAAAGCTGAGGCATTTATATTATATTTTAAGGTAACTTCATGTTGTGCTGTGAGGTTCTATGCACTTTAACTTTTGAACCAACAGGTGCATTTGGATAAGTGAAGCCTATTTTTCTGCATTTTTGTAGTCCTGGTAATCTTTTATATTGGTAAAGTTGTTTATAGGACCATTTCTCAGTGTCTTTGTTTTTTTTTTTTTAATCAACAGTTTTTCAGTAATAACTTTAATATTTAAAATACTCAATTTTAAATCACAAAAAAAGAAAAATCAACAATTTCTCGCAACTTTCACTTCCTCCCGCAATGTAATCGCAACAAAAAACCTAAAAAACACTGCAACTTTCATCGCAATTTTTTGGAAAAACCCACGCAACATCAGACATTTTAGCCCGCAACAATCACAAAAAAGGCCCGCGGAATCCTGGGGGGACCGAAAAAAAGGCCCGCGAAATCCTGGGGGGACTGAAAAAAGGCCCGCAAAATCCTGGGGGGGACTGAAAAAAGGCCCGCAAAATCCTGGAGGGACTGATTGATGGATGACGTTAAGTGTATTATTTCAGTAAAATTACTTTGTCCATTTCGTACTGGCAAACCTACCTTTTCTGTAAGGCAACAGTAGGCTATTTTAAGGCAATATTAGTTAGCCCTACGTAGTTATCTAATTCATCAAATTAACTTTATCATCCTACCAGGATCAGGCCGTTTCCAAATTCACCGGCGAAGTGCTTCCCGCTTGACATTGTATGTGCGCAGTCTATCCCAGTGATGGAGACGTGAAGTGACAGCAGTGATAAACTAATCTAGGTCTGCATGTTCATGTTAAAAGGGAAAAGTAGTCTATTCTAACAGAGAGCGAACTTCGATGCCACTTTTGAGAATTAGTGCTAGTAGCCTTAACGCGATTTGTTACTGGTGAGACGGAAGACGTTAAATTATTTTTAGCCTTTTCTAATAGGCCACCTTCTAAAGGTGAAGCTATTAGGCCACATAATTAAGGGAATGTAATGTTAGTTATCTACTTAATTAAATTAACTTCTTGACTCGAATTTGATCGTTTTCAAATTTACTGATGAGCGTTTCTCCACTAATTTAGGCCTTAATGCAACGCGTTGAATGTCAGGTGACGATGTCAGTCTTATTGTAGACGCTACAGCTGTAACAGAAAATCTCCGATCCTTATTAAACTGATGCTAAATTTGTTTTGTTAATTCAGATCATGAGCATTTTGAATTATTTCAAAAAGAGGGATTGAAATTCACCTCAGGATGAAGAGGTAGTGACTGAGGTAGGCCTAACATCAACTGCTTGCTGTCTTTGTCAGGATGTCAAATTGGTATACCGGTAACACTCCTAGCAAGCGAGTGCGATGAATGGGGGCAGATATAGATAGTTTTCACATGACATCACAGAGTCGGGGATTCCCTAGTGGCGGCCATCTTGCGGGTCAAGCTTACCGTACGGGTGACTGAGCACACATTGTAATGCGCGAGTACAAAGTCTTCAAAAGAACCCAAGCAGGCTATTTAAAGCTAGCAATGGTGCACACCTGTTGTATTCATGGCTGTCGTAATAGGTCAGATGATGACGTCAAGCAGAGCTTTTATGGAATTCCCACTGTACGGGAGCACGAAGGCGAGCAAACAAAGAAACTCAGCATACAAAGGAGAAATCTATGGCTTGCAAGAATCAACCGCAAGGATTATCAGCCTTCCAAACACAGCAAAGTCTGCTCCGATCATTTTATAAGTGGTAAGTTGTTTAAATAAACAATCGTGTTTAAGTTTGTTTTTGGAAACCAAAACATCATGTGAACAATCTCTGGAGAATGCCTAACTGGAACCGCTGAGTGTATGTTTACATTGTAATGTACACTTAATATCGCTCGCTTGTCACGTTTCTATTTGACACTTGTCACTTCACTCACACAAGGGTCATTTTTGAAAAACATTTTACGTCTATTCTGTATGATTTGATTTGTGTTTGGGATGCAAACAGCGCGCCTTTTGGCGGATGCCGCCTGAATCGCGCAGATCCGTTTTTTTTTTTAGGGGGGGCGTTGGAGTGTCTGATTATAATTTCAAAGTAAATTCTGTATTAAAATTACTAAATAAGCAAATCCGTTACAGTCCATGAAACAGGAAGTATAAGGATGAGAAAAAACAGTTTAAATTGGAAAGCTGTGCGCATTTGCGCAGCCCGAGCGGTGTGCAGGACTGCGCAAATGTGCGCAGCTTTCCGATTTAAACTGTTTTTTTCTCATCCTTATACTTCCTGTTTCATGGACTGTAACGGATTTGCTTATTTAGTAATTTTAATACAGAATTTACTTTGAAATTATAATCAGACACTCCAACGCCCCCCCTAAAAAAAAAAAAAAAAAATCGGATCTGCGCGATTCAGCCGTGAAAAAGGCGGCATCTGCCAAAAGGCACGCTGTAGAATATATAAAGTTGTATATATCAGACAGCCTTTAAAGTTTGATGAAGTCAGTTTCAGGCTTTGGAGCAGGCTTTGGCAGCCCTGCATAGTCACTTGAAAATGCATCTTTGTCCACTTCGTAGGGGTCAATTCCCCCAATCAAGGCCAGTTTGGCTGCATACCGTTGTCGTGAGATGTCGTCTAATGTATCTATATACTTCTGTTTGCTTGATTTTGCCGACATTGATCTTTATTTTAGAAAACTGACTATATAACTTCATAAATTCGTCTGAGATAACGTAGCCGGCAATGGCGATGGTCCGTTTTGTTTGCCCCACAAGATGGCGGCTGGAGGGCGTTCCCCGGAATGCCATGACGTCAGTGAAAACTATCTATACCCATTACTCAGCCACTTAGCAGCGATTGCCCTTGTTGTGCCGGTGTCGAGCGGGAATTGTGAAAAAGAGACTTTTCCACAATGAACAGGGTAAGGACATCTGCAGGTAAACCAGTGATGTGAATTTCAATTTACATTTACCCACTGTTTTTATGCTCAAATCCCAAAGTTCAATCTCACTTTCACTTAATTAAATATTTCAGAGTGAGCTCTACAATCACATGACTCATTGTAGTAACAAGTTGCTTGCCATTTTAGGTCAAAACAGACCTTCGGAACAGACTGCAAGGAGAGCACCTGGCCGCCTGCTTGAGGATTTCCATTAACGGGCAACAACCAGAAGATATAAATTATGAAAGGGCACTCGAACTCTTTTTCTCAAAGCCAAGAAAAATCAAATGCACAAGTGCAGGGTGTGGTCTTTGTAAATAGGGCAGGCATTTGTCAGGGTCTCTTTTGACATACAGCAGAGCTAGAAGTCCTTGTTTTGTAGGACTTTTTGTAGGAGTTCGGGTTATCGGTATCGGCCATAATTTCCACCGATATGCCAATAACATGCCTTTTTGCAGCTATTTCATTCCTAACGCGACTGTTACTGCACGTCCTTTCCTGCACTCGCCTCTGAGTTCAAGAACACGGTCCCGCCCACCACAACATCTGATTTGTTTGGCACAAGAGATATAGCCAATCGACACATGTAGCTAAACGCTGTGAACTGTTTCAAGGCGGCCGTACGGGCACTCGGGCAGAAGCGGCACAAGGGATACACCCAATCAACATGCGTAGCTAAACGCTGTGAACTGTTTCAAGGTGGCCGTACGGGCACTCGGGCAGAAGCGGCACAAGGGATACAGCCAATCAACACGCGTAGCTAAACGCTGTGAACTGTTTCAAGGCGGCCATACGGGCACTCGGGCAGAAGCGGCACAAGGGATACAGCCAATCAACACGCGTAGCTAAACGCTGTGAACTGTTTCAAGGCGGCCATACGGGCACTCGGGCAGAAGCAGATCCCACTTCAAGGTAAGGACACGCTGCTTTTGCCGCAATAAGTCACAAACACACAAGTTGCAAAAGCACAACATCATTATATGTTTACATTCTTCATCTACTACTCGTTAAAATTGTCCATTTGCATCTGTGTAGCCAGGCAAACTTAGCTTACAGAAGGACGTACTTGAATTAGCCTACAACCAACTAGTCTCGCTGAAACTACATGTAATGCTTCCTTCACTACAATATAATCCTCCTAAATTGGGAATATTAGGCTTGGGCATTAAAAGCATTAGAATGTAGATGGTTACTTGTTAAGTTGTTACATAATAGGGAGTGATAGCCTACTTTATGTTTGATTTTACTTTTTAAAAAATGCTGCAGGCAGCTCCCTACACTTGATTCGTTATTTAAAAACTACTTGAAGTTGGTAAGTCTTACTTAGTTCTTAGTGTAAAAGAATCCAGAGTGTATTTTCATTTATTTTCTACTGAAAATGGTGAGCTGTAATATAGTAGGGAGCGATTTATTTTTTTTATTGGTGAATATTTTATTATTATTTTATTCTAACTAATGTTTGACTTTATTGTACAAATGCTGCTGGCATCTCCCTGCACAAAATTTCATGTTCAATTTTACAATTAAACATACATTTCATGGATATGAAGGTCTGCGTCAGTGTGTGCTATGTTTCATTTCATGTGAATTATAATGTTTACATTTATCGGTTGCACATATTGGTTATCAGCATCCCAATTCCATAATAATCGGTATCGGCCCTGAAAAAAACATATCGGTCGATCCCTAGTTGCTATCTGTAACATGTTCTTCTTGTAGGACTGCCCTCTGTAGCAACATGCTAAAATAAAATACAAGGTGCATAACCAATACCAACGAATTTGTTCTTTGTTAGTCTTAGTTTAGTAGTATTAGTAGGCTAAACAACCCCCGCGCACCCCTGCAATTCAATCGGACACGAGCGCCACGCGCTAAACAACCCCCTGCGCACCCATGCAATTCAACTGGACACGTGCGCCACGCACGCCACGCCCCCTCCCCATAGTCTCCAAAACTTCTGTGGGAAACATTGCTTATTACTCACCGATACTCACCTCACCTTCGGAGAATAATTGCTAAATGCTATAAATACTTGTGTAGTTCCATCTTCACTAAACAAGCTACTATTATGCGAGTACTGAAGATTTCAGCACACTGCGTAAATACAAATCAAATTTAGTTCTGTATCTTGACAAGATGATCCTCACATTTTAATGCTCTTGTGCCTCTGACGAATTGTCACAGGCAGGTCAAGGTGAAGTGTGTGTGTAAACTCAGCACTTTATTTCAAACTATAATCAGACTTATTTCAGGTTTGTCACTAAAGTGTATATCCTGGACCAATTTTGTGTTTTTTTTTTTTTATATGAAAGTATGCCCCTTTACACACTCATCCAGAAAGGTAATTTTGCACAAGGCCATCTGTCTATAGCAGAAAAAAAATAAAAAAAAAACCAAAACGCATCTGGAAAAATCCCAAGGGATTCTGGAGCCAGATTGATCCAGATTCGTGACGTCACGTGCCGATCCGCCAGCAGGCTGAGAGACAAACACAGGAACACCTAATTTAGAGTATAGTTTCTCTTATTTCTTGCCCTGGCAACATACGACTTGTGAATTGCTGATTTTCTTGGTCTTTTTCTCGGCTCTGCTTGGTCCTTGGCTTCGAGGGAGGGCCTCAGTGGATGCGACACTTCGCCTTCTGTCAGGGGAGACAAACACGGATGGCTCCTTTGGTGACGCTGACACAAATGGAGACGGTGTTGCTTTGGGCATTCTGACAGATGGAACTGCGTCTTTTTTCAGATCGAGTTGCTTCTTGAAGCCCATTTCCTACTGCAAATAGTTCTCAAAGTTGTTGGGCTTTATGAAGTGAGCCCTGTATATGACGCTGTGGTCTGTTGCATGTTGCCAGTTTTTCCGGGTGCCTCACATTCCCATTACTCTCTCATTGTCCGGTCTTTTGGGAAACGATGAGTACTAATCCCATCAAGATTGGTGTTGCTACACCCTCCTACGATACATCTGTTAATCATTTTAATAATTACGTGATAACGTTGAAGAAATTTGCAGAAAACCACCAGGTCGTTTTCTCATAAACAAACCAGCACTGACGTAGGATTCAGAGGGAGGCGTCCTGCACGCGACGTCGCAAAAATCAACGTTTGCCGGGAAATCCAAATGCCAAGTTTTTTCAGAGGCAGACCAATTCGCATCAAATGGCTTGATTTCAACTGAATTTTTCTGGTATTGAGCAAGGTAAAAAAAATTGCACAAAATGTGACAGATATTTGACCAAAAGTTTAATATAAAATAGGACAATTACATTGATCTTGCTCCTGAATTTACCCAAGATGTGCCCTTTAATGTAAACACAAACAGAAGTAGAAATAGAAAGCAGTAAACATGAAACTGGAAGTCTGACTCGGGGGCAGGGGTGATGGCGTTCCGGCGCCGCGCCGGATTTCCGGCGTACCGTGGCTGGGGAAAAAAAAAAATAAATAAATCTAGTTCGCCTATTGTCCTGTGTCATTCTGAGATGCGCAGATAGACAGTAAAGGGAATTCCGAATTCCCTTTACTGTCTATCTGCGCATCTCAGAATGATGGGCGAACTAGATTTTTTTTTTTCCCCCCAGCCACGGTACGCCGGAAATCCGGCGCAGCGCCAGAACGCTATCACCCCTGCGGGGGGTACAAAGTCTTGGAGTGAACTGATACAAACACAAGATAAAGTTTCACAAAAGGACACCAAGACAGCAGGGTGGAAGGAGACAATCTAATCAGAACTAAACACAGAACAGGTGACCACAAAATCAGGCAACAAACCAATTACACACAGGAACAGAGACGGGATGAGAACACAAACCAAAAACAAAACATGAGCATGTGGGGTTTGTCGCCATGGGAACCACGATACAAAGAAGGAAACTATGACGGTACCATCTCTGTGCTGCATCATCATGACCCAACAAACTCAGACGCTCAGTTCCTGCTTAACTATACTGAAAAAAAATTATCCTCGTTTCAAGTAAAGTATCTTGAATATTTAAAAAAAAAAAAAAATTCAACTAACGTTTCTCTCTGCTAGCGTGTTAAGTACATTTCTCGATATATTTACCTTAAAAGTGAAACTGTTATTCTATTCCCAGATCATTTTGCTTACGTCAAGCATTTATTTCATTTTAAGCAAAACTTTTTTTTTCCCTCTAAAAAGGAGAAATGATCTGCAATAGATTAAGACGACTTAAAGCTCAGAATTAGTAAAAATATTGAGAAATAGTTTGAGATTTGTTATACAATTAGCCTATCTCATGATGGGAAATTAGATCCTGCACCTTTTTATTTAGTTCAGATATCATCAGTTGCTATTTTGAAAAAGCTATCTTTTTTCGCATGTTCACAGAAAATCGGTTATTTTACAGCGTAACAAATTCACAAATAAGTCGTAGTAAATAATTATAAAATTCCGGGATTATATCTCATCTCATCTCATCATCTGTAGTCGCTTTATCCTGTTCTACAGGGTTGCAGGCAAGCTGGAGCCTATCCCAGCTGACTACGGGCGAAAGGCGGGGTACACCCTGGACAAGTCGCCAGGTCATCACAGGGCTGACACATAGACACAGACAACCATTCACACTCACATTCACACCTACGCTCAATTTAGAGTCACCAGTTAACCTAACCTGCATGTCTTTGGACTGTGGGGGAATCCGGAGCACCCGGAGGAAACCCACGCGGACACGGGGAGAACATGCAAACTCCGCACAGAAAGGCCCTCGCCGGCCACGGGGCTCAAACCCGGACCTTCTTGCTGTGAGGCGACAGCGCTAACCACTACACCACCGTGCCGCCCCCGGGATTATATATTTAAAAAAAACCAAAAACCCACACAAAATTCACAAAAAACATTTCTACGCTATATCATACATTATAGCTTTGATAAACTGTTAGCAATACTTGTATAATAATCATTTTATGATTGCTTCTGAATAGTTTAAACAAATATTTAAAATTAGAAATTTAAAAAGTATTTTAAAATATTTTAAAAGTAACCTTTTGCAATTTTATAGATTAAGTAGAACATTTTAACATCAAATTACCTGTACAGTATATTTGCATTTTTTTAATTAATAAAAAACGGCATATCACAATATCTCGGAAAAGTGTACTGTAACAAATTATCACAATAACGATGATATACCCTCACATCACCCAGCCCTAGTAAAATAGACAAGTAGTAAAAATGCAATCAATAAATAAACAGATAAATAACAGCAACAAAACTGATGAAAGTACAGTAAATTCAAGAAAAGTAAATGTAACATGCCAGTAAAAATAAGGCAATAATAAAAGCTAGTTAAAGCATATACGCAGAGCCATGGCCTCACTTTTCGTTTATAAATGCCTTGAGACCTCTAGAATGGCACAGGAATAGTTTTAAGCGTTAACAATAAATCTAATATAGTAATTTTTACAATTAACGTGATTTATATAGGTAGCGGTCTGAGTGAATGACCTTGACGTCACAGCAGGAAGTCTATCGGTCTCATCGCCATTTCCGCTATACTAAAACACAGAGCCGACTGCAACTCCGATCCTCCATTTTGAGCTAATTTATCGCCATGCCACGTAGATGTGTTTTTGGATGGTGCAGCAACACGACAGAAGGTGGATTTACGTTGCATTCATGGCCCAAGAATGTTCAAACTGCAAAGATTTGGATGCGTTTTGCGAGAAGTTCACGGGCACATTGGGCGCCTATGAAGTGGTCTCTCCTCTGCTCTGCACATTTTACTGAGGACTCGTACGAAACCTCTGATCTGTTGGAGCGTTGGCTATAAGCCCATATTGAAAGAGGGTGCAGTACCAACAATTAAAGAAAAATACAAGTATTTTTTTTTTTTTTTTAAAAAGGAAAGTAAGTTCAGTTGCACCAGTTCTCCTGGAGTGTGAGCCGAGGGTTGTTGGTAAAACCCGGGACGGAACGGGACATAATATCGCTTGGGCAGTGACCTCCCTGCGGTTGTTGCTAAAACCGGTGACGTCCCGTTCCGTCCCGGGTTTTAGTAATTGCCTGAGCCGAGCAGTAATGGCGGAGTACTCAGTATGGAAAAAGTGGAGAATGAGTGGACTGGCCAGCCGTCTTTATTTCTTCACTGGATATCACTGCCATCTCACCCTTACATGGAAGAAGCGAAAGAACTGAAAGTCAGATTGTTTCAAAACAAATCGGCCACAAGATCGGCCTTCAAGAAGCGAGAACACAGACGGGTAAGCTCCGACTCTCATTTGGATTAAAAAAAAAAAAAAAACACCACATGTTTACCTGCATTTAGATTAATCCATGTAACTTGTATTGTGTGTTTAAGTTAGCGGTATAAGATTATTTAATTTGCTTCAGAATGTGATCGTCTCAGTTCATCTGATTATTTAATTAGCTTCTTACGTTTTATCAGTGAAAATGCATGCATGTACATGTATGTTGCATAAGTTATAACACCCATCCTGTTTTAATGAGGGTCAACCCACAATCAATGAAGTCAAATCAGTCTTAGTTGGGCAAGTCAGTAACGGTATTTCTTACTTTCATCATAAATTTTTATTTATATGACTTTGGTCTATAGCTGTAAATGGTCTCGGCCTTAAAACCGGTTCCTGCTGTGACATCATGCACTCAGGGCTGGCTGGCTCAGCGGAGCAGCTCAAATGCAGACTTTGCGGTCGATTTTAACTCTCAGAAATATACTTTTTTAAATTCTGATTCATGCAGCATACAAGAGTCAAGGATGGAGATACCATCTCATATCATCTCTAGCTGCTTTATCCTGTTCTACAGGGTCGCAGGCAAGCTGGAGCCTATCCCAGCTGACTACGGGCAAAAGGCGGGTACACCCTGGACAAGTCGCCAGGTCATCACAGGGCTGATACATAGACACAGACAACCATTCACACTCACATTCACACCTACGGTCAATTTAGAGTCACCAGTTAACCTAACCTGCATGTCTTTGGACTGTGGGGGAAACCGGAGCACCCGGAGGAAACCCATGCGGACACGGGGAGAACATGCAAACTCCACACAGAAAGGCCCTCGCCGGCCACGGGGCTCGAACCCGGACCTTCTTGCTGTGAGGCGACAGCGCTAACCACTACACCACCGTGCCACCCCGGTGATACTATCCACTCAGAAATTTATAAAAAATAAAGGTTCTGCGTATCTCCTTTAAGGCTTGAAATTTTTTTTTTTTTTTTTACATGCCGCTGTGTGGGTTTTGTTTTTTTTAAACCAGTGACATGTGGAGCCTGATGAATGTTTATCAGTGGTGATATGCTCCAGATCTTCAGTTCACAAAAAAAACCACCCCGCAAAGCTGTTTCAGTGCGCCTCACCAGAATCAGTTACTAACTGAACTGAGTCACTGACGTGACTCATGAGTACACGTGGTGTAGTAAGTAATATTTACTCAAGTTGAAGAGCTCCAACGTTAAACCTTTAAACCCTGAACAAAGCAGGAATGTGTGTTACACATAAATAGCACTTGAACCCTGAGTGAAACTGATGAGAAGGTGAGAAACAGCTGTCCACAGCGTGACCGTACACCTCACACTCCTGCAGGCCAGGTGCACGGACGTGCTCACTCTCACACACATACACACACACGGCTGCTTCAGCTCTGGAAATAACACACAGCAACACCGTCATAAAGAAAGGAATCCTTCTGGTGCGCGTGCGCGTGTGTGTGTGTGGGAAGCCCGGAAAGAACAAGTTTAATACACATTTTCCATGTTTACTGAGAAAATAAGGCCAAGATGCTTTCAAAAGGAAATCCTGAGAGTGACTGAAAACAAAGTTAATGTGCTTCTCGACTATATCCATCTGTAAGGAATAAAACACGACCGGGAGCGCTGGTATAGGGAAATGACGACCTCCTGCGTTGTTGATCATCATGCTGAAGTTCTCCATCTACACCTTTACCCAGTGTTTTCTCCAGAAAAAAAATTAAAGCCCTAAATTCTGGCATGATAATACACAGACAACTGAGCGCCAACGGCACAAAGTGAAACTAGAGGGGTCCGGGGGGAAAATTTTTGGAAAATAAATGCTCTCAGGTGCATTTTCAGGGTCTCCAAGGTTTTAGATACATGATTATAGGGTAGATTTTACCAGTGTTTCAATGATTTCTGACCTAAATAGTATTAAATGTACACACATTTGAAATTTCACCTTAAAGTTCAACATGCAAGTTAAACGGTTTTGTTGTAGATTACTTAAGTATATGATACCGGTAGGTTGAAAATCTTCGAGGATCCCTTAATTATCTATGATCGAGTAGTGTTGTAACAAAAACGTGCATGAAAATATGAACTAGTCTGGCTAACGCGACTTCAAAGCTCTGCGAGCATTTGGTCTGGCATAGATATTAAGCCCAACCGTTTCCCAAAGGCGTGGTTGACCCGCCTCCCTGAAATGCCTCAGTTTGCTACTGGTCGAAGCCAGAAAAGGCTGCGACGAAGCTTAAACCAATCACATCACTCTTTCCTCTGACGTATGTGACGCGACGGAAACTGCTTGAGTAACAGGAAGATAAATACCTCCAGGGCTGCTCTTTGCTCCGTTTTCAATGAGAACTTGCTCCATGTTCGTAATGTTTCTAGTGAATGAAGCGCTTCCGGCATAGATTCTGTAAACAATCTATGGCTTCCGGTTGCAGTTCTACTACGTCACTGCCTTGAACACGCCTCTACCCAGGGCCGTTGGAGATGCTCAAAGTTGATTGGCTCCCGATTTTTCGGGAGCTTGGAAGAGCTGGAGATAGCTTGCCTTGCCAGACTAAGCTCGCAACAGGCCCTCGTGTTGCGTCACACTTAGGATGGGCGGGCCCAGGCTAATATGAACAGTGGTTTGCTCCATCTTATGCAACCCAGTGAAGAGAATCGATCATCATGACCTCCTGTTGATCACAAAGGGATCTGAACCTAAGACCTGCCACCTTAAAATAAGTTGCTGTATTACTATAAGGCCAAACAAAATAATGTGTTTCCTGTTTCTTCAAAATAGGGTAGGTAGGTAGGGAAAAAAAATGTTTATTCCAAAAGTTTACGACAAATTTTCTAGGGTAGGTAGGAAAAAGTGAGAAGTTTCCTTTGAAAACTTTTGTTGCAAAATACTGGTTAAACGTTTGCAACGGATCCCAGAATGTCAGAACTGTGTGATTTGTTGTAGGAAACAAATGTCGTAGTTACTCTATAGTTCTTCATTTGGAAATATTTTTAATTGTTGTGAATCTCTTTTGCATTGCAATAGGCTGATTTGACAAGCAAACATTTCTGTCCACTGTGTCGCTTTTTGTTCCGAGGCGAACCTCCATTTTATAGGCACCCGGAAGAATCGATGAAATATACTGCGCATGTGCAAGCAGTCATTTACATCCGACCCTTCGAGGCATGAACACAAGGGTGGCCAGTTTTTCTACTTAAAAATCTAAGATAATCATCATTGTAACACTAGCAAGAATACGCAGCGTTGTTCAGCTATGTATTCGATTGCATCTAACGGTGACCCCTGTCTAGAAATGCCTACGAAATTTGGCTTTGCTGCGACCTTCGGTGTCCGAGTTATAGACGTTTGAAGGTGGGCTGGAGCCATGGATCAAATCAAAACTTAAGTTACTGAGCAGCGCTTGCACGGTGGCGAATGACTGGCCGAGGCAGCGTCCTACCAGGCCGTGCCCGTGCTGGTTTGAAAGGGCTGGGGTAGAGGGAGGTGCGTGTTGGTTGTCAATTTACTCCTGACGGGCCTCGTGTCTTTCGGCAAATACCGAGTGGTTTATATGACACGCCCTAGCGGCTCTTGTTTGACTCGCCAGGTGGCTGCCAAGCAGGTAGGGTAGGGCGCGACAAAGAGTTTATCATGGTCATAAACAGTTGAAGGGTCGCAGTGTTTTTACAGGGTCGGTCGGGTAACCGGCAACACATATATTATTTTGTTTGGCCTAACTGTAGTGATTTAGAATGTTTCCGATGCAATTACCGTAATATATGTAGAACTAAGATACACTGAAAAGAAAAAGCAAGGCAACTGCATATTATAAAGTTTAAATTTGGCACTTTATTAAATGGACTAGATTAAGATTAAAACATATTTAAAGGGATAGTTTGGGATTTTTGACATGAATCTGTATGGCATCCCCATCAATAGTGTCGTGCAAACACACTGACTTACCCCCCGACAGCATCCTGTGAGTCCAGTTCTTGTCCAGTTTTGGTCCAGACGAAAGTAGTCCGGCAAGTTTGTTGGGGTCACGAAAGTAAAACGTTTTTCGTCTCAAAACAATATGTGTTCAAAAGAGTGATATATTTGCATCACAAAACCGTTACCAAATAAAAAGTCAGACCTCGAAATCGCTTGGCACTATTTTCTCTCCCTTCTTATCACTGTGCGCTGCCGCCAGGTGACAGCCACGGCTGTTTCATTCATTGTTTACTAGTGATGGGAATTTCGGCTCTTTTTACTATAAGGAGCCGGCTCTTTCGGAAGATTTTTTATAATTATTTCTCATGACTTGTACATTCACATCGAGTACACATACCAATGCAAATTAACACGAAGGGATTTACTAGACCAATTTATATCTGGAACTATTTTCAGCCACAGCACAGGCAAAGCACCGCTGCAGGCGCAAAGACACCGCGCAGCGCCTGAAAACGGGTGCGCAGCGCCTGAAAACCCGTTTTCAGGCGCTGCGCGGTGTCTTTGCGCCTTCCTTTTCCTACCTATTCCTTTAATTGCTGCAATTAACTAGTTAATCCTGATTCTATTTCTCCTCTCAGTTATAATCTGTCCTGCTTTTGAAAAGATCCTCTCTGGGGGGACAGATGCTGCCACTATACACATCCTCCGTGCCATCACGTGTGTAAGCCGTGAATAGAGTGCAGCCTTGGTCTCCCACCAGCTTAGTGGGTCTGCGTTTCGCTGTCACCTGGCGGCAGCGCGCAGTGATAAGAAGGGAGAGAAAATAGTACCAAGCGATTTCGAGGTCTGACTTTTTATTTGGCAACGGTTTTGTGATGCAAATATCTCACTCTTTTGAACACGTACTGTTTTGAGACGAAAAACGTTTTACTTTTGTGACCCCAACAAACTTGCCGGACTACTTTCGTCTGGACCAAAACTGGACTCACAGGATGCTGTCGGGGGTAAGTCAGTGTGTTTGCACGACACTATTGATGGGGATGCCATACAGATTCATGTCAAAAATCCCAAACTATCCCTTTAAAGGAAAAGAGAACTTAATTCATGCATTTAAGTTTGCAGAAAGATTATGTACTTATAAACACGTTCATGAAGAGAATTTAAGTGTCAAATGTAGCATAATTTCAAATAATAATGAGAAGCGTATTTGGCAGCGTGATGTCACTGTGAGCCTTTAACGAAAGAATAATCCGGAGCCGCCTTTTGTTAAATGGATCCCAGTGACATCACACTGCCAAAAATGCTTATGATTATTATTTGAAATGATGCTATATTTGACACATTTGGACAACTTCACTTTGTGAGAGTGTTTAAGTACATAATCTTTCTGCAAACCCAAACTAATGAATTAAGTTTTCTACTCCTTTAAAGCAGATTAATTCTCCTCGGCTTTTGCTTGGCCCAATGTTGGGCAGCCCTCTCATAGTCCGTCTCGCTGTCATCCATGCTGATGTGGATCAAATTGTCCAAGTCTTCTCCTAGCTTACTAAAATCAGTCGGCTTTGTCCGTCTAGTAGGGGACAACATCGACAGCCAATGAGATCGCTTATAATGAATCGGAAACTTCCGGGATGTCTGACATTTTCTTTTGATATTTTTATTGGACGGTTTGAACACGTGATCTTGACACAGCCAACAGATTACAGTTTGTTTACATCATACCACGCGGACATAATACTTTGGCAAAATCAACACAAACAGTGGAAAAAAAGACTGCTTGTTTAACACAAATATCAATCAATATGTAAATGGATCTGTTATTTGCTCTCCTACAGCGGTGCTTGAAAGTTTGTGAACCCTTTAGAATTTTCTATATTTCTGCATAAATATGACCTAAAACATCATCAGATTTTCACACAAGTCCTAAAAGTAGATAAAGAGAACCCAGTTAAACAAAGGAGACAAAAATATGATACTTGGTCATTTATTTATTGAGGAAAATGATCCAATATTACATATCTGTGAGTGGCAAAAGTATGTGAACCTCTAGGATTAGCAGTTCATTTGAAGGTGAAATTAGAGTCAGGTGTTTTCAATCAATGGGATGACAATCAGGTGTGAGTGGGCACCCTGTTTTATTTAAAGAACAGGGATCTATCAAAGTCTGATCTTCACAACACGTGTTTGTGGAAGTGTATCACGGCACAAACAAAGGAGATTTCTGAGGACCTCAGAAAAAGCATTGTTGATGCTCATCAGACTGGAAAAGGTTACAAAACCATCTCTAAAGAGTTTGGACTCCACCAATCCACAGTCAGACAGATTGTGTACAAATGGAGGAAATTCAAGACCATTGTTATCCTCCCCAGGAGTGGTCGACCAACAAAGATCACTCCAAGAGCAAGGTGTGTAATAGTCGGCGAGGTCACAAAGGACCCCAGGGTAACTTCTAAGCAACTGAAGGCCTCTCTCACATTGGTTAATGTTCATGAGTCCACCATCAGGAGAACACTGAACAACAATGGTGTGCATGGCAGGGTTGCAAGGAGAAAGCCACTGCTCTCCAAAACGAACATTGCTGCTCATCTGCAGTTTGCTAAAGATCATGTGGACAAGCCAGAAGGCTATTGGAAAAATGTTTTGTGGATGGATGAGACCAAAATAGAACTTTTTGGTTTAAATGAGAAGCATTATGTTTGGAGAAAGGAAAACACTGCATTCCAGCATAAGAACCTTATCCCATCTGTGAAACATGGTGGTTGTGGTATCATGGTTTGGGCCTGTTTTGCTGCATCTGGGCCAGGATGGCTTGCCATCATTGATGGAACAATGAAATCTGAATTCTACCAGCAAATTCTAAAGGAAAATGTCAAGACATCTGTCCATGAACTGAATCTCAAGAGAAGGTGGGTCATGCAGCAAGACAACGACCCTAAGCACACACGTTGTTCTACCAAAGAATGGTTAAAGAAGAATAAAGTTAATGTTTTGGAATGGCCAAGTCAAAGTCCTGACCTTAATCCAATGGAAATGTTGTGGAAGGACCTGAAGTGAGCAGTTCATGTGAGGAAACCCACCAACATCCCAGAGTTGAAGCTGTTCTGTACGGAGGAATGGGCTAAAATTCCTCCAAGCCGGCGTGCAGGACTGATCAACAGTTACCGGAAACGTTTAGTTGCAGTTATCGCTGCACAAGGGGGTCACACCAGATACTGAAAGCAAAGGGTCACATACTTTTCCCACTCACAGATATGTAATATTGGATCATTTTCCTCCATAAATAAATGACCAAGTATAATATTTTTCATCTCATTTGTTTAACTGGGTTCTCTTTATCTACTTTTAGGACTTGTGTGAAAATCTGATGTTGTTTTAGGTCATATTTATGCAGAAATATAGAAAATTCTAAAGGGTTCACAAACTTTCAAGCACCACTGTATGTATCTAGTTACTTGTGGGTAGGAAATTTAATGTATCGGTATAAATCTACGCGTATTGGATTTTAACTAAAGCGACCAAGCGTGTCGGCAGGCAGAACGAGTGCATCAGGCCCGATACGCTAAAACGCTTTGGGGAAAACCATGTTTACCGCAAAACTCCGACACTGGAGACTCCTTCCATAAACGTCCAACACCTCCTTACTGAAAACCTCACCGCATCTACAGTTACACGTGATTTTGAATACATTTACGCGGAGCATCCTCTATACAGGGTGTTCTCTGGAGACCCGTCTTTTCGACGGCTGATACTAGAAGTCGATGGGTAATTTTCTGCAACGACAGGCTTCAAAATCCCTATTAGAGAAAATGATGATGAAACAAAGACGAGCAAAGTTAGTTGCACTGGCAGATCAAAATAAACACCAGTGGATGAGTGGGGACCCCAAACAACAATAAATCTGCATCCCATGTGCATGTTTCTCCGGGACAATGTTTGCTCTCCCTTACTTCTGAGGCGGGATGTGATTTGCTGCTCAGAACAGATAGCGCACTCCCACTGGCCAGCACACGGCAAGGCAACCAACCACAGTCCTTATTTTACACGACAGCCAGCTTCAGCTGTGTGTGAAATCTCTAAGGCGTGTGTGATCTCTAATCAGAGATGTCCAGAAGCCCCGGCGACCGGTGGTCTGTACCGGCTACTCGAGCCTAGAAAAAAAAAAAAAAAACCTTGCCTTTCAATGTTCAAGCGATTTATATTGTCTCCGCTGTCCATAATTTGCTGTAAATCCAATTATTCCATCTTCGATTCAGGTCATGACCGGAGGCGACATATTTGTTAATTGATTCTCGCACTCTGATTGGCTGAGCCAGACCACGCCATAGCGTATGTAGTTATGTTACAGAGTCAGGCAGCGTACTACAGAGGGGAACTGAGAAAGCCAAGCACACAAACATCTGGAAGGAAATTTCATACATATTTTGCAAGTATTTTACAGGCCTTGAATACTTTCAAGACCTCAGTCATGGTATTTCATGATACGGACCTCCCAACTAGTAAATAACATTTCTTGAAATGATTTGAGTTGACGGATTCCGTTTTCAGAAATTCGCTAATTTGAAGAGCTTTTCCCAACTGCTTATGCCAAGACTGCACCGAAGGGCCCCAAATTTGCTTCAATATTTCAAATTTTCCCAGAGAAGCATGCCCCCGGACCCCCCCGAGCGGTTCTTCGTTCGCCCATCAGACACCCTTCTCTCAATTTCTAGACGATACCCTGCCTTGCATCTTAGATGGATACTTCGGATAAGATGGTGGGAAAAGGTCTCTAATAAGAAGGCGGAAGAACTAGCGGGTATCGAGAACATCAGTAGTGAAATACGCCGTAGGAGATGGAATTGGATTGGTCACATCTTCAGAGCTGACAGGGAGAGTGGTTGCATGACCGCTTTGGGCACAGAGCGAGAGGAAGCCCAAAGACAACGTGGAGAAGAACTGTGGTGAAGGAGAGGAACACGGCTGGATGGAAAAGCTGGATCACAGCTAAAGACAGGGAGGAGTGGAAAACAAGTGTGAAAGCCTTATACACCTACCGGTGCGAAGAGAGGAGATGATGATGATGACCCTGCCTCTACACAAGTTCCTGTGGAAGTTGTTGCTACAGAAACAACAAAGTATTCGAAGAAGCGCATGAATATAAACCTGTGCTTTGCCTTGCAACTGGAACTACTATCAGAGCTGCAGTGAGAGAAAATTAATCAGCACCTTCCGACCAATCGGAATTGAGAATTCAGCAGCGCAGTTGTAGCCTATACTTTTTTAAAATATATTCTGCGCACACTCCGTGTGTTTCAACACGTTTTAATTCAGCAAAACGTCCTCTAAACGTCCTTACTCGGACGTTTTTTTCTTATTTAACGTAAAAACGTATAGCGTCTTTAAAATATTTACGTTTTTATGTGAAATACTGAACCATTTTAATAAGATGTGTAGAATAAATTATGCAGTCTTTAAAATGTAAATATTATTTGAAATATTTATATGCATTTTAATATTTAGTTTATTTTATATTTAAAATAACATTTTTGCTTATTTGACACAAAAATGTTTAGTCTAATCACATATTTAATCTTTTTAAGGAAGATATTTAAAATATTTAGTAATATACAGTGAATTTTTTTATATCAAAATTTTTTGTAATTTTTTTAAATTGTACAAGACTAAAATATTTAAATAATTTTATGTGAAACATTTATATATTTTAATAAGCTATTTAAAGCATTTAGTTACCTTTCTAAATAAATCTCTCTTATTTGATTAGGAGACTTATCTTGTCTAACATATTTCAACATGATTTGAAAATATACATTTTAATAAGATATTTAAAATAGTTATATATTTTTGTAAAAATATAAATGCTTTTCGTAAACAGAAAAAAAATACATGTATTTTTGTACACATTATATAAAATCACCTTTTTAAAAAAGTACTATTGGCAGTTTGATCAAATCTAGGAGATTATTATTATTATTATTATTATTATAGCAATGATACTGTATACCCCTTCAGCCTGTGCCTCATGGTGATGAACCGGTTGAGGATTTATACGTTTAGCTCTGTACAGACGCTGAAAAAAAAAACACGGAGCATCTCCAGATAAAGACGAATCACATTTCACTAACGTTGCCCTTCTGAGTGAAGAGTCTTTCGGCATCTACAGCAGCCTTCACAAGGTCACCGTTTCCACGTGATGTTCTGGTTGTGTTTTAACAAGTTTTAATTTAGCAGAACGTCCTCCAAGCGTCCTTACCGAACAGCCGAATCATTCTGCGTCCAGATATTAGCTCTCGCTTTTTCCGTCCAAACCCACAAGTATTTTAAAAGCATTTTAAAATAGATCACTTCCCTCAGAGATCCATCCGGTGTTTTGTTTTGCTTTGCATGGACCGGGACACATACAGCCGAATACGTGTGGCACGCATGCAAATATTCTGATTGCGATACTGACAGGATTCAAAAAAAGGTTACGCTGGAATCAAATCGGATTATTATTTGCAAACAAAAGCAGAACGAGAAACGGCAATGCAGTAATTATGCCCTCTCTCTTCTCAAGCACATCACCGACACGGACAGCTAGCAGACCTTTCAAATTCATCGAGAGGAAGCAAGCAGATCGCTCGCCTTTCAGTCTCATCCTCACCTTTTCTTCCTGAGCGTCGACTTCGAGAGGTGAATGCTGGGAAACGCGATCCTGCGCTGTCTTGGAATGCAGAGGGGAGGGCTCGTCGTCCTCCACCTCCTCCAGGACCACGATACACACGCGGCTCATTCGCTCTGACCTCATAGGTGCTTCGGAAAAAACGCGACCCCCCCCCACCCCTGTCCCCGTCCACATCCACGTCCACACGCTGATCGATAAAAATCCCTCTGAATTCAGGTTACTCCGGCATGCAGGACAAACGATCTGTTCGGATCCCGGGCTGACTGTGGTTCTGGCGAGTCCGAATCCGCTACCGTCCCGTCGTCATCACTGTCTGATACACATACTAGCGTAGCGTGGCGAGTCAGGGATTCCTTGATGCTAAAGCAGATGGAGCTGCAGTGATCCAGTCTGCCTGGAGGGCATTACGAACTGCTCTCGTCGCGTGGATTACCATAAAAGCCTCATTTAGTTAACCTTGGAGTCTGAGAGGCAGCGCCGGGGCTCACCGCTGCTGATTAGTGAGGACAAAGCTGAGCTGTGAGCTCTCGTCCGTGTCTCTCTCTCTCTCTCTCTCTCTCTCTGTCTGTCCATTCATGCCGCATGGCAGCCTGCTGAAACCAGCCTTTTTTCAGTTCCAGCCAACACAGCCAGCCCCCACTGCAATTCTAATCCTCCAGCGTACCAAAGACTCTCAGAGAAAATGAAAGCGAGAGAGAGAGAGAGAGAGAGAGAGAGAGAGAGAGAGAGAACCCTGATAGGATGCAGAAAGAGAAAGAGAAAATGCTTTAAAAAAAAACAAAACAAACCGGTAAGGATGGGGATGTAAACAAGGAGCTTATAAAAGAAACAGGAAGGAATTACAACACAGAGAGAGAGAGACCAACCATGACCCAGACACTCAGACAAAACCGTTTCTACCCTTCGGGTTATTTTGTTAATGAATCGCAGGAGCTGCAGTTAGTAGTCCCAGTGAGAGTGCGAGTACAGCAATGAAACACGATATGGCAGAGAGAGAGAGAGAGAGAGAGAGAGAGAGAGAGAGAGAGAGAGAGGGGTGCAGGATAAGACACCTTTAAAGTGCATATCACGGGCAGGGCTCGAAATTAACTTTTTTTCTTTGTGTCCCCCAGTGGTCCCGAATTCTGTGTTGTATTGTCCCGAATGGAAGCAATAGTGTCCCCATTTTTTTCCTCTCTGAAATAACCAGTGGTTAATATTATCATATGAAGTTACTATTATATTTGTAACTATGCGATTTTGAACCCTTTATATCATATCATTTTTACAATAAGTCACAAGACACAAGCGACACATGTCCTATACATCATCTACTTCAAAATTACAGTTATTGCATTTTCAGTTTATTAAACTTTGGCGATCTCACTGTATGAATAGATACCCGTTTATCAGTGGTGTAGTCTACGTGATACGCAGGTATACGCCGTATGCCCACTGGAAAAGCTCAACGATTTCCGTATACTCACTGAAGAGCTCAGTGATTTGCGTATGCGCATACGCCTACCGAAAAATATATTCGTTATTTGAACTGGCCAAACCAACGTCAACATTGTCAGATGAATGTTCCACAGTTCCATTCCTAGATGCCTGTGTTCACCAAACGCGCTTGAGCGCTACAAGCGCCTCTTCAATTCAAATCCTATGGGCTTCATTTATTAGACGCTGACAGAGCCCGACTCAGCACTCAAGCCGTTGCGAGTTGATCCAAGAGCAGAGAATTGACCCTTCCGGGAGCTCCGCTCCCCATAGCAACTGTTGCTATGCCAGTCAAGCCAGCCGTCTGTAGACCCCTTCGCAGTAAACGTCATTAATAAGTAAGAGTAGATTGCGCGCGCAACCTGGACCCAAAAAAGACTCAGCGACGGTAAAGACGAGAAGAAAGATTTGGAAGAAATGTCTAGTTGTTGTGTTGTCGGGTGTCAGAATCGTAGCAGTGATGGGGTTAAAATGTACAGAATTCCAGCAGGATCTCACCCATTCCAAAAAAAATCGCCGACGTCTATGGCTACAAGCCATCAAACGTGTAGACTGGGATGAAAGCGCTATCAAAAATGCGCGGGTTTGCAGCGCCCACTTCATCACAGGTAAGATCAGGCTATTTATTAAATCTTTCTTTTTTATTCTTTCTAGTCTTCCTTTATTGATGTAGCAAAATACTTTGGTAACGTTTGTCTGATTAGCTGGGTCATAGTTACACAATGTAATGAATATTGTTAGCATGTTAACTTAGCTTTGCATGCAATTTTGTTTGTAGGAGAGGTCTCGCTTGACTCAAGCAGTCCAGATTTTGTGCCATCATTATTTGTGTATGCTGAAAATCACAATTTTAAAGCAAGGATGGAAAGGTAAAATTGTGTGGCCTCACTCTAAATGCCAACTTACGTTGACTGCTCTAACCTAGCTCCCGCCCCGTTCAGTTTCATTTCTGCTCTCTGCCGCTCGCTTTTTACGCGCTCTGATTTCTCTTAGCTGCACTCTTTACACTATCATTGTGGATATGTTGGATGATGTAGGCACGAAGTTTTTCGTGGGTGTACACTGAAGTCTTGTCAATAAGGTACGAGTATATATCTGGCCATTGTATACCAGGGAACTTACTAACATCGTCCGTCCACTCTTTAATTAAATACGGATCTGGTAGGCGATGTCCACTTGTTAGAGTTAACTTATTTATGTAGCATTCTCGATCTTGTAACGACAATTGTTTTGCATAATCTGACAGCTCATAATGCCGGTCTATGAGCAGCGCCATTGTTTGAGTCCAGGCTGCGCGCGCATCCTAGCAACGGTCGGTTTGTTTACAAACATGCGAAGGGGTCTAGTTGCTAAGCAACAGTGCTTATTCAGTCATGACAGACCACGCGGCATTATCTAGCATTCAGTCAAGCTTGCGAAATCATGAAACGAAAACAAACGACACTATTTCAGTGTTTTCAGAAGTGTCCTCAGCAATCACTCTGTAACACAACCAAGGAGGCAATGCAGACCTCAAATGCCAGAATATAAAAACACCTGGAAAGTCCTGTAGACCAGGGCTTGTGGACTAACACACTGAAGGGCATTGCGTATTTGTTAATTAAATTAATTTTTTCTTCTTTGAAGCAAACATTTGTTTTAGCACATCTAGGATGTTTTCTTGTTCATTTAAGCTGATGTGCTGAATAGATAAGAAATAAGAAATGCATTTAATATGTTAAAATATATTATTGTGTGATGTGTGTTTAATTTACATGTCAATATGTCAAATTTTCTTGATACATGAAAAATAAAAAAAACAATGATGGAAAAGCCCACTTATCTCAAGTTAAACGGTGAATCAAAATTTAATAAATTTTGTACATTTAAACCACATTTGTTTTGCATACAGTAGATCTGTACACAAAACCAGTTTCAAGATGCATATTACTATGCATTAGGCAGTGATGGTGCTCATGAGGTGTTGCTTTCAGGTTATCGGACAGTTACAAGATGGATGAGTACAAGTATAACAGTATAGCCACAACACACACGTACGTGTGTGTATATATATATATATATATATATATATATATATATATATATAAAATGTGTGAGTATAAATTTTTTTTCCCGGGGGGGTTGCATGGCAAGCACTGAGTATACCCACTGCAAAAAAATAGACTACACCACTGCCGTTTATTTAAAGGGGCCAACTAGCTCATTCAGAAAATGTTTCAACTCCCTACATCTGCAGTACACTTTAGTTGAAAATAAGACCCCTTTTATGTTCATTTCATCTACTTATACCTTGAATATCTGTTGGCATTTATAAGGCCAACTTATAATTTTCACCATTACCGTTATCCATTTTTATGAACTTTCCGTTATCCATTTTTATGAACTTTCCGTTATCCATTTTTATGAACTTTCCGTTATCCATTTTTATGAACTTTCCGTTATCCATTTTTATGAACTTTCCGTTATCCATTTTTATGAACTTTCCGTTATCCATTTTTATGAACTTTCGCTGCCGAAACGTGGGTGCAAATGTTAGCAACATCAACATAGTGTCAGGTCCGAGCCTAGTTGTGCTGCTGACTGACTAAACTTTCTGAACTAGAAAGACACCAAGAAAACTCACTTATTCTGTTGAACGGTATCTTCCGTCAATATCATCCACATCATTCCTGTTGGATTTTATAACGTGTCTAACAGTGTTCATTCAGTTCATTCAGTTGCTAGCGTTGCCTGCAGACCAGGCGATGACACTTTGGATCCTGAAGGTCCCGGAGACGTTATGTCTGGGCTTTCAGTTTCTTCCCCGCGGTCGGTCCGCTTCAACCACTTCAGCATTTTTGTTCTGGCAAGAGTCGGCGCAGCGTGTGCGGTAGCAATTCCATTCCAAGTCCATATAATGCGGCCGAAGATTCTAGAACAGAATGCGCTGCTCTGTAGCCTACTGATGCAGGTGCATCGAAAGTGTAGCTACTAATGTATTTTTCGCTGTTAACGTTTTAAAATTAACAAATTAGGTGAATGTCTACGTATGTGTTACGGCTTTGTAAATAATATTAATGTCGAACTTTTTTTCTAGATCTATTTTTTTTCCATTGTCCCGGGATTGTCCCAGATATGATAATTTTGTGTCCCGATGACATTTTTTATGGTCCCCGGGACATCGGGACACCGTTAGTTTCGAGCGCTGATCACGGGTAAATTCAGGAGCAAGATCAATGTAATTCTCCTATTTTATATTAAACTTTTGGTCAAATATCCGTCACATTTTGTGCAATTTTTTTTACCTTGCGCAATACCAGAAAAATTCAGTTGAAATCGAGCCATCTGAGGCGAATTGGTCCGCCTCTGAAAAAACTTGCCATTTGGATTTCCCGGGAAACGTTGATTTACGTGACGTCACGTGCGGGACGCCTCCCTCTGAATCCTACGTCAGCGCTGGTTTGTTTATGAGAAAATGACCTGGTGGTTTTCTGCAAATTTCTTCAACGTTATCGCGTAATTATTCAAATGGCTAACAGATGTATCGTAGGAGGGTGTAGCAACACCAATCTTGATGGGATTAGTGCTCATCGTTTCCCAAAAGACCGGACAATGAGAGAGAAATGGGAGCGCTTCGTGCGAGACACCCGGAAAAACCCGAGGACCAAAGCAGAGCCGAGAAAAAGACCAAGAAAATCGGCAATTCACAAGTCGACTGTTGCCAGGGTAAGAAATAATTTTGACATCTTTTTCTGTAATGTTGCTAACAGACAAACCAATGCTACCGAAAACATAACCTCCTTGGCGGAGGTAATAATAATAAGAATAAAGTTGAAAAATCCTGAGTGAGAGTCGCAATTTGCACCAGTGCTGCTAACGTGAATTGATTCTTGCTTCTGGCAATTATTTGGCAACATACATACTCGCTTACAGACTCACAATGTAGCATGCGTATTAACAGTTGGATTTTAAAATCGTTTATTTAAATAATCAACATCTAGTTATTTGTTCTCTGGCGTCAGATGTGGTCTGAAAAATGTACCTTGAAGTCTGGGAATTTGAGTACGGAAAAAGTCTGGAATTTTGAAATGGAAAATGTGTAGGAACCCTGTGTTTAGTTAAAGGTTTAGCTGTTGGAACGTCGCCTCCTGTTGGTGCAAAATGAATTAAAATTGTCGTACTGGATCTTGAACTGTAAAAAGGCAGAGGTTTGAATCTTTGGAACAAATGCTTCGTGATCATCGTGTCACAAAGACGAACTTGAGGTCCGGTTTGTGACGGCTCTGGCACAGTGTCAGGGTGAAAGCACTAACACTGACCTTGTCCTGTCCCCTTCTTCACCAGATGAACATCAGAGGCATGCAATTCCTCTTCAATTCCATATTTCAATGCAAAATCGCTCGCTGCTAAACTTGGTCTACACAGGCTGTGCACTGAAACCGCGCAAACTCTCGCAGCCTGCTGGCGCTTCCGCACGTGACGTCACGAATCTGGCTCCAGACTCTCTTGGGATTTTTCCAGACGCGTTCTATTTTTTTCTGCTGTAGACAGATGGCCTTGTGCAAAATTACCCTTCTGGATGAGTGTGTAAAGGGACATACTTTCATATAAAAAAAAAAAAAGAAATTGGTCCAGGATATGCACTGTAAAGTGCGAGTGCCGCTGTGTGCATGCCTCTGATGTTCATCTGGTGAAGAAGGGGACAGGACAAGGTCAGTGTTAGTGCTTTCACCCTGACACTGTGCCAGAGCCGTCACAAACCGGACCTCAAGTTCGTCTTTGTGACACGATGATCACGAAGCATTCGTTCCAAAGATTCAAACCTCTGCCTTTTTACAGTTCAAGATCCAGTACGACAATTTTAATTCATTTTGCACCAACAGGAGGCGACGTTCCAACAGCTAAACCTTTAACTAAACACAGGGTTCCTACACATTTTCCATTTCAAAATTCCAGACTTTTTCCGTACTCAAATTCCCAGACTTCAAGGTACATTTTTCAGACCACATCTGACGCCAGAGAACAAATAACTAGATGTTGATTATTTAAATAAACGATTTTAAAATCCAACTGTTAATACGCATGCTACATTGTGAGTCTGTAAGCGAGTATGTATGTTGCCAAATAATTGCCAGAAGCAAGAATCAATTCACGTTAGCAGCACTGGCGCAAATTGCGACTCTCACTCAGGATTTTTCAACTTTATTCTTATTATTATTACCTCCGCCAAGGAGGTTAGGTTTTCGGTAGCATTGGTTTTTCTGTTAGCAACATTACAGAAAAAGTTATGAACAGATTGCTTTGAAATTTTTTCCAGAGGTGTGACTGGGCACAAGTAACAATCCATTAAATTTTGGCGGTGATCCGGATCACCTTCTGGATCCCGGATTTTTTTTAAAGGATTCTTGGCGGAGGTCTGTGCTCTCCGAGTGCTTTTCTAGTCCTCCGAATATTTTTAGGACGCTATTTCTCCCCCAGTTTTCAACCAATCATCAAATTTCTCACACAGAATACCTCTGGGCTGAAATATGTTGCTATGACTTTTGGTGCTGATCTGGATCACTGATTCGGAATCAAATCAAAGTCCTTCCCACGCCATGTGGCGCAAAGGGCAGCGCCGATCTCCGTTTCCGTAGCCCTCGGCCTCTCGCCTATTACATAGCTAAGGTTACAGTGGGGGGGGGCTAGTCCTCTGGTAACCGCCAGAGTTTGATTCCACGCCCACATCTGTATTGCAGCGTGCCTTGCCAGACAGCAGTAGGCACCACTTTTACGATGGTCTTTGGTATGAGCCGACGGTGAGTAGAACTCGCGATCTCCCGATTGAGAGGCAGACACGCTACCACTAGGCCAACTCGTGGTGCACTGATTTGGAATGATGCATGAAAAACGGGATTTTTTTTTTTCAATCACTTATAACTGAAACTGGCGAGTGGCCTAGTGGTTAGCGTGTCCGTCTCTCGATCAGGAGCTCGCGAGTTCTACTCGTGGTCGGGTCATACCAAAGTCAGTCATAAAAATGGTGCCTAATGGCAAGGCATGCTGCAATACAAATGCAAGCGGGGTGGCAAACTCTCGTGGTTACCAGAGGACCAGCCCCCCCACTGTAACCCTAACTATGTAATATAGGCAAGAGGCCGAGGGCTACAAAACGGCTAGCTCTACATACAAGAGGACTAATAATAATAATTATAACTGTCAATTTTCATGATTTAAAAAAAAAAATTTTGTTCAGGACGTCAGGGCGCGACTTTTCCTTGTCAGGGTGCAGGCACTTACAGATGCAGCCGCAGGGGAGAAACAAACTGAAGACTGAGCCAAAACGAAGAGCAGGAATCGTAGTCAGAGTAATGGGCAGGAGTCGGTTGATCGACAAACAGGATAACCCAAAGAAAACGACAGAGCAAGGTCGGGGACTGAACGTAGATAACGGGTCTAAACACAGGAAGTCAGGCAGAAAGTAAACGGCTTGGTAAAGTTAGGCACGGAAACAGTAAACAATACTTCGTGACAAGAGCGTGTGAGAGCTGGGCTTAAGTAGGTGAGGTGATTGCTGAGGAATGAGAGAAAGGTGCAATTAGTAATCAGGTGACAGAGGGTGTTGTGACTCGAATCCGGAGCAGCCATGTTTGGAGGTTGTTCCAAGCTTGTGTTTTCAACGCCGTTACTGACATTCCTCACTAAGCGTCATTCTCTATCTCTTACTGTTCCAGATCTACAGGGTACGGTGACTAGACGTCTCAGTTTGGAACAACTAGTGCAAATTATGAGCTTTGTTACTCGTTGCTGAAATTATATTCCTTCACAGGACCCCAAAATTTCTCGTGGCTCCCTGTGGCTCTGTTCTGTAGCTCATACAAATCAAATAAAACCAAACCCAATGCATGCAATGCTCAATGCATTTTATTCAAGTCTTTTATTCAAGCTACAATGCTCAAACAATGCAGTGTTTATTCTGTCTCGGTCATGTAAATTTAAAAAACTAAACCGATCCCTTCCGTGTATCAGTATCAAGAGGGATGGTGATGTACAACTCATCAAAAGCAAAGGGAACAGAAGCGCACTGACTTTGTTTCACTGAATATTACATGGAGTAAACCTGTTTACTGTAAACACGCTGTTCAACAAAGAATGAGAAATAAAGTCAAGTAATAATCAAATCAGTCATACAGTAAAAATGCATTCTGAAAACGTAACAGAACTGAGAATAAAACGTAAAATCATTGGTCACAAAAAGTTTAGAAAACTCACGCGCTGTTTTTATGTCTCTCCTTCTGTCATACGTGCACACACACCACTCAAATCCACACACGACGAATGTATTGTCATAGATACACAAATACAATGGTGCTTAAAAGTTTATGAACCCTTTAGAATTTTCTACATTTCTGCATAAATATGACCTAAAACATCATCAGATTTTCACACAAGTCCTAAACAAATGAGACAAAAATATTCTACTTGGTCATTTATTTATTGAGGAAAATGATCCAATATTACATATCTGTGAGTGGCAAAAGTATGTGAACCTCTAGGATTAGCAGTTCATTTGAAGGTGAAATTAGAGTCAGGTGTTTTCAATCAATGGGATGACAATCAGGTGTGAGTGGGCACCCTGTTTTATTTAAAGAACAGGGATCTATCAAAGTCTGATCTTCACAACACATGTTTGTGGAAGTGTATCATGGCACGAACAAAGGAGATTTCTGAGGACCTCAGAAAAAGCGTTGTTGATGCTCATCAGGCTGGAAAAGGTTACAAAACCATCTCTAAAGAGTTTGGATTCCACCAATCCACAGTCAGACAGATTGTGTACAATTGGAGGAAATTCAAGACCATTGTTACCCTCCCCAGGAGTGGTCGACCAACAAAGATCACTCCAAGAGCAAGGAAGGCCTGTAATAGTCGGCGAGGTCACAAAGGACCCCAGGGTAACTTCTAAGCAACTGAAGGCCTCTCTCACATTGGCTAATATTAATGTTCATGAGTCCACCATCAGGAGAACACTGAACAGTGGTGTGCATGGCAGGGTTGCAAGGAGAAAGCCACTGCTCTCCAAAAACAACATTGCTGCTCATCTGCAGTTTGCTAAAGATCATGTGGACAAGCCAGAAAGCTATTGGAAAAAATGTTTTGTGGATGGATGAGACCAAAATAGAACTTTTTGGTTTAAATGAGAAGCGTCATGTTTGGAGAAAGGAAAACACTGCATTCCAGCATAAGAACCTTATCCCATCTGTGAAACATGGTGGTGGTAGTATCATGGTTTGGGCCTGTTTTGCTGCATCTGGGCCAGGACGGCTTGCCATCATTGATTTAATGAATTCTGAATTCTACCAGTGAATTCTAAAGGAAAATGTCAGGACATCTGTCCATGAACTGAATCTCAAGAGAAGGTGGGTCATGCAGCAAGACAACGACCCTAAGCACACAAGTCGTTCTACCAAAGAATGGTTAAAGAAGAATAAAGTGAATGTTTTGGAATGGCCAAGTCAAAGTCCTGACCTTAATCCAATGGAAATGTTGTGGAAGGACCTGAAGCGAGCAGTTCATGTGAGGAAACCCACCAACATCCCAGAGTTGAAGCTGTTCTGTACGGAGGAATGGGCTAAAATTCCCCCAAGCCGGTGTGCAGGACTGATCAACAGTTACTGGAAACGTTTGGTTGCAGTTATTGCTGCACAAGGGGGTCACATACTTTTGCCACTCACAGATATGTAATATTGGATCATTTTCCTCAATAAATAAATGACCAAGTATAATATTTTTGTCTCATTTGTTTAACTGGGTTCTCTTTATCTACTTTTAGGACTTGTGTGAAAATCTGATGGTCACATTTATGCAGAAATAGAAAATTCTAAAGGGTTCACAAACTTTCAAGCACCACTGTATACAGACATACACGCACGCACGATATTTGCCATCATTCACACCTGGGAGCAGCAGCCCCACAACACCAGCTCTCACAAAACTTGCAGTAACCCACTCTTACATTTGTAGTGTGATGTGTGTTAGCACTTTTTTGAGTACTGTATAGGTATGACGCAGCCCAATATGCTAACTTCAGATAGTTCGTTGATGGCAGATGCCACCAGTGTTGTAGTCGAGTCACTAAACCTCGAGTCCGAGTCCAGTCTCGAGTCCCCAGTGTTCAAATCCGAGTCAAGTCCAAGTCATTAAAGAAAATTTGAGTTGAGTTTGAGACGAGTCCACTATTGATCCGAGTCAAGTCCAGGAACAAGACTCCAACCGCACCATTTGACAGTGGCTGTTTTAGCTCCATTAACATTAGTTTGTTCCTGAACAGATGAATGTGCTTCTCTTTATCAGGGAGTGTGAAGTATTCTGTCAGAGATGGTTGGGAGACAGATGTAAGTGCAGAAGGTGTGTTTATTAATACAAGTGAAGACACGTAAACAATCCAGAATGGCAGGCAAAATTGTAAAAAGGTGAAACAGGCAATAGGTCGAGCAAGGCACAAACACGCTATCGTAGACTCGGCAGAATCAAAGACGAGAAACAGGAAATCAGGGATCAGGAAACCAAACAAGGAAATAAGGCTCGGTAATGCATCTCCAACACAACTCAATACTTCACAAAGTAAGTGTGTTTTCGCAGTGTTTATACTGGTGCGCTGATTGCATCTTAATCATGTGCAGGCGCGAGTCATTTACAGCACGCATGCGAGAGTCTGCTTGGCATGCGAGAGTCTGCTTGGCATGCGCGCTGTCCGGCGGGTGCCCAAGAGTCTATCTGATGCACGCACCAAGGCACACAGGTGTGACACTCTTGCACAAAATTAGTTTAAAAAGTAATGCAAATATAAATATCTTATGGCAAGTTACAAAAAAATAAAGGAAAAAAATCAGAGTCTCCAATTTACGAGTCCGAATGCAATTAATGCACGAGTCCAAGTCATCAGTGCTCAAGTCCAAGTCAAGTCACAAGTCCTTAAAATTAGGGCACGAGTCGGACTCAGGTCCGAGTCCTTGACTTGAGTACTACAAGCCTGGATGCCACAGAAATCACCTCAGACAGATCACACACATCTTGCCTCGCTTAAATTCAACAATCAGCGTCACGCTAGTTTGAACATTTTGGCTTAATTTTATATTTTAGTAAAGAAAGTAGGGGCAAGGGGGCGTCGTGGCTCAGGTGGATAAGGCGCCATACCATGAATCCGGGGACCCGGGTTCGATTCCGACCCGAGGTCATTTCCCGATCCCTCCCCATCTCTCTCTCCCGCTCATTTCCTGTCTCTACACTGTCCTATCCAATAAAGGTGAAAAAAGCCCAAAAAATATCTTAAAAAAAAAGTAGGGGCAATAGTCAGGAAACAGAAATTTTTCTCCATACTCTATTTTCCTTTTTCCATACTTATCCAGACCTGGAAATGACTAAAATCAAGTCCCATACTTCTCCATACTGCGTAGGAACCCTTTAAACATACAGTTAGCAATACAAATCCGTACACGTGCACTTAAGTGGTTCAGATGCCCGTGGACGGAAAACTTTTGTGCACTTTTCTGGCCACGAGCTTCAGAATCAAAGACTGCAATCTGATTAGTTCTCTACTCACTACGCCTGGGACAGAGAGACTTCACGTCAAAGCTATTAGTATTTTTTATTTGTACTTCGAAACTATTCTAACTACTTGACAACGAAAGATGCTTCCTGTGACGCAATGACAGACAATAGTCGTTGTTTTATGAACCAGACTTTACTGTATTCTCCCTAATGGACACAAAAAGAAAAGAAAAAAAAGCAGCACAAGAGCAGGCAGTTCCTTTGTAATCATTTCCTTTGCTCATTTCCTTCTGGTTTTGTTCAGCATGATGTTGAACAAAGCTTGTGCCTCAGTTAGCCAACCGTCGTGCCGTGTCTTTAAAATAAGAACTTATAACACTCTTCACAAGTTCTCGGCTATGCGTGTTGCGACTCATGCCCCTCCCTCATAGCTTTCACTCTCAGCCTGCGTTTTTCTGCCTGAAAGCGTTCTTTGAGTCAACTCTTAGCCGTTTCCTCTCCTGCCTTTAATTCTACCTGGGAGTGTTGGAAAAGTCACCATCAGTCCAGTGTGCTCATTTGAATACTAGGCCACGTTTGACAAAGTTAGCAGTGTTTTATCTTGTGTATATCCTTAATGCGAAAACAGAGCTTTAATGTTTCACACTGTTCTGCGTGGCACTTAAAGAGACTCTTACAATATTACTGTTCCTCAGACACAACAAGAAGAAAACACCCCGATACACAAATCTGCTACTGGCTGTGCATGTGTGCGTGCGCGCATGCATATGTGTGTATTGTAAAAGGGAAATTAGTGGCAGACACACAAGCCTTTGTATTTCAAAAGACAGAACAGGGCAGTGGTTAGCACAGTGGCGCGCGCGCACACAGTCTCTCTGGATGTTCACGAGGTTCCACGGTGTCTTTGCTGAATCATTCTCAGATTAGCAGCTCATATCAGAAAGTGCAGAGACGCGCATCACATCCACTCTCATTCCGTGTGCGTCGGCGTGTGTGCAAAAGAGAAGATTGAATTTCATTAAATGTCTAAAGCATGAGGAGCTCAGGTGACTTCTGTTGTTTTTTCGCCATGTGGAAAAGCGTTTTTGATTACCATGTACTAGACAGATCGCTAATACCCTAATAAATCACCACCCCACCATCATCAACACCACAAAACCACCACCAACACCACCCCCACCCTCACCACCACCACTCCCCAACCCACCACCACCCTCACCAGCAACACCACCACCACCCACCAACACCACTCCCCAACCCACCAACACCCTCACCAGCAACACCACCACCAACCAACACCACTCCCCAACCCACCACCACCACCAGCAACACCACCACCACCACCCACCAACACCACTCCCCAACCCAACAGCATCACCATCCCCACCAGCAATACCACCACCCCCAAACCCAACAGCATCACCACCCTCACCACCACCACCCACCAACACCACTCCCCAACCCACCACCACCACCCCCCTCACCAGCAACACCACTCCCCAACCCACCACCACCCTCCAACACCACTCCCCAACCCACCACCACCACCCTCACCAGCAACACCACCACCACCCACCAACACCACTCCCCAACCCACCACCACCCCCCCCACCAGCAACACCACCACCCACCAACACCACTCCCCAACCCAACAGCATCAACATCCCCACCAGCAATACCACCACCCCCAAACCCAACAGCATCACCACCCTCACCACCACCACCCACCAACACCACTCCCCAACCCACCACCACCCTCACCAGCAACACCACCACCACCCTCACCAGCAACACCACCACCACCCACCAACACCACTCCCCAACCCAACAGCATCACCATCCCCACCAGCAATACCACCACCCCCAAACCCAACAGCATCACCACCCTCACCAGGAACACCACCACCACTCCCCAACCCAACAGCATCACCATCCTCACCAGCAATACCACCACCCCAAACCCAACAGCATCACCACCCTCACCAGGAACACCACCACCACTCCCCAACCCAACAGCATCACCATCCTCACCAGCAATACCACCACCACCACCCCAAACCCAACAGCATCACCATCCTCACCAGCAATACCACCACCACCACCCACCAACACCACTCCCCAACCCAACACCACACAACCACCATCAACATAAAGAACACCAACACAAAACCACCACCCCAACAGCATCACCACCCTCACCAGCAATACCACCACCAACACCACCACAAAACCATCACCAACATCAACACTAACCCCACCACAAAACCACCACTATCGACAGCATCACCACCTCCACCACCATCACCACCACCTCCATCAACATCACCACCACCACCAAACCAACACCAAAAAAAAAAAGCACCACCAACACCATCACCCCCTCAATGTCATTAAATTAAGCACAGCACATAAACATGGAGGTGAGATCAGGGTGATGTCTCAATTTAATATCCATATTGTGAAACTGTCTCACTCTGGTTTTCTGAAATATTATGGATATTGGAATATATTTCTATTAATTTACACATTAAAAAAAAATACAAAAACTACCTGAAAGCAGCTGACTTGATGTTAAACTTTTTGTACTTCATTTTTAAAATGTTGACATTTTTCTCCCCTGCTTTTCTGTATTAAAGTTAGTTTGGTTTAATACATTAAAAATGCTATTTTTCATCATTTAAAAATCTTTACTGCTGTTTGTTGGCAAGCCCAGATATCACGACACACAAGTAACATGTTTTTGAGAATATTATGATTTGCCGTTTTGGTCATATCACCCACCTCTAACGCCGGCCATCGATAAAAACACAGCCACAGAAAGTCTGTGTATTGACAAACTCTCGAGTTTCTATGTCCTACGTATTTAATATCAGCAGTGAACGACCTTTCGGACTTGAGGCTGTAAAAACCGAGAGGTGGCCGTCTCTCTCCGGCAGCAAAAGCGCTATTGATTAAGCAGCACCGCTGTCTGCAGCAGGAAGCATTAAAAATGCGCTACCTCGCTCATGCTAACATTAACGGTCTCTCTGAAATCATGACGTGACTTTTGCTTTACTTTACTCAGGCAAAGAAAACAGGGAGGGGCATGTTTCCAGTTTGCATTTTTATAAACAGCTGGATTTCATGATGTGGGTAAAAGAGTAGCAATTTCATTTCACTCTGAAGCTGACAGTCATGTGAAGTCCTTTTTATTCTATAGATCAAGATTTTAAAAGACCTTCCTCTTTCGCAAAGCCTACGGATTATAACTCGTACAACTTTTAGTTCATTTTATAATTGTTGTATTTTGTAAACGCATTGAGACTCGGTGTAATGCGTCTCTAAGAACGTTTTATTATTATTAAAAAGTTTTGAGATGAACAATGTTTAAACTCGTCTCTTAAGTTCTCAGAGTACACGGCTGTTCGAGTTCGGCACGGAACCCAGAATTAAAAGCTGCATGAGTCAGAACGTTAGTATTGGTTATATTTCAAGATTTTTTTTTTTATAACCACCACACTGAGAAAACCTGGCACACGGTTGCATACATGTGTGTGAGAAAAGAAAAAGGGAAAACTGCGAGAGATTTACAGCCTCTGCTCCAGTGGATGTTAGTCCCATACGGATGAAGCTAACTGTTTACATATGAGCGACCGAGAACGCCTGGAGGAACATTCGAGATTCACCACAATCCCCATTAACTCAACCAGCTCTTTCCCACATTGGCATACCATGGCAGCTCCTCATGACCTCAAACCAATGGCCCTCTGAATCGGGGCAGATATGAGGAGAGCCACAAGCCCCGTTGTGACCTACTGCAACGTTCAGTAGATTCAGATAGAACCCACTGGAAGTCTAGCACATGACTAATCACATCAGAGTGCACCAATTCTCTCAGAGCGCTCTCTTATTAACAGCATGCAAGTTTCTACCCGTTCAAAAATAAAAATCTTCTTCGAATAAAGTTCTTCAAAGCCTTTGAGGACATATTTCGAGCCGGATGGGCGTGGTCTCTTCCCAGAAGACTCCGCTCCTATCTACAGAGCATGAGGTCATACGATATGGCCTTAGATCTCAATCCAGCTGATCATGTTTGGGCGATTTTTCCCACCAGCATCATCAGAACGCTAGCTGAGGGAATATATTTTGCAAGAACGTTGTTCGTGCCTCTCCTGATCCAGAGACTTGTAGAACGGATAGCAAGGTGCAGATGGCAGACTAAAAGACCTTACTCAAGGGGCATACACACAGGAAGTGACTACCGGTGATGTGGCTGCCAGAGACTATGAAACTTCAATGAAATTTGCATCATGATGGCGAAATAACCGTTGGCGATGGAAGTGGGTGGGCACCGAGTTAAGTTCATCTAATCAACTTGGAGACGGCTACCAGCAGGAACGAAGGACATCAGTGACTGACCAATAACTATACAAGAGGGTTACCTAACCAACCAGAGCCTGGAATGTCCACTACCAACCAACAGTCAGCGAGCGAATCGCTTTAGATCTTTACGTTCCTTAAGACATTTCCTCTTAACCGGTCACCTCCATGTGTAGGACAGTTTAAAAGCCATCTCCGTTTATTACCATCCATCTGTTCACCTATGAACCCTCAAAATGATCACAACCCCTGCCTCTGGACTTGCCCTCAAACTTACTGAATCGGTATGTAACGAACGATTCGCCAATTCATGATTTGATTCAACTCACAATATTGGGTTCACGATGTGATTTTTCCACAAATTTTTTTTTGGGGAAAAAAAAAATTAAATGAAGGAAATTTTAAAATCACCAAAAAAAAAAAAAAAGGCAAAACTTTTTTCCATCCTTTATCAACTTAAACATTCCTTTTGTTAAATTAAAAAAAAAACAAACAAAAAAAACTTTTGGTTCATTTTCTTAATAAGCAACAATAATTGTTTATCACACTTGCACAGACTGGCGTAAAATATAATGGCCGATTAACTAAAATATCCCTTGTATTAAAAATAAAAATGTTAATAACCAATAGGCCTTTTATTAATAAACTTTTGAACATTTGTACTGCCTCCATTTGCTTCGGTTTTCTTTCGTTTTCAGCAGTCTGTAAAACGAGAGCTCGGATTTCTTGTTAAATCTATTTGTAAGTCAATAGCACAACAGCTCTTTCCTGTTTTTTTGTTTTCGCAGCATTAGAGCTGTGTTACTTCTACCTACAATGACGTCACACTCGTTTCCTCTACTGTATCGTAGAAACAATACAAGTACAGCTAAAAATTACTAAAAACTAAAATTCCGCAGCCTGATAATGATTAATTTCTTATTTCGATTCAAATCATAAATTCGTATCACGATTTATTGACACGATACATCGTTACATGCTGAATACCGAAAACCGTTTTGCTGTGACTCTAGTAATGATGTAAACACGTTGCTACGTCTGCTGCTAGTCCGAGCACGTTCCTAAGGTCACCATATACACGAGCTATCAGAAGCTCAGAACAATGTACCACTGCTAATCAGAAATTAGTTTAACTTAAGCCTAGGTCACAACCGGACGTACGATTTTTTGGCCGTGCGATTTTTGGCGTTTCCCAAATCGCTGCGGTTTTTTTTTTTGTTCATGGAGAAAGACGCACATTGGCCGCAAGTTTGTCTTGCAACCTGAAAAAAACATAAGCGCCCGTAGAGTTTGTTTGACATGACAAAGAACCTCTGCGGCCAGTCTACGGCTCGAAAATCAGCACGTCACACGCGCGCCCTCCGTGCGTTTCTTGCGTTTTTTGCACGTAGACCGGCTGTAGGACTACATACGGCCGGTTGTGACCAAGGCTTTATATAGCACCTTTCTAACACCCAAGGTTACTTTACAATTACAACACAAACAGAAATAAAAAGTCCACCATAAGAGGTGAGGATGTAACTCCAGTGGCGTAGCTGGTCACAGTCCCACCGAAAAGGCGCACAAAAGTCCGTCCCACACTGCTTACACAGCCGCTGCGACGTCACCAGGCAACAGTGCTCGAAACACCGCGCCATGTTTCCACAAAGTGAGCACAGAACCATTGCCATGCAGAGCGCTGGGCAACTCTGATGCCGTTGAGAGCAAGCTCACTGCAGTCCATAGCGAGCAGAACACGCATCACTCGTGGCGGATCAAGGCCCGGAGAAACAAACGCTCAAAAATGGGTCTGGAGCGACACCGCAACCAGCGGACAAAGAGCCAAAATCAGCAAAACATACAAACACAGAAAGGAAAAAAGAAAAGAAAAAGCTCCGGCAGCCAAAACGCGCATAGCGTACTCTCAACCGGAAACAGAAATATTTCTGGTGACCCATTCGATATAGCATGAACTATGAGCTGAGCTAAGCTAAACCGCTATCTATTTTTGGATAGTGTCTTTCCTCACAGCTTCAAAAGACAACACGATCATTAACGACAATGCAGGCGATTTAACGGAAAAGTCATTCACAAAAATATATTTCGAAGAAAGCAGACTTGATTTTTTCCCTCTTTTTTTTGGTTTGTCTTGATAATTTTTAGACTCCGTGAACATTTCAACCTTTAACACCCGTACGCCACACATTTTCTATCGATGAAGAAAGTCATTGCCTGACAGTTCACTGTTCCTGTTAGCAGAAATATCGAGTCTGGTTTCCAGACGCATCGTATTGGTTGTGAAGACGTTTTACTTTTGGTTTCGTGCTGCAGTTTTTGACACCATGATATTTTAAAACATGATTAATTTCCACAACGAAGTTCTTGCCTGGTTTAGATTTGAGAGAGAGAGAGAGAGAGAGAGAGAGAGAGAGAGAGAGAGGACATGGACATTCTCGAGAGCCTACAAGTTCAATATGGTGTCCCACAAGGTTGTTTTCTAGAACCTTAATTGTTCTGTTTATATCCATAGCCTATAATCTTAGATGAATGGAAACCATTTTACTCCAAATTCTGGTAAAACAGAAATACTGATGTTGGTACAAGGTCCGCCTTTCACACAAGGATTTGCTCATTTCACACTAACAAGCAGAAATAAAAGTGGAACTATACTAAACCCTGACTTATAGATCAACCAGAGACAGAAGCATTTGTTTGTCCCGAGCCTGAGGGGTGGGCTTAGAGTAATTTAATTAAAGTAATACGTTCAGGCAATCCAAGCCTTGATGAATTCGTCTTTGTGTCCAGCGAGATCGTTATCAGAGACCGAAGACATAGTGCTCAGGAATAAATCTAAAGACGCTACTGGAGAAAGAGCTGTCTTCGAAACGGAGACTAAAAGGACGCAGAGTGAGAGGAAGCGGTTTGACAGAAAACACCATAATGTCGTATTTTTGTTCGACCTACTGTTGTCAGTCCTGCGGCACGTGCACCTGAAGGCGCGCCCCGGGCTGCGTGCACGTCGAGCGGACTCCAGCACGCACGCCGTTAATGATGTGCACCTACTTAAAGTGCATATCACGGGTAAATTCAGGAGCAAGATCAATGTAATTCTCCTATTTTATATTAAACTTTGGTTAAATATCTGTCACATTTTGCGCAATTTTTTTTTACCTTGCGCAATACCAGAAAAATTCAGTTGAAATCAAGCCGTTTGAGGCGAATTGGTCCGCCTCTGAAAAAACTTGCCATTTGGATTTCCCGGCAAACATTGATTTTCGTGCCGTCGCGTGCGGGACGCCTCCTTCTGAATCCTACGTCAGCGCTGGTTTGTTTATGAGAAAATGACCTGGTGGTTTTCTGCAAATTTCTTCAACGTTATGGCGTAATTATTAAAATGGCTAACAGATGTATCATAGGAGGGTGCAGCAACACCAATCATGATGGGATTAGTACTCATTGTTTCCCACATTGTGCTCAGGTGACAATTCTATATTTCAATGCAAACTTGCTAGCTGCTAAACTTGGTCTACACAGGCTGTGCACTGAAACCATGCAAGCTCGCACAGCCTGCTGGCGCATCCGCAGGTGACGTCACGAATCTGGCTCCAGACTCCCTTGGGATTTTTCCAGACGCGTTTTGTGATTTTATTTTTTTTCTGCTGTAGACCGATGACAAAATTGTGCAAAATTACCCTTCTGGACGAGTGTGTAAAGGGACATACTTTCATATTAAAAAAAAAAAAAAAAAAAAAAAAAAAAAAGAATTTGGTCCAGGATATGCACTTTAAGGACTGTGCTGATGCACAATCTGGGTGAAGTATTACGCTACGTCAGTACGCATTACCGAGCCTTACGACTCATGTTTCTGATTTCCTGAGTGTTGGATCTGTTTCTTGTTCTCGCTTTGCCTTGAATATCCTGTTTGCGCCTCGCTTGACCCTTTGCGCGTTTAACGCTTTGGATTTAGCCTGCCGATTTGGACTGTTTGCCTGTGTGTGTTTGTTTACTGTAAATAAACATCACTGTTATTACTATAACTGCTTCTGCACTTGTGTCCGCCTACCTTGTACCTGACAACTGGAAAATATCAAACACTGAGCAAGTCGTTTCGTTTCTTTAGAGTACAGAAAGCAGAAAACACACCAAGAACAAAAAAGTTGCAAAGACGAGGAGTTTCTGTACCCCAGAGATGTCCACAAGCGCCGGCAACCAGTGGTTTTCTCCACCTACACAGAAGGTCTGTTCCGGCTACTCGAGCCCCCGCCCAAAAAACTTGCCTTTCAATGTTCAAGCGATTTATATAGTCTCCGCTGCCCATAATTTGCTACAAATCCAATTATTCCACCATGAAACTGTCTTCAATTTGGGTCTAACATGACTGGAAGCTACGCCATATTTGTTGATCGATACTCGTGCTCCAATTGGCTGAGCTGGATCATGTGACCACGCCGTAGCGTATGTAGTTATGTTACAGAGCCAGGCAGCGTACTACAGAGGGAAACTGAGAAAGCCAAGCACACACACACCTACCTGGAGGGAAATTTCATACATATTTTATGAGGATTTTACAGGGAAATGGTTAGTAATTCCAGAATTACTTCACCGCCGCAAATTCCAGAACCGCCAACTGGCTACTTCAGATTTTCTAGAGAACCCTGATATCCCTATCAATCTACATCATCGACTGACTGAGGTGGGGTTTACATTAGACCGTATCAGCGGATCATCAGATTAACGTTTTTAAAAACGATTAGCGTGCACACAGCAACGCCAATACACGATTCGCGTGCACACAGCAACGCCAATACACGGATACGCTAATCACATGACTAATTCGGCACGCGGCTCATCGCTTCCTCAGCAGCTGCGCTCCAAATCACTCCGCCCTGAACAGCGAGTGCCCTCTGGAGGGTGCGCACTCCGGCCCTGCGCAGCTCACAGAGCGCGCGAGTGAAGCGCACGAGCCACGATTCGGGACTGAGCCGCTGTGCGCAAGTCACTTACCACTTGCAAGTGGAAGGATGGCAAGCCTAAAGACAATCATAACTACACAATGGGCAGTATTAGCATCAGTATTTGCAGTATTTTCATACTTTTATACTCTTTAATGAAAGGTGATACAAGGCGGAAGTCCGCGCCGTTTTTCAGCAGTCGCGTCACATGACCAACGCCAGCAAATCAGGAAGGTGGATGTCACAGTGACGTTGTCCAATGACGACGCCAGCTAGAGCTCAGCACAGCGTATCCGCGTATTCTCAATGTTTACACAGCACCGGATCAGACACGATCTGGATTGAATACGTGGACCCTGGCGGATTCCCGTTTCCTGGCGTTTCCAGGCGGTTTAATGTAAACGGACAGTGCATCCGCGAAGAAAACGAGACAGATACGGTCTAATGTAAACTTGGCCTGAGAACTCAGTGTTGTATCAAATCCACAGCTCAGCCTTCTTCACCCAAGACTCTTTCCACTAGAACTGAAGAGGAATGAAGTGAGAATGGGTGAAGCATAAAAGCACACTGAGATCCAGGAAAGACTGACGTGACACGTGGTGATATTTCCAGGACGAAGCCTTGATTACGGTTGACCTGATGGTGCCAGGTGTGAACAGGTCCATCAAATTAAGTGTCACGTCCTAGCATGTTCATGGAAAACATGAACGAGGGTTTACGAGTAAAAGAAAACAAAGGCTGCAGGTTTGAATAAGGCAGAGCAAACGATGCATGCTGCTGATGAGCATTAAAACACACCAGTTTTGCAAAGGTTTGTAAAGTCCCTGCTCCTGTCCTTGTCCTTTCCATGTTTTCAGGCACCCTCTAGAGGATAAACAGCATACTGCTCCTTCAGTGGCGTTCTCTCCTCTCACACACTTCCACAGTGATCCAATTTCCAGAGACACTCAGAGATGAGGAGCTTAGCTTTCAGGGGTGATAGTACAGTTACCCCTGACACATACAGTGGTGCTTGAAAGTTTGTGAACCCTTTAGAATTGTCTATATTTCTGCATAAATATGACCTAAAACATCATCAGATTTTCACACAAGTCCTAAAAGTAGATAAAGAGAACCCAGTTAAACAAATGAGGCAAAAATATTATACTTGGCCATTTATTTATTGAGGAAAATGATCCAATATTACATATCTGTGAGTGGCAAAAGTATATGAACCTTTGCTTTCAGTATCTGGTGTGACCCCCTTGTTTAGCTGCAGTTACTGCTGCACATTTCCGGTAACTGTTGATCAGTCCTGCACACCGGCTTGGAGGAATTTTAGCCCATTCCTCCAGACAGAACAGCTTCAACTCTGGGATGGTGGTGGGTTTCCTCACATGAACTGCTCGCTTCAGGTCCTTCCACAACATTTCCATTGGATTAAGGTCAGGACTTTGACTTGGCCATTCCAAAACATTCACTTTATTCTTCTTTAACCATTCTTTGGTAGAACAACTTGTGTGCTTAGGGTCGTTGTCTCGCTGCATGACCCACCTTCTCTTGAGATTCAGTTCATGGACAGATGTCCTGACATTTTCCTTTAGAATTCGCTGGTATAATTCAGAATTCATTGTTCCATCAATGATGGCAAGCCGTCCTGGCCCAGATGCAGCAAAACAGGCCCAAACCATGATACTACCACCACCATGTTTCACAAATGGGATAAGGTTCTGATGCTGGAATGCAGTCTTTTCCTTTCTCCAAACATAACGCTTCTCATTTAAACCAAAAGTTCTATTTTTGTCTCATCCATCCACAAAACATTTTTCCCAATAGCCTTCTGGCTTGTCCACGTGATCTTTAGCAAACTGCAGACGAGCAGCAATGTTCTTTTTGGAGAGCAGTGGCTTTCTCCTTGCAACCCTGCCATGCACACCACTGTTGTTCAGTCTTCTCCTGATGGTGGACTCAAGAACATTAGCCAATGTGAGAGAGGCCTTCAGTTGCTTAGAAGTTACCCTGGGGTCCTTTGTGACCTCGCCAACTATTACACGCCTTGCTCTCGGAGTGATCTTTGTTGGTCGACCACTCCTGGAGAGGGTAACAATGGTCTTGAATTTCCTCCATTTGTACACAATCTGTCTGACTGTGGATTGGTGGAGTCCAAACTCTTTAGAGATGGTTTTGTAACCTTTTCCAGCCTGATGAGCATCAACAACGCTTTTTCTGAGGTCCTCAGAAATCTCCTTTGTTCGTGCCATGATACACTTCCACAAACATGTGTTGTGAAGATCAGACTTTGATAGATCCCTGTTCTTTAAATAAAACAGGGTGCCCACTCACACCTGATTGTCATCCCATTGATTGAAAACACCTGACTCGAATTTCACCTTCAAATTAACTGCTAATCCTAGAGGTTCACATACTTTTGCCACTCACAGATATGTAATATTGGAATATTTCTCAATAAATAAATGACCAAGTATAATATTTTTGTCTCATTTGTTTAACTGGGTTCTCTTTACCTACTTTTAGGACTTGTGTGAGAATCTGATGATGTTTTAGGTCATATTTATGCAGAAATATAGACAATTCTAAAGGGTTCACAAAATTTCAAGCACCACTGTACCTCCTTATATCTCAGCAGCGCTGTACAATGCCGAGCCATTTTTCAGACCAGCAGCTCTGACAGTAGCTCCGGCTGCAAGGTTCACATTGATGCCCTCGTTCTGATGATCATTTCTATAGCAACAGCATACACAGAGACATGTATAGTTGACAAATCACATCAGTGCTGCGATTAATTACATCACAATACACTTTTCCGTGATGAGATATTGCAGATATGGTCTGTATAACAATGTATATTATTATACATATAGGACATTTCTTCCATGGAATAAAAACATGCATTATCTTCCCGTCTAGTGGGTTTATTGATCGCATGCAACATCATCCTATCGCTTATCCTATGTGTATTACGCCACTCTACCCAATGGAGAATGAGCGTGCGATATTATTACAATACTGCACGTTGTCAAGACATCACTTGTCGGAGACAAAACTTCTGTGCTTGCGAGCAACTGTGACAATTTTGTAAACAAACATGGCTGCCAGGTTTGCTCCGTTAAAAACGGAAGCTTTTGAGAGAATTTTGGCTCCCAGGTCGCGCCACTGTGTGTAGCTGTCGATGTCGATTTTAAAAGCAACTAAGTAAATTACACAGGGAAAATAATATTCCATTTGACTGCACCAGCATTAGCCTGTGCCAACACTAAGTGTAAGGTAACTGGACTGCCACGCTAACAGCACCAAGTCGTGGGTAAGCTAGCATTGTCCTTTGAGAATGCTGATATGAAGAGTGTGTGTGTGTGTGTACAATAATAATAATAAATTATATTATTTACCAGCTGGGAGGTCCGTATCATGAAATACCGTGACCGAGGTCTTGAAAAGCGGCCTCGGTCAGTATTTTCAAGGCCGCGGTCATGGTATTTCACGATACAGACCGACCTTAAGCTAGTAAATGTTTATTTTTTTTCTTTCCCAAATTCTAACAGAAAATGAGAGTGCCTGAAAGGGAAACCATATTTAGAACAAACCACCTACAAGCTCGTCAAAAACCTGTTTGACCAGCTACGTCAGTTTGGAATTTTCCAAAAATAAAAAACTTGATCTCGGCGACACAAAACCAGGTGCTTTCATCACAGTGAAATGCAAAAATAAATGTTGACAAAAAATTGCTACCATGTTTGTTGTGAACGAGTGAGTCGCCAAAAGGTCCGTAACCAGGGTCTGGATCGTAGGATTCCGGCGCACTCATGAGCCAGAACGTACGATTTGATAGAAACTGGACAGTGAAAAGTTATTATTATTATAACAAAAAAATCTGGCTTTTTGTGGTCTATCAGATATATTCCATTCAGCTGCTCGTCTCTGACTCGTTCAATATCATGCTAGCGTAACCGAATATATATGATAGACCACGCAACGCCAGCCAATATTATTTAATTATACAGACACGAGTGTTTTACTGGGAACTACGCCACTTGTCTTTGTCATACAAGCTACATCTGGGACACGGAGAACCAAAACCGTGACATAAATCTCTAGGTCACTTGTGAGGAAATCGGCAAATTGTTTTGAAAAATTTGGGTACTTTGTTTGTGAATGTGTCTATATAATTTTTAAAAAATATCACACATTGGCTTGAAGATAAGAAGTTTATCTTCTCGTGTTGAAAAACTCGCATTTTTCAGACGAAATACATCACGGACCTGAGTGGCCTATTTCCTGATATTTCGCTCAGATGAGGTCACTCCCAGTGTTCTCCCGCTGACTAGACGTGCGTTGTCAAAATGGCAAACCAGTTCTAAATTAAAATTCTTTTGATTAACTTGCCTATTTTTTGTGGGTGTGCCCATATTATATAAAGAACATTACACGGTGGTGCAAAGATATGAAGTTTATCTTCGTGTTGAAAAATAGATCACTCATTCGCGTCACGCACTTGTGAACATGTTCACCACTCGAAGATAAACTTTTGATCTTCGCACAACCGTGTAATATCCTCTATATATAAAAACGCTAAGCAGCTAATCATATGTTCAAATTGCCCTGAGGCTTTAAACCTGTAGAAATTAAAAGCATTATTAAAGTGGTTTTTAAAAAGCAACAGCACTTTTGTTGGTGGTTTGTGACACGCATCGTATAAATGTCAACGAACGCGATATAACTGTCGTCTCACGAGTCCCCAATATGGCATTGCTAAACTGAGCTGCTATTCTAGGCGCCGCGCTCTTTGTTCACATTTCAATTCTGAGCACATAAGTCAGAGTAATCAGAACAGCTATTCCTCTGTCTGTGTGTCTCTGGGTGTGTGTGTGTGGGGGGGGGGGGGGTATCCAGCTGTCCTTGCACGGCCACTCGGCGCACACGAATAGCTCACACTGCAGGCCGCTTGAGCCTCACATACAGAGTGGACGTCCTCTTTTTTTATTATTTAAATCATGACAAGAAAAACAATACACTGAGTGCAGAATTATTAGGCAAGTGAGTATTTTGACCACAACATCCTTTTAATGCATGTTGTCCCATTCCAAGCTGTTTAGGCTTGAAAGCCTACTACCAATTAAGTATATCAGGTGCTGTGCATCTGTGTAATGAGAGGGGGTGTGGTCTAATGACATCAACACCCTATATCAGGTGTGCATAATTATTAGGCAACCTCTTTTCCTCTGGCAAAATGGGTCAGAAGAGAGATCTGACAGACTTTGAAAAGTATAAAATTGTGAGATGTCTTGCAGACGGATGCAGCACTCTTGAAATTGCGAAGATGTTGAAACGTGATCACCGAACAATCAAGCGTTTCATTGCAAATAGTCAACAGGGTCGAAAGAAGCGTGTGGGGAAAAAAAGGCGCAAAATAACTGCACATGATCTGCAGAAAATCAAGCGTGAAGCTAACAAGCAGCCATTAGCATCCAGTTCTGCCATATTCCAGAGTTGCAACATCCCTGGAGTGTCAGAGTACAGGGTGTGCAATACTGAGGGACATGGCCAAGGTAAGGAAGGCTGAAAAACGACCACCACTGAGTAAGGCACACAAGATAAAACGTCAAGACTGGGCCAAGAAATATCTTAAGACTGATTTTTCTAAGGTGCCGTGGTCTGATGAGATGAGAGTGACTCTTGATGGGCCAGATGGATGGGCCTGTGGCTGGATCAGTAATGGGCACAGAGCTCCACTCCGACTCGGACGCCAGCAAGGTGGAGGTGGAGTACTGCTATGGGCTGGTATCATCAAAGACGAGCTTGTTGGACCTTTTCGAGTTGAGGATGGACTCAAACTCAACTCCCAGACCTACTGCCAGTTCCTGGAAGAAACCTTCAAGCAGTGGTATAGGAAAAAGTCAGCATCTTTCAAGAAGAACATGATTTTCATGCAGGATAACGCTCCATCTCATGCGTCCAAATACTCCACTGCGTGGCTAGCCAGTAAAGGTCTGAAAGGTGAAAAAAATAATGACATGGCCCCCTTGTTCACCTGACCTAAACCCCATAGAGAACCTGTGGTCCATTATAAAACGTGAGGTCTACAAAGAGGGAAAACAGTACACCTCTCTGAACAGCGTCTGGGAGGCCGTGGTTGCTGCTGCACACAATGTTGGTCGTGAACAGATAAAGAAATTGGCAGAATCTATGGATGGAAGGCTTTTGAGTGTCCTCATGAAGAAGGGTGGCTATATTGGTCACTGATTTGTTTTTGTTTTGTGTTTGAATGTCAGATATGTTTATTTGCAAATCTGGAGTTGTCATATCAGTGTACCTGGTGAAAATAAATAAGTGAAATGGCTACACATTTGGTTTTTATTAAGTTGCCTAATAATTCTGCACAGTGAAAGTTACCTGAACACATACATATTCTCCTAAAATGGCCAAAACTAAAAACACCCCACTCTAACTTCCATACATATTCAGATTTGATATTTATGAGTCTTTTTGTTTGATTGAGAACATAGTTGTTGTTCAATAATAAAACTAATCCTCAAAAATACAACTTGCCTAATAATTCTGCACTCCGTGTATATAATCACACACGAAGACGGAGAGGAGGAAGGAGTGGAGGATGGGTCACACATCTAAATGCACCTTTAACTCTAACAAGCATGTTTGCCAAGTTGCTCAAGTTTCTCTCACTTCAGCAGCGACACTGTGACAGAAATAGCCTTTGCGTTTCTCAGACAAAAGGCTTCTAAAATCATGCCGTCTCTCTGAAGCCAGTCAGAGCTGTAAAACTAATTTAAAACAGCAAAAGAAACCACGACCCCAATGTCAAACAACAGGCAAGACAAGACAATAAGAAGAGCTGAGGAGCAGATGAGCGTCCTGGCTGTCGGTCTCGTCTACAGAGTGGCCGAGCGAGCGGCCAACACACCATTAGGGAGACCAGCTGCTCCTGCACATGGAGTCCAAAAAGAAATGGCAGAGACACCGTGCTGGTTAAAATATACTGCTTTATCGACACGCGGACACGAGGGGACACATTCAGGGGAAACACACGAGGCAGAACACTGCTTTTGGGTTCCATGTGTTCGAGTCCTAAATGAACCCATAAAGAGCATGACTATGCTTTACTGTGAGCCATTACTATTACAATATTACATGACTATTAATTTCATTACTATTACTAATAGAATTATGTGAGCCTATTACTTACATCCATCGATTTTTATCCATCCATCCAGTCACATGCAACCATCCACCTATTTGTATTCATCCATCCAGTCACTTCCACCCACCCACCCATCCATCCATCTATCCATAGTCACTTCCACCCATCCATCCAATCAATTCCACCCACCCACCCACCCATCCATCCATCCATCCATCCATCCAATCATTTCCATCCAGGTGCAGCCACCTAATCCATCCAATCCATCTATCCATCCAAATATTTCCATCCATCCATCTCCATTCATCCATCCGATCACTTCCATTCATTCATCCATCCAGTCACTTCCATCCATCCACATCCATTAATTCATCCATCCATTTCCATCCATCCATTCATTTCCATTCATCCACATCCATTCATCCATCCATCCAGTCACATCCATCCATCCATCCATCCAATCACTTCCATTCATTCAGCCATCCAGTCACTTCCATCCATCCAGTCAACTGCACCCATCTATATCTATTCATCCATCCAGTCACTTCCATCCATCCAGTCACTTCCATTCATTCGTCCATCCAATCACTTCCATTCATTCGTCCATCCAATCACTTCCATTCATTCATCCACATCCATTAATCACTTCGTCATTTCCATCCCATCCAATCATTTCCATTCATCCATTAAGTCATCCATTTCCATCCAATCACTTCCATTCATTCATCCATCCAGTCACTTCCATCCATCCAGTCAACTGCACCCATCTATATCTATTCATCCATCCAGTCACTTCCATTCATTCAGCCATCCATCCATCCAGTCACTTCCATTCATTCAGCCATCCATCCATCCAGTCACTTCCATTCATTCAGCCATCCATCCATCCAGTCACTTCCATTCATTCAGCCATCCATCCATCCAGTCACTTCCATTCATTCAGCCATCCATCCATCCAGTCACTTCCATTCATTCAGCCATCCATCCAGTCACTTCCATTGATTCAGCCATCCATCCAGTCACTTCCATTGATTCAGCCATCCATCCAGTCACTTCCATTCATTCAGCCATCCATCCAGTCACTTCCATTCATTCAGCCATCCACCCAGTCACTTCCATTCATTCAGCCATCCATCCAGTCACTTCCATTCATTCAGCCATCCATCCAGTCACTTCCACTCATTCAGCCATCCATCCAGTCACTTCCACTCATTCAGCCATCCATCCAGTCACTTCCATTCATTCAGCCATCCATCCAGTCACTTCCATTCATTCAGCCATCCATCCAGTCACTTCCATTCATTCAGCCATCCATCCAGTCACTTCCATTCATTCAGCCATCCATCCAGTCACTTCCATTCATTCAGCCATCCATCCAGTCACTTCCATTCATTCAGCCATCCATCCAGTCACTTCCATTCATTCAGCCATCCATCCAATCACTTCCATTCATTCAGCCATCCAGTCACTGCCATCCAGTCACTGCCATCCAGTCACTGCCATCCATCCAGTCAACTGCACCCATCTATATCTATTCATCAATCCAGTCACTTCCATTCATTCATCCAGTCACTTCCATCCATCCAAATCACTTCCATTCATCCACATCCATTAATCACTTCCAGTCATTTCCATCCCATCCAATCATTTCCATTCATCCACATCCATTAATCACTTCCAGTCATTTCCATTCATCCACATCCATTAATTCATCCATTTCCATCCATTCAATCACTTCCATTCATTCATCCATCCACTTCCATCCATCCAGTCAACTGCACCCATCTATATCTATTCATCCATCCAGTCACTTCCATTCATTCAGCCATCCAGTCACTTCCATTCATCCACATCCATTCATTCATCTATCCATCCGATCACTTCCATTCATTCAGCCATCCAGTCACTTCCATCCATCCAGTCAACTGCACCCATCTATATCTATTCATCCATCCAGTCACTTCCATTCATTCATCCAGTCACTTCCATCCATCCAAATCACTTCCATTCATTCGTCCATCCAATCATTTCCATTCATCCACATCCATTAATTCATCCATTTCCATCCATTCAATCATCCATCCAGTCACTTCCATTCATTCATCCATCCAGTCACTTCCATCCATCCAGTCAACTGCACCCATCTATATCTATTCATCCATACAGTCACTTCCATTCAGTCATCCATCCATCCAATCACTTCCATTCATTCAGCCATCCAGTCACTTCCATCCATCCAGTCAACTGCACCCATCTATATCTATGCATCCATCCAGTCACTTCCATCCATCCAAATCACTTCTATTCATTCGTCCATCCAATCACTTCCATTCATCCAATCATTTCCATTCATCCACATCCATTAATCACTTCCAGTCATTTCCATCCCATCCAATCATTTCCATTCATCCACATCCATTAATCACTTCCAGTCATTCATCCATTTCCATCCAATCACTTCCATTCATCCAGTCAACTGCACCCATCTATATATATTCATTCATCCATCCATCCACTCATTTCCAAATCATCCACATCCATTTGTCACTTCCATCCATCCAATCACCCATCCATTCAGTCAACTGCATCCATCCATCCATCTATCCACACCCAGTCAGGTATATCCATCTGTCTTCCTACCCCCCCATCACAGTTAGCTTTCCTACAATCATTCTATTCCACTATCAAATAAATTCCACTCTCTGTATAAAATAGCTTTAGATTATGGCCCTGATGTAATTCTCCAGAATTTGACACCCCTGAATAACGCAATGAGGCGACCATGGCCTAAAGACGAGAGAAGCAGCACTCGGTCCCAAAAGGTCATTGGTTCGATTCCCTGGACCTGCAGGAATAACGTGGTGAGTGAATGAAGAGCAGTGTCCCGTCCCTCTGTGTCCCCGGACCCCCAGCTGGAGCACAGCTGCCCAGTGCTCTGGATCCTGAGAGCGCATGTGAAGAATTGGCCCTGATTCTGTCACATGTATAAAACCATCTTCACTCGAGGTTGCTGTCAGAGTCTGGGTGGCCCTGAAGTCATTTACTCATTCTGAGTTTGATGTGGAACCATGATCACACTTGCTTTATAAAATTACAGCATCACCTCACAATGGCACTCAAGAGTCATTTTGCAGAAAGAGAACTTACAACGCTCTGTATTTGTCTGAGATGAAGAAGTGATGCGAATTAAAGCTCACCATCGACTGAAAGTCTGTTTACAGAATAATAAAAATATCACAATAACGGGGAGTACAAATTAAATTTAAACTTGTATAGCACCGTATAAACTCTCCTGTCCGGTAAATAAAAAAATAAAAAAAGACAGGCACTTGTAGGAGATGAGAATGAGTCTTGTATCACCCGTGTCTAAAATTAATATCTGATTAAAAATGCCATCTCCGTGCTGGTCTTTTATATGCGTCGCTAACTAGCTACTTTACCTCGCTAGCTACAATTTTTTTCCCCATCCGTAATACGACAAATCCCGCCCCTATGCTCTGATAGGCTAGTACTCTTTCTAAAGCCGTTGTAGTGGTTGGAAGTAAAAAAGGATTAACCAATCACAGTCAAGGAGGCGATTTACCTCATAGTACGGGTGGAGAAAAAAATACGAGTAACGGCAGCTGGTTAAAGTAACGTTAGTTAGCGAGAAATTGCAACATACCTGGTCTCGGATTTTGAGAACCACCATGTTTCTGGCTCGTCGTTAGATTTCATACGGATTTCCGTTTCATTCGCTCTGCTAGTTCGTGTAAGAAGCCAGTCCTCCGCCTGGTAGCGAGTTCATTAAGGATTCTGGTTTATTTCAGTTCTCCCTGGAGCGCTCGCCTTTTTTTTTCTTCCCACACACGAGCTGCGGGCTCTACAACATTACCGCCACCATCACCGAGCAGTCAGGACGCACGCGATTGGCTGGTTTCCTATCCGACGTAGCAGTAAAGTCGTCACTGATTGGCTTAGAAATGTATGGAGGAGAAAAACTCTCCTGAGGTGTAGTAATTCTCAGATACACACTGTTGCCGGTCAAATACATGCATTTTCTCCCTTTTATATATTCTTTATGGCACTTTTGTACACTTTTAGATCTGTAATTAGACACCATCTTCTGTTTCTCAACACAATATTAAACAAGACCAATACTGATCAGGTGTTTGTGCATAGCAGTGACACAAGACAGTAATATAAATGCCCTTCTTCACGTAATAATAACAAATCTCATAATTATAACTTGGTCAGTCCTAATTATGAGATATGAGCTCATTATTAACTCAAAAATAGGACCCATGAGGAGATAAAATATCATAATGAGATAGTGATAACGAGATACTGTCTCATAGTTATGACATGGTAATTGAGAAACCTTCTCATATTCCATAGTTAGAACTGGTTCTCTCACAATAATGAAATATGAGAAGGTTTCTCAATTACCATGTCATAATTATGAGATAGTATCTTATGACTTACTATCTTAATTATGACATGGCAAGTGGTAATTGAGAAACCTTCTCATATTTCATAGTTAGAACTGGTTCTCTCACAATAATGAAATATGAGGTTTCTCAATTACCACGTCATAATTATGAGATAGTAGCTTATGACTTACTATCTCAATTATGACATGGCAAGTGGTAATTGAGAAACCTCATATTTCATAGTTAGAACTGGTTCTCTCACAATAATGAAATATGAGAAGGTTTCTCAATTACCATGTCATAATTATGAGATAGTAAGTCATAAGATACTATCTCATAATTATGACATGGCAAGTGGTAATTGAGAAACCTTCTCATATTTCATAGTTAGAACTGGTTCTCTCACAATGAAATATGAGAAGGTTTCTCAATTACCATGTCATAATTATGAGATAGTAAGTCATAAGATACTCTCATAATTATGACATGGCAAGTGGTAATTGAGAAACCTTCTCATATTTCATAGTTAGAACTGGTTCTCTCACAATGAAATAATGAGAAGGTTTCTCAATTACCATGTCATAATTATGAGATAGTAGCTTATGACTTACTATCTCATAATTATGACATGGCAAGTGGTAATTGAGAAACCTTCTCATTTCATAATTAGAACTGGTTCTCTCAATAACCAGAGAATAATATGAGAAGGTTTCTCAATTACCACTTACTCTCTCATAATTATAACATGGTATCTCGTTATGACTTACTCTCTCGTTATAATTATGAGAAAGTCATAAGATACCATGTTATAATTATGAGAGTGTAAGTCATGAGATACCATGTTATAATTATGAGAGTAAGTCATAATGAGATACTCTCAATTATAACATGGTATCTCATTATGACTTACACTCAATTATAACATGGTATCTTATGACTTATTCACTCAATTATAACAAGAGAGTAAGTCATAACGAGATACCATGTTATAATTATGAGAGAATAAGTGGTAATTGAGAAACCTTCTCATATTATTCTCTGGTTATTGTGAGAGAACCAGTTCTAATTATGAAATATGAGAAGGTTTCTCAATTACCACTTGCCATGTCATAATTATGAGATAGTATCTTATGACTTACTATCTCAATTATGACATGGTAATTGAGAAACCTCATTTCATGATTGTGAGAGAACCAGTTCTAATTATGAAATATGAGAAGGTTTCTCAATTACCACTTACCATGTTATGAGAGAGTAAGTGGTAATTGAGAAACCTTCTCATTTCATAATTAGAACTGGCTATTTCACTAATGAAAAATGAGAAGGTCTCTCAATTACCACTTACCATGTCATAATTATGAGATAGTAATTCATAACGAGATACTCTCTCATGGTAAGTGGTAATTGAGAAACCTCATTTTTCATAATTAGAACTGGTTCTCTCACAATAATGAAATATGAGAAGGTTTCTCAATTACCACTTACTATCTCAATTATGACATGGTCTCTCATGGCTTACTATCTCATTTTGATTTCCCTCATAACCATGAGTCATATTTTGACTAATGAGATCCCATTTCATACTTATGGCTTTGCATCTCATTGAGACATCATCAAGGACTTACTATCTCACGATGAGATAAATCAATGATGTGGTTTCTCATAATTACTACTTAAATCTCATTAGGATTTATCTCCTCATGATGAATCTTGGAAGTGGCAGAGAAGTCTTCCCAATGGCTCTGGCTGAAAAGGGGTGATGCATGGCAGAATATGCTACCTGGACACAAGTCGGGGCCTGACCATCCCCGGCTGGGTTACCTGGGGGAGGGTGTCTGATATCAAGATCCAAAACACCTGATGACCTCGGGAAACATCACCGACTATGTGTCCAGGTTACCCCACAGGTGCATCATAGAACCTAGTCATATTTGAATAAATATCATCTCATATAACAATAATGACTTAATACCTCATCATTAGTACTGGCTAAAGTCATGAGGTATGATCTCATTATTTACTCAAAAATATGACTCATGAGATACCATGTCATAAATTATGAGATAGTAAGCGGTAATTATGAGAAATCTCATATTTCATTATTGTGAGATAACCGGTCCTAATGATGAGATACTCTCCACAATAACGAAGTATAAGGTTTCTCATAATTACCACTTACTATCTCAATTATGATGTGGTCTCATTACAACTTACTATCTCAATCATGAGTCACATTTGAGTAAACAATGAGATCTCATAATAAATGATTGAGCGAGTCCTAATAATGAGATATGAACTCATGAGATGATCTCATTATTTACTTAAATATTACTTACTATCTCATAATGAGAACTCAAATGATGAGATTGTGGTAATTATGAGAAACCTCATATTTCATTATTGTGAGATATCCAGTCCTAATTGAGGTACGATCTCACAATAATGAAATATGAGGTTTCTCCTAATTACCACTTACTATCTCATAATTATGACATGGTATATCATTATTTCTCATAATCATGAGTCATTAAGTAAAGGAGATATTTCATAATGATTTAGTATCTCATAATTAGGACTTGCCAAGTAATTATTATGAGGAACTCTACTGCATTATTATGAAAGTCCTAATGATGAGATACTATCTCATAGTAATTAGAGTTTCTCATAATTACGACTGGCCAAGTCATAATTACGAGATAGGAGCTCATTCTTTACTCAAACATATGACTCACGAGGTGATAAATCATCATGATGAGATAGTAAGTCATAATGAGATACCACGCCATAATTACAAGACAGTAAGTGGTAATTGAGAAACCTCGTATTTCATCATTGATTTCTCTCATAATCATGAGATATTTTGATGAAATAAATCGAGATCCTCTCTCAGTGACTTAGTATCTCATAATTAGAACTTGCCAAGTCATTATTATGAAATAGCAAGTCCTAATGATGAGATACTGTCTCATAAAGAAATGGGAGTTTCTTATAAATCATGACTTAGTATCTCATCATGAGGTCTAGCCAAGTCATTATTATGAGATAGGATCTTATTATTTACTCAAAAATGAGACTCATGATGAGAAATCATAATGATGAGATAGAAAGTCATAATGACAAACTTCATATTCCATTGAGACAGTAAGTCAAAGAACTATGACAAGATCTCAATTATTGAGTTAGCAAGTAATTATGAGAAAGTTATAAGATCTCAATTATGACAGCAAGTTGCAATTATGAGAAAACTCGTACCGTCAGAAGTAGGGGTACAGTAGGAGTCCATTTCTGTCCCCCATGGTACAATCTACACTATTGTACCCCTTAGGGCTCATTATTGGACCTCAAGGTAACACTGTACAATTTTAGGACCAAAAAGGTACATATACAGCGGTGCTTGAAAGCTTGTGAACCCTTTAGAATTTTCTATATTTCTATATAAATAGGACCTAAAACAACATCAGATTTTCACACAAGTCCTAAAAGTAGATAAAGAGAACCCAGTTCAACAAATATGAGAAAAATATTATACTTGGTCATTTATTTATTGACGAAAATGATCCAATATTACACATCTGTGAGTGGCAAGAGTATGTGAACCTCTAGGATTAGCAGTTAATTAGGAGGTGAAATTAGAGTCAGGTGTTTTCAATCAATGAGATGACAATCAGGTGTGAGTGGGCACCCTGTTCTATTTAAAGAACAGGGATCTATCAAAGTCTGATCTTCACAACACGTTTGTGGAAGTGCATCGTGGCATGAACAAAGGAGCTTTCTGAGGACCTTAGAAAAAGCGTTGTTGATGCTCATGAGGCTGGAAAAGGTTACAAAACCATCTCTAAAGAGTTTGGACTCCACCAATCCACAGTCAGACAGATTGTGTACAAATGGAGGAAATTCCAAGACCATTGTTACCCTCCCCAGGAGTGGTCGACCAACAAAGATCACTCCAACAGCAAGGCGTGTAATAGTTGGCGAGGTCACAAAGGACCCCAGGGTAACTTCTAAGCAACTGAAGGCCTCTCTCACATTGGCTAATGTTCATGAGTCCACCATCAGGAGAACACTGAACAACAATGGTGTGCATGGCAGGGTTGCAAGGAGAAAGCCACTGCTCTCTAATGCCGCTTTTCCACTACAAACGCGGCTGAGCCGTGCCGTGCCGAGTCGAGCTGAGTGGGGCTGTTGGAGTTGCATTTCGACTACAACCGCGCTGAACCGTGCTGGCTGGAAGTGGGTGGACACATTGGGTGGAGTTAGCGAAAGTGGGTGGACGTCATGTGATGCCGTTAAGCAGCGCAAACAGTGACATCAGTGACAGTGGCGGAACAAGTCAGAGCCGGGCCGGGGGCGGGGCAAATGACCGGGCCCTTTATTAAAGCTTATCATAACATCATTTTAGGCTACAAAATGTCCGCAACTGCGGTGTTTACCAATTTCAACACTACCGGGTGCAACTATGTTATTTAGTACATCAAGTCCTTCAAACGAACATGTAACTCAGAAACAAAAAACATTAGGATACTGTACATGGCTCATAATAAAACATCAATAGCCTACTGCGCGCATTATTTGAAGGGCATACGAATGAGCGCTCAGAGGTTGCAGCGGTGACAGGAAGAGTCAGAAATAAAAGGAGGGCGGTGCAAACCTCACTGAATGCACTGTGTTTACCAATTTCAACACTCCGGGGTGCAACTATGTTAGTTTGTACATTAAGTCCTTCAAACGAGCATGTAACTCAGAAACAAAAAAACATTCGGCGACATACTGTACATGGCTCATAATAAAACATCAATAGCCTACTGCGCGCATTATTTGAAGGGCATACGGCGAGCCTTGCGCTCCGCGAACTCGTCCACGATGCTCTGTATGTCACTGATTCAGTGAGCTTTTAAGCGGTAGTCTCACGACCCGGATAGTAAACAATAAACATGGAGGACATGGAGTCGTTAGTGTTGCTGGTCTTGGTGCTGTGGCTTGTTGTCACCGACAACGCGGACAGATACTGGCAAGAGCGTATAGATGAGGCGAGGCGCATAAGGCTTCAGAAATTCTCGTAATTCATAATTATTCTCCTTCCGGGTTTGCGGTGTTTACAGATCCCAGCGCGCTCGCGGGGCGTGTGTGGGCATGTGAGGACACTCCTCTTCACCAATCAGTGCACAGGGGAGTGTCTGCTCACGCCTCCAGCCTCACTCGGCACGGCTTGGCTCGCTTCAGCCCCACTCCAAAACGGTGCGAGTTTTAGGGGCTAAGCAGGGCTGAAACGAGCTGAGTCGTGCTGGTTTTTGGTAGTCGAAACGCGAGCCGTGTCGGGCTGAAGTGAGCTGAAGCGAGCTGAAGTGAGCTGAAAAAGGGTAGTGGAAAAGGGCCATAAAAGAACATTGCTGCTCATCTGCAGTTTGCTAAAGATCATGTGGACAAGCCAGAAGGCTATTGGAAAAATGTTGTGGATGGATAAGACCAAAATAGAACTTTTTGGTCTAAATAAGAAGCGTCATGTTTGGAGAAAGGAAAACACTGCATTCCAGCACAAGAACCTTATCCCATCTGTGAAACATGGTGGTGGTAGTATCATGGTTTGGGCCTGTTTTGCTGCATCTGGGCCAGGACGGCTTGCCATCATTGATGGAACAATGAATTCTGAATTATACCAGCAAATTCTAAAGGAAAATGTCAGGACATCTGTCCATGAACTGAATCTCAAGAGAAAGTGAGTCATTCAGCAAGACAACGACCCTAAGCACACAAGTCGTTCTACCAAAGAATGGTTAAAGAAGAATAAAGTTAGTTTTGGAATGGCCAAGTCAAAGTCCTGACCTTAATCCAATGGAAATGTTGTGGAAGGACCTGAAGCGAGCAGTTCATGTGAGGAAACCCACCAACATCCCAGAGTTGAAGCTGTTCTGTACGGAGGAATGGGCTAAAATTCCTCCAAGCCGGTGTGCAGGACTGATCAACAGTTACCGGAAACGTTTAGTTGCAGTTATTGCTGCACAAGGGGGTCACACCAGATACTGAAAGCAAAGGTTCACATACTTTTGCCACTCACAGATATGTAATATTGGATCATTTTCCTCAATAAATAAATGACCAAGTATAATATCTTTGTCTCATTTGTTTAACTGGGTTCTCTTTATCTACTTTTAGGACTTGTGTGAAAACCTGATGATGTTTCAGGTCATATTTATGCAGAAATATAGAAAATTCTAAAAGGGTTCACAAGCAATATATAAAAGGGTACAAATAAGTACCTTAGAGGATATTGATCCAGAGACGAGCTATTTTACCTTTAGGGGTACTTTATTGTTGCTGCTGCTGGAAATGTTTGATCTGATCTTGTACCACAACTGTTGAATTCTCAGACGTATCCGGTTAAGTGGTGTCGATTAATTTTCTATAACAGCAGCTCGAACAATACTGGCAGCAAAGCAAATCGCAGTTTATCGTTTCTATAGCAACATCTCATTCACACAAACTTGTAACAATGCGAGGTTGTGCTGTGTGTTTTATTAACAACAAAAGAAAGCCAAGAGGTTGGCGAGAGAGAAGGAACGACTAGAATAAGTGATAACAGGGAGCAACTTGTTTTTTTTGGACGTTCCACAAATGTAGCTATAACTGGATTAATTAAAAAAAAAATCACTCTTTGATAAATAAATTTCACCATCTAGTTGCTGATAATTTTCCTTGAACGTCTTATTTTTTTGTCTTTTATAATGACAGTTTTCTTTGCACCACTTACTCCTTAAAATTTATCATTTTGATGGTGACCACTCATGTCTGGTCCACTAGTAGAACAAAATTAAAAAAAACAAAAAAAAAAAAAAACACCCTTATCCACAACTTTTAGCCCAAGTCAAGAACCCAGAGGATTATTGAAAAATGCTTTATTCTATTTATGAATGGATTTATGTATTATTTTTAAATTTATGTATTACTACTACTACTACTACTACTACATAAAACTACAAGGTACATGTCAGTCCTGAACTTATAGTGCAGTTCCATGGGTACAAAAGAAAATAAAAAGTACAGTAGAAACCTCATATATACACACACACACACACACACACACACACACACATTATATGACCATACTGTATATGTTATTTAAATCCTTTTTTTTTTTTTCCTTAAAAAGAGTATAAATTAGATTTGGGTCCAGTCCATTTCATCTTATGTTGGAAGTTTCACATTATATTACAATTTACATGCACATTATGTCTAAAATAAACCAACACATCAGTATTTCCCCAATGAACGTCTCTCAACAGTCACATGAAAAGAACCATGATGAAGAAACCGACACCTTTGTGTTGTTTAATGCTGTTTTGTAGTAAAAGCTCAGGAATCAAGTCTTGTGCTCCACCTTGTGGCTACTTTTTCTACCACAAAACAGCTTTCGAGGGTTACGCAGGCCAGTACATCGACCCATCACTTCAATTTCCAGATGTTTCTCCTGTCGATCAAGACACACATCCTTAGTTCTGGTAATATACCATTTATCCCGAGCCCTCAAAATAATTTACTGGGAATTGCCAAGTTTGGCAGCATGGTGGTGCAGCGGGTAGTCTTGTTGTCCCCCAGCTAAAGGCTCGATCCTGAGGTCGCGCAGATCATTGTCCGCTCTCCATTTATGGATTTTTTCTTCAACTCCACATTTCTTCTTTTAGCAGCTCCCGTTAGGGGTTGCTACAGCAGTTCTGTTCTGCATATTTGATTTAGCGTAGATTTTACACACCTGACAACTCTCCCTGATCTATCCAGGCTTGGGATTGGCACCAAGTATGGACTGGCTTGTGCAAATCCAACGGCTGGGTATTTTTTTTTACCAAATCCGCATGTCTTTGAACTGTGGAGGAAACTCACGCCGACACGTAGAGAACATGCAAACTCCACACAGAAAGGACCCCGTCGGTCATGAGGTTCGAACCCAGAACCTTCTTGCTGTGAGGCAACAGTGCTAACCACTGCACCATTTACAACTCCATGTTTATAAACTGCAAAACTTTTTTTTAGATTCTCATTCAAAAACCAAGGGAGTGTAAACCTTTGTATTCGTCTTTATTTGGTCACCTCATGAGCGACACTAAAACCAACTCCACCATCCTGAGCTTTTTTTAAGCACGGTAACAGTATTCAGATAAATCAGAAATGACACCATTTACTGCACAGTGAGTTAGTCAAAGTTTTATTAGTGTTATACTGAGTTCTGCTGCTCAAAAGGAGTATCTTAGAAGCAGGATGCAAACACACTAAACCGTTTTAGAGTCTTTTGTTTATAGTCAACCGACCATAACATTCAGCTTCACTTTTTTTTTTTGTTTGTTTGTTAAAGAAAAATAAGAAAATATAATTGACAGTACATTTAGGCACACCGTTGACACATACTGTACACGTGATATGTACAAGGTAATAATTAGAGATTCATATATATATATGGGGATTTAACGAACACAAAAGAACCGAGAGAAACGAGCTGTCCTGCATCGCAGAGAACCTTTTACTTGGGTTCGAGGTGAAAGTGGAGTGCGTTAACTCATTAAAACAGTGCCGTGTAGCATCGGTTTAACAGATCACAGAAGGCTGTAGATTAATTAGTGGTGTGTGTGTGTGGTGTTTTTTTTTTTTTTACAGTAATAAGGAATGATTAAAAACCAACTGGTGGTTTGTGTTTCGGGAAAAAAATAAAAATAAAAAAATAACAGAAGCCCTCATCCGTACGATTTAAGTGCTATTTAGTTCAAAAATCAGAATGAACCTCTCAACAGGGTCACTGTGCTGATCGATAACCCGCAGATCATGTGACTACGGGTTACAGAGCCACACATCCTGCATGCTCTAGAGGCAAGACTTGTTACTCTGACAATTTAAAACCGGAATACAGTATAACATTCATCAGATTTGACCCGATAAACCCAAAAAAAGCGTGTCACAGAAACGACTCCTAATCGGTACGGACCTCCGCTGGTTTCGTATAACGCTTCGCCTCCTGGAGCAAATAAGCCATGCACACACAGATGCACGAAATCCATCGTCAAGGAAGCACTATGGTCACCAGGAAATGAAAGAAAACAAATTGCAGACTTATAAAACAAGTCTTAAACGTAAGCCGAGTCATTTACAACGACGGAATGTATTCTGATGGGTTTTTTTTTTTTTTTTTGCATTATTGTATTCTCAAATCTGAAAAACATTTACCATTATCTGAACACATGCAAAAAAATATATATATATTGCACAAAACACGAATTAAATTACATATTCTCGAAATAAAAGTGTGATGATTAGGACTGAACATCTAATGGCTCTCTGAAGACGTGTGGGTGCGTTTAAGGAAAGCTACGTCTAAGCACACGTCTCTTTTGGTTGGAGAAAATTAAGGCCGATTTCCTAACTGGCACTGGCGCACGCTTCGGACTTAAACGTAAATGCTACACACGGGTCTTTAACAAGTCTTCTAGTGTTCTAAACAGGTCCAAATCCTGTATGTGCAGTGTGTGAACTGTGGAAACGAAAAGGAAAAAAAAAAAAACGGATGAGTACAGACAGGTTTGCCAGAGACGGATACATTCTTTAACGCATCGTGCTGTATGCTTGGTGTCCTGCAGGGTGCCAAAACTTGTGTGCGCTGCACGTGTCCTGCCAGAATCTTGTTTGCCTGAAATCCACTCTGAGTCGCAGCAGGTTATGTGATGGCTATTTCAGCGCTCTGTAAAATCGGTGCATCAGTGCTGCACGGATATTTGGTTATTAAGTCACTCGCATGGTCTGGACGTGATGATTTCACTCGCTAAAACGTGAAAAAGAAGAAGTTCGGTGCAATTAAAACCCGCTTTCCAGCCCTAAAAACAAACAAACAAAAAAACTTTACCTCAGATACGCCTGTGATAAAAAGCGGCTCGGTACGAGCCACGTTTGTCAGTTTTTCTTCCTGCCATTCCACTCGATTGTTTATTTAAAATCATTTAGTCTTTACGTCGACTCATCGATGACCTGCGAACTTGAACATGTTTTATCCACAGGGAATCCTCCCACATTGCAACGTCCTCCCAAAATAATAATAATATTTATAATTAAAAAAGACAAAATGAGATCCAAATACTGAAATGCTGACGGTACAGGTCAAGCACTGCAGCATCTTAGTGGTGACGCGCCACAATGCTAAAATGAATCCTCTATGCTACAGCCATGTGGATACAGTGCTTCTCTTAAGAACAGGAAGGACTGAGAGCTGGGGTGTGTGATCCACAGCACGCACGCACACACACACACACACATTCACACTCGCACCCAGCCCTGTGTCTTTCTCCAGCCTCACCGTGGGCTGGTCCCTCCTCTTTTGAGAGTGGTGCTTCCTGCTGCCTGAGCCACTGCGTCACCTCTTCTGTAAGGTTCGGACTTTCTGTGAATAAGTGCGGATGCGCGGCGAGCGGGAGTGCAGCTTGACGAACAGCTCGGGGAACTTGTATTGAGGGAACATGGTTTCGAGAAACCCCTCCAGGAAGACGTAGGCCAGGCGGCGGTTCAGCTGCTGGTGCTGGAACATTTCAAAGACCCGGAGGATGCCCTTGCGCGTGGTTTCTGCCCCGATGATGTGCTTCAGCTCGTCTGGGGAGGACAGAAACCAATCAAAAACGGTGGCGTGAAGGAACAAGTACGCAACAGAACAGGAGAGTGAAGCTAGCCGCACACTACGCCGATTTTCAGCGTACCGAGTAGGGCTGTAACGATACACCCAACTCACGATTCGATTCGTATCGCGATTTTTGACCCACGATTCGATACACCCACGATTTTTTTAAAATGTATTTTTAAAGTAGTAAATTTGACTTATTAACATTTACTTACTTACATTAACTATTTAATAACATAATTCAGACCACTGCAGAGAATGAGTAATGTGTATGCAAAAATGAACAAATGTATATCCAAAGATTGTTTTATTTCTCAAAATAATACTCTTGAGCCGGAAGCTCTGTTTTTTTCGGTTCTGAAAAAGTCATTTTTCCAAATCGTGTAAATCCGTTAAGATTTTTTTTGGGCGGGTGGCTCTCTCACTGTCTCACTCTCATAGGGCCAATGATTTTCTGTGATCGCGGAAAACAGATGGAAATTACGGAATTTTTATGGTGAAACGTTGCTCGCGTGTCAAAATGTAACTGCCGCAGAAGGCTTCCGCCCAAGCAGACATGCCTTCAGTGTTGCCAGATATTGCTAACGTTTTCCACCCCAAAATATGTTCAAAACCAGCCAAAAAGCACCTAAACCTGCCCAATCTGGCAACACTGCATGCCTTTCCGGTCAAGTGATTGTGATTGGCGTGTGGCACACCTAGCCAGCCAATGAGCTGCTTGTTTACAGATTCGCTCCCCGTCGCAACCAGAATGGCGACTGCTTAAAAGAAATGAATGCTCTGCCAGTGGCGAGTGTGGACGTTGCGTGACTCGCAGAAGATTGTCGCAGGTCGGGGAAAAAACGACTTACTAATAGATATAAAAAATAAAAGTAATTTAAGTAAGTTTAAAATGTAATTTAAATAAAAAGTAAAGTATTCATAAATTGAAGTTTGGAAGCGCCTCTGTTTTTGGGCTGAGGAGAAGTTTGAAAGGGTGTACCGCGATTCTGCCTTCTTGTATCACGATACGGATCGTGGCTCTGCGTATCTCGATTTCGATAGGCATATCGTTACAGCCCTAGTACCGAGCCAACTGAAGTCGCGAGTCAGGCGTAAAGACTAGTTTTCGATGGTACCGACTCATCTCACAGCCGATTTGAAAAACTAATCGGGAGCCAGACTGATCGGCGAGAGTCGCTAGCAATAGCCAATCATATCTTTCGCATATAACACGTGACATCATTAAACACAATTTCTAGCGCAAGAAATACGTGTTGGTAGCACCTAATGCAGGCATATACTGTAATTCCATAGACTGAAGCTTTATCCATAGACACAGTGGGCTGGAAAGCCACCCTGCTCAAGTTGTGTGGCTGAATTCCAAATCGCTTTAACTCCCCTATATAAGTGCACTATTTAAGGTTGGGAATAATAGCTCATGCAGCCTAGATAGTGCGCTACATATTCCATGTTGTCTCGTCTCGTCTTCTTCCGCTTATCCAGGACCGGGTCGCGGAGGCAGCAGTCTAAGCATGGAAGCCCAAACTTCCCTTTCCCCAGACACCTCGGCCAGCTCCTCGGGAAGAACACCGAGGCGTTCCCAGGCCAGCCGAGAGACATAGTCCCTCCAGCGTGTCCTGGGTCTTCCCCGGGGCCTCCTCCCGGGGGGACATGCCTGGAACACCTCCCCAGGGAGGCGTCCAGGAGGCATCCGAAAAAGATGCCCGAGCCACCTCAGCTGGTTCCTCTCGATGTGGAGGAGCAGCGGCTCTACTCTGAGCTCCTCCCGAGTGACTGTGCTTCTCACCCTATCTCTAAGGGAGCGCCCAGCCACCCTGCGAAGGAAACTCATTTCAGCCGCTTGTATCCGCGATCTTGTTCTTTCTGTCATTACCCAAAGCTCATGACCATAGGTGAGAGTCGGAACGTAGATCGACTGGTAAATTGAGAGCTTCGCCTTTTGGCTCAGCTCCTTCTTCACCACGACGGACCGGTAAAGCGACCGCATCACTGCGGAGGCTGCACCGATCCGCCTGTCGATCTCACGCTCCATCCTTCCCTCACTCGTGAACAAGATCCCGAGATACTTAAACTCCTCCACTTGAGGCAGGACTTCTCCACCAACCTGGAGAGGGCAAGCCACCCTTTTCCGGTCGAGAACCATGGCCTCGGACTTGGAGGTGCTGATTCTCATCCCAGCCGCTTCACACTCGACTGCAAACCGCCCCAGTGCATGCTGAAGGTCCTGGTTTGAAGAAGCCAACAGGACAACATCATCCGCAAAAAGCAGAGATGAAATCCTGTGGTTCCCAAACAGGATTCCTTCCGGCCCCTGGCTGCGCCTAGAAATTCTGTCCATAAAAATTATGAACAGAACCGGTGACAACGGGCAGCCCTGACGGAGTCCAACATGCACTGGGAACAGGTCTGACTTACTGCCGGCAATGCGAACCAGACTCCTGCTCTGTTCATACAGGGACCGGACAGCCCTTAGCAAAGAGCCCCGAACCCCATACTCCCGAAGCACCCCCCACAGAATACCACGGGGGACACGGTCGAATGCCTTCTCCAGATCCACAAAGCACATGTGGACTGGTTGGGCAAACTCCCATGAACCCTCGAGCACCCTATGAAGGGTATAGAGCTGGTCCAGTGTTCCGCGACCAGGACGAAAACCGCATTGTTCCTCCTGGATCTGAGGTTCGACTATTGGTCGAATTCTTGTGCACTATTTAAGGTTGGGAATAATAGCTCATGCAGCCTAGATAGTGCGCTACATATTCCATGTTGTGTCATTTGTAATTCAGCCTGTAGCATCTTCAAGTGTTGGATTTAACAGTAACTATATCCAATAGCCAATCACAAAGCTATTGTCACGTGATATTTAGCGGAATGTTTGTTATGATGCTTAGTTCGCATAATCTCGTTTGGTGTCACTTCAATCGCGACTGCACTCGTCAACAGTCGTGAGTTAGTCGGGGATATGTGCGTGCCCTGTCGGGAGTCGGCTCTGAAATGGGTCGGTTCGGTACCGCGTGGATCGGCGTAGTGTGCGGCTAGCTTTACAGACAGATATCCAGTGCTGCCTTCAAGTCCCATCAGAAATATCACGACTATGAGGAAAGTGTACTTAAGCACCAGCACAGGGTTGTGATTAAGACCCAGGAAATTGTATTTTTCACGTGTCAGTAACAAAAAGTCCATTATTGGTGGCCATTACTATGAATGTGATGCTGACAGCGGGATGATGGAAGTGGTTGCGGTGCATGTTAAGGGCCTCTGCATGCTCTTGCGACAAGGCTTTCGCAGATAGCTTTTCGCAGACAGTTGTAATTTATCGTTGAGCGGGGAGTAATAGGCGTGCGCGATGTTATTCACCGCCACAACGCAAGGGGGCGCCAAGTCGCGAAATCGCTAGGAGTAGTTGGTGGGTGTGGTTAGTGGAGTGTTTATCCTCCGGTTACTTATAATGACTAGAACTGGAGTCGTATAGATGTCCGTACTATCTCACTTCCTCGATCAACCGCTCTTCGTGCTGCTCCATCTTCACTCGTGTTTTTAAAAATGGCGGTCGTGAAAACAAACCAAACCGGGAAAGTAGGGAAGCGGAAGTGCGTGTACAGCGGATGTAGAGTGGACCAATCAGAGCCCTCTTGTCTGCGAGGCTTCTGCGGTGGTCACAATTTTTGGGAGGTGCGCGCAGAGCGTCTGCGAAGGTGGGGGGGCTACGCAGACGCCATCTGCAAGGACTGCGTTGTCAGCATAAATTGGCCTTAACTCTTCAGTAAATCATTTCCTTCAGTAAAGCTGAATAAATGTTTCAATTTTTTTATTTAAAAAAAAAAAAAAAAAAGAAGGTTTACTCATGCTGTCCATTTTTTCTGACCAAAGCCACTTGATCACACCAAGTCAATAAGCACCGCCTCCAAACTCTCACATACAAACCTCCAAGGACGACTTGAGCTCCATCTGTCCCTCTCTCCGTCCATCGGTCTGTCTCTCTGCTCTTTCACGCTCTCTCCCCCCGTCTTGCTCTCCCCATCTCTCTCCCTTCCCTCCTGTCTCCCTGTCCCTCCATCAACTTTATTGACCCTCCCAAAGGGATCAATAGTTATCTATCCATCCATCCATCTACCCATCCTTCTTTCACTCAGTCCATCTGTCTTTGTCCATGTCTGTCTCCCCACTCTTTCACGCTCGCTCTTTGTCCATCTCTGTCTCCCCTTCTTTGTCCATCTGTCTTTGTCCTCACTCTTTCAGGCTCTCTCTCCCCCCATGTCTCTCCCTCCCTCCCTCCCTCCTTCTTTCTGTCCATCCGTCTGTCTCTCCACTCTTTCACACTGTCTCCCAGTCCCTCTCTCTCTCCGCTCTTTCACACTTTGTCTCTCCTCCCTCCCTCCCCGTCCATCTATCCGCTCTTTCACGCTGTCTCCGTCTCTCCCCCTCTTCCCCGTCTCTCCCTCCCTTCTTCTCCCTGTCCATCTGTCTCTCCGCTCTTTCATGCTCTCCCTCCCCCATCTCTCTCCCCGTGTCTCTTCCTCCCTTCCTCTGTCCATCTGTCGGTCTCTCTGCTCTTTCACGCTGTCTCCCTTCCTCTGTCTCTCCGCTCTTTCACGCTTTGTCTCTCTCCCCGTCTCTCTCTCCCTCCCTCCCTGTCCATCTCCCCGCTCTGTCTCCCTGTCTCTCTCCCTCTTCCCCGTCTCTCCCTCCCTTCCTCTGTCCCTCCGCTCTTTCACGCTCTGTCTCCCTGTCTCTCTCCCTCCCTCTCCCCCCATGTCTGTTTCTCTCTCCCCATCTCTTGCTCTTTTTCCCCCTGTCCCTTTCTCCCCAGTCTCTCGCTCTCTTTCTCAGATTTAATTTTTAGTTTAATTGATGCGGTTTGGTCTGTTCTGATTCAGCTTCTCAGAATTTGAGCAGAAACACAGTGACCGGAGGTTTCAGCCAACCTTTTGCCCATGTGTGTAGAAATCGGATAAATCAGTCGGACATACAGAACAGTTCAATTCGATTAAATTGTATTTCTACAGACGTTCGTTATGATTACAGCACGAGTGTTGCTGTAAAAATAAATAAATTAAAATAATAATTTCATTCAAATTCAGGAAGTATTTATCCTGGTCAGGGATGTGGTGAATCAGGGGCATATCCCGGGAACGCCAGGCCAAAGGTGGGAAAACACACTGGATGTGCCCCTCCAGTCTATCACAGGGTACGATACACACAAATTCATACAATCATTTACATCTGAAGGCACTTTAGCATATTTACCATTTTATCAGCACATTTTTGGGAGAAGTGTCAGGCCTGGCTGGTGTGTGTGTGTGTGTGTGTGTGTGTGTGTGTGTGTGTGTGTGTACAGACCTGGCATGATGCCCAGGAGGTTAGTCTTGGCCGCTACTCTCGTCCTCATGCGGATGCTCTTCTCTCGGCGTGGTGGCGTCTCTGCTAGGATTCCATTTGGCCAGTAGGAATCTCTGTAAGGACATGAGATCATCGAACCAGAACAGCGCTCTCAACACACACACACGGATCATAAATACAACACTTTACCTAAACCTCTTAACGTAGTCCGCTACTTGCTCTGGAGACGTCATGAAGTCTACATGATCCACAATTTTCCTGAAATGACAGAAAAAGGAAAATGAGTAATCGTGGAATAGCAGATATAAAACAAAACATCTGCTCCGTCCCATTCTGCAAACACACTGAACTCTCAGATCTGACCAGTCAAATGGTGTTGAATCAAATCATTCTCTATCAGCAGCTCTGACAATAGGTTTAATCACAGGGTTATATTAATTATGCTTTCTATAGTAACAGATCATTCACAGGGACTTCAATAGTTGACACACCACAATGTACAGCAAGCCTAATAATAAACAATAAAAACATAGTTATTTAACAAAGTGAAGTGTTAATCGTTGATATGGAGACGTTTTCTGTAAGGAGACCTTTGTTTAACCTTTACGGAAGGAGTCTCCAGTGTCAGGGCTCTGTACTGGTCAGTATATTTCTCACCAACAAGACAAGCTGTGTTATATATTTTTCAACGTCAAATGAGAAGGGGGAGAGGATGGTGATGGAACAACCATTCTATCCACATTCACTGGATATGAGCAACCGTATGCTCGGATTGGCTACTCTACTACTAGGCTATCAGCTCATATACCACGAGTAGAGGAAAATAAAATGGTAGAGCGTGTTGAACCAACCAAGGATGAAATAGAAACTCGACTCGAAAACAAACCGTGCCCCCCCCCCCAAAAAAAATACAACAAAGCAACAAAATATGGAATAAAAGTATGATGGTAAGAACATATTTTTTGTTTTATTTTTCAAGAATTAAAGCATTTTTCACAAATTGCTCCCATCATTTCACCAGTTTGTTTACATTCTATGCGGAAATTATTCCGTCGGATGTTTTGCATACACGTTTTTATTTATCGAATTTGCAAAAAATAAAAAATGCTCCGTTTCTCAAAATCCAGTGAACGTGGATAGAATAAAACAGTTATTCAGGGATGAGAGTGGGTGCTGATGAAAAAAGCAGAAAATCTGTAATAAGGGGGGTCCAGGGGGACCCCCTGGGAATTTTTTTGCAAAATGAGACCTTACACACCCTATTTCCTGCAGTCTGAGCTGTAGTTAATTAAAACACCTGATGCCTATTTTAATACTTACTGAAATAAAAAAAAAAACACACTATTATATAGAACAATATGCAGGGCTGTGAAATAGAAATGACAAAATCCGAGGAAACAATTTTAGCAGTGGGTCTGGGGGGCGCAGCTCCCCAGGAGCCGTGGGCCTGGGGGCCCCAGAAGCTGAACAGATTGTGTATATTGATAGATTTGAAGCATCTCCTGAAAGCAAATATTTTCTCAACCATGCCATTTAATGTGAACTGTTTATTATTATTATCATCATCATTATTATCTCATCTCATTATCTGTAGCCGCTTTATCCTGTTCTACAGGGTCGCAGGCAAGCTGGAGCCTATCCCAGCTGACTACGGGTGAAAGGCGGGGTACACCCTGGACAAGTCGCCAGGTCATCACAGGGCTGACACATAGACACAGACAACCATTCACACTCACATTCACACCTACGGTCAATTTAGAGTCACCAGTTAACCTAACCTGCATGTCTTTGGACTGTGGGGGAAACCGGAGCACCCGGAGGAAACCCACGCGGACACGGGGAGAACATGCAAACTCCACACAGAAAGGCTCTCGTCGGCCACGGGGCTCGAACCCAGGACCTTCTTGCTGTGAGGCGACAGCGCTAACCACTACACCACCGCGCCGCCCACAGTATCATTATTATTATAAATTGAATATATAAATGTGAACAAGATGGTCTACCTGGTAATCTATAGTCCGACAGCTTCAATTTCACCAATTCCGCATGTTTTTTTCCCTTTAACATGGTCAACCAAACGCGTTCTTCCACCAGAACCGTACTTCACATCCTGATGGCACAAGATGCAGTAAGCTTTCCCCGGTTCTTTTATCTTCCGTATGTGCTCATTCACTACCGACTTTAAACTCCAGCCATCGCCAATTCCATGGATTTTTGATGCCGTTTTCCTTGTCAAATGTTTTTGACATCGTCGGTCTCACCGTCCTCCCTCTGAACGATGTCCCTCCGTGGCACGGACATACCGCGAAATTCTCCTTTTCAAAACCGTTGATATCGAAAGCGTCTTTAAAGAGCACAAGATTCGCGCCGTGGTTTGTAAGCGTGGCGCAAATAAATTCACGGAATTCCGCAGATTTTTCACAGCCCTGAATACGTATCAAAATCAGTATGTGTACTGCATTAATTCAAAATAATATCTACATTTTATGGGGACTGGTTATTACTCTGTCAACATCACTTGTTTTTCTAAAAAATGTTGATTAAAATTCAGAGTTATTTACAGTTCCATTAATAATTCAAATTTTCATACATTCAATATCTCATCTCATTATCTCTAGCTGCTTTATCCTTCTACAGGGTCGCAGGCAAGCTGGAGCCCATCCCAGCTGACTACGGGCGAAAGGCGGGGTACACCCTGGACAAGTCGCCAGGTCATCACAGGGCCGACACATAGACACAGACAACCATTCACACTCACATTCACACCTACGCTCAATTTAGAGTCACCAGTTAACCTAACCTGCATGTCTTTGGACTGTGGGGGAAACCGGAGCACCCGGAGGAAACCCACGCGGACACGGGGAGAACATGCAAACTCCGCACAGAAAGGCCCTCGCCGGCCACGGGGCTGGAACCCGGACCTTCTTGCTGTGAGGCGACAGCGCTAACCACTACACCACCGTGCCGGCCACATTCAATATATTGAATTAAATAAAAACAAACATTCATATCTTATGGAAACTGACCTTTTCCTAATGTCCACAGTACTTGTATATGATTTCTTCACAATGTCTCTTTAAACTTTAAAAGTTATACAGTTATCAACACTGTCAGCTATAATTCAAATCATCATATATTCAATGTATTGAATCAAACAAATGCATATTTTATGGGGACTGTCTTTACCTTACTGTCCGCATCACTTGTATGTTTTCTTCAAAAGGAAAAAAATGTCTATTCACACTTTTTACAGTTCAAAGTTATTTACAGTTCCCAGTTATTTTTGAAACAAATTTTCATTTGATCATTTAGACTTCAGCTTCTTGGCCAAAGCCAAAAGCTCATCAGTCCTCTCTTTTTTTCCTTTTTCTTTCATTAGCCAGCGCCTCCTGTGTTTTTACATGCTCTAACCTGGCTCTCTTCTAGCCTGGGAAATCCCATGCTGCTTTGCACAATCGTTCCGATCTGAAAAGACAGCATGGAAACTATGGTCTAAAGGCTCGCCTGAGTTAGGGAGCCAATCAGAGAGTGGGGAGGGATGGAAAGACGGTGACGCGTACTACTCCACAAACGGAAGCTTGTAGTTTATTTGGGACTGTTTACGGATCACATTTAACATGGCGGCGAGCGATACGAACCAAACTTTCGATCAAGCTTTGTCTTGCACAAACGGCAGTAATCGTTCGGTGACATTGTTTTCCTATTTTTGTTTTGCCTTCTCTTTCTCTTTCCTTCTCTTCTTCGCCTCTTCGTCGCTCTAACTACGTCACCGGGTACAACTGCCATGATTGGCCATGGGCTATGTATACGCCAAATGATAGACATTCGCAACGTCCAATAAACGGCCATTGACAATCGTAAACCACACCTCCCCTACGAGAAATTCAATAGGCGGATTCCAGACCATATTTCACTTGTGATATGGTCTGGTGTTAACCAGACTAGCTCTCTCTCACACTCCTCTCTCGCTTTCCTTTTGCTTTGCTAAACTGGTTTTTTATACCAGCATCAATTTCACGTACCTTTGCTTCATCTCGCTTGTCAATAGTATTCGGCATCTTGAGAAAAAAACGCCGATTAGAGGAGCGTATTTTTGATATGCAGCTCACGAACGTGTGTAAGTTTTGATAAAAGAAAGCGAATGTGTGTGCCTTTGTAAAAACTGTTTTGATTGGCTATTATGGTCGACATCGATGTTTTGACCAATAACAATGTAGAGAACACGAATTCTACATCATATTCAACGAGATTAAACAAGACTAAAGATGGCGACTTACAAATAACGTGCAAACATTGTTGGAGTTAATAAAGTTTGAACAGCATGAAGGAACATACCCCGACCCCCCGAAATTAATATAAATAAATAAATAAAAATTCTCAACGGATTTGGCATAATATAAAAAGGTCGGGTTTTTTTTTACTCAGAAAAAGCAGAAATCCGCCGAAAAGTGGAAAACTCTCATCCCTGGTTACTCCACTCAAGCTCAGCCTCGCTACATGCCTCATCAGCTCATGTACGACTCGATTTTGTGGAATAACTGTTAAATAGCTGCTATAACATGTAATAACAGGGACTAACTTGTTTTGTGAACATTCCACAACATGAAATGGAACTAAGGCCAAATAAAAAGCATGATGCATCATTGTAAGAGCCGGCAAAGTGAGGAATAAAACGCTTTGAGACATACTGTTATTGGGAAATAACCATCTCCATGGTGACGACAGTAAGAGTAACACCACCCCGTCTTTCATTATTGTCCTAGAACAGCAGGTCCTGTCAGATTTTAGCAGCGCTCCATGTTTAAGAAAATATGGTGACCTGATTTTTGATGGCTTTTACCGTACGAACAACGATCGCGTACCACCACAGGGAACCCGATCATAAGCGCAAGGCAACGTCTCTCACTCACTTGACCACCAGAAAACGAAATTTGTAACTTTATTTCCATAAGATAGATGGGCTTTTATCCAGCGCTTATTTTTAAATTTGCCTTTTAAAAAATAATGTGGGATTTACTAAGACATTTTACGGAAAATACCGAAGCGGGTTCCCCCTCTCCATAGCAGGCACTGTATCTTTGCATTGCATGCTTGTTTTTTTGTTTTGTTTTACCCGAACTCTGCTCTGCGCACTCGTGTAAACAATTATTGCATAATTCAATAGTAATTATGAGCATCGTTACTAAGTTTTAGATCATTTAAAACTACTGCGGATCGATATCGATTAGTTCTCATGTCCGATAATATTCAAATTAGGGCTGCACGATTATGGAAAAAATGATAATCACGATTATCTTGATCAAAATTGTAATCGCGATTATTAATCACGATTATTCTTGATGTTAGGGAAATCACTTACATTTTATTTCACTATATTCAAACAAACAATATGAACAGCTTTCAGTGCAGAATGAAATTTAAAAGAGAAATTCTGATTTCCAAATGACAAATAAATGAAATTTATCCAAGAAATTACCAAAGGATGAAGGAACTGAAAACTCAGTTGCAACAATTACATAGCATTATACTGAGGCCTACAAGTTTTTAGCTAGAAAGACCAGCCTATCAACATGCTCTGGCTTTAAACACGAGCGAAGGCAGATCACAACATTGCCTCCAGTGCTAAATAGTCTGTTGTTCCGACATAGTTAGCTTTTCTCTCTCACCTCAATCTGCTACCTACTCTCACGCTATCACCCCTTGAAGAAGATACCGCTGCACTGAAGCTCTGCGCACTTGGCCAGTGTTGCCAGATACTGCTGACGTTTTCCAGCCCAAAATATGTTCAAAACCCGCCAAAATGCACTTAAAACCGCCCAATCTGGCAACACTGCCTTGGCTTGCTTGCTTATTTAGGCAGAGTAATGAAACCTTACATGCGTCGGTTCACCCCCTAATGGTTTGGCGGAGTACTGGTCAAAAAGTGCTTGATCAGATATGCAGCTGAGCTCGCATTTTAAATGGAAATAAATCGCGATTTTCATTTAATTTAATCGTGGCAGCCAAAATCGCGATTTTCGATTAAATTCGATTAATTGTGCAGCCCTAATTCAAATCATAACTATATAGTATAGTAGTGATGTAAAGTGAAAGCGCTGGTTCACTGCTGTCCACCAGGCACTCGGCAGACTCGCACCATAATAAATGCCGTGGCGTTGTTTGACGCGTGGCATGCAGCGTCAAAGAAAGGAATAAATATGCATCGTAACTGCGATGTGCATCTCATTATTGGCATCACTGTCGAGACAATGCAGCAGTTTATTGAGGTGAAATACAGGACACTACACAATTCAGTGCTTCATGTGTTTTATTATTATCCACAGTGTCTTGCAAAAGTATTCATACCCTTGATGTTTGGTCTGTTTTGCTGCATTACAAGCTGGAATTAAAATGGATTTTTGGGCAGTTAGCACCATTTGATTTACACAACATGCCGACCACTTTAAAGGTGAAAATAACTTTTATTGTGACCCAAACAATAATTAAGATGAAGAAACAGAAATCTGGAGTGTTCACCTAACAAGTCAATACTTTGTAAAGCCACCTTTTGCTGCAATTACAGCTGCAAGTCTCTTGGGCCATGTCTCTATTAGCTTAGCACAGGGCTTTTCAAAGTGTGGAGCGCGCCTCCCCTGGGGGGCGCCAGAGTTCTTCAGGGGGAGCGCAACGTGAGGAAACATAAGCCAGAATAAGTTACTATTGCGGACATTTAGTGAACTTCAGCTAGCCTTTGTCAGAGACAAAATGGATCGATTTTTAGTACCTAAAGCTACAGTGAGTGAGGAGACAGAGTCTGGGCCAAGCAAAAAAACAGAGCCTCCAGGATTTCGCGATGTTGCAATTCAACCAATCCCCGCGAATTCAGGGCGGTGTTGCAATTATATCCAATCACCGCAACCTTCCTGCAAATTTGACCAATCGTTGGCGTCGTCTTGAGGTGACGTCACGCAGTGTTGCCAGATTGGGCAGTTTTAAGTGCATTTTGGCGGATTTTGAACATATTTTGGACTGGAAAACGTCAGCAGTATCTGGCAACACTGCATGTGCGAGACAATGTTTGTATAGGCTTAAATTCTGTTACTGAAAGTGTGTTGTGTTTACAGTGAAGCACTGTGTGCACTTTACATTATTTTTTTACTTAATACAAGAAATTAATGGATGGCAACATTTTTGCCAAAATGGTATTTTATTTTCCATTGTTTAGGCAGCTTCAGCATCATACTGTGAGATTCTGTTCAAATTGATTTTTTTCTTCTATGAAGCCTGAGCCATTTATTTTATTAGTTTATAATTATTGTTTAATTTAGTCTTCAGGAGAGACTGCCTGCACACAGTACTAGTATTAAGGTTTTTTTTTTCTTACATGAAAGCTGAGGCATTTATATTATATTTTAAGGTAACTTCATGTTGTGCTGTGAGGTTCTCTGCACTTTAACTTTTGAACCAACAGGTGCATTTGGATAAGTAAAGCCTATTTTTCTGCATTTTTGTAGTCCTGGTAATCTTTTATATTGGTAAAGTTGTTTATAGGACCATTTCTCAGTGTCTTTTTTTTTAATTAATAGTTTTTCAGTAACAACTTAATATTTAACATATCACTCAATTTTAATCACAAAAAGAGAAAATCGCAGCAATTTCTCGCAACTTTCACTTCCTCCCGCAATGTAATCGCAACAAAAACCTAAAAAACACCGCAACTTTCATTACAATTTTTTGGAAACCCCCCCGCAACATCAGACATTTTAGCCCGCAACAATCACAAAAAGGCCCGCGAAATCCTGGGGGGACTGAAAAAAGAAGGAAGTATGACCACGATTATTTAAAGTTTGGATTTTCATGGACTGGATCTGAAGATGCTCCACTGCCACAGTGTGTTGTCTGCCAAGAGGTGCTAGCTAACGATGCTATGAGATGTTTAAAATGTGTAAAACGATGTTTTAAAAAGAAAAGCACAGATGTTTAAAATGTGTAAAAAATGTTTTAAAAAGCACAGATGTTTAAAATGTGTAAAAGAAAAAAATAATGTGTACAACAACCATTTTTAAAAAAAATACGAATGGAACATTAAGTATAGCAACAACAAAAATTGTGAGGGGGGCGCTGTTTATTTGCTCTCTGGGGGGGGGGGGGGGGGGGGGCTGACTCTCCCACACTTTGAAAACCCCTGGCTTAGCACATCTAGCCACTGGGATTTTTGTCCATTGTTCAAGGCAAAACTGCTCCAACTCCTTCAAGTTAGATGGGTTGTGTTGGTGTACAGCAATCTTCAAGTTATGCCACAGATTCTCAACTGGATTGAGGTCTGGGCTTTGATTAAGCCATACCAAGACATTTAAATGTTTCCGTTTAAACCACTCCAGTGTAGCTTTAGCAGTATGTTTAGGGTCATTGTCCTACTGGACCGTGAACCTTCATCCCAGTCTCAAACCTCTGGCTGACTCAAACTGGTTTTCCTCCAGAATTGCCCTGTATTTAGTGCCATCCATCTTTCCTTCAGTCCTGACCAGCTTTCCTGTCCCTGCAGATGAAAAACATCCCCACAGCATGATGCTGCCACCACCATGCTTCACTGTAGGAATGGTGTTCTCAGGGTGTTGGGTTTGTGCCACACATGGCGTTTCCCATGATGGCCAAAAAGATCAATTTTAGTCTCATTTGACCAGAGAATCTTCTTCCATGTGTTTGGGGAGTCTGCCACATGCTGTTGCGCAAACTCCAAACGTGTTTTCTTAAGCAGTGGCTTTTTTCTGGCCACTCTTCCATAAAGCCCTGCTCTGTGGAGTGTATGGCTTAAAGTGGTCCAATGGAGAGATACTCCCATCTCCATTGTGGAGCTTTGCAGCTCCTTCAGAGTTATTGTTAATGTCTTTGTCGCATCTCTATCACCTTGCCTGGTCTGTGAGTTTTGGTGGGCGGCCTTCTCTTGTCAGGTTTGTAGTGGTGCCATATTCTTTCCATTTTGCTATAATGGATTGTATGGTGCTCCGTGGGATATTCTTTATAACCCAACCCTGATCTATACTTCTTCACAACTTTGTCTCTGACCTGTGTGGAGGCTCCTTGGTTTTCATGTTGCTTGCTTAGTAGTGTAGCAGAGTCAGGGTCCTTCCAGACCAGGTTGATTTATACATCATCATGTGACAAATCATGTGACACTGATTTCACACAGGTGGATCTTAAATCAACTAATGTGACTTATGAAGTGAATTGGTTGGACCAGCTCTTATTTAAGGGTTTCCATACAAAAGGGGGTGAATACTTATGCACCCTCCAGATTTCTGTTTTTTCTTCTTATTGTTTGTGTCGCGATAAAACAACAATCTGCACCTTTAAAAGTGGTAGGCATGTTGTGTAAATCAAAATGGTGCTAACCCCCCAAAAATCCATTTCAATTCCAGCTTGTAATGCGACAAAACAGGACAAACACCAAGGGGGATGAATACTTTTGCAAGGCACTGTATTCAGGTTGATTTTGTGCCCTTGCAAATATTTTGCTCATACACTCATCAGGAGCTCTGCTTTTCAACACTGCCTAAATATATTATTCCAGAAGCCTCTGGATGTGTGTGCACGCACGTGTGCATGTGCGTGTACATATATTGCGCACCTGTTGATTGTGTCTCCATACGTGGCTCGAATGAGCTGCTGCAGGAGGTTCTTGATGTTCCTGCGGAGCCACTGGTTCCTCTCCTTCAGGTCGAACACCTCGTCCATGAGCAGCAGCATCACACGCAGTGGGATGTTATCATCCACCTTCACACAGACAAGTCACATTTCCTTAATAAAGAGCATGAACGTCTTAAGTTACGACAAAGTGTTGCACGAATCACCTAATCTACCGTAGATATCTTATAATTATTAGACTTGACACATTTCAACCTACATGACTTATTCTATACGGCTCTAAGTTTGTGTATAACCCATGTGTGGTTCTTCCTCCAAAGTGTTACCACAAAGCTGGACGCCCACAATGATCTACAATGTTCTTTGGAAGCTGTAGCATTACAGTTTCCCTTGACTGGAACTCAGAGGCCCAGATCTGTTCCAGCGTCATAATGCCCCTGTGCACAAAGTGAGTTCCAGGAAGAACTCGAGTGTCCGGTCCTGCACACCAGTCTTAACCTCAACCCCACTTAACACCTTTGGAATGAACTGCAGCATTGCCTGCACCCCAGACCTCCTCACCCAACATCAGTGCCTGATCTCACAAATCTTGTAGCTGAATGAACATAAATCCCCACAGCCACGCCCCAAAATCTAGTGGAAAGCCTTCCCAAAAAAGCAGAGCTTAGAACAGTAAATGTTAAGTAAATAAATAAATAAATAAATATTTTATTATATATGCTGTCAAGCGATTAAAATATTTAATCACGATTAATGTCACGACAGTCATAGTTAACTCGCGATTAATTGCAATTTAATCGCACATTTGTGTCACATAAAAAACCATTGTAATTCTCTTATCAGCATAAAAAAGTGAATGGGCTTGCTTTGTACCAATGTTTTTTTTTTTTTTTTTATTGCAAAGCATAACACGTCTTGACACAGCCACTACAAAGTGAAACCTAAGCCGAGCCGAGCACCGGCGCGGGGCTAGCAAGAGAACCATGAGTGAAATGATCTACTGTTTGAGTTAGTCTACAACTAAAGAGAGATAGGTTACACAGTGACGGTAGGCTTGACATACTTTATAATATAAAGTACACTATTATATTAAGTTTAAGTTGTTCGTTGATAAATATTGCATTGAATCTGATCTTTACTGTTTCAGCTCACTTAACACATTTTGTACTTTTACACTTTCTGCCTGTTGATGCGTCGCGCTGTCCAATCAGAGGCGGCCAAATTTGCATATTACAGGAAGGATTTCTGGGATAGCATTGAGTTTACAGTTCAGAGGGATCTGGCTTCTTTAGACGCTGTCTTCTTAAAACTGAATGAATATTTAAAAAGAGCCAAATTAGCCAGTCATTTGAACGGCTCTTTTCAAAGAACGGATCACAAAGGTCTCTGGCTGTGCGGGGCGTGGCATTACAGTCTAGCTGCTATCGGTTTTCTAACCAAAGTCTCTGTTCCAAGTTCCTGGCAGTTTCAAAAGCTTATGAAAAACTTACATCATGCCACAGAGCGTTAATCTCGCGATAAAAAAATTATCGCCGTTAAAATTGAGTCAAGTTAACGCGTTAATAACACGACATTTTTGACAGCACTAATATATATATATTAAAAAAAAACACAGTAAACGCTTCCAGCACATATCTGTGTGATGGTCGTCAAGTGTCTAAAGATTTTTCACCATACAGTATATGTAAGGTTGAAACTCTTGTAATTAAAAAATAAACACTTCTGGTTTTGTTATAAGAAAATTAAAAGGTGTGATCTGAAGCAAAGTTTATGTCGCCATCCTGAAGGTGATTATTTTCTATTATTATATGGCACGAGCTACTTACAATAAAATTGTACGCTCCAATTGGTTTCTTGGCAGGCAGAATTTTCCCATAATGCCCGTGGGCAATTATGGACCTTCTTTCCAAGGTGTCTTCACTCCCAAAAAAAAAAAAAAAAAAAGACAACTGCAGTCCTAAAGTTTGCAAGTCAACTGTAGTCCTCAGCCATAAAAGCATTACTGTAAGAGCCATTCCACCGTCCCGAGAAAATTATATGTATAAATGCACATAAAAATGTACTTTAAAATACATTTCCTTATTACGCAAAATGTCCTGCACATTGATCTGATTTCAAATTTAAGATATATAATTGTAAGGATTAACAAAAGCTACCTAAAACACTGAAAAATAGCATGTGTTACCTGTCCCTGCACACTAACTTTATACTTAACTATGAAATATTATGATTAAAATCCTTCAGAAACAGGATTTCTTTTGCACTGTTGTGACTCCATATCCTATCCATGGTTTAAATCTATTTTTTTCATAAGAAATCCACAATATCTTAGTTAAAATACACATTTTAGTCGTGTCCCTGGGTTTTCACTCAGTCCTGTTACCCAAACATATTACCCCATCTGACAAATTTGGAACATTCCATAAATCACATGCTCAACAGGAAATTACATCAGTTGTGTCTTCTGAAGGCCACGGGAAGACCAAAAGTTAGTTCTCTCATTTACTTTTCTGTATATTTGATTTTTTTTAACTTTGACTGATAAGATCAATGTCAACATACTGTCCTGTTACTTAAATTATTTCTTAGATGTTTATTTTAAAAATACAGATTTTTGGTAAATCACTAGAATGTGCCAAGTGTGGTCATGCTATTAGCGATGACGCTACATGGCTTAATTCCACGCATTAGCTAATCCTAGGCTAAAAACTCAGTCCTGTTACTTTCAGAGTTTTGGTAACAGGACTGGAAAAAAAAAAAATGCAGCCATCTTTGACTTCCAAACCTTGTAACGTAGCCTGAGGTTGACCAATACACATTTTGAATAGTTAAGTGTGTGTGTTATTATAATCAGTGTTGAAAAGATATAAAAAATTAAGTTTAATTTGGGAGTGGTACAACAAGCAAATGGCACCCATTCGGTGGAATGTCCCGTAAGAGTCCAGACCGTCTTCCAAGTGTGACTTTCAACAGTCGTACAATACACATTTACCACATGCATCCATTTATGTTCACGCTCAGTGAACTAAAAACATTATATTTCAGGTTTCCTCTTTACACTAGATCATGAGGTCACTATACGGTTCCACCCCACAGTAAAGTATACCAGTGTTTATTCCTACTGGGCACTCACATTGTCATCCAGCTGAGCAGACACTCGGCAGTGTTCAGGGTCGATGTCTGACTTTGGGATTAAAGGCGGCACCTAAGAGCAAAATCAACAGATTAGCACCTTAAAAGTTGGCTGGAAAGACAATTTCTCGAAATTGGAGCTTATTTATGAGAACATGCACTTAATGTATGTGTGCAGTGGTCTGGGGAAAAACTGTCAAGAGTTTGCTGGCCAACATAAAGGAAACCTGAGGTTTTAAAGTACAGGGTGTTCCAAAAATTTTGATATCATTTCACAATCTAATGACTTGGCCAATTCTCGTTCAGTTGACTTCAAATTTTAACAGCATGTGTGGAAACAAGTCAAAATTTAATGTTTTTATCTTTTTACGTATGCAAATGCCATTCACTGGAAAAGAAAAGGCATTAGCGTACGCTCGAATGAGACTGTACAGCGTGCATTTATGAGAGAATTCTCTAAAAACACACCAACTGCAATGCAGATTTGGACACGGCACAAAAAGTTCAGAGGAAGGCTGTGTGTGTGTGCAGGGCAAAAGGATCTGGACGACCACCAGCATCGGAAGAGACTATTGCGCGAGCGGGTTCGCGAATATTGAAAATGTGTGAAATCGTTCATGGAATCCACATACTTTTGAATCTCTCATTCAAATTCTGAGGAATAAATCTTACATTGCTCAGCATTAAGCCTGTTCAGTTTCATTTGCCTAGACTAAGTAGTTTCTGGGATATTTACATCTCAAATATCAAATTTTTTGAAAAAAAAAAAAAAAAAACCACCCTGTAAATTGCGGGGTTTTTTTTTATCATTATTATATATTTTGGCCACTCAATTTGAAGAAACCATTAAAATATTAACAGTAGAACAAAGTAGAAACTTTTTTTAAAAAATTCAATTAAACTTGATTTGTATAACACTTAAGAATAGACAGTCACAAAGCAGGTTTATAGAAATATATACATTTCTGATATAAATTTTACACACAGTACTGTGCAAAAGTCTTAGGCAGCCCTTTTTTTTTTTAAATTACAAACTTTGTTATAGATTTCGATTTTATGACTTCTACATTATCTAGTGAGTACAAAAACATTTCAGAGTTCCAAACATTCGTGTTCCAGCACAAAATTAAATGTTACGGGGGGAAGAAAAAAAAAAATTGTATCTGAGCAACATATTCCATAAGAGAGCACTTTTCAGATTAAAAAAGAAAAAAAATAATAATGAAGGCTGCTGGGTTTTGGTGCAAAATTAAGAAGTGAGTGAGACAGTCAAAGTGTCCAGAAGGACTGTGGTTGGTTCTGCAAGATGCTCAGTAAAACCTACAGCTCATTTCCTGAGACTACCATTTATTTTAAAGCAAAGGGACGTCTCACACCAAATCTTGACTTTGTTTAGTTTATGACTTACTGCTGTTTATAATTTTTTTTTTTAAGGAACAGTCCACCGTACTTCCATAATGAAATATGTTCTTCTCTGAATTGAGACGAGCTGCTCCGTACCTCTCAGAGCTTTGCGCGACCTCCCAGTCAGTCAGACGCGCTGTCACTCCTGTTAGCAATGTAGCTAGGCTCAGCATGGCCAATGGTATTTTTTGGGGGCTGTAGTTAGATGCGACCAAACTCTTCCACGTTTTTCCTGTTTACATAGGTTTATATGACCAGTGACATGAAACAAAGTTCAGTTACACAAATTGAAACGTGGCGATTTTCTATGCTATGGAAAGTCCGCACTATAATGACAGGCGTACTAACACCTTCTGCGCGCTTCGACAGCGCATTGATACCTTCACTCCTGTTTTTTTTTTTCTCTCCCCCGCCCCCCCTAACTTCCGTCAATACAACCAACGTGACCACCAAGACAAGTAGCCTGCACTCCTTGGAACACAGTCTAGTCAGGGGGGCGGGGGAGAGGGGGGAAACAGGAGTGACGGTATCAATGCGCTGTCGAAGCGCGCAGAAGGTGTTAGTACGCCTGTCATTATAGTGCGGACTTTCCATAGCATAGAAAATCGCCACGTTTCAATTTGTGTAACTGAACTTTGTTTCATGTCACTGGTCATATAAACCTATGTAAACAGGAAAAACGCGGAAGAGTTTGGTCGCATCTAACTACAGCCCCAAAAAATACCATTGGCCATACTGAGCCTAGCTACATTGCTAACAGGAGTGACAGCGCATCTGACTGACTGGGAGGTCGCACAAAGCTCAGAGAGGTACGGATCAGCTTGTCTCAATTCAGAGAACAACATATTTCATTATGGAAGTACGGTGGACTGTTCCTTTAAAGCCATTTTTTGGTCTACAGCATTTCGTTACACGTGCCTAAGCCTTTTGTACAATACTGTATGAATTTATCCCTAATGAACAAACCCCCTGAGATGACATGAAGAAACCTTGAGAGGAAACACGCAAAAGGGAACCCATCCTCATCTGGGTGACACCAAACAGTGCGATTATAAATAACTCCCTTTGATTACTGTGCACTATATGGTCAAAAAGTGCAATCGTGTAACCAGGAAATTTGTTCTAGTTTTAAAACCAAGTCTATTTTGTAGAAGTTCTCACTGTTCACTGATGGAGACTTGAGTGCAAGACTATTTATGGCAGTTACAGTCCTAAAGTTGTCATGGTAATTGCAGTCCTAAGCCATCATAATCACAACTGTTTATATCAATTGCCATCTTCATGGTTTCTAAGTGCATCATTGTGTAGGCTGTCCATATGGGGCCAACGTGAGCAGGAACGAAGTGATGAGATCCCCAACCAGAATCAGGACATCAGGCTGGATCAGTGGTTGCCATGTTTTTACATGCATCTCACTATAAAATGCTGGCAGTAGAGATCTCTTTTCATAAATTGTGTAAGGGACATGGTCTGGAATCTGGCAATATCATAACCATGATGGTGGGAAACGACTTGGCAATTTGCAAAAATATGTGCTTAGTGTCTAATGGAAATAAATGGTATTATTTGCTGTGATTTCACTGGATTACTCAACAATGCTTTGTCGCATAGAGAAACCACTAGCATCAAAGGAAAGGCCAACTTCTACCATTTATTTTGCTCTGTGGTATGTTGTGTAGTGTTACGGACTTCATGACTTATTCAACTGAGAAGCAGGAGTGTGAAAATTATCTTCAGAACGTGATTATTTCAGTACAAAAAAAATATGACTAGCGTTATTACACAGCTCCGGTTTCACCCTCTCTTGTGACACGTTTCATATCTACGCAGTGACCAGTAACTAACTAAATGAGATGGAAAAGCAACTAGCATTGTTGGAAAGGGTAACGTGTGCAATTTCACGCAATATGTGCTCCACCTCACTACTTCATGAGCAATTCAACCAAGAAAAAGGGATGCGAATTTGGATGTAACCTGCATCCGTCAGGTTCTAAGAGAGTTAAATCATGACAAATCATGAATATAGCTATGCTGCTTTTTAGGCATGTAGCAATTTACCATGGAACAATAAACCGTGATAGAAATTTATGATGATTCAAATTGATTTTAAAAAAAAAAGTGATCAGGCTGTACAATTTTAGTTTTTCCTAGTTGTAACTGAACTGTTTAGACAGCAGCAGGGGCAATAACATACAACAGCAGGAAGTGCGGAAGTAACACAGCACTAATACCATTTTTTAAAAAAAAGACCTAAAATGGAAAAAGCTGTTGTGTGATTGACTGCACAAATAGATTTAACAAGAAATCACAGCTCTCTTTTCACAGACTGTCAAATGCTAAAAGAGAAGCAAATGGAGGTAATACAAATGTTCATAAAGATTTATTAAGAAAGGCCTGTTTATCATTCATTTTTTAATAAAAGGGATATTTTACTTAATAGGCTTTTACACATGTGGGTAAATAATTGCTGGTTATTAAAAATATGAAAAGTTTTTTTTAAATTTAAAATAAATATTCAAGTTGATGAATAGGAAAATAAAATGTTGCATTTTCTGTTAAAATTCTCTCATTTAATTTTGTTTTTCAAAAATTATAGCAGGAAATTTGGCTCATGAATTAAGTGAACTGTTACGTGCCCCCACCCTTTTTATTCTACTCTATTTCTATTTTTTCACTTTCGGGTGTGAACCAGATTTTAACAAAAGGCTAGAACTTGACTTTTAGGTGAGATACAAGCAGAAGAGAAACATGTCAGTTCAGAGAAGTCCATAGCTTTCAGAACGAGATGTGAATGGTTTTCCCCAAACTGCCACACACAAGAAATTTAAACAAACCCCTGTTCACAAGTCCTAATCCAAAGTAAATTAATTCAAAAGCTTCACAAAAATTTATTTAATGTCTGTAGAGGCAGCAGGAGAGTTTTCATAAAGATATATGGGTTCATCTCAGAAACTGGTCTCTCATTTGGGACATTATGGTCAAAAAATACATTTTCTAATTTTACTATTTTTTTGCATTTACCGAACACTCAATGTTTCTTTTGTCATGTTTAATAAGAGTAAAGATAGTATCTTGCTTTATCTGGCCTCCACTGTGGAAATTTTTTTTGATTACAATTCAAATGCTTTTGTAAAATTGATTTCCATATAAAATAACTCCATCATGAAGAATTAAAGCCCCTCCTTCACAGACGAGTGAAAATATTGAATAAATTTCCTCTTTTTGATTGCTTGGGTTAAAAATGCCAAGTTACGATGCCCAAATTGATTATTCACTTAAATATGAATAATATGATACATTTTGGGTATTTGATATGGCGGAACAGGACACAATGGAAAAATCAAGAACACACCGGAAAGATGAGAATAACGGCGGTGGTAAAAGAACAGTGACCGTAGCGGCTGAAGGTCGCGCGGGTCTCTGCTGCGGCACGCGAGCAACGGGACATCACTACCGCACCGGACGGAGCACGAGGCGGGGGCGGGGCAAAATGACTGGCTGGAGATTCTATCAAAAGTTCGATCTAAATTGACCATGGCTGCAAAATATTGGCCAAAAATACGCAAACACTAGGAAATATGAAAGTAAGATGAAAAAGAAACATTCTATTGCCTTATACTGCAAGACTAAAACAAAATAAAACTGTCAAAACTCACCTTTTCAGTGATAACGCCCGAACAGATCACTCGCGTAACAGAAAGGCCGTAAATGGAAGCACGATCAACTTCTAACTGTTGGAGTGGAAAATTCCATTCTACACATGCAAATTGTTAATGTGTGTCCTTCCCCGCACACAAATAACACGCTACGGTAAAAAATAGACCACAACTCATTTTATAGCTCAGAAATTCATACAAGACCAGCTACCATCGTAACATATTCTGTAAGAAACATTCTATACCTAACTTTCAGCTTTCGTTTTAAAAACCAAAATCGCAGATTTATAGCTAAATGTTTATATGGCGTAGTGATTTTAAGTTACTACTTCTGGTGAGGTAGTGACCCTGAGCCTGAGGCTTTCCGTTTAGATCAAAACACACGATCGTATTGGTTTCGGGTATGCGGAAAATGGAGTTACAACGGTGATGAAATATTTTGCATGATGTTTTATTACGGTTATGATTATTCTGTGAGCGCACCAATCCTTAGGTGTATAAAGTTACAACTTTAAAATACAATTAGCGATAACTGTAGACTTTTCAGTGGACTACAACCTTTTTAAGGGAATGCGATGTAGTCAACCATTTATCATGTCCCAGATCAAGCCGCCATTTTTCCACAAATTTGCAGAATTTTTGCTAAATTCTGAACAGAGTATTCACATCAAAGATTTAGTTTTATCTGTATTATTTCTTTCATCATTTTATTTCAAATTAAAACCAACATCACCATTCAAAACCGTATAGCTTATTGACTGAGTATATTTAGTGGGCTACCCCCACAGTACCCAGTTTCTGAGACAGACCCATATACCTGTGTGCAGTAAATGCTATTTAAATCACCCAGCTCACAGAATAATGCACCTGCCTTGAATATGGACTGTCGGATGTCCTGGCCCAGTCTCTCGGACATGCGCCCCATGTTGTCCGACACTTTGGTCATTCCTTCAGCGAGGCTGTCAGGAAGTGCCTTCACAGCATTTGACATGTTCCTCATGGAGCTACGTAGAGGGTTCACAAATGTATCCATCTACACACACACACACAGACACACACACCTCACTGTAAATAGAGGCAGTGCATTAGATTGAAATGGGCAAATCAGTAACACGCTCTCACCTTTCGTGCAAAGTCGCCCTTGCCTTTGCTGTAGGCCTTGTTCTCCAGGAAGTCATGGACGTAAGGTATGAGCATGGGGCAGGCTTTCACCATCTCTGGATTCAGAAGCAGCTGAAACACAAACACCACGCATTCCTACACCTGTCCTATAAGGAAAGGAGAGCTGGCTATTTAACATAAAGCAAGCCTACCTGTAAATAAGCGTTCAGGTCCTTTTTCCTTCTCTCCAGGAAGTCCCTGTCCATGTTGTTGAACGTTTTCTTCCCAGGAAGTTTTAATATCGAGTTGAGGTTCTCAAACTAGAGTCAATTCCCAATGAGCAGAAGAAGACACAGCAGAGTTCAATATTTAACAATTAATCGCCAAAGGCAAAGTGAATATCTGATTATACAAACAGGCCACTTTTTTCATGGAATAAAAAAAATACTTTTTTTTTGCGGTCCAGTTTCCATCAACTCCTGCGCTCTGATTGGCTGGCAAGCAGGTCTGTATCCTACGATACAGACCCCAGTTACAGACCTCTGGCGACTCACTCGTTCACAACACCAAACATAATAGCATTTGTCAACGTTTATCTTTTTTTTTTTAATAAGATTTATTAATAAGATTATCAAAAATCTTATAATTTTTGCCAGCATTTCTCAGGAGAATAGCATTAATTTTTACAGCATGGACAGCGATAACGACAGTCTTCACAGCAAAAGTGAGTTTTACTACCCTGATGAAGACGAAATAAAAGAAAACATTTCAGGAGAAAGCTAAAAACCTGTAACTGTTGCTAACGCCGAGCAAAAACATGGCTGAATGACTCAATTTTGTATAAATAGGGGACTACATAGGCAGCAAAATGTAGTTTTTTTTCCTGCCATGGAAGTGCACTTGTATACCGAGGAGGAAGCAATTTGCATTACAGCCGTGAATGAGGATTCAAAATGGCAGCTCGGCTCGGTTTTCCCTTTCGGCCGCTCTCATTTTCTGTTAGAATTTGGTAAAGAAAACAAATATTTACCAGCTTAAGGTCGGTCCGTATCGTGAAATACCGTGACCTCGGCCTTGAATACTGACCTCGACCCAGAGGGCCTCGGTCAGTACGTTCAAGACCTCGGTCACGGTATTTCACGATACGGACCTCCCAGCTGGTAAATAACATACATGTCTTCTACTCCCTTCTACCGGGTTTATTGATGCCATGCAATATCATATCGCTTACCCTCCATGTATTACACCACTCTCCCCAATGGAGAATGAGCGTGCAATATTGTTATAATGTTGCACGCTGTCAAGACAACATGACGTCACACATCAGAGCTCATGTGACGCTCCAATGACAAAACTTTTCTGCTGCGCACGCGCACATTTCTTTGTCGGCCGGGAAAGAGAGAAGACGAGGCTAATCCAGTGCTAGGTTTTAGCACTAAATAAACAAACTGAAACTAAAGATGCGCTGAACACCTGAAAGGCTACCAAAACTACATTAGATATTCTTCACGCATATTTACAAGAGAAAAACATACCAACGGACATCGAAAAACTGGAAGACACACACATCAAAGATGTAAAACTTCCACGCTAGCGAGTGACCGACAGTCTGTAAACAAACATGGCTGCGAGGTTTACTTTGTTAAAAGCGGAAGATTGAGAGAGAATTTTGGCTGCCAGGTCACCAGCTAGAAGGTAACTGTACTGCCACACTAACAGCACAGAGTCGCGGGTAAGCTAGTGTTGGTCTTCAAGAATGCCAATAAGAAGTGTATGTATAATCATCTTTTGGCTGCTCCTGATTAGGGGTCGCCACAGCGGATCTTTCGTCTCCATTGCTCCCTGTCTTCCGCATCCTTCTCTACCACACCTGCCACTTTCATCTCCTGCCTCACCACATCCACGTATCTCCTCTTTGGCCTTCCTCGTTTCCGTGTGCCTGGCAGCTCCATCCTCAACATTCTCCTTCCCACATGCTCTGCATCTCTTCTCAGGATGGGCCCATACCATCTCAGTCTCATCTCTCTTAGCTTAATTCCAAAGATCTCCACATGTGCTGTCCCTCTGCTCTGATGTGCTCGTTCCTTATCCTGTCCAACCTCCCATCACAAACCTTAACATCCTCAACTCCGCCACCTCCAACTTTGCCTCCTGTCTCTTCGTTAAGGGTACGGTCTCTAATCCGTACATCACAGCTGGTCTCACTACTGTCTTATACAGCTTACCTTTCACTTTCATGGCTGCCCTCACCTCATCCTTTACTAACCAACTCTGCCTCCTGATTTGCTGTCTCCAACGAATCTGACCTTCTCTCTCTTGGATTCTCCTCATTTAATAAATCCTCAAAGTACTCTTTCCACCTTCTTAATGCACTCTCTCTGTCAGCACATTGCCATCTTTCATCACTCTTACCTGCTGTACATCCCTCGCTTCCCTCTTTCTCTGCCGAGCTAGTCTGTCCAGGTCTTTCTCTCCTTCTTTGGTCTCCAGTCTTTTGTACAACTCCTGGTATGCATCTGCTTTCGCCTTTGCTACCGCTCTTTTTGCCTTCTGTCTCGTCTCTCTGTATAACCGCCTGCTTTCCTCATCTCTCTGACCATCCTAATCCTTCTTTGCTCGCCTTTTCTCTTTTATAATTTCCTGCATTTATTATTATTATAATGGATTTTTTTCATGGTATATCATATATTCTATTTGACTACTTGTCTTCAACTCATTCAATATCATGCTAGCTGAACGAATTATATCTGATATACCACTCAAAGCCAGCCAATATTATTTAAATATTATACAAACACGGCACTTTTTCAATGGAATATTAAAAAAAAAAATTATTTAAATAAAAGGTGTTCTATTCCCTTCTAGCAGGTTTCATTCATTTGGTTTGATAGCATGCAATATTGTTAGCATATCGCTTATCCTATGTGTATTACGTCACTCTACTCAATGGAGAACAAGTGTCGAATATGGTTTACGATATTGCATGGTTGTTGAAACATGAGGTCACACGTCGGCACTGATGCGAATATCCAATGAGAATTTTCTGCTGCGCATGCGCAGAAACATTTCTTTGTTCACCGGGAAAAAGAAGAAAGATGCGTTGAACACCCGAAAGGTTACCAAAACTTTAGATATTCTTTGCGCATATTTCCAAGAGAAAAACATACCAATGGACATCGAAAAACTGGGCGAGACAGTGAGTATGTAGTATAATAATAATAATAATAATAATAATAATAGCAGCAGCTGACTCCCCCCCCGTGGTATATCTGATATACTCCATTCAGCTACTCGTCTTCGACTCGTTCAATATCATGCTAGCTGAATGGAATATATCTGATATACCATAAAAAAAGCCAGCCAATAGTATTTAAATATACACATTTAAAAAGGCAAGAATGTTCAAGCTCTACATTTACTTGCCCAACACAAACCTATCAAAACATGTTGCCTAAAATTAATCTAAATGATCACTGCTTGATGTTGAAAATGGGTTTGTAATTCATGTTATGCCACGCTGCTTCTGAACTCTCTATTCAGATTGACTGATTTTCTAGAACGGCAGCTCTGATGATAGTTCTGAATCTAAAGCAAATCAAAGGCTCATCATTTAGATGACGTTTTCTGTGAAGACACACTTATTTAGCATTTTTGGAAGGCATTTCCAGTGTTAGAATTTTGTAAAAGTTCATGGTAAAGCTGCATCTTTTCAAGTGCATATTCTGGACCAATTTCATGTTTTTTTTTTTTTAATATGAAAGAATGTCCCTTTACACACTCATCCAGAAGGGTAATTTTGCACAAGGCCATCTGTCTACAGCAGAAAAAAATAAAAGAACAAAACGCGTCTGGAAAAATCCCAAGGGAGTCTGGAGCCAGATTCGTGACGTTATCTGCGGAAGCGCCAGCAGGCTGCGCGAGCTTTGCAGTTTCAGTGCACAGCCTGTGTAGACCAAGCGCTCCCATTTCTCTCTCATTGCCCGGTCTTTTGGAAAACGATGAGTACTAATCCCATCAAGATTGGTGTTGCTACACCCTCCTACGATACATCTGTTAACCATTTTAATAATTCCGTGATAACGTTGAAGAAATTTGCAGAAAACCACCAGGTCGTTTTCTCATAAACAAACCAGCGCTGACGTAGGATTCAGAAGGAGGCGTCCTGCAGATGACGTCACGAAAATCAACGTTTGCCGGGAAATTCAAATGCAAAGTTTTTTCAGAGGCGGACCAATTCGCCTCAAATGGCTTGATTTCAACTGAATTTTTCTGGTATTGCGCAAGGTAAAAAAAAAACTGCAGAGAATGCAGAATGTTACAGATATTTGACCAAAGTTTAATATTAAATAGGAGAATTACATTGATCTTGCTCCTGAATTTACCCGTGATATGCACTTTAAGGTTTCCAATACAGGAGAAGTCTTTACGACAAAAGAATTCGCAGTTTTTCTGTAAAACATTCAACTGATTTTTTTAAGTTTAATTTACTACCCCAAAGATTTCACTACCTTATCATGGTGGGGTAGTTTGTGTGCTTCAGGTGACCCCTAGAGCTACGTCAGCCGGAGTATTAAACTCCTGGTAGGGCCACCCATGCCGTACAGGTCGAAGGGTAGAAGCCAGACCAATTGTGATCTCCTGGTCCTCCAGGTTGGGGGTTGGTGGTAGGAAGGACATCCAACCGTAAAATATTGCTTCAATTTTTCCTCTTATGGCAGTTATCAGTAAAGTTCGTAAGACAGGGACTGGAAACCATATGGTTGAAGGTGTCACTCCTGGTAGGACTGGTGTTAGATGTGGGCCCAGTCAGATCAATAGTCAGCGACCACATCAGAATTTTAGAGTTAGCACATGGAACGTCAGAACAAGACGTTCCAGAGAAGGAGACCAGGCGAAGTAGTGGAAGCGTTGTCCCAGCGGAACATTGACATCTGTAGCATTCAGGAAGTCTGGTGAAGAGGAGCATCCACCAGAATGATCACAGGGAAAGATTCAAGGTACAAGTTATTTTGGGTTGGTAATGAGAAGGGCATTGGAGGTGTTGGGATTCTGCTTGCTGAAAGTGGGTGGAAAATGTCTATGATGTGAAGCGTGTATCCGATCGAATCATGCTCATCAAATTAATTGTTGGAAAATGTATTGTGACTGTACTATCAGCCCTATGCTCCAGAAGCTGGCCTCAGCGATGATCAGAAAGACTACCAAGATCTACTAGCAACTGTAGCCAAGACAGGTGCTTCAGAGAGCCTCTTCCAATGTGGTGACTTCAATGGACACATTGGAACAATGGCTGCTGGATACGATGGTGTTCATGGAGGAAAGGGTCATGGCACTCGAAACACAGACGGTGGAAGGTTACTTGAGTTTGCTGTTGCCAACAACCTAGTTGTAGCCAACTCCCATTTCATGAAGGGAGATAATCATCTGGTGACGTACGAGTCTGGGGGCAATCGTAGTCAAGTGGATTACATCCTGGTCAAGCAAGCAATGCGACCTCAAACTGGTGCGCAATGCAAAAGTGACTCCAAATGAGGACTGTGTTACCCAGCACAAGTTAGTGGTATGCGATGTCAAGCTATCACACTCGGGGAGTCAACAGAAAGAGTTTCTGCCTAAAAAGGCGTGTCTGGAAGCTGAAAGAGGACAACATACGCAATGAGTTTAAAGACCTGTTTGCAGGAGCGTGTTAACAACATGGTAGGTGCTGATGTTGAACGTATATGGATGGAACTCAAAGACAGCCTCCTGTATGCTGTTAAGACCTGTGGCTGGACAAAGAAGGGATTATGAAGACGACAAACCTGGTGGTGGAATGAGGATGTCAGCGGCCCAGTGAAAGAGAAACGCAAGCTGTGGAAAGCCTGGAAGAACAGGGGTAGCAAAGATGATTACCTGGCAGCTAAATGCCAGGCTAGAACTGCAGTTTATTTTGCCAAGAGATCACCTTTGCTGGCATAGATTCAGGCACGGACAGCATCTACCGTGTGGCAAAACAAATGCGCAGAGAGAACCAAGATATAGTAGGTGAGAAATGTATTCTTGATGACGATGGCAACATGGCATTTGATAAGGATGCAAAAAGAAGGCCTGGAAACAGCACTACGAACATCGAATTTCCTTGGTCTCAAAACCTTCCCCCAGTAGATCCTGTCGCGGGACCACCATGTTGTGTCACTCATAAAATGGTCTTCGACGCACTGAAGAAAATGAAAACAGGCAAAGCAGCTGGTCCTTCTGGCATTGTTACCGAAATGTTGCGTGCATCCCCTGAGGTGTGTTGACAAATTGTTGTGGATTTGGCCAATGCTATTGTGAGAGAGGAAAAGATCCCTACAGACTGGGACCAAAGCATAATCCTTAGTCTGTTTAAAGGTAAGTGATGCATTGATTCGAGGCAACTACAGAGGCCTGAAGCTTACAGAACAGGTACTTAAGATAATTGAAAGAGTGGTGGAGAAAATCAGAGGTTATTGTCAATATTGATAGGCAGTTTGGGTTTTGCCCAGGACGAGGTACCACTGATGCTATTTTCATCCTCAGACAGCTACAAGAAAAGTATTTAGCCAAGCAAAAACATTTGTAGACCCTGAAAAGGCATTTGATAGGGTTCCCCGAAGAGTGCTGTGGTGGGCGATGCGGGTGGTTGGGATGCCTGAATGGATTGTCAAACTGGTACAAGCCATGTACAGTGGTGCAAAGAGTCGGGTGCAGGTCAACAACTCACTCAGTGAAGAGTTCAAGATGAAGGTTGGGGTGCATCAAGGATCTATTTTGAGCCCCCTGTTTATAATTGTGTTAGAGGCCTTATCAAGAGAATTTCGGGTTGGTTGTCCTTGGGAGATTCTTTACGCGGATGACCTGGTCATAATCGCAGAATCCTTGGATGAATTACTTGAGAAGATGACCTGCTGGAAGATTGGTCTTGAGAAAAAGGGCCTGAAAGTCAACATGGGGAAAACCAAAAATCATGATCTCTGGTAATGACCTAAAACACACTGAGAATCTCTGGAAAATACCCTTGTGGTGTGTGCAGAAAAGGGGCTGGCCAGAATTCAATTTCCTGTAGTGGTTGCAAAATGTGGGTACACAAAAGTTGTTCTGGTGTGCAGGGAAGGTTAGTTGAAAACCCAGATTACAAGTGTCAGCGTTGTCTCGGAGGAGCTCGGCCAATTGATGCAAGACCATGCAGTGAGGGAACGTTGGCCGGTAGCAAACTAGAGGTCGTCGATAGCTTTGTATACCTTGGCGATGGCATCTGCCCAGGAGGTGGTTGTGAACTGGCAACGATCATCAGAACTTGTTCTGCTTGGGAAAAGTTTAGAGAGCTGCTGCCATTGTTAACCTGCAAAGCTGTCGCACTTCATACCTGTGGTCAACTATACAGCAGTTGTGTGCATAGCACCACGTTATACGGATCTGAATGTCGGGCACTCCAAAGAGATGACCAAAAACGGCTTGAGCGTAATGAAAGAACCATGCTTTTATGGATGTGCAATGCCAAAAGAGGAACACAAATTAGCACGTCCTCTCTTCTCTAGATGCTGAACCTCATCGCCTTGACCTGGTCCTCAGATACAAGCGTCTCCGTTGGTTTGGACACATCCAACGCAATAATTCTTGGATCAACAGATGTACTACCTTGGAAGGTGAAGGAGCGAACAACCGTGGCCAACCTCGAAAAAGCTGGAAAGAATCTGTCCATGCTGACTTGAAGCTATGGAATATCGCAGAGGCGGCAACTCAAGACCGTGCTGAACGGAGAGCTCTGCTGAAGACTGCTAGTCACACACACGTCTGACATGTCAACTGACTTGAAATGGATAGTGAGTGAGTGTGAATTACTTAAAGACAAATGAAAGAGAGGCTGGCGAGGGAACGATTGTTTATAGCTGCTATAAAGTGATGACATGTTCCACATCATTACACAAACAGATAAACTATACAGTGGGTCATTCTTCAATTAATAGAAAGATTATCAGAGTTGCCACTTTGTTGCGGTATAAAATAAATACTTCAGGACATGCTGTTATTAGAAAACAATCAACTCTGGAGTAGTAACAGTCACTCCGCTTCTTATCTGAGTACACACAACATGAAACCAGAAGAGTCTGTCCTGATGGAGCAGCAGAGTCAGATTCCTATTCTACCTGTTCAGTGATGCGCATGTGGAAGTCATGGAAGTCGCTGTAGCGGCGGTAGGTCTTCCAGGTGTCCTCGCTACCATCTGGGTTCTTACGGATGACTGTGATGGCGTAGAGCGCGTAGGTCTTCCCGTGATCGTTACACACGCCTAGCATGGGAACGTGGGTTAGAGAAGCATCAGCTACTCGACACGAACCAGCGGTCAGAGGATAAAAGCCAGACACCAGGATACACAGAGAATCAGATGGGAAGAGAGCGGAGGAGGCGACAGACATCACATGGGCCAAGATGGGGGAAACGCACAGCAGAGTGTGGCAGGACAGGGAAAAATTAAAAGGAAGAACAGAAGAAATGGTAAAAGGTGAAGGAATGATAGAGCCATGAAAAAAATGATCACACAAAAAAAGACAAAGAAAGAAAAGCTAAAACAGCCAGTGACTTAATTAAAAAAAAAAAAAAAAGTGAGAGAGATGCACAGTCTGGATGAAAAGACTGCAAAGTGGCTTAGAATGGGGAGAAAAGGCGAGGGGCGTGGAGGAAAGATCTTTCTGTTCAAATCAAACTTATATGCAGGCTTGTTCTAAAGAAATCTTCAAAGTTCTTTATTTAGAGAATTAAACAATAATTTGACAAGACATACTTTACGTGAACGTTCCCTTTACTAACTGGAATAAACCACAAACTTCAACATTAATGCAATATAATCTAAGTAGTTAAGTCTGTTTGTAAATTAATGAACCAAAGGAGTCAAATAATTAACAGTTACGCAACGAAATCGAGTGATATACATGACCTGATAGCCGACGAGGCGCACAGCACGGAGTTGGCTAGAAGCCATGTACGACGAGATTGAGTGGAACAACTTTTATTCTATCCACATTCACTGGATTTTGAGAAATAGCATTTTTATTTTTTTACAAATTCAACAAAAAACAAGAGTGCTCTGAGAGCACAATATCCCCCACTGGCAACTCAGCCATAACTCTGCTAAAATGCGACTGAATTGAACAAAATTGCAATAGGTGTATTACCAACAGATAAAAAATCCTGCCAAGTTTCATGAAATTCCTCCAAAAATTGTGAGAGGAGTTGATTTCAGAAGGCAAGTACCCTTCCCGGGACAGACGGACGGACAGACAGACAGACATCGGTACGACATAATCCCCCTTTGGGCCTTTCGGCCAGCGGCGGATTAAAAGAAAAAAAAAAAATTGTGTGAGGGAAGTTGATTTCAGAAAGCAAGCACACCTTGATGAAATTGCCAAAGTACAAGTTTGTTAATAATCAAGGGCATAACTCTGGTAAAAATTTGCCCAAATTAAACGAAATTTCAATATGTGCGTAACTGCCATATAACAAAGCCTTTTGCCAAGTTTGGTGAAATCCCTCCACAAATTGTGAGAGGAGTGGATTTCAGAAGAACGTACGCCCTCATGAGATTGTCAAAGTACAAGTTTTAATCAAGGGTCGAAACTCTGGGAAAATTTTCACAAACGAAATTAAATCCCAATATGTGTATTAGCATCATATAACAAGGCCTTTTGCCAAGCTTTGATAAATTCGTCCAAAAATCGTGAGAGGAGTTGATGTTAGAAGGCAAACACACCTTCATGAAATTGTGAAAGTACAAGGTTGTTAATCAAGGGCCACAACTGGCAAAATGCGACCGAATTTAACAAAATTACAATATGCGTAGTACTGACATACAACAAGGCCTCGTCAAGTTTCAGGAAATTCCTCCACAAATTGTGAGAGGAGTTGATTTCAGAAGGAAAAAAAAAAAACTCATGAAAGTATAATTTTGTTAATCAAGGGCTGTAACTCAAGTAAAATGTGACCGAATTTAAAGTGCCATTCCACCATTGGATGTATTCTTTGGCATAAAATACAATATATTTTATGACAACATGACTAGACAGAGAAATCTTTTAGCTTCAAAATGATATATCAAACATAATTTTTTGACAACGACAAGTTTAATTTTAATTTCCTTTTAATTTCCGCGCGGTAGTGAAACGTGATGTCATCGGCAGGTTCCCCTTCTTGTGTACCACGTGTCGGTCTATTTTTAGACCAGGAAACCCCCAAAGTGAGAGAGTCATTTCTCCTCGTATATGGGGGCCAAAAAAATTGCGAAAAATTTTGAGTTAATCTTTCAGTTAGCTAGATTTATTGGTATTAGCTAGATTTATTGGTATTATTTTTATCGCGTTCTATCCGCCATTGCTGATAATGCGTGCCACGTCACGTGGTACACAAGAAGGGGAATCTGCCGATTACATCACACGCGGAAATTAAAAGGGTAGGTGACTTTGGTCGCAAAATTAATATACTTGTCGTTGTCAAAAAATTATGTTTGATATATCATTTTGAAGCTAAAAGATTTCTCTATCTAGTGATACCATTTATATATGTTGTCAAAATATATTGTATTTTATGCCAAAGAATACATCCAATGGTGGAATGGCACTTCAACAAAATTACAATATGCATATTACCGACATATAACAAAGAATCCTGCCAAGTTTTGTGAAATTCCTCCAACAATTCTAAGAGGAGTTGATTTCAGAAGGTGAGCACCCTTCCCGGGACAGATGGACGGAAGTCGCCACGACATCATCCCCTTTCAGGATTCATTCTTACAATCAAATACCTTTATTCCATATTTTGTTGCTTTTTTTTTGTACATTTCTGGGGTGTTTTCAAGTAGTTTTTTTTACTTCACCCTCGGTTGCTTCAGCAACACGCCCCGCCATTTTGTTTTTCTCTACTCGCATTATATGAGCCGATATCCTAGTAGTAGAGTAGCCAACCAGACTGTGCGATTGCTCATCTCCAGTGAATGTGGATAGAATAAAATCAACTTATACAGAGACTTGGCTTATTTCCCTATAATTTTATTTTCCTGCATGTCCTAAAGTGTTATGACTCACAATACCTACATTACACCTTAATCCATTAGCGGTGGGTGCCAATATTTACACCAGGAATCCACAGTTTAATTAATTATAAGAACTTTTGCCATGAATAAATTTAATTGTATTAAGAATGTCAAGTTAGTCATTTTCCTTACAATTTAATGCTGAAGTTTATGGTTTGTTAAAAGTTATGACGTAAATGTTAATTAAGGAAAACTTGATGTAAATTTTCAAAAGATGTTTACGTACCGGTATCAGAAATAAAAGCATGTAGCTGCACAGACTCGTCTGTGGTGGCGTTCGTGAGGTCATCCAAAGACTAAAATAAATAAAAGCACAGAAAAAACACAAATTACACAAAACCAAAGAAAGAATGGCAGACAGTAAGAAAACCATGTCAAACGAGTAAAGTACCAAATTAATGCTTCCAGTTGGAGATCCATTAAAAGACTCTGCAGAAAGAGAAAGACAGAGCAGCATTGAGCAGAGTGTTGGACATGAAGTGGTTTGGGGTGTTTGAAGTGTGAAGCAGCGCTGTGTGGTTCTCCTGACCTGTGTCCCCATCGTCTGAGCCCCGGTAGCTCGGCTCCTTCAGCATGTCCAATTCAGCCAGCATGCGCACGTACAGAGGGTGCTGCTTAAACGACGGGTAGAACCGTTCATCCTTCAACATCATATCGTACACCTGAGAGAGACCGAGAGAAAGAAAATGAGGGCTGGAATAAGAAGCGTGACACAGCACACCTTTCATTCACGAGGCAAGCGTTAACATTTTGCTACCTTTCTCTGGATGTCATCGAAAATCTCCGGAGTCGGATCCTCTTTGCTGAGTTTCTCAGCCAGTCTGTCCACACACGCCCGATCCACTTGCACTCTGGGAGACGCCTACACACAACCCAACGTGGATTACTTTTATTTAGTACAAAAACGGAGGTGATTAGAAATCATGAGTGCTGATTGGTTGAAAAAAAAAAAAAAACACTCAGACCATTTCTCGATAATCACTTCGAGCGACTCGGCAAAATGGTGGCCGATCGCTGTGTCACCATAAGTGAAGAAGAATTACAAATGAAAGAAAATGCTGTTCCTAAAAGCACGAAAGATGCAAAGAAGTTTGGTCTAAAACTATTCAAAGGTAAGGTAAGGTGGAGTTGTGATTTATTTTATCGATTTCAAAACGAAAAGTATTAAGTGACAAGTCTGCACCACACCGTTATTAGATTTGCATGGCACTTTTGAAGACTGAAATGTGTGGGTTTTTTTTTTTTTAATAAAATCACCTGTGTATTTATACTAAACAATTATCCACCAAAAGATGAGGTGAACATCGGTGAAAAATAACCTCGACTTCATCTCTGTTATTATTTAAATAATACTGGCTGGCACGGAGTGGTATATCAGATATATTCCATCAGCTAGCATGACATTGAACGAGTCGAAAACGATATACCACAAAAAAAGCCAGCCATCATTATTATTATAATAATGCATAGACATTCCTTTCAGGCGCTCAACACGTCTTTCTCTTTCACACCTACGTTGTTTGGTCCGGACCAAACGAACCAAATTTCCCTTGGTCCGGACCTTTTGGGTTGGTCTGAATACAAACCACCGAACTCTGGTCCGGACCAAACAAGCGGACCGAGACCGAGCTGCAAGGTCGGACTCGGTCCGGACCAAAGGAACCCTGGTGCGGATCTTTCGGAGGTGTGAAAGCAGACCGCACATAATCCGACAGTTTTGCTTTTTTGTACCTTGGGAGCTTCCGTCGTTTGTCGAGCATTATGGGAAACAGAGTCTTGACACTCCACCGCAAAGTGCAAACACTGTTTCGGTTGTCAAGGGAACCTTACAACAGTCGTTCAGTCATTCAGACCAGTGGTAGGCTAGACTACAGAGTACAAAAAATGAGTAGGGGGCAAACGTGGGCCGGGGAAGAAACGCGTACCCTTGTGGATATATGGGCAGATGTCCACATATCTGAGCTTTCGGAGAGAACACACAAAAATGCCGACGTGTTTGCTGTATTCAGTGAGAAAATGAAGGAGAAGGGGTTCACGCGCTCCCCAGAACAATGTCGGCTAAAAGTGAAGAAACTCCGTCAGACCTACATTAAAATCAGGGACATTCTTTCAAAAAGTGGCGGTACTAGCGACGCAAAAAAGAAATTCATCTATTGCGTGAAGAGCCAGAACTGTCACAACATGATGTGTGCTCATCAGCGCTATCCTCCGTAGCCGCCTTGCCCTTTGTCGTCGTCGTTGATAAATTACTTGTACAACAGCATAGTAATCGCACAATTGTGAAAACAGCAAAAACTGGAAAAAACATATAAATAACAGCACGGAAAGCCTCCATGACTACTTTTGAACTTAACGCTTTGTGCGCGTGTCGTCTCTGACCAATAGCTGAACGACCTCAGGGCGCGTGGCTTTGCTGACAGATTTTGGTCCGCTTACTAAAATGTACAGTGTGAAAGCGAACCGCACCAAAATGGAAAAAAAAAAAAAAAAAATTTGGTTCGGACCAAAGCAAGTGAACTATCGAACTATCCTGGTCTGAATACACCCTCAAAATCTTCTGTATTTAACGAAGCAAACCTGGCGGCCATGTTTGTTTACAAATTGTCACAGTCGCTCGCTAGCGCAGAAGTTTTACGTCTCCGATGTATGACGCCATGTTGTCGACAACCATGCAATATCGTAAGCCATATTCAACGCTCATTCTTCATTGGGTAGAGTGACATAATACACATAGGATACGCGATACGCTAACAATATCTCATGCGATCAAACCAAATGAATGAAACCCGCTAGAAGGGAATAGAACACGTTTTTATTCCATTGGGAAAAAAAAGCGTCCTGTATGTGTAATAATTCTTGATAATCACCTCTAGTGACTTAGCAAAAATGGCGGCCAGTCACCGTAAGAGAGGAAGGATTACAAAATTATTAAAGAATAGTGCTTTTAGGAACAGCATTAATATGCTACGAAGTTTGATCTAAAACTATTCACAGGTAAGGTGGAATTGAGATTTATTTTATCCATTTCAAAACAAAGTATTTGCGACACGGCGTAGATGAGTGACAAGCCTGCACTGCGCCGTTATTACATTTGCATGCCATTTTTGAAGACCGAAATAAATTTTTTTTTTAAATACCATTTTTTTAAAAATAAAATCACCTGTTTATTTATACTAAAAAACAGTGACCCACCTCAGGCTCAGTGAATATAAATGAACAATTACTAGACTGGTACCAAAATTCAAAAAAGTGCTTATTTAAGGAGTTAAAGGCATTTTTGAGACAAAGTCGGCAAACAGTCTTATTTTGTCAATTTGGGTGTGCCGAATTCAAATCTGCAATATGCCGAGCTCTATCTGACCTCTGTTGACCTCTAGAGGTCATTGAACTTTGGGCCTGTAAACGTCTCAGCTGAACCCAGTTTCTCAGCTTTCTAAGGAATGAAATGTACTAAAATGATTAATGAAGTTAGCAAATGGCCTTGTTTGTTAAATGTTTGGGTGCTGAATTCATTTTTCATTTGTAAAACGACATATGACCTCTGGTAACCTCAAGGTCATTAAACTTGGCCTATGGAGCACTTGCATGTGACGTCACAGCCGATCCAGATTGTGACAGACGCCATCTTGTCGGTCAAACGCCATATTTCCGCCTTCTGCTTCTGCTTCTACCTTTTCTTCTGGAAAACCCTACTATATACAATTCTACTACAACGGCTGCGGCTGGACATGGGTTTCCAGCAGAAAATGACGGTTTGTAGCGATTTCCATCGCATGCACAACATTCCGGACGAGAAAAAAAAAAAAAAAAAAAACATTCCGGACGAGATAGCGAGACCAGCGGGGTCTCCGTGGATTGTTATCGGAAGCAAAGCGAAGGAGGCGGCACCGGGAGCGGAAGCAAAAGCGAGGCTGTAGAGCCGGCCTGTTGACTAAGCTCAGAAAACAGCTACTCAAATCTCCACTACTAAGCCTCTACCTCTCCAACGCCATATCCATGGTAAACAAAATGGACGATTTGGAATTACAGCTGGAATTACCTTATTCTATTCTATAATCGGCTGGTCAGTGCTATACTCAATACTTAAGTGACTTACCTGTCCAATGAGGATTGTTATTTTCTTGTTTACAAGATGCCACATCTGAGTCGCTGACAAATCCTGAATTTCTGTAAAGATAACTGTCCAGAGATTTATAAGCACGCAGTGCTTCACCACTGAACAGCGAGGGAAAGTTAATGAGGTAATTATATATGTCCGGGTATTCCACTGGCAGTTCAAAATCCGGTCGTGAAAACTCCGTCCGGTAAGCCATAAGGGTCACTAATCTGTAGATCGTTTATTTTAGACATGTATCTAGTTTTCTGTTCATTAGAAAAATGAGCTGTGTAGTTCGTCGGTTGAAATTGAACCATTCTGTACATGAGTGCAGCAGTATTCAGCTGTGTTGTTGCCCGACAAGATGGCGTCTGTGTACTTTCCGGTCACGTGACTGCAAGATCTCTCTAGGCCTATGCATTTAACGGCATTTTTAAACTGACTTTACTCCCCCAAAAAGAATATGAACAGACAAAAAACAAATAGAAAGGAACAAGTACAACATTAAATGCCAGTCCATGTACATGTGACTTACTTTTCACAATGAGAATGCCTAGGCGATCACCTTACATAACATTGCATTACATTTAGCGGTTATTGTTTATACAAAGCTACTGAAAAAAGGACAGATTCAGCAGCATACAAAATGTGGGGGCATACAGGGCATACAGGTTAATCAGGGTTAGTATATATGAGAGTTTTTTTTCTTTGTTTTTTGTAAAGGCTTTACCCCGTTTAAAACAAAAAACAAACAACAAAGAAAAAACTCTCATATATACTAACCCTGATTAACCTGTATGCCCTGTATGCCCCCACATTTTGTATGCTGCTGAATCTGTCCTTTTTTCAGTAGCTTTGTATAAACAATAACCGCTAAATGTAATGCAATGTTATGTAAGGTGATCGCCTAGGCATTATCATTGTGAAAAGTAAGTCACATGTACATGGACTGGCATTTAATGTTGTACTTGTTCCTTTCTATTTGTTTTTTGTCTGTTCATATTCTTTTTGGGGGAGTAAAGTCAGTTTAAAAATGCCGTTAAATGCATAGGCCTATAGGCCAAGTTTAATGACCTTGAGGTTATCAGAGGTCATATGTCGTTTTACAAATGAAAAATGAATTCAGCACCCAAACATTTAACAAACAAGGCCATTTGCTAACTTCATTAATCATTTTAGTACATTTCATTCCTTAGAAAGCTGAGAAACTGGGTTCAGCTGAGACGTTTACAGGCCCAAAGTTCAATGACCTCTAGAGGTCAACAGAGGTCAGATAGAGCTCGGCATATTGCAGATTTGAATTCGGCACACCCAAATTGACAAAATAAGACTGTTTGCCGACTTTGTCTCAAAAATGCTTTTGGGTGTCACAATTCTGGATTTTGGTATCAGTCTATACCTCAACTTCAGCACCATTGTTATTTCACCTCACTTTCAGTGAATAACTTAATTATTAATTCTGTGCATCTGCAGCCAACAAACCATGCCTGCTAGCTGATAACTATGATTTTTAAGCTATAATCTGGTTCACTGCGTGTCAAACAGGAGCCCATCTGCTGAGAGCCTGTCAGGAGTTGGACTGCAGAGAAAGCCCTGGAGTTGTGGACGGACCTTCTCCGAGAGGTACTGCTCATAGACGCCGAACGCAGCAGCTTTCAACAGGCCCTTAGTCTGGCCGCTCTGCTTCCTGCCGTCCTTCTGCCAGCTCTGTAGAACCTCGAGCTGCTGCTGGGCCGTCACCCGGTACCCCTCTACCGTCAGCCAGAAGAACAGATCTGCCTGACCCCCCATCTGCTGCATGTAGTCTGGATTTGTGTACAATAAATAGAATAAAGAAACATTTGTAACGAAGAAACAATTACATGGATTGAGTTTTAGAAGAATGAAAACGTCTTGTTTGCGTTTGCAAAACTAACCCATAAAAAACTGAAGCGCTATGTTGTGCACGAGGATCTGGTCCAGTGGGATTATACACAGTTTGCCAAAATTTGCCGCAAGTTTCATAGCATCGACTTCCTGAAAAACGAAGATGATGCCCAGATTTAAAAAAAAAAAAGTCCACGTGAATGAAAATGTGCACGTGTTATATTTGGGTTCTTACCTTTCCTGATTGTAGCCTTTGTATTCTTGTTTCACAGACTTTTTTCACAAACAATAAACTGTTAATTTGATTCTTTATAGTGTTGATATCTGTGAAGAAATGACACAATGGACAAGGAATCAACTATATATAGCACTGTTGACACTTAATATGGCATTAAGAAAAGACGGCAAGTGTGAAAATGTGAAAGCAGCATGTTTACTTGCTCGTAAGTAAACGTAGAACACATACAGCTACTCTCTTTTATATAATAAACAAATAAAAATAAATAAAACACTGCACACATCAGAATGTCTGTAGTCTTAAGAATAATTTAAATAAAGGAGGGGATATGGGTCCGTCTCAGAAACTGGTCTCTCATTTGGGACATTATGGTCAAAATTTTTTTTCTAATTTTACTATTTTTTTGCATTTACCGAACACTCAATGTTTCTTTTGTCATGTTCAATAAGAGTAAAGATAGTATCTTGCTTTATCTGGCCTCCACTGGGGAAAATCTTTTTGATTACAATTCAAATGCTTTTGTAAAATTGATTTCCGTATAAAATAACTCCATCATGAAGAATTAAAGCCCCTCCTTCACAGATGAGTGAAAATATTGAATAAATTTCCTCTTTTTGATTGCTTGGGTTAAAAATGCCAAGTTATGATGACTGAATTGATTATTCACTTAAATATAAATAACATGATACATTTTGGGTATTTGATATGGCGGAATAGGAAACAATGAAAAAATCAAGAACGCACCGGAAAGATGAGAATAACGGCGGTGGTAAAAGAACAGCGACTGTACCGGCTGAAGGTCGCGCGGGTCTCTGCTGCGGCCCGCGAGCAACAGGACATCACTACCGCACCGGACGGAGCACGAGGCGGGGGCGGGGCAAAATGACTGGCCGTCGATTCTATCAAAAGTTCGATCTAAATTGACCATGGTTGCAAAATATTGGCCAAAAATACGCAAACACTACGAAATATGAAAGGAAGATGAAAAAGAAACATTCTATTGCCTTATACTGCAAGACTAAAACAAAATAAAACTGTCAAAACTCACCTTTTCAGTGATAACGTCCGAACAGATCACTCGCGTAACAAAGACTGTAAATGGAAGCACGATCAGCTTCTAACTGTTGGAGTGGAAAATTCCATTCTACACATGCAAATTGTTAATGTGTGTCCTTCCCCGCACACAAATAACACGCTACGGTAAAAAAATAGACCACGACTCATTTTATAGCTCAGAAATTCATACAAGACCAGCTACCATCGTAACATATTCTGTAAGAAACATATTCTATACCTAACTTTCAGCTTTCGTTTTTTTAAAAAAACAAAAATCGCAGATTTATAACTATGGGTGGCACTGTGGTGTAGTGGTTAGCGCTGTCGCCTCACAGCAAGAAGGTCCGGGTTCGAGCCCCGGGGCCGGCGAGGGCCTTTCTGTGTGGAGTTTGCATGTTCTCCCCGTGTCCGCGTGGGTTTCCTCCGGGTGCTCCGGTTTCCCCCACAGTCCAGAGACATGCAGGTTAGGTTAACTGGTGACTCTAAATTGACCGTAGGTGTGAATGGTTGTCTGTGTCTATGTGTCAGCCCTGTGGTGACCTGGCGACTTGTCCAGGGTGTACCCCGCCTTTCGCCCGTAGTCAGCTGGGATAGGCTCCAGCTTGCCTGCGACCCTGTAGAACAGGATAAAGCGGCTAGAGATAATGAGATGAGATGAAAAATGAGATTTATAACTAAATGTTTATATGGCGTAGTGATTTTAAGTTACTACTTTCGGTGAGGTAGTGACCTTGACCCTGAGGCTTTCCGTTTAGATCAAAACACACGATCGTATTGGTTTTGGGTCTGCGGAAAATGGAGTTACAACGGTGATCAAATATTTTGCATGATGTTTTATTACGGTTATGATTATTCTGTGAGCGCACCAATCCTTAGGTGTATAAAGTTACAACTTTAAAATACAATTAGTGATAACTGTAGACTTTTCAGTGGACTACAACCTTTTTAAGGGAACGCGATGTAGTCAACCATTTATCATGTCCCAGATCAAGCCGCCATTTTTCCACAAATTTGCAGAATTTTTGCCAAATTCTGAACAGAGTATTCACATCAAAAGATTTAGTTTTATCTGTATTATTTCTTTCATCATTTTATTTCAAATTAAAACCAACATCACCATTCAAAACCGTATAGCTTATTGACTGAGTATATTTAGTGGGCTACCCCCACAGTACCCAGTTTCTGAGACAGACAGACCCATATATTAAAAACCACTGATCTACATACAGGAAGTCAGTGGTTGATCCCTGTGCACATCCGTGTGCGTGCGTGCAGCTTGTAGTACTCATGCCCTAATTTTAAGGACTCGTGACTTGACTTGGATTTGAGCACTGATGACCCAGACTTTAACTGCATTCGGACTCGTAAATTCGAGACGAGGACTGATTTTTTCGTTTTGGTTTTTTTTGTAACATGCCATAATTTAACATAAGATTTTTATATCTACATTAATTGATATTAATTTCATGCAGGAGAAAAACATTCACCTGTTCATACGTCATATTCAAGAACAAACTAACGTTAACGGCGCTAAAATGCCTGGAGAGAACGTCCCTAGGATTGTCCGCTTGGCTTACACAGACTTCTCGTGCAGTGAGAAAAAATGCACTGCTATGTGTTCCATATGCAGAAGAACTATCGAGGAGACGACGGGGACGACCTCGAACTTCAATCGTCATTTGGCAAGACTCCACCCAGAGAAGGGAGTGACACGCTATGTTCATTGCTCTGTTGATAGCGGGGTTTGCTTGCTGAGCGATGAACTAGCTAGTGTTAACCCTCTCTCATGTTATTCGCCCTGTTGATAGTGGGCGGGGCTTGCTGAACAATGAACAAGGTTTTTATCTGTAGCCTGTTAACTAAAACGGGGCAGTCGAGCAGGAACGTTAGTCCAACACAGCAGCAGAGACGCTTTCACATAAAGGCAGCAACAGCCACCGTCAAACGATGCGGTTGGAGTCTTGTTCTCGGACTCGACTCGAAATTTTCTTTAAATGACTCAGACTTGAACACTGGGGACTCGAGAAGGGACTCGAGATTTAGTGACTCGACTACAACATTGGTGTGTGTGTGTGTACGCACCATCTCCTGCGGTATCTAGCGAGCGCAGGTACTGAAGCTCTTCCAGAACTTTGTCTTTAACAGCCTCCAGTTCAGCTGGCTTGTCTGTCAGCTTCAGGATGTTCATAAAGGCTTCATAGTTGCAGCTGGAGTCTCGGATCTACACACACACACAAAAAAAACACAAGTGAACATGAGTGCACTGCACACACACAGATGTGGCTGGGGATTAGTCTGGCTAACGCAACTTCAAAGCTCTGCGAGCATTTGGTCTGGCAAAGATATTAAGCCCAACCGTTTCCCAAAGCGCGTGGTTGACCCGCCTCCCTGAAATGCCTCAGTTTGCTACTGGTCGAAGCCAGAAAAGGCTGCGACGAAGCTTAAACCAATCACATCACTCTTTCCTCTGACGTATGTGACGTGACGGAAACTGCTTGAGTAACAGGAAGAAGATAAATACCTCCAGGGCTGCTCTTTGCTCCGTTTTCAATGAGAACTTCCCGTTGAATGCTTTCAATACAGCATCTACTGCTGTGTCAAAGGCTTGCCGCTGCTCCATGTTCGTAATGTTTCTAGTGAATGAAGCGCTTCCGGCATAGATTCCGTAAACAATCTATGGCTTCCGGTCGCAGTTCTACTATGTCACTGCCTTGAACACGCCTCTACCCAGGGCCGTTGGAGATGCTCAAAGTTGATTGGCTCCCGATTTTTCGGGAGCTTGGAAGAGCTGGAGATAGCTTGCCTTGCCAGACTAAGTTCGCAACAGGCCCCCGTGTTGCGTCACACTTAGGATGGGCGGGCCCAGGCTAGCTGGGGACTGCAGTTGACTTGCTGACTTTAGGACTGCGGTTGTCGTGAACAGTTTTGCCCTCGGGTTTATAGCATCAACGAAACTGACTTCATGTTAAAACTGTTAATGTTATAGTCATGTTGTCTGTTGTCACGCAAATGAGGATGGGTTCCCATTTGAGTCTGGTTCCTCTCGAGGTTTCTTCCTCATGTCGTCTGAGGGAGTTTTTCCTTGCCACCGTCGCCACAGGTTTGCTCATTGGGGATAGATTAGGGATCAAATTAGCTCATGTCTTAAGTCGTTCAAATTCTGTAAAGCTGCTTTGCGACAATGTCTATTGTTAAAAGCGTGATAGAAATAAACTTGACACGAATGCATGCAAAAACACACTGTCCGTCAAGACACGTTTTGAAACCCTTAGAACTAGAATCCTACAACCCAGTAACAAACACGAAAAAGGCACTCCTCTCCTGCGTTTTCAATTCTTTCACCGAACTCACAAATGGTGGCGTTATACATTCAGTGATTCCAAGAGCTCCAGAAAATGTCAAATGATGTTCATCAGATAGGTTAGAATACTTGCAAAGCCCCTTCTAGCAAGATGAAGCGAGGCAATACAACAAATGCGGGGGGTGTGGAGGATGAGGACACCCCTATTAACAGAAATAAACACCCAAGGAAATACTGTAGTCAGGCTTGTAGTACTACAGTCCAGGACTCGCGCCCTAAGTTTAAGGACTTGTGACTTGACTTGGACTTGAGCACTAATGACTGACTTGGACTCGTGCATTAACTGCATTCGGACTCAAATTGGAGACGAGGACTCGGATTTTTCTCATTGCTTTTTTTGTAAGGTCATAATTTGGCGCATAATATATTTATACCTGCATTAATTTTTGTACTAATTTTGCACAAGAGTATCACGCCTGCGCACCTTGGCTCGTGCATCAGATAGACTCTCGGACGTGCTCTGGACAGCGCGCACGCCAAGCATAAACGACTCGCATCTGCACAGGATTAAGACGCAATCAGCGCACCTGTATAAAAACTGTGAACACACACTTTGCGAAGTATTGAGCTGCATTGCTGATACATTACCGAGCCTTATTTCCTTGTTTGGTTTCCTGATCCCCGATTTCCTGTTTGTGCCTCGCTCGACTTACTGCCCGTTTCACTGTTTTGCCTGCCGTTCTGGATTGTTCACGTGTCTTCACTTGGATTAATAAACACGCCTTCTACACTTCCGTCCGTCTCCCAACCATCTCTGACCGAATACTTCGCACTCCCTGACAAAGAGAAGCACATTCACCTGTTCATACGTCATGTTCACGAACAAACTAATGTTAATGGCGCTAAAACAGCCATCGTCAAATGGTGCGGTTGGAGTCTCAGACTCGACTCGGATCGATAGTGGACTCGACTCGAAATTTTCTTTAATGACTTGGACTTGAATACTGGGGACTCGAGACTGGACTCGGACTCGAGGTTTAGTGACTCGGCTCCAACACTGACTGTAGTTAATTGCTATCATACAAAATTCCCTTCAAAGTAGATTCCAGCCACAATACTGGTTCCTTGACACAAACTGCAAGTTAAATTACGTCATTTTCTTCAACAGCGCATCACAGCAGGCCATCCTTTCCATTTCAGCAGGACAACCCATACTTGACGAAAGGTACGGTAAGTATTACTAATCAATCCAGGTTACAGGTTTCTGAAAATGTTCAGTCCAAGGCACTGACTGCAAAGTCATCTGAAATTCTCCCTTTTTTTTGTGCATGGCATTGTCGTATATCTCACAAGAACAATATCACATGGATGAGATATGATCAGGCGGCACAGTGGTGTAGTGGTTAGCGCTGTCGCCTCACAGCAAGAAGGTCCGGGTTCGAGCCCCGTGGCCGGCGAGGGCCTTTCTGTGTGGAGTTTGCATGTTCTCCCCGTGTCCGCGTGGGTTTCCTCCGGGTGCTCCGGTTTCCCCCACAGTCCAAAGACATGCAGGTTAGGTTAACTGGTGACTCTAAATTGACCGTAGGTGTGAATGTGAGTGTGAATGGTTGTCTGTGTCTATGTGTCAGCCCTGTGATGACCTGGCGACTTGTCCAGGGTGTACCCCGCCTTTCACCCGTAGTCAGCTGGGATAGGCTCCAGCTTGCCTGCGACCCTGTAGAACAGGATAAAGCAGCTAGAGATAATGAGATGAGAATGAGATATGATCATTCTGATGTGCAGACGGTCACTTTTCTCCGATTTAGGACCCAATATCGTCCCTTGAGGTAAACAGTACGGCCCTACACAAACAGCCGAACACGAGGAGCTTGAACTAATTCGCACAACTATGGAACTGGGTCACACCAAGATGGTGATACGTGCAAAAAACATCGTGACTCTGCATCAATCTCGGAGAGTTTTGAGTCATAGGGATGTGATTTGTGGTTGGCATTTGCAAATAAATCTGTGAAACAGAAGACAAATATCTTTTCTCGGTTACTGCTTTTGTGTTATTTCTTTCTCGGTATAACTCCATACTCCGACTCCTCATTCCAAGACTAGCACTGCAAATTCTGTCAGATTTCACACCCGTTTTATCCTTCAGTCGATTCCAGCGGTCGATCCGTCCCTTCACGGAAATTCTTGCGGACAACCTTTTCGTTTCCCCTCGCGTCTCTGGCACGCTTTCAAGCTGATTCGGTTTCACGTTTTCCTTTTATTTTCTACTCGAGCCGAGTCCGCCATGTTTGCCCATGCCGACTTGGTTTGCTCAAAACATGCCCCATGGTGGTCATGTGATATTGCTGCTCACTTGCTTCGGCAATCTCCAGAATCGTAAAACGCGGGACGCGTTTAAATCTCAGCAAAACATTTAAGCACACGATACACAGTGTGTGCAGCAGTGCAACTTCTCAATTTCAACTCAAAATCAACATGAGACATCTTGAAACTCCAAGAGCAATAGAAACAATGTTTTTGCCCAGAATTCAACTACTTGCGTCGACGCACGGCCGGTCTTGCGTCGACGCAGATAATGGCAGAGGGTCCTTAGTAGAGGCAGGTTGACGCAAGTGGATCACGATCTGTTCGCATTTTCGCTGCAATTTGCTTCCAATCGGTGCAAATAGCAGGTTGACGCATGTAGAAGCAGGCGGTCGTGCAACGCTTGAGCAACAAATCGCAGGTTGAAAAAAAAAAAAAAAAAAAAAAAAAGCATGATCGAGTCCAGAAATGCAGCCCAGCAATGTGTTCAAACACAGTTCAGAAAAGTTCAACACTTCCGCGTCGGGAAAACAACGCGCTCACAGTCCCAATAAAAGAGAAGATCCACAGAAGCGCAAAATAATCCACAGCACGCAGCAAAGTAACAAAATAACAGCATACAAAAAGGTGTAACCATATGCTGAGGCGAAGACAATCCCACGCCGAATGAATATCCGAGCGGTATAATATAGAGTTGTGGATGAGCTGACGAGAGACAGGTGTGCTGGCCGAAGCTCGGGGGAAACCAGGGAAAGGGGTTAAAGATCAGATAAGGACCGAAGATGTTCCTGGCTGGCCCGTGACCAGATTCAGCTTAAAAAACTCTGCATCTTGCAATACGTCTGACCACAACGAAGGATTTGACGCAAAACGCCTGCGTCTACCTGCAGTCGGTAGCCACCTGACCGATCTGAAGTCGCAGCACGCGGCTTTCTGCCGTCTGACCCGGGCATTAAATACCTTAGGAGTGGACATGCACCGTTATGGATGTGAACGCAAAATCAACGCTGCTAGAAATGCAAGAGACGCACCATTTCAAAATGAAAACATGCCATAACACTGAACACTTCTTCACCATCTCCTTTCATTAGCCATTACTATAGAACCTAGGACATATTAAAAGGAGTGCTTTAAAGTTAGACGGCCTTTCGATTTCATAAAATCGGTTAAATTTAGTTCCCTCTGAAATTTGGTCATTGTGATGCACGTTTATATTTCTGTAATACCTCAAAAAAAAAAAAAAAGCCGTTCTGTGGCTGTAAATAAAGTAATTTATTTAATTCGAGGGGATTTCTGAGCAAATAACGTGCATGAAATCACTCACTTCGCGCAGTCAAGCAGACAGAGGAAGTCCGTGTGCGCTGACAGTTCCATCATTCTGTCACTAAACGAACAGCTGATCACACCGAGGTGCTCGCTGACCGCCGATATTTATTAGTTTGGTCCTTCGTTTCCTTTCCTTCGCAACATAACGTCTTTCCGTTCTTTCCGTTACTGTAGTCGGTCTTTCACGTTTCATTCACACACACCATTTTTCTCTCCGGTTTCAAATTTGTATCCCACAATGCCTTGCGCGAACAGGAAAAGCCCACCACATGATGCATGATGTAGTATCTTGAACTGGGTCATGGTGAAGCAGGAAAACATAGCGGAGAATTTAAGGCCACATGGCTCTAAATTCATTAACTGTTCCATTTTAAAAAAATAATAATAAAATTGGAAGTCTGTGATTCAAATTCACATAGCTGCCAACATTCCAAAATTGTAAATAGTAATACAAGGTTGGGTACTGAGTCTTGGTGAAGGGTCGGGGGGGGGGGGTCGAAACCCCCCGCCGCCAAAGCTTTCTAGCAAAACTACCCTGAAAAATCACACTAAAACAAAACAGTTTGACAAAATTTATTCTACAAACTAAACTATCATCTCAGTTACACGCAATAACATTAAAAAAAAATAAAAAATCTCGCCGACATGGAACACAAAACGCGTAGTGATCGCCCTTACTTGACTTAGAAATGAAGGGAAACTCCTCTCGGTACGAGTCCTTGAAGCGCTGGCCCTTCCCCTTAGCCATGCTTTCTTTAGAGATTAGTACTACGCTACATCTTCATAACAAAAGCTTGAAACGCCATGCTTTGTTCAGAAACTTCGTGAACAAAGGCCAGACGATAGCGTGCCATGGATGATCTAATAGCATCATTGATTGGCTGAGAGAACAAGCAATAGCCAATGAAATTTGGCGTAGTATCTGCCGCTTGGAACGAAGCGGTGTTTTATCAAATACGAATCCCACCGGTGATAGACTTTGAAAATGACCCATGAAAATTGGCAAAATCATATTTTATTGTAGTAAATTCGTACTTTCGTAATCAAAACGACAAATCGTAATAAATACGATTTATTCGTAGTAGTTGGCAGCTATGAATTCAGTAGCTTTCGGTCCACTAAACAAAAAATCGGGTGTCGGAGAAAATTCTTTTTATGACCTAAACTTGAAAAATCTGAAAAGCAGTCTACCTTTAAAATCGCAGGTTCATGTTAAAGGAGAACTGAAGGCAAAAGTTTTTAAAATCATCAAAATTCTATTTCTCTCATTTTATTAAATATAGGAATGCATTTCTGATCGCTATTTTGTCACTGCTATAGCAAGTTATGAGTGTTTGAAATATGCTCTGTAATACATCAGTCCGTACGTCAAAGCAATGGCCGTAAACGAGATTCGTCGAGACCTACGAGACCACATCGTAGGACGGAAGCAAAAATGTACAGCGGAAATCAAAGTGACCGACATCTGCTAACATTGTCAAAAGACGCACGCGCCTTTGCCTCTTTCGAATGCTGATGTAATCAAGCCGGAAGTTGTTTGTTTTGATAGCAATCAGGAAAGTTTGAAAATAAACAGGCAGTAATCGTTATTTAAACTCGTTTTTGTGCAATATTTCGTTTGGAAAACAGTTTTCAAAATGGCAGCACTGACACCTGGCTGACACTTCACGTTTCGAAGTCTCGCACAAGTTTCGTGAAGATCGTCTGGATAAGCGACGCCTGCCGTGGACCAAGCGAACTAAATTCAACACGGCTAAAAACCGAACAGGCCGATAATGGCCCTTTTCCACTACCCTTTTTCAGCTCACTTCAGCCCGACACGGCTCGTGTTTCGACTACCTCAGAGCAGCACGACTCAGCTCGCTTCAGCCCTGCTTAGCACCCAAAACTCGCACGGTTTTGGAGTGGGGCTGAAGTGAGCCAAACTGAGCCGAGTGAGGCTGGGGGCGTGAGCAGACACTCCCCTGTGCACTGATTGGTGAGGAGGAGTGTCCTCACATGCCCACACGCCCCGCGAGCACGCTGGGATCTGTAAACACCGTAAACCCGGAAGAAGAAGAATTACGAATTACGAGAATTTCTGAAGCCTTATGCGCCTCGCCTCATCTATACGCTCTTGCCAGTATCTGTTGGCGTTGTCGGTGACAACAAGCCACAGCACCAAGACCAGCAACACTAACGACTCCATGTCCTCCATGTTTATTGTTTACTATCCGGGTCGTGAGACTACCGCTTAAAAGATCACTGATGTCACTGTTTGCGCCGCCTAACGACATCACCTGACGTCCACCCACTTTCGCTAACTCCACCCAATGTATCCACCCACTTCCAGCCAGCACGGTTCAGCGCGGTTGTAGTCGAAATGCAACTCCAACAGCCCCGCTCAGCTCGACTCAGCCCAACTCAGCACGGCACGGCTCAGCCCAACTCGGCCGCGTTGGTAGTGGAAAAGCGGCATAAGCATCATATTTAATTGCAATTAGTTGCCAATACGAGTCACGATATAAGGTTACTAAAACCGAAAACGTAATTGAATAACACGTTAATTAAGAAATAAAGCAAGTTTAAAAATGACTTCAGTTCTCCTTTAAGATAAGGTTTGCGGCCACACTGCTGTCAGAGCTGCTGTTCTAGAAAATTAATCAACTCCTTCTGCTGTGGTATTAGGAGAAAAAAAAAAAAAAAAGACAGACAGACTCACCATCCAGATGATGAACTGATTGATATAATCAGGATCACTTAGTTGGTTAATCAATGGCAGCAGCACTCCTCTCGCCAAAATTTCCTGCACGGGGAGGGGGGAAGAAAAAAAAAAAAGTCTTTTTTTTTGAACAAATGAAAGGCTGTTGTTTCACTTAATCTCTGTGTGTCACATCTGTAGCATATGAAAGATCAACATGAACCAAATTAATATTTTTCTTGAATAAATCAGTCAAATTTATGAATTAAAAGTTCTAAGGCACTATTCTACACTTTGTGGTTACCAGTACAATCAACTTCAACCTCAGAGATCATGTGCAGTATGCCACTGTCCTATAGCGCCCCCTAACTAAACTATACAACAGTATTACCATGGCTCTGAGGGAGGAAAAGAAAGGGGCGTGGCCAGACTTGCGTAACACACAATCATGTACACATTACATAATCACAGCTAAAATAAAGTGCAGAAGCTGGCTACAAGATGGTGAAATAAGTGAAAGCATTACGAAATATACACACACACTGCGTGCGTCTTATTTTTAAGCTTTGCACGTTCTAAACGTTTGCTGGTGTAACCCAACACTTCCATTATCAGGGCCTTTCAGGTTTCCTCAGCATAGAGAAAATCACACAAACACTACAGATGATGGAGATCGGATTTAAAAGTGATCAACTCCTTTGAAAGTCGAACATCACAGAAGCCACTTTGTAAAAGTCAGCATCCTTCTCGCAGGAGTAGAGGACGACAGCAGCGTCCACCATTTCCATTCCCACCACCATTTCCATTCCCGTGCCTCACCCTGAGGAAGTATCTCATGTTCTTGTTGTGGAAGTCTCCAGGAGGTAGTAAGAGATACAGTAGCACCTCACACAGATCCCGTAGGAACCCTGGCGCAAGACAACACCGTCATAAATCCCACATCATCACAGAACATCCTGCATCATTATCTGTAGTTATGAAGCACTGGGGGGGGGCAGCTTGGTCTCTGGTCTCCTGTTCTGTGCAGAGTGTCTTACCTTCTTCATCTTTATGGGAGGTGCACACTACATCTCTGCAGATCTTCCTCTCCATCTCCACCTCTGTTTCAAAAAACGCATCCAGCAGCTCCTCTGGAGCTTCACCTGCACCAAACACACAGTCACACAAACTATACTGGGCCATACGGTCATGCTTGGTCTCAGTCTGTCTCTCTCGGTCAGTCAATTGGTCTTTCTCTTGCTCTCGCTGTCTGTCTGTCGATCATGCGTTCTCGCTCTGTCTGTCTGTAATGCTCTCTCTCGGTCGGTCAGTCAGCTGGTCTCCCTCTTGGTCGGTCAGTCGGCTGGTCTCCCTCTCTCTCGGGCGGGTGGGCAGTCAGTCAGTCTGTCAGCTGGTCTCTTTCTCTCAGACAGGCGGTCAGTCAGTCGGTCTCTCTCGGTCAGTCAGTCAGCCAGCTGGTCTCTCCCTCCCTCTCTCTCAGGCAGGCCAGTCAGTCAGTCTCTCTCTCTCGGTCAGTCAGCTGGTCTCTTTCTCTTGGACGGGCAGTCAGCTAGCTGGTCTTTTTCTCTCGGTCAGTCAGTCAGTCAGCTGGTCTCTCTGTCTCTCTCTCTCTCTCTGGCAGGCCATCAGTCAGTGTCTCTCTCTCGGTCAGTCAGCTGGTCTTTTTCTCTCAGACGGTCGGTCAGTCAGCTGGTCTCCCTCAGTCGGTCAGTCAGTCACTCATTCAGCTAGCTGGTCTCTTTCTCTCTGTGTCTGTCAGGCAGTCAGTCTCTCTCTCTCTCAGGCAGGCGGGCGGTCAGTCATTCAGCTGGTCTCTCTCTGTCCGTCAGTCTCTCTTGATCTCTCTCTCTCTCTCCCTCTGTCAGTTGGTCAGTCACGCTCTCTCTCCCTCAGCCAGCCAGCTGGTCTCTCCTAGTCTGGCTAACGCAACTTCAAAGCTCTGCGAGCATTTGGTCTGGCAAAGATATTAAGCCCAACCGTTTCCCAAAGCGCGTGGTTGACCCACCTCCCTGAAATGCCTCAGTTTGCTACTGGTCGAAGCCAGAAAAGGCTGTGACGAAGCTTAAACCAATCACATCACTCTTTCCTCTGACGTATGTGACGCGACGGAAACTGCTTGAGTAACAGGAAGAAGATAAATACCTCCAGGGCTGCTCTTTGCTCCGTTTTCAATGAGAACTTCCCGTTGAATGCTTTCAATACAGCATCTACCGCTGTGTCAAAGGCTTGCCGCTGCTCCATGTTCGTAATGTTTCTAGTGAATGAAGCGCTTCCGGCATAGATTCTGTAAACAATCTATGGCTTCCGGTCGCAGTTCTACTACGTCACTGCCTTGAACACGCCTCTACCCAGGGCCGTTGGAGATGCTCAAAGTTGATTGGCTCCCGATTTTTCGGGAGCTTGGAAGAGCTGGAGATAGCTTGCCTTGCCAGACTAAGCTCGCAACAGGCCCCCGTGTTGCATCACACTTAGGATGGGCGGGCCCAGGCTAGGTCTCTCCCTCCCGCTCTCCTTTTCTGTCAGTCTTGTGTTCTCTCAGTCTCTTCTGCTTGTTTGGTTTTGTGTGTGTCCCCGTCCCTTCACCCTCTCTCTGTCAGTCAGTCTGTCTCACATGCACACAATCTCACACACCCCTGTGCTAAACAGGTTTATGAGCCAACACTCTTCACTGCAGGAGAGACCCCAAACCCACGACACCCAAACTAATCACTGCAGTATTACTCAATCCCGTGAACACAAAATTTTCATTGAACTGGAATTAAACCTGCTGGTAACTGTGACTCACGTTGTTTCGGGTCCTCCCTCTCGTTCAGCCTCTCCTGGGCCTTTCTGAAAACACGGAGATGAGTGGCAAAGTCATCCACCAGTCTGGTGGTGAAATACGGCTGCCAGTCCACCTCCTTGGACCTGAACAAACAAAAACAAACCAACCATCATGGGCATTCTGGGTAGTCTTTTATTGCACAGGAAGCCACAGAATTCACACAAAATCAAAAGTTCAATAAATAAATAAACAAAAAATGCTTTGATGCAAGCCCCACCCACTTTTTATTTACATGTCAGGTGTGTATAACACGCCCCCTCCTGTGCACTCAGATCCACGTTTACAAATCTAACTGAACCCCATAACTTGAATTGAGTTTGAGGTTCCCGGAGTGTGTCGTGCAATTATTAACGTGAACTGCAATTTGTACAACCCCGATTCCAAAAAAGTTGGGACAAAGTACAAATTGTAAATAAAAACGGAATGCAATGATGTGGAAGTTTCAAAATTCCATATTTTATTCAGAATAGAACATAGATGACATATCAAATGTTTAAACTGAGAAAATGTATCATTTAAAGAGAAAAATGAGGTGATTTTAAATTTCATGACAACAACACATCTCAAAAAAGTTGGGACAAGGCCATGTTTACCACTGTGAGACATCCCCTTTTCTCTTTACAACAGTCTGTAAACGTCTGGGGACTGAGGAGACAAGTTGCTCAAGTTTAGGGATAGGAATGTTAACCCATTCTTGTCTAATGTAGGATTCTAGTTGCTCAACTGTCTTAGGTCTTTTTTGTCGTATCTTCCGTTTTATGATGCGCCAAATGTTTTCTATGGGTGAAAGATCTGGACTGCAGGCTGGCCAGTTCAGTACCCGGACCCTTCTTCTACGCAGCCATGATGCTGTAATTGATGCAGTATGTGGTTTGGCATTGTCATGTTGGAAAATGCAGGGTCTTCCCTGAAAGAGACGTCGTCTGGATGGGAGCATATGTTGCTCTAGAACCTGGATATACCTTTCAGCATTGATGGCGTCTTTCCAGATGTGTAAGCTGCCCATGCCACACGCACTAATGCAACCCCATACCATCAGAGATGCAGGCTTCTGAACTGAGCGCTGATAACTTGGGTCGTCCTTCTCCTCTTTAGTCCGAATGACACGGCGTCCCTGATTTCCATAAAGAACTTCAAATTTTGATTCGTCTGACCACAGAACAGTTTTCCACTTTGCCACAGTCCATTTTAAATGAGCCTTGGCCCAGAGAAGACGTCTGCGCTTCCGGATCATGTTTAGATACGGCTTCTTCTTTGAACTATAGAGTTTTAGCTGGCAGCGGCGGATGGCACGGTGAATTGTGTTCACAGATAATGTTCTCTGGAAATATTCCTGAGCCCATTTTGTGATTTCCAATACAGAAGCATGCCTGTATGTGATGCAGTGCCGTCTAAGGGCCCGAAGATCACGGGTACCCAGTATGGTTTTCCGGCCTTGACCCTTACGCACAGAGATTCTTCCAGATTCTCTGAATCTTTTGATGATATTATGCACTGTAGATGATGATATGTTCAAACTCTTTGCAATTTTACACTGTCGAACTCCTTTCTGATATTGCTCCACTATTTGTCGGTGCAGAATTAGGGGGATTGGTGATCCTCTTCCCATCTTTACTTCTGAGAGCCGCTGCCACTCCAAGATGCTCTTTTTATACCCAGTCATGTTAATGACCTATTGCCAATTGACCTAATGAGTTGCAATTTGGTCCTCCAGCTGTTCCTTTTTTGTACCTTTAACTTTTTCAGCCTCTTATTGCCCCTGTCCCAACTTTTTTGAGATGTGTTGCTGTCATGAAATTTCAAATGAGCCAATATTTGGCATGAAATTTCAAAATGTCTCACTTTCGACATTTGATATCTTGTCTATGTTCTATTGTGAATACAATATCAGTTTTTGAGATTTGTAAATTATTGCATTCCGTTTTTATTTACAATTTGTACTTTGTCCCAACTTTTTTGGAATCGGGGTTGTATTATTGTTCAGTACCTGTGCTATATTTTTTGGTACGATATACAAAAGGTAATTCAGGAACCCATCAGTGGAAACTGCACACACTTGTTTACCCGTCAGATTTGTCCATAGACCATTTTATTAAACAAGAGCCATTAGCTCGGACCTCTTTCAATCAACCAATCTCTCCCTCGATCAGTGAAGGACACCAAGACGTAAACTTGCTGAAAATATGAACTGCCTCAAAATACCGTGTAGAGAACTGCACGAGAGCGTTCTGCACCGTCTGCCTGATCTCCAGCAGGAAGGACTCATCCTCGCTCAGTGTGTAATACCAGTACTGGATGTAATCCCTCAGAGCAAACTGGATCACCTACAGCAAGACAGAGGAGGATGGAAGGAAACCGTAACTGACAGTGACCGATGAAAAACACACACTTTGTTTACATGAGGCTCAGAAATCTGATAATCAGCCTGAACGCACAATCAGACCTTCACAATCACGTGGAAATTGAACGAGTAAATGAGCTGAGGCAGAACGAGATTTCTATCTCGCAGAACAATGCGGATAAGAGAAGAATAATCGGCATGTTAAAAACAAAGACTGTATAAAGTATTCGGTATTAAACATGATGGAAAAGAACTGGCGAGTTCTGAGTGAAACGGCGCTCACAATCACAACTTGCTCATTCATTTAGTAACTGGGAATTTAATATTCAGTAAAGAATATTCAACATGTATTATTTCTCACAGCAAGCAAGCATTTGGATCATTTCTAAAATTCAAAAATCACAGCTTTCACACTTTTTTTTTTTTATTTAAACATATTTGGGGTCAGAGTTTGCCCCAAGAGCATTAAAGCTCATCGAATGGGGCTTACTCTGAATAACATTTTATACCGAGATATAGAACAGGGCGGCACGGTGGCGTAGTGGTTAGCGCCGTCGCCTCACAGCAAGAAGGTCCGGGTTCGATCCCCGTGGCCGGCGAGGGCCTTTCTGTGTGGAGTTTGCATGTTTTCCCCGTGTCCGCGTGGGTTTCCTCCGGGTGCTCCGGTTTCCCCCACAGTCCAAAGACATGCAGGTTAGGTTAACTGGTGACTCTAAATTGACCGTAGGTGTGAATGTGAGTGTGAATGGTTGTCTGTGTCTATGTGTCAGCCCTGTGATGACCTGGCGACTTGTCCAGGGTGTACCCCGCCTTTCGCCCGTAGTCAGCTGGGATAGGCTCCAGCTCGCCTGCGACCCTGTAGAACAGGATAAAGCAGCTAGAGATGATATGAGATATAGAACAAACAAAAACGACAAGACAGCAGACCCCCCCCCCCAAAAAAAAAGGGGGGGGGGGGGGGGGACAGTTGGCCCAACTATTCCTGTGTGTGGAATCGTTTAGTTTCCTCAAGAAAAGTTTGGACATATGAAAACAACTTTGGACATATGAAAACAACTTTCTATTGTTATCAAAAGATAAACTGGAACCAAACAAGAAAGACGATACTTTAACTGAATCCGACATAGCAGACCGACTGCTTGCAAATAAATGAGCAGCTAGGAAGACAGTTTGTTCCTATGGGCAGCAATAAATGGACAATTGAGGTTAAGGATCCTTTGTTAAATTGGATTAAGAGTCAGCTTTGTGGTCGTAAGCAACGCGTGGTTATAGATGGCCAGTCATCTGATTGGGCAAGCAATCAGTGATCGATATCGCACATCATTTCTCCCCTTTTCCGGGCCAAACAGCGAAGCTGCAGACGCACCCATTAGGCTTCTGACTTTTCTTATCTCATCATTATTTCCTCATTCAGGCTGGAGTGTGTCTATAGCAGCCTGCTATAGCATAGAAGTGTACAGTTTTAAAAAAAAAAAAAAAAGGTTTGAAATTTGACGCCAGGGAAAACAATTACCCCATCTGACCACTCAGGGGTGCTATAATAAGGAAAAACATGAGATGTTTAGTCATCTTTTCACATCTCTGGTCTAAAAAGCTGACATCCCCCCACACACAAGTCAGTCCCTTTTTGTGACGATGTCAGACGGATGGCTTTTCTTATTCTGAGATCATATTTAATAGCAAAGCTGCTAACAGGCATGGTTTTGAAAGGGGGGGGGGGTGAAGTTGGCCCTCTCATTGCTGCTTGCATATTTGGTCAGTAGATTTGCCATGCTCTGTGTGCGCGCGATGTGTTATTTACCAGCTGGGAGGTCTGTATCTTGAAATACCGTGACCGAGGTCTTGAAAGTACTGACTGAGGCCCTCTGGGCCGAGGTCACGGTATTTCAATGTATGGACCGACCTTAAGCTGGTAAATCACATATTTATTTTTTTCTTTACCAAATTCTAACAGAAAACGAGAGCGCCCGAAAGGGAAAACTGAGCCGAGCCGCCATTTTGAATCCTCATTTCACGGCTGTAATGCAAATTGCTTCCTCCTCAGTATACAAGTGCACTTCCATGGCAGGAAAGAAAAAAAAAAAAACACTACATTTTGCCGCTTATGTAGTTCCCTATTTATACAAATAGGAGTCCTTCAGGATTCAGCCATGTTTTTGCTTGCCGTTAGCAAATTACAGGTTTTTAGCTTTCTACCAAAATGTTTTCTTTAATTTTGTCTTCCTCACGGTAGTAAAACTCGCTTTCGCTGTGAACACTCATCACTATCCATGCTGAAAATTAATGCTATTCTCCTGAGAAATGCGAAAATAAATGTTGACAAAAATTGCTACCATGTTTGTTGTTGTGAACGAGCGAGTCGCCAGAGGTCCGTACCATAGGATACAGACCCGCTCGCCAGCCAATCAGAGCGCAGGATTTGGACCGCGAAAAAAAAAAAAGATAGATATTACACAGTGGCACGAAGATATGAAATTTATCTTTAAGTGGTGAATATATCCACGAGTGAGCAGAGCAAAGAGTGAAAACACTTTCAACACAAGAAACTTCGTATCTTTGCGCCATCGTGTAATGTTCTTTCTATTATTTAGACACATCCACAAGTGTTAAATCAAACGAATTTTAAATTTTGAATCGGTTCACCATTTTGACAACGCACGTCAAGTCAGCGGGAAAACGCTGGGAGTGTCATCACCCAAGTGAAATATCGGGAATTGTTATTCATACAGGACACTTTTTCGATGGAATAAAAACAAAATGTTCTATTCCCTTCTAGCGGGTTTCACTCATCTGGTTTGATAGCATGCAATATTGTTAGCATATCGCTTATCCTACGTGTATTATGGCACTCTGCCCAATGGAGAAAGAGCGCTGAATATGGTTTACAATATTGCATAGTTGTCAAGACATGTCACACGTCGGAGACGTAAAACTTCTGTGCTAGCGAGCGACAGACAATTTGTAAACAAACATGGCCGACAGGTTTGCTTTGTTAAATACGGAAGATTTTGAAAGTTAAAAGACGTGTTGAACACCCGAAAGGAATGTGTATGTATTATAATAATGGCTTTTTATGGTATATCAGATATATTCCATTCAGCTACTCGTCTTCGACTCGTTCAATACCATGCTAGCTGAATGGAATACATCTGATATACCACTCAATCCCAGCCAATATTATTTAAACATGTCACTCAGATCCATGCTGTATTTCGTATGAAGATAAACTACCTTTCAAAAGTTGGGGGTCACCCAGACAATTTTATGTTTTCCATGAAAAGTCACACTTTTATTTACCACCATAAGTTGTAAAATGAATAGAAAATATAGTCGAGACATTTTTCTGGCCATTTTGAGCATTTAATCGACCCCACAAATGTGAAACTCAATCTGCTCAAAGGAAGGTCAGTTTTATAGCTTCTCTAAAGAGCTCAACTGTTTTCAGCTGTGCTAACATGATTGTACAAGGGTTTTCTAATCATCCATTAGCCTTCTGAGGCAATGAGCAAACACATTGTACCATTAGAACACTGGAGTGAGAGTTGCTGGAAATGGGCCTCTCTAGAGATCTTGCAGTCACGTGACCGGAAAGTACACAGCCGCCATCTTGTCGGTAAAAAACACTGCTGAATACTGCTGCACTCTTGTACAGAATGGATCAATTTCAACCGACGGACTACACGGCTCATTTTTCTAATGAACAGATAACTAGATATATGTCTAAAATAAACAACCTACAGATTAGTGACCCTTATGGCTTACCGGACGGAGTTTTCACGACTGTGTCAGTGGATGTTGAACTGCCAGCGGAATACCCAGACGTGTATAATTACCTCATTAACTTTCCCTCGCTGTTCAGTGGTGAAGCACTGCGTGCTTATAAATCTCTGGACAGGTATCTTTACAGAAATTCAGGATTTGTCAGCGACTCAGATGTGGCATCTTGTAAACAAGCAAATAACAATCCTCATTGGACGGGTAAGTCACTTAAGTATTGAGTATAGCACTGACCAGCCGATTATAGAATAGAATAAGGTAATTCCAACTGTAATTCCAAATCGTCCGTCTTGTTTACCATGGATCTGGCGTTGGAGAGGTAGAGGCTTAGCAGTGGAGGTTTGAGTGGCTGTTTTCTGAGCTTAGTCAACAGGCCGGCTCTGCCTGCAGCCTCGCTTTTGCTTCCGCTCCCGGCGCCGCCTCCTTCGCGTTGCTTCCGATCACAATCCACGGAGACCCCGCTGGTCTCGCTATCTCGTCCGGAATGTTGTGCATGCGATGGAAATCGCTACAAACCGTCATTTTCTGCTGGAAACCAATGTCCAGTAAGTCCATACGGTTGTAGTGGATATTGAAGTCCGGTACAGACGAACAACACGCAAAAATGCACACAAAAAACATAAAAACCGTGCACAGGTAGGGAGAGCTTGTAGCCGCAGCCGTTGTAGTAGAATTGTATATAGTAGGGTTTCCAGAAGAAAAGGTAGAAGTAGAACTAGAAGGCGGAAATATGGCGTTTGACCGACAAGATGGCGTCTGTCACAATCTGCATCGGCTGTGACGTCACATGCAAGTGCTCCATACACCTATGGAGATATTGCACCAAAAACCAGACATTTGCAGCTAGAATAGTCATTTACCACATTAGCAATGTATAGAGTGGATTTCTGATTAGTTTAAAGTGATCTTCATTGAAAAGAACAGTGCTTTTCTTTCAAAAATAAGGACATTTCAATTAAAGTGACCCCAAACTTTTGAACGGTAGTGTATCTTCACGCCAACGTATGATTTTCTTTTTATTATACAGACACATTCATTCATCGATTTCCTCATGAGTGACAAAGATTTGTCTCACGGTTTTGACTCTACATGTCATGTGGTTTAAAAATGCTAAATCTCATGGAGGTATGTGCATTCCTGTAACAACAAGCATCTTGGACATTTCAGTCCAAACAAGTTGCTCTCACACAAGAAACTCGATTTGGGACACAATGGTTAATTTCAAGCGCATGGGGCTTATTGAACAATAACCCTGCTGGCACACTGCAGCAAATTCACTCCATATAATCTGCTCACTCTATAATCCAATTATTCAGAGATTATGCTAATCAAGCACACTGCGCTGTCTCATACAGAGAAACAGGTTATGAAACTAAATCATCATCAAAAAAAAAAAAATTTATCTACATAAGTGTTCAAACATATGGCAGTGGTCATCAGCTAAATTTACAGTTGTGGTTTTGAGTTTTAGGTCTAGAGAAGCCTTTCGAGGCAGAAAATGAAGAGTCTGCACTATCAGTTGAGCAGAACTTCGGCTGCATGCACTCAGACATCATGTGACTTTTTTTTTTAAACTGCCGTGTCATCACTCTGTATTATGGCAGAAGGTTGTGCAAGATCAGCTTCCACTGAATCATGACCCTGCACAGAGTTTGCGCAGATATTACCTGTTGCAGAGGCTCGTCGATGAAGTTGGATCCCGTTAGACGCCGGTCGATTTTTATGGGCTTCGTCTCCTGCTTCAGCTCCTCTAAAGTCTGAGGAAACAAGGACAATGTTGGGCTCTGAATGGTTTTCCTGGCTCAAATATGAACACAATGGTCCTCATTTGAGCTGGGAGAACAAGATCAACTCTGAGCTACTGCTCACTTGCGTATCCCCTCGCTCACGCTTATATCAGAATGCAAGCAATCAAAGGAACAGGAGACTTATTATGAGTGTTGACTTCAACAAATAATTAACCCTGAAACAAATAAGTAAAGAGCAGTGTTCTCCGCAGGGATTTCAGATAACATCCTGGTCAACTTATTTAGAAATAGCATTCTGCTTCTTGAAATGGCGTTAAAATCCATGCTGTGTGTTTCGTAAATACATTCAGTCGATAAAAAGGAAGAAGTCGATGTGGGACAGACCTGAAAACGGTACACACGGTATAGAACCCCAAGCTGAAGCTCAGTACCAAATATCAAGCAGTTGTGATTTGTAGTTGCTGAGAAAAGGATTTACAACATTTTTGTAACACATGCTGTGTGTTTCGTAAATACATTCAGTCGGTAAACAGGAAGTCGATGTGCGACAGACCTGAAAACAGTAGACACGGTATAGAACCCCGAGCTAAAGTTTGGTACCAAGTGGCTATGATTTGTGATTGCTGAGAAAAAAAAAAAAAAAAAAGGGTGCTTCGGATGGACGGAGATACAGACAGACAGAAGTAAACTAGTATACACGCCCCACCCACCCCCCAGAGTGGGGGTATTACAATAATAATGTGGAGTACGACGACGACTGTGCAACAAAACTTTTATATCTATCTATGAGGGTGAGTCGAGTCAAAACCTGGAGTGTAACAAATTAGAACCAAATCCACTTTGGCAGGGGAAAACCTGGACACTTGTGTAGCACGAGAACATATGTACTGAACAAAATTATTTTGTACAAAAATTATACACCTTTCGCGAAACCCGTTTGCAATAAATAATAAATGCGCAAAAAAAAAAAAGGCCCACTGTGGTTTTTATTTGCCACACCTTCATATAATCATGTTTCACATCTTAAAAACAAAACCAAGAGATTCAATTCTGCGTGTCTGTGATACACGCTAAATAAAACACTCAGTGAAATGCCGTTAGCAAAACACACAACAGAAAGCTAACAGTATCTCTGTTTGGTGTCAGTCCTGAATCAACTTCTCTGCCAAGTATAGGTAATCGTATGGGGCCGAGTAAAATTAAAGATTAATTTCACGAGTGATTTCAAAGTTTTGGATTTCAAAACTTTGAAAATCACGAGTGAAATTGATCCTTAATTTAATTTTACTCGGCCCCATACGATTGCTTCTTTATAATATACAGTGGTGCTTGAAAGTTTGTGCCAATTGGATTTCGTGCCAATCGCAGCACTGAAACAGCGCTGATTAAAGTTATAAATGACATGCGTCTTAATACTGATGCAGGCAAAACATCGGTCCTGGTGTTACTGGACCTCAGTGCAGCTTTTGATACTGTTGATCACAACATACTGCTATATCGACTTGAACACTGGGTTGGGTTGACTGGTAAAGTTATCAATTGGTTAAAATCATACTTAAAAGATAGAAGCTTCTTTGTTACCATGGGAAATTGTACCTCAACATCAATGTCCTTGACCTGTGGTGTCCCCCAGGGGTCGATTCTTGGACCATTACTATTCAACCTTTATATGCTCCCACTTGGACAAATTATCAAGAACAACTCAATTTTGTATCACTGCTATGCAGATGACACCCAAATTTATTTTGCTCCATCACCTAATGATTATGCCCCCCTTGAATGTCTCTACCAGTGTATCGACCAAATCAACAACTGGATGTCACAAAATTTTCTTCAGCTGAACACAGATAAAACAGAAGTAATTCTATTTGGGGAAAAAAGTTGAAAGACTCAGGATTACCACTATTCTTGACACAAAGGGGATTAAAACAAAAGATATGGTTAAAAATCTTGGTGTTTTCATTGACAGCGAGCTAAACTTTGACAGTCACATGAAAGCAATCACTAAATCGGCATTTTATCACCTAAAAAACATTTCCAAACTAAAAGGACTTGTGTCAATAAATGATCTGGAAAAACTTATACATGCCTTCATCTCTAGTAGGGTTGATTACTGCAATGGCCTTTTCACAGGCCTGCCAAAAAAGACCATCAAATGACTTCAGCTGGTTCAAAATGCAGCGGCTAGGGTTCTCACACGAACAAAAAGAACAGAGCACATTACTCCAATTCTAAGGTCCCTTCACTGGCTTCCAGTAAGCTACAGATCTGACGTTAAAGCATTGCTGCTGGTGTACAAATCTCTAAATGGTACAGGGCCCAATTACCTCTCTGATATGTTGCAGCGGCCTAACCCAATCAGATCTACCAGATCGCAGCAGCAAAATTTACTGGTAAAACCTGTTGTTAAAACAAAGTGTGGTGAAGCAGCTTTTAGCTACTATGCAGTACAGCTATGGAACCAACTCCCAGAGGACATCAAAAATGCTCCTGCTGTTGGCAGCTTCAAATCTAGACTAAAGACCAAGCTGTTCTCAGATGCTTTCTGCTAACTGATAAATATCATCTTTACATGTTTTAAACTTTACTTAACTTTTACAGTCTCTGCATGTTTTAAACTTTACTTAACTTTTATTCTATTTTATTCTGCTGTTTTTTTTACTGAACTTTTACTTCATTTTATTGTTTTATTTCTACTACTGTTTAATTCTTATTTTTCTTCCCCATTTATTTTATGCAATTTTATTTTCTATTGTTTACTGTTTTGCTTTTACTTCTGTAAAGCACATTGAACTGCCACTGTGTATGAAATGCGCTATATAAATAAACTTGCCTTGCCTTTGTGAACCTTTTAGAATTTTCTATATTTCTGCATAAATATGACCTAAAACATCATCAGATTTTCACACAAGTCCTAAAAGTAGATAAAGAGAACCCAGTTAAACACGAGACAAAAATATTATACTTGGTCATTTATTTATTGAGGAAAATGAACCAATATTACATATCTGTGAGTGGCAAAAGTATGTGAACCTCTAGGATTAGCAGTTAATTTGAAGGTGAAATTAGAGTCAATCAATGGGATGACAATCAGGTGTGAGTGGGCACCCTGTTTTTTGGGGGGGGCTTTTTTCACCTTTATTATTGGATAGGACAGTGTAGAGACAGGAAATGAGCGCGAGAGAGAGACGGGGAGGGATCGGGAAATGACCTCGGGTCGGAATCGAACCCGGGTCCTAGGATTGATGGTATGGCGCCTTATCCACCTGAGCCACCCCCGCTGCTCTGAAGGGGGGGGGGGGGACTGGTTTGCCTCTGTCCGTCTGTATCTCTGTCCGTCCAAAACACCACCATGTTGTTGATCATTTTCCTAACAAACCACCCAAACCATTTAACAATATTTCCGGAGTCAAGTTATTAAAAAGTGCTAGTCTTACGAAAATAAAAATCCCAGATTTACTGTGTGCGAGATGCTCAAATAGGCTGTAAAGCCAACTGATGAATAAAAAAACTGGTTTGAAAAAAAATAAATTCTTGCATCCGAATTCTGTTCCAAAAATCACTAAAAGTGACTCAGAGTAAATAAGCATGTTCTGATTTGCTTTTAGATCAATAACTGTCTGTCGTCTATCCAAGTATTATATTTGGCTACATGGAAACTACCTTAGAACGGTATTGATCTGATTAAGGACAACTGATCAGTCAGCCGTTTCACGGATACCGCCATTTTGGATTTGGCGCGGTGCACTCTGGGACTGTTTGGGAACAAACAAAGCATCCCATGCGAGATGTCAGCCTACGCGAACTTCTTGTAGATGTTGTGTTAGTAATTAAGTCATAAAAGCCTCATACTCATATGTCCTGCCAGTGTGTGCTTTACTCCTAGAGTGAAATGGGTGGTGCTGATCGATGTGCAGTTTATAAATGCAACAATGATCGACGGTATAAGGACAGGTGAACGATATTATGAATATAATAGTACTATACTACGTGTAGACTATAGCCATAATGGTATTATAATGGTTTTATTATTAATATGTTTTAGTATCATCGGTCAGAGGGGACTTTATAAACATGACATTACCATGGTTTACCCTTCAGTTGAAATTTTCAGAGACAGGTTGCTTAGTTTAGAATCTACATCAGGCCTCTGGAGTTCGGTTCAAAATGGTGATTTAAATATATGGACCTATTTATTAATCCTATTAGACTGTAGACCTATATATACTAAGTAACTTTAAAAACGCACAATGGAATTCAACACGATATCACTTTAGATCCATGCATATATTTGAAATTTATGATATTGTATGTAATGCACACACATCTTGAAACATCGATAAAGGACATTTATTGTCAAACTCAAGAATTAATTCACAATAAAAAAATTCAAAGTGACAGTTGGTCCATGTTCGGACCGTCATGCTGGAGATCCTGGGTCTGTGTCGTCCAGGGGTCTCAGCAGCAGTGACTGAGGGGGTCAGGAATCTGTCACGGAGGTGAGCTAGCCTGATGTGCTGATCCTGAACTGGCGTCGTGACTCGAGGCTGACCAGGGCGTGGACGATCCCTGGTGCTCCCTGTCTGTCTGTAACGCTGACTCAAACGGGAAACGGTCGAATGATGAACACCGAAGTGCCGGGCGACCTCCGTCTGTGTACTTCCGGCACGCAACATCCCGATGGCCTGTTCACGTTGATTTTGGCTTAGGCGTGGCATCTTCAATAATGACAATTTTCCCATCATTTCCCCCGGGTATTTATAGGCAAGATTGTGTGTGTACAGTGTATGCAAAATTTGTTTGAAAATTAAAGCCTGTCCATGTCATTGACTACCCGAGTCATATTGTACGTTATTGAGTACAACGCCCTTAAATTCTGATTTGAGCACAGATTTGGAACTTATTCGGGCGGAACGAAGTTATTTTTCCATTGTGATATATTTCTTTTCTTCTTGAGATAAACTCAGCACGAATTCAGCAAGTTTTATCAATGTACGTTTTTAAAGTTACTTAGTGTATCTGATCTAAATCAAGACATGGGTAACACACTTACCTGGAAGTACAGGTAAACACAGGTGTGCCCGTAATCCTATCTTTTTTCACATGTGGCACATATCTGAGCTATGTTGATCTGAGCCAAGATATTGAAATTTATGTTTTTATTTCTTTTCAGATTAGTTATCAAAGATCATGTAAAAGAACTTAAGTGGCATTCGTGCCCTGTCAAGTACCGTCCTTTGTGGCTGCGGTTGATCAACCGGAGTGACCTAAAGATGCTATCAGACCACACAAGAGTTTGCCATGCTGCCTGGTTCAGGCGTTTGTTTGTCCGTCCCCAAACGGTCCCAGAGTGCACCACGTCAAATCCAAAATGGCGGCATCCGTGAAACGGTCCATTCAAGCAACAGGCTAAACGCAAAGCTTGACGCTTCCTGTGTGGCGGTGAGCTCTTTGGGACGGCGCTTCGGACTTTAGTTTCCAGATCATAGGAACTGCTCCGTGCACCAGACGTCACTCAGATACTTCTATGTGAATCTGCCTCACACATTTATCATCTTTTTCAAAGCTTATGGAGAAGACACCAAACCGTCCTGCCGGCTTGAAGTTCCCTCTCTTTGTCTCTACAAATCGAACCTGTTCATTCCATAAGTGTCCTGCCGACTTTGGGCTATAATGGATCGAAATTCCGGTTATTCTTTTTTTTTTTTTTTTTTAAATCGGCTACACTTGAACACCACAGCTCTTAGGAGGCATTCTTTGGTTTTAATTTTATTTTGGGGGGAGGGGATCGTTAAAAACCACACTATATCTTGCAAAGTAGACTAATGCCGCTTTTCCACTACCAACGCGGCTGAGTTGGGCTGAGCCGTGCCGTGCTGAGTCGAGCTGAGTGGGGCTGTTGGAGTTGCATTTCGACTACAACCGCGCTGAACCGTGCTGGCTGGAAGTGGGTGGACACATTGGGTGGAGTTAGCGAAAGTGGGTGGACGTCAGGTGATGTCGTTAGGCAGCGCAAACAGTGACATCAGTGACCTTTTAAGCGGTAGTCTCACGACCCGGAGAGTAAACAATAAACATGGAGGACATGGAGTCGTTAGTGTTGCTGGTCTTGGTGCTGTGGCTTGTTATCGCCGACAACGCCAACAGATACTGGCAAGAGCGTATAGATGAGGCGAGGCGCATAAGGCTTCAGAAATTCTCGTAATTCTCCTTCTTCCGTGTTTACAGATCCCAGCGTGCTCGCGGGGCGTGTGTGGGAGTGTGAGGACACTCCTCCTCACCAATCAGTGCACAGGGGAGTGTCTCCTCACGCCCCTAGCCTCACTCAGCTCGGTTTGGCTCGCTTCAGCCCCACTCCAAAACCGTGCGAGTTTTGGGTGCTAAGCAGGGCTGAAGCGAGCCGAGTTGTGCTGTTCTTAGATAGTCGAAACGCGAGCCGTGTCGGGCTGAAGTGAGCTGAGAAAGGGTAGTGGAAAAGGGCCATAAGGCCCACTTTACACGGGGACGGTCTGAAACAAAAACGCAAAAGTCCGTTTTCGTTCTCACTTTTTTCCACGTCTACACGACCGTTTTCAAGGAGGAAATCTGCGTCTATACGGTGTCGCATAAATGTATGGAATTCAATAGGATGTGCATGCCAGGCGGCTAGGTGGTGCTGTGAAAGACCTCCGCTATGTCTGCACGCATGCGCAACGTCTTCCGTCTTGTCTGATCTGCACATCTGCGCCGCGAAAACTTTGACTACTCTGCCTATGGCTACTCGTGAGGTTGCCAGAGCAGCTTGAAGCTCCGTTGGATCGATATAATCAGACATGCTGTAGCCGTTCTATATGAGCGGGTGGAGCACAGAGGACGGCAGGACAGAGATCAGGTTTACAAATAGGCTTTATTGCCACACTTTTCAGTCTAACAAGATTTTTAAACCAACAGACACACGCAACCGGCGTCTAGCTTGGGGATGAGCGTCTCTGCTCTCCCTCTTTAAACAGGGCGTGGTCACTGGGAAGACACACAAACACAGGTTAATTGACATCAGGTGTAGTGATTCTGCCACTTACCTTCCCTGACTCCACCCTCCTGTCACAGACCGGCACTTGACCACGCCCCCGCTGCCACACATGCTCTTACTATGACGTAAACGCGTACCCGACGTGAGCAGATCCGAGCAGAGTTTCGCATATTGGGTAGTTTAGACGGATATGCAACGGGGGCTGTTTTTAACTTATCCACTCTGGAAGGCGTTTTCAATTTTTTCCGTTTTTCAGCCTCGAAAACGCCGTCCCCGTGTAGACGAAAGGCACTTCTGATAAAATATTTAGTCGTTTTTACCCGACAGCGTCCTCGTGTAAACGGGCCCTAAGCCAGAAATGCTGTGAACTTTCAAGCATTGCGCATATGACGCCACTTCCTTTCAATTAACAATAACTCATCATCAGGACCGCATTCATGTAATGGCGGACTCCGAGCCAAACCTTACCAGCTAAACAGAACATGTTCCTGGTCTGGAATTAAAATACAATTTAGACAGTAAACTATTTAACATGTCTAGTTTTATACGGTATAATTTCCAAGGATAATGTCATTTTCATAAGACTAGCACTTTAACCTTTTGTATAGCAGCCTATTGATTTTAATTATTCGTTCCGCTTGACTTTTCTAATGGTTACTCTGGTTATGGAGTACAATGGTTACCGTGTCATTTTTCTTCCAGCTTAAAAAAATAACCTGATTTGTATAAAGTGCATCACACACTCGTGTTGAATGAGTTTCTGTGCTTACCTTTGCTATACCTGTTGGGGTTGGGGGAAGGTAGGAGTGTTCACATTTCTCTAGGTGTTTTTCAGAATTTGTCTTTCCAAATAAAAGCGTGACTGCGAAGCCACTGAAAAGGAGGGGGGGGGAAAAAAAGGCATTATTACAGAAAAAAGACAATCCTGCAGGAGGAAGATAAGCTGTTTCATAGTTCTGGAGAGAAGCGGTGCTTGAAGATGGAGCCACTTACCCGCCAAGAAAACAGAAGATATAAAACGCCAAATAAAATATGGCAAAGGGTCCGAACGTGATGAGGAAAAGCAGGATTCCCAGGCCCCCCCATCCCCAGACAGACAGACTGGCCTGGAGGGGAGCAAAAAAATAAACACACACACACAAGTGATGGGTTAATCATATCATCAGAACATAGCAAGCTATTGCAATCAATAATAACTACAGTAGCAGGTGGGATGATTGGCCACTCTGTAGGAGCACACAATGTGTGTGTGAGAGAGTGGGTGGGGTTTTTCACAATTCCTTCTGGGGCAGGTGGGACTGGGATTTAACAAACTGACCTGCACACGACTACGAACCTTTCATATAGCTGAAGGATTACAAGTTGTTTACTAGGGGTGCCAAAATGTACAAAGCACGTCTCATTATCTCTAGCCGCTTTATCCTGTTCTACAGGGTCGCAGGCGAGCTGGAGCCTATCCCAGCTGACTACGGGCGAAAGGCGGGGTACACCCTGGACAAGTCGCCAGGTCATCACAGGGCTGACACATAGACACAGACAACCATTCACACTCACATTCACACCTACGCTCAATTTAGAGTCACCAGTTAACCTAACCTGCATGTCTTTGGACTGTGGGGGAAACCGGAGCACTCGGAGGAAACCCACGCGGACACGGGGAGAACATGCAAACTCCGCACAGAAAGGCCCTCGCCGGCCACGGGGCTCGAACCCGGACCTTCTTGCTGTGAGGCGACAGCGCTAACCACTACACCACCGTGCCGGCCACTACGAAGCATGTGACAAGTGCATTTTGTGAACTTTTCTGACAAAAGGCTTCAGACTGCCTGGCTTTCGACCATTTAAAGCAGGGGTGTCAAACCTGATCCATAAAGGGCCGTGTGGCTGCAGGTTTTCATTCCAGCCATGCAGCAGCACCCTGATTTGGCTCATTCAATCAACTGACACACCCACCCTTTAATCAAGGGTGGGTGTGGCTGCAAGTATTTGACTGTGTGAAGACAGTTCAGTTGATTGAATGAGCCAAGTCAGGTGTGCTGCTGCATGGCTGGAATGAAAACCTGCAGCCACAAGGCCCTTTATGGATCAGGTTTGACACCCCTGATTTAAAGCAAGATAAAGGTTAGTCTGTCATTGCCAAAAGCAGCTACGGCTGTATACGATTATTATAAAGGCCATTTTCTTTGCCTCAGCATCTCGCAGTAAGATTCGTACAGTGAAGCCTGAAGTCAGTAGTGAGGAGGAGGAGAGCAGGCGCTGAATTTGAATGAAGACCAGACATCCATCAGATACTCCGAGCGCAGCTATCCAGCTGACCAAGCACTTTCAGTTTTATTTTTAACCACTGCACAAGACTGACTTAGGAAAGGGGGGGGGGGGGGGACCCATGCAGAACTCTTTCCCGTAGCCTATAGCTTTAGAGTGGATGCAAAAAAAAAAAAAGTCTGAAAAAGTTTACTACCACCACTACTATTACTCATAATAATAATGCCATCTTAAATTATAATTCAACAATTATTTGCTGAAAGTGAAAAAAAAAAATATATATATATATATATATATATATATATATATATATATATATATATATATATATAAATATAAAAAGGTGTGGCGCAGACTTGTGTCACTTATAGTACTTTGTTTTGAAATCAATAAAATAAAAAAAATCACAACTCCACCTCCCTTTTGAATAGTTTCAGATCAAACTTTGTCGCATCCTTAGTGCTTTTAGGAACAGCATTTTCTATCATCATTTGTAATTCTTCCTTAATTATGGTGACAGAGTGACTGGCTGTCATTTTGCTGAGCCGTTCAGGGTGATTATTGAGAAATAATGCGAATTTCTTGACCCATCATCACATGCAATTTTCTACAAATCACCTCCGTATTTATACTAATGCAATTTATACTATTAAGCATAATTATGGCGGAAATGCTGTGGCACTGCTTTCTGGGCCATCCATCCATCCTCTGTAGCCGCTTTATCCTGTTCTACAGGGTCGCAGGCAAGCTGGAGCCTATCCCAGCTGACTACGGGCGAAAGGCGGGGTACACCCTGGACAAGTCGCCAGGTCATCACAGGGCTGACACATAGATACAGACAATCATTCACACTCACATTCACACCTACGCTCAATTTAGAGTCACCAGTTAACCTAACCTGCATGTCTTTGGACTGTGGGGGAAACCGGAGCACCCGGAGGAAACCCACGCGGACACGGGGACAACATGCAAACTCCGCACAGAAAGGCCCTCGCCGGCCACGGGGCTCAAACCCAGAGCCTTCTTGCTGTGAGGCGACAGTGCTAACCACTACACCACCGTGCCGCCCTTTCTGGACCAAATAAAGGAAAAAAAAAAATAATAATCCTCAAACATTATCAGGTATGGCAAAAATGTCTTCATATACAATGATGTACATTACCACCTTCTTTCCCACCTGTAAAGATGTACAGTGTGAAAGAAAACACCGGTTCTGTGTTGATTCAATTGATTAAATCATAAATTAAAAAAAAAAAAACACTTCATTTCACTTCCATCATTTTTTTCTCATCAAAAGATATCCATCACCTTTAAAGGCATCATTTTTCCTTTAAAAAGTTCTCCGTCATTAACGTGTTCCGGCATCTACTGCACTTAAACTCATGAGGGTCGTTACACTTTTAAATACCAATTTCAACTTCAGAATAAAGAATTAGGGAAAAAGATTTCTGCTGCATTCGTTTTTAAATGTGCACCAAGCAATAGTAATAAAATAACCTGAGCCAATAGTCTGCTGTGACTGCTGTTTAAAGTGCATATTCTGGACCAATTTCGTGTTTCGTTTGTTTTTTTTTTATATGAAAGTATGTCCCTTTACGCACTCATCCAGAAGGGTAATTTTGCACAAGGCCATCTGTCTACAGCAGAAAAAAAAAAATGCGTCTGGAAAAATCCCAAGGGAGTCTGGAGCCAGATTCGTGACGTTACCTGCGGAAGCGCCAGCAGGCTGCGCGAGCTTTGCAGTTTCAGTGCACAGCCTGTGTAGACCAAGCGCTCCCATTTCTCTCTCATTGTCCGGTCTTTTGGGAAACGATGAGTACTAATCCCATCAAGATTGGTGTTGCTACACCCTCCTACGATACATCTGTTAATCATTTTAATAATTACGCGATAACGTTGAAGAAATTTGCAGAAAACCACCAGGTCGTTTTCTCATAAACAAACCAGCGCTGGCGTAGGATTCAGAGGGAGGCGTCTCGCACGCGACGTCACGAAAATTAATGTTTGCCGGGAAATCCAAATGCCAAGTTTTTTCAGAGGCGGACCAATTCGCCTCAAATGGCTTGATTTCAACTGAATTTTTCTGGTATCGCGCAAGGTAAAAAAAATTGCAGAGAATGCAGAATGTTACAGATATTTGACCGAAGTTTAATATAAAATAGGAGAATTACATTGATCTTGCTCCTGAATTTACCCGTGATATGCACTTTAAGAACAAGAGAGTGCCCTGAGAGCACAATATCCCCTGCTGGCAACTATATCCGTGCTACAAGTGCTTCATACACACTCATGAAATTGTCAAAAGTACAAAAAAAAAAATTGTTAATCAAGGGCTGTAACTGGTAAAATGTGACTGAATTGAACGCAATTACAATATGCATATTACCAACATAAAGAATCCTGTCGAGTTTTGTGAAATTCCTCCAAAAATTGAGAGAGGAGCTGATTTCAGAAGGTGAGCGCCCTTCCCAGGATGGACCAAAAAAAAAAAAAGGGCGCGGCATAATCCCCCTTCAGGCCTTTTGGCCACAGTTCCTCCAACAATTGTGAGAGGAGTTGATTTCAGAAAGAAAAAAAAAAAAAACCTCATAAAATTGTCAAATTATAATTTTGTTAATCAAGGGCTGTAACTGGTAAAATATGACCGAATTTAACAAAATTATAATATGCGTACTACTGACATAACACAATGCGTCTTGTCAAGTTTTGTGAAATTTCTCCAAAAATTGAGAGAGGAGTTGATTTCAGAAGGTGAGGACCTTTTCCTGGGACGGACATTGTGACGACATAATCCCCCTTTGGGCCTTTCGGCCAGCAGGGGATAAAAAGCAACGGAATTGTTTTACCCAAAGATCTCACAGTCCTGCCGCCTTCTTGCTTCGGTCTGACTCACAAAATTGAAGCTCATGAATTCGCAGGTGAAAGCTCATCCAAATGAAGTTGGCACAAAGCTGAAATTTAACACCACTAAAAGCAAATGAGTCGTTCACGTCACGTGTCCTTCAGTGATTTGTCTTTGGCACTTGTGCAAACTTTCCAATAAGCCTGGCTTTCAGTAGATGTTGACAGAACGCATTTCCTTAAAGGAGAACTGAAGGCAAAGTTATCATCATTAAAATTCTATTTCTCATTTTATTAAATATACGAAGGCATTTCTGATCGCTATTTTGCCACTGCTAGAGCAAGTTATGAGTGTTTGAAATGCGCTCTGTAATATATATCAGTCCATATGTCAAAGCGATGGCTGTAAACGAGATTCGCTGAGACCTGTGCGAGACATTGTAGGACGGAAGTAAAACGTACAGCGGAAACCAAAGTGACCGACATCTGCCAACATTCCGTGTCCAAAATCGCTCACTTGTTCACTACTCCCTACATAAGGAATTACTACAGAGGAAAAAAACGCTTTCGGACACTTGTCCGTCACGCTGGTATTTACATCATTACTGTCGCACAATTAAAACGTGTCAGATCGGTTTTCAAAATAATAAATACATGCATGTGTTTTGTGATAAATGCATATTATACTGAGCGCATTTCACACAAAGTACCTGCATCTTTCAGTTTTTTTTTTTTAAATCAAGGCTGAATACTTTCTTCTTTGCCGCTGACTTTTATTAAATCAAATTTGAGACTTTTAATTTGATTTCTTTCAGAATGGACAGCACTACAAAATGGCGTCCCCACTATATAGTGCCCTATATAGTGAGTAGGGAGCGATTTCAGACACAGGGGTTGTCAAAAGATGCGCGCACCTTTGCCTCTTTTGAATGCTGACGTAATCAAACCGGAAGTTTTATTTGTTTTGATAGCAATCAGGAAAGTTTGAAAAAAAAGTAAAATAACAATAATAAGTTTAATTTATATAGCGCCTTTCAAGAAACCCAAGGACGCTTTATAATAATAGAAAAATAAATAAATAAAATAAATAAAGGGAAAAAAATAATTAAAAATAATAAATGAATAAATAATAAAAAGTCCACCAAGTGGGGTCAGGATGTAATTCCTGTGGTGTAGCAGCCACAGTCCCACCGAAAGGTGCATGAAAACGAGTCCCACATCTCCAGCACAGCCGCCGCGACGCCGCCAGCCACATCGCCCGAACACCACGCCATGGATCCACAAAGCGAGCAGAGAAGCTCCGCCATGCAGAGCGCTGGTGTCCCCTAAACCGCCCGCACAGCCGCCGCGACGCCACCGAGCAACATCGCTCGGAACATCACGCCAAGCGTTAAAGCGCAAAGCGCTGGACAACCACGAATGTTAAATGAGCAGCGAGCTCACTGCAGTCCACAGCTGGGAGCACAGGCATCACCCACAGCGAACCAAGGCCTGGAGGGAACCAACGCCCAAAACTGGGTTCGGAGCTACACCACAACCGGCGGACAAAACACACAAACAAACATCAAACTACACAAACACAAAGAAAAAAAAAGAAAAAAATTAAAATTGAAAAATAAAATACAAAAAGCTCTGGTAGGCAGTAATAGGTCACTTAAATTCGTTTTTGTGTGATATTTCATTTGGAAAACAGTTTTCAAAATGGCGGCGCCGACACTCTCAAGTCTCGTGAAGATCGCGCGGATAAGCGACGCCTGCCGCGGACCAAACGAACGAAATTCAACACGGCTAAAAACCGAATAGGCCGATAAGTATAATGTTTAATTGCAATTAGTTGCCAATACGAGTCACGATATAAGGTTACTAAAACCGAAAGTGTAATTGAACAACACGTTAATTAAGAAATAAAGCAAGTTTAAAAATGACTTCAGTTCTCTTTTAATAAGTGGTATTCACCACACACACACACACCCCTCATTTGACATTACTTTTCACTGAATCATTGAATAATTGTGCTAAACACACAATTTCTACCGGGGGGGGGGGGGGGGGGGGGGGAGCTAAATTTTGCTTTAAAAGTTGAACAGGCCGTCCTTGTTTGAGCAGAAGGATCAGATTTGAACTGTTTGTTCTAAATGGCTCAATAAAAGATTATAAAAAGCCCTAAAACTGAGAGCGAGCATGTGTCCAGTCACCAGACTTCCTGTTTTTGCCAGTGAAGGAAAGCCAGTCTACTGCGTCATGACACACTTCTGACCTAGTGCTTCTCACACACACACACACACACACACTGAGGTGAATATTATACAAACTAGACATACTGCTTGGTTTTTTAAAGCGGACATGAAGCAACTTGCTTACAAGTATATTCAACAACCTCCATCATCCCCTCACTTTAGTTTTCCATGATGATCCGGGGAAAAAGAAAAAAAAAAAAAAAAAAATTTACCGCCAGTAAACGGTGAGTTACTCTCTTTAGGTAAAGAGGGTTTACGAGACTCACGATCTTCAAGGACAGGGTCATTATTATTATTTCACCATCAGTGACAGACGCTGATAAACTCACAGCTCAGTCAGAGTAACGTGACCTGAAATTCTCTTTTTTTAATAAACCGATTCCAAGCTCCTCAAAAGAGCAGCGATGTTAAACACCACAAGAAAGAAGAAGTATTATAAAGGCAGAGAGCTCGACACTCCTCACACTGTTCCTCTCCACCAAAACTGGATGGGCTGACGAATGAATGAATGAAGTAGGCATTCACGCTCATTCCAGGACGTTTCGAATTCTTTTCGAGGCGCACCTCTTTGACAAAAGCTATAACGTAGTGCTTGTGAGAAAACTAGAGCGCCAAGCGAGCGAGGTGCTCATAAGACCTGCCTCAAGCTCTCCAGCATGTTCTAAAGAACACCAAGTAAGCTCTTCAAAGGTCAGATAAGACGCAGGCTCAGCGCCACAACAAGCATGACTCAACACGTCACATGGGTGCAGCGTACCAAAAACAAACGACTGACAAAAGACTATTTATTTAATAGTCTCTTGATATAAAAAAAAAAAAACCACAACCAGAGGTGAGTGAAATGGCCATGTTATGATCCTGTAGTGCAGTCTCTCAGCTCCAGGATTTGGATTTCCTCACTTTTGTATCTTTCAGGTTCTCCAGATTCCTCGCTCCTTCCAAAACATGACGTGAGGTGGATTAGAGACTGTGTGTGAATGAGTACGACAGTGCGGCGTCCTCTTCAGGGTGTATCCTCACCTCATACCCAGTGTTCACAAAGCAGATGCTCCGGATCCACCAGAAAACAAAGGAAGGAATGAATGAAAGAAAAACGTGTTACACACCAAGGTGACCTAAAAACAACAAGTGTCGTCAGGCGAAACAAACCTCGCCCGGCAGCACTTGTTTTACACCTGTATGCTGATGATGGTAATATTTCTCAATCATCAGCTGTCAGGTTATAGTCCTACGACCTTGAGTTTGACATTTCAAACTCCAGGTCAAAGGTCATGGTGCCAAATGAAAACTCATATGGCACTTCCTATAAGTTGATAATGGTAAATATCTGTCTACCATAAACCAAGTTACAGCCCTCTGAAAATCTGTGACCTTGAGTTTGACCTTGCCAAATGGGAGTTCCTATATGCTCATAACAGTAAGCATCGGTCTATCGGCAACCATTTTTGAGTTATAATGGAAAACGTTATTTTGACCAAAAGCTTGACCTTTCCGGTGACTTTTACCTTGACCGGATTACCCCAAAATTTCATCAGGTAATCTACGGACCATCGCCCACCTATTCTGAAAGTTTGAAATCAATCCGTCTAGACGCTAGATTGTTAGCAGACCGACAGACAAACAAACAAACGAAAGTTTGAAAGGAAACTATGAGAGATACCCCATCATGTAGCATATCCATGGACGCAGAATTGAAAGATGAACATTTTGGAAATGGTTTGAAGTAAATATGATGAAGATATTGCGAAAAATTTATATATATTTTTACTTTTTTGGTGACCTTGACCGAATGACCCTCAAAATGTTAGAAGTTCTATTTCAGACCAACACCCATCTATCCTGAAAGTTTCATGAAGATTGGTCTAGCCGTTTTCCAGTCATGTTGCTAACAAAAAAAAAAAAAAAAACACACAACACCCCACACCGAAAATAATACCTCGCCCTGGGCGAGATAACAACCTTTAAAGATTTCTTTCGAACGAAACCCAAATGTGTTACAAACTTTATAGTGAACGATTAAGCGCCGCAACAGGCAGAAACGACACATTGTTTGGTCATGTCTACCATTTGATACACATGAACTAGGGCTGAACGATATATCGTTATCGTATCTATATCTAGATATGAACATTCAAGATATTAATATCGAAAAAGCAACGATATAGATTTCCCCTCCCCACGCTCGCCCTGCATGTACAGCTCTGGCAGTCACAGCAAACATCATTTTTACGATTGCCCTTGAATGCACCGCTAAGGCCAGCCAACCACAAACCTTATTTCATGCTTGCTGTGGATCGACAGCTGAAGCCAACCAATGACAAACATATGAGGGCGGGAGATGGGCGCGCGCACACAGCAAGCAAGCAAGAAAAAAAGAAAGAAAGACAGAAAAAAAGACAGAAAAGAGAGAGAGAAAAAGATAGAAGGAAAGACAGACAGACAGAAAGAAAGACAGACAGACAAAGAAAGACAGAAAAAAGAAAGAGAAAGAAAGAAAGAAGGAAAGACAGACAGACAGAGAGAGAAAGAAAGAAAGACAGACAGACAAAGAAAGAAGACAGGAGAGAAAGATAGAAGGAAAGACAGACAGACTAGGACATATATAGCAGGCGTCACACAGACAAAGAAAGAAAGACAGAAAAAAGAGAGAAAAAGATAGAAGGAAAGAAAGACAGACAGAGAAAGAAAGAAAGACAGACAGACAGAAAAAAGAAAAAAAAAAGACAGAAAAGAGAGAGAAAAAGATATGCCGCTTTTCCACTACAAACGCGGCTGAGTCGGGCTGAGCCGTGCCGTGCTGAGTCGAGCTGAGCGGGGCTGTTGGAGTTGCATTTCGACTACAACCGCGCTGAACCGTGCTGGCTGGAAGTGGGTGGACACATTGGGTGGAGTTAGCGAAAGTGGGTGGACGTCACGTGATGTCGTTAAGCAGCGCAAACAGTGACATCAGTGAGCTTTTAAGCGGTAGTCTCACAACCCGAATAGTAAACAATAAACATGGAGGACATGGAGTCGTTAGTGTTGCTGGTCTTGGTGCTGTGGCTTGTTGTCACCGACAACGCCAACAGATACTGGCAAGAGCGTATAGATGAGGCGAGGCGCATAAGGCTTCAGAAATTCTCGTAATTCGTAATTCTTCTTCTTCCGGGTTTGCGGTGTTTACAGATCCCAGCGCGCTCGCGGGGCGTGTGTGGGCATGTGAGGACACTCCTCCTCACCAATCAGTGCACAGGGGAGTGTCTGTTCACGCCCCCAGCCTCACTTGGCTCGCTTCAGCCCCACTCCAAAACCGTGCGAGTTTTAGGGGCTAAGCAGGGCTGAAGCGAGCTGAGTCGTGCTGGTTTTTGGTAGTCGAAACGCGAGCCGTGTCGGGCTGAAGTGAGCTGAAAAAGGGTAGTGGAAAAGGGCCAATAGAAGGAAAGAAAGAGAGAGAGAAAAAGAAATAAAGAAAGAGAAAGAGAGAAAATGAGTGCAGAAGATAATGCAGCCGGTGGCGGTGCAGAATCTGACTTGGTGCCAAAACATAAATCCTCCTCCATTATTTGGAGGTGTTTTGGATTCAGAAAGGACGATGTTAACCGGAGTGAGGTGTTGTGCAGGTCGTGCTTAGCAAAAACTGCGACGAAGCAAGGTAGCACAAAAAACGTTTCACCACCTGAAACACCACCATCGCGCGCTGCACCAAGAGTGTATGACAATGAGAGAAACACCGGGGACTTCTCAGTCAGCCCAAAATAAGCCAAAGCAAAGTTTGATTGCTGATGCGTTGTCGTGTTACACCGTACGAGTCGACGTCCACCAGACCTAAAGAAATTACAGATGCTATAACACCACATTGCAAAAGACATGGTACCTGTGTACACAGTCTCGAAAGAGGGCTTTAAAAAAATGGTTCGGACGCTGGACAAGCGTTATAAAAGACCATCCCGAACACATTTTAATCAAGCGGCCATTCCGAAACTCTATAACGAGTGTAAAATGAATGTTGAATCCGAGCTCCGTGAAATCGATCATTTCGCCACAACCACGGACCTGTGGTCGAGCCGGACAACCGAACCTTACATCAGTTTCACGGTCCATTTGATTACAACAAACTTCGAACTCAAGACCCGCTGTCTGCAGACGTCCTTCTTCCCCGGGGAGCATACAATAAATAAATACGGATGCATTTGTTATTTATTGTTAAAGCAGAGCTGCAATAAAATGTTTGATTTGTAATTTATTTATTAACTATTTATGTTAAATGTTATGACTGGCAATAAGTTCTTAAAAATAAAACTGCACTTTCCACATTTTTTTTGTATTATGATGTTTTTATTTTTCTGAAAAACGCTTGGTTTTCACCGAACCCGTAGTCATATCGTATCGTATCCATATCGAGATATGAAATTTTGTCCATATCGTTCAGCCCTGACGTGAATGGCGCATTATTTGAGATGCAGCAACTTTTAAGAAGGATTAAGCTCCGCCCACTCAACATGATCATGACAGCAATGAAGAGAATCAAATGCTCAGACAATAGAAAGGGAAAAAATAAATAGTAATCTGTGGCCGTCAGCCTCCCTGCCTGTCCACACACCACCCATGTATTCGCTGTACATGACCCGAGTCTTCAACAAGGCCACACAGACACCCTACTAAAGCGAGCAAGCTAGTTGACAGTTGTAAGAATTAACAATAGCTACGTGCATCGTTTATGTTCGTTATGATAAAATTAGGTGTTTTCTTACATGTGGGTGAGGTATTTGGATAATAAATCAAATTTATTTTTTCGCGGTCCAAATCCTGCGCTCGGATTGGCTGGCGAGCGGGTCCGTATCCTATGGTACGGACCTCAGTTACAGACCCCGGTTACGGACCTCTGGCGACTCGCTCGTTCACAACAAACATAGTAGCATTTTTTGTCAACATCTTTTTTTTTTAAATAAGATTTATTTATAAGATTATCAAAAATCTTAAATTTTTGCCAGCATTTCTCAGGAGAATGGCATTAATTTTACAGCATGAATAGCGATAACAGTGTTCACAGCAAAAGCGAGTTTTACTACCCTGAGGAAGAAGAAATAAAAGAAAACATTTCAGGAGAAAGCTAAAAACCTCTAACTGTTGCCAACGCCGAGCAAAAACATGGCTGAATCCTGAATGACTCCTATTTGTATAAATAGGGGACTACATAGGCAGCAAAATGTAGGTTTTTTTTCCTGCCATGGAAGTGCACTTGTGTACCGAGGAGGAAGTGATTTGCATTACAGCCGTGAATGAGGATTCAAAATGGCGGCTCGGCTCGGTTTTCCCTTTCGGGTGCTCTCGTTTTCTGTTAGAATTTGGTAAAGAAAAAAATATTATTTACCAGCTTAAGGTCAGTCCGTATGGTGAAATACCGTGACCTCAGTCAGTACAGTACTTTCAAGACCTCGGTCACGGTATTTGACGATACGGACCTCCCAGCTGGTAAGTAACATACACACACAGTGCAGTGAGAGGCTCTGGTTGAAATTATGGATTCTCTGGAGGTGACTATGGCTACATCCACACGACAACGAGATTTTTTTAAGCAGGTTAAAAAAAATAAAAAAATAAAAAAATAAACCATCGCGTCCACATGGGCAACGGATCAGTAAAATATCAGGTACATATGGTAACGCAAAGTTTGCTGAAAACGATGCAATACACATGCCACACCTCTACGTGCACTGTAAGACGGTCCCATCGGAGACACCAGAACAATAGAAGAAATAGGACGCCATGCGCATAAACCCCTTCTTCTACCCGGTGTGAATGAGCGAGTGCTGCTTGTTCTAGTCATCGTAAACAAATCTGTTCTACTCATCCAGACGATTTCGCAACGGCTCCGTTGCCAGATTTTTCCACTCTGGAAACCGTTCTCAAAAAATATCGTTTTGGGGCACCCAAAACGCCGGTGCCGTGTGGACACCAGGCCAAAACAATAAATTTTATCGGATTCACCTGAATCCGTTGCCGTGTGGACAGGGCCTATGCCAGTCACTGAAGAGAATCCATCATTCCTGGTGCCTCTCCGTGCATGGAATATTAGATTTCTATCCCTCATCAAAAATTAGGTCCGCTATGGGTACATGTGGCTACCGCTTATAAATAAAACTGTTTTCTGATCCCATGTCCATACAGTAAATACAGCATATACACACACACACACACACACACACACACACACACACACACACGTTATCAAATGATACTCGCCTCATCTCTTGCAAGCATCGCCAAGCTGTGAGCAGCATCAGGGCTCGTAGTATTTTGGTTACCAGTTTTGTTTACTGCGTTTTGTTCAAAACACAGTGCTGTGAATGAGATCTATTTTCAAAATAGTAAGAAAGCACTTGTTCATGAATTGTCTTACGCTACGTTCACACTGCAAGGCTTAATGCTCAATTCCGATTTTTTTGTGAAATCCGATTTTTTTGTGAGGTCGTTCACATTAACAAATATATGCGACTTGTATGTGATCCTCAGTATGAACGAAAAGCGACCTAAAAGTGTTCCGCATGCGCATTGCAGGATACGACGACGTCACACGCAGTGAGCATGGCCAGTGATTACGGAAGTAAAACCGCCTGGTTGCGGTATGACCCATCCAATCTAGCTTGAATAGCTGCATCCCCCCAAATGGAAATCAGCTCCCTAACCTCTGCGTCCTTCCATTGAGAAGATTCAGAACCTTCACAGCCCGAAGCGTCCCTCGCATTGATGTCATGCGCCATGTTGTTGTAACTTTTTTTGAGAGACCCGCCACCTACTTCAGCGCAGAATAGTGACGTTTGTGGCTTGTTGATGACGTCTAAGTCGGATGAATGCGACCTGGTGGTTCAGACTGAAGTCGCATATGAAAAGAGCGGATAGGAATCGGAATTAGGACCACATATCCAAACGGCCTGGGTCGGATTTGAAAAAATCGGATCTGTGTCGTTCATATTGTCAATAAAAGATCGGATACAGGTCACATACGGGCGAAAAGATCGGATTTGAGTCACTTCAGCCTGCAGTGTGAACGTAGCCTTAGAAGCATTATTTAGTACTAATGAGCACATTTTGTTTCACAAGTGTAAAGACTAAAATAAAATTTAAAAATTAAGGCGAACAACAGAAGTTTGATATCAGCTTCTCAATATAGCTGCCAAAAAAAAAAAAAACCCACACACCTTTCTTTTGACCTTTCAGAAGGACCAAACAAAAGCTGTGATAATGAAAAGGTAAATTCTCTTAAAATAAACACCACTTACTTGATATCGAATCAGTAGCCTTGGCGAACCACAAGGTGAATTTCGTTTACCTTCTTATCCACCGATTATCTTCCGATACTACGAAGTTATAACGAGGTTTCTCTTATTTTGTTTCTGGCTCTGATTGGTTCCGAAGTTTATCAAGAAGTAGAACGGGTAATCAAACTCGATCAGGATAAGTGCTGATTGGTTACGAAGTTGCGCTATTGTTACACTCATTCTTACATCGCGATGACATAGCAGCTTCGCTACTCGTTCTCGCATACCTTTGATATCGTGAGATCACGATTCGCCGTTCTGCTGATTGTAAATGTTTATACGTATGCGCTATTGTTACACTCATCCTTAAGCCAGTATCTCACTGGGCTGCGACAAATTGCGAACGTCATTCGCGCGAGAGAGTTTCAAAAGTGTCTTGAAACATTCGCAGGGCTTCTCAATTTCCTCGCATGAGTTGCAAAGTGTCGCTCCTTCGTCGCTGAACTTTTGAACATGTTCAAAATAATCAGTGCGACAAAATTTCTCTCAAAATAGCCGCAAATACATCGTTGGTGTCGCAAAGCCGTCACGAACCCTTGTCAAGTCAGTTTCCGTGAGACAGGAAGTGCGAGTGTATCTCACTGGGCTGTGACAGCCTGCGACTAGTTGGAGACGCAACAATTGCGATAAAATATGCGAATATCAATTCAGTGTGATTCCAAGTGAAAATTGCCGCTAATTCGCATATTTTATCGCAATTGTCTCCAAATAGTCACAGACTGTCGCAGCCCAGTGAGATACAACCCTTACAACACAATGACAGTAGCTACTGCCTCACTTCGCCTCTATGAGGCAGTAGCCACAAAAATTCCAAACTAAAAGCGTTAACGTTGAACCTCAGCATAAAGTCACTGGAGGCAGCCATGTTTGCTGTTTACGTTGGCGCAACCCTTGACCTGCGCAATGTACCATGCTACCGCCTGCCTCGCTAGGCATGATCATGATGCATAGATGTACACGCACAGAAATGCTCGCGGAGACACAGCTGTGACTCGAGTCGGCCGTATGGACCCTTTTCACGTGACGTCACGACAAACGCGGCCGCCATTTTGGACATGTACTACCAGTAGTTTACCACAGCCAACATTGAGGAACGGCAGCAAAGAAAGTTTTTACTTTCAGCAAGACTTCCATCATGCCACTATATTGTTGTGCACCTGGATGTAGTAACCATCAACAAACAAGGCAAGGGTTATCATTTTATCAGATCCCGACGGAGAAGATGGATAGCGGCCATTAACAGGAAAGATTGGCAGCCCTCGGCATACCAACGCTTGTGTGGTGACCACTTTGTTGGAGGTAAGACGAATAAAATTAGCCAGAAAAGGCATTACATTGCTGTTAACATTCTGTGGCGGCGAGTGTGTAACCAAATAGGCTAAAATAACCCATTGTAACCTCTTTGTTCTTCTGTAGTAGCTATTGTTGACTAGCTAACGTCAACAACATAGTAGCTAGTATGTTACTGTAGCAATGTTTACGTTCAGTCATTTGGATGACTGTTAAAACCTTTCAGTCTCAAGTTTTTCCTTTACTGGATTTACTAGTTTACTGTAATTATGATCCGGCAGCTATTTACACCGGATCCAGTGTAAATAGCTGCCGGAGCCAACGTCCAAGGTTCCGGAGCGCGCTCCGGCTTGCTCCCCCTCAAATTAAGCAGCGCGCTCCGGCTTGCTCCGCCTCAAATTAAGCAGCGCCCTCCGGCTTGCTCCCCCTCAAATTAAGCAGCGCGCTCCGGCTTGCTCCCCCTCAAATTAAGCAGCGCGCTCCGGCTTGCTCCGCCTCAAATTAAGCAGCGCGCTCCGGCTTGCTCCGCCTCAAATTAAGCAGCGCGCTCCGGCTTGCTCCGCCTCAAATTAAGCAGCGCGCTCCGGCTTGCTCCGCCTCAAATTAAGCAGCGCCCTCCGGCTTGCTCCCCCTCAAATTAAGCCGCGCCCTCCGGCTTGCTCCCCCTCAAATTAAGCCGCGCGCTCCGGCTTGCTCCGCCTCAAATTAAGCAGCGCGCTCCGGCTTGCTCCGCCTCAAATTAAGCAGCGCCCTCCGGCTTGCTCCGCCTCAAATTAAGCAGCGCGCTCCGGCTTGCTCCGCCTCAAATTAAGCAGCGCGCTCCGGCTTGCTCCGGAGCAAGCCGGAGCGCGCTGCTTAATTTGAGGGGGAGCAAGCCGGAGCACGCTCTGGAACCTCAGCCGGAGCACTCCTGGAGCAAGCCGGAGTGCGCTCCGGAACCTCGGACGTTGGCATGTATGTGTATGGCGATGGGTTTTTAACAACATAGGTATACAGATCATGTGGGCCGAAGTCAGGTAAAGACGAGGGCTTCGTGTACTTCCGTACGTCAGTGAACAATCCTGGTGGAAGCAGGTAAACGTCGTTCTCCAAGCCTGCTAACCTCAATTTTTGCAAATACCTCTCCCTCTGCTCGCCCTGTAAATGCCCTACGTCGCTGTATAGTGAAGGTGTTTTCTGCATCTCGCTCCTTTTTCTTTTATGTTTTTCGTTTGTCGCCGTCCTCGCATTCAAACTGATTCGAGCCGAAGTCCACTACATGTCCAAAATGGCGGTCGCGTTTACGAAGGTCACGTGACTGAAAAGGGTCTATAGCTTCAAATTGCAACGTCAGTTCATGGCATGTCCAGGATACACCACAATTGAGACTCACCATATCCATTTTTTTTAAAATTTAATTTTATTTTTTTATTTCTGACATCACGAGATACATTGCTTAAACAATGGTGGAACTATTTTAGGTCACGTGAGCCATCCTTGGCCAATCCCTGCACAGGAATTTTTTGATGAGGGATACAAAACATTATGCGCGCACACACACACACACACACACACACACTCTCAGTAGTCAGGCAGTGTGCATTCATGTGTTTTGGAGGAGTGGCTTTTTTGGAGGGCTAAAGAGAGATTTTTCTCCAAGATTTTGAAACCATCCAACTTACTCTTGCCAGTTTCTCTGACGTTGCCTACCCCAACTTCAAGTGTCATCATGATACAGTCAGCCAGCACAGTCACACTTTGAAACCACATTTATTTTCATTCCATCAATTATTTTAACTCCATTTCTCTAAAAATGTCCTCAATTTGTGTTTGTTCCTTTTCCAATTCAGATGGATGGCACAGAGACATCTCAAAACACTGACAGATGTTGTATTTACACTCAATTTCATCATGAACAAGGCCATAAAATATTTACGCATCAATAGAAGAGTGAATGTTTTCTTGTTTAAACTAATTTGAAGTCACAAAGAACTGATATTTCAGCAAGCCTTTCTTTTCCAAGTGTCTTCACAGTGAAAAAACATGTTACTTTCATCATAATATCCACACTAGACTTTTACTGACTATTGTGTAAATGTGTGTGTTATTTACCAGGGCGGCACGGTGGTGTAGTGGTTAGCACGGTCACCTCACAACAAGAAGGTTTCGGGTTCAAATCCAGCAGCCGGCGAGGGCCTTTCTGTGTGGAGTTTGCATGTTCTCTCCGTGTCTGCGTGGGTTTCCTCCGGGTGCTCCGGTTTCCCCCACAGTCCAAAGACATGCAGTTAGGTTGATGTGGGGCGGCCTTGGGCTGAGGTGCCCTTGAGCAAGGTACCGAACCCCTTACTGCTCCCCGGGCGCTCTGGGCTGCCCACTGCTCTGAGTGTGTGTGTGCTTGTGTTCACTGCGCTTGAAGTGTGCATGTGACAAATAAAGGTTTCTTCTTTCTTCTTCTTCAGGTCGGTCTGTATCGTGAAATACCGTGACCGAGGTCTTGAAAGTACTGAGCGAGGTCCTCTGGGCCGAGGTCAGTATTCAAGGCCGAGGTCACGGTATTTCACCATACGGACCGACCTTAAGCTGGTAAATAATATATTTATTTTTTTCTTTACCAAAATTCTAACAGAAAACGAGAGCGCCCGAAAGGGAAAACCGAGCCAAGCCGCCATTCTGAATCCTCGTTCACGGCTGTAATGCAAATGGCTTCCTCCTCGGTATACAAGTGCACTTCCATGACCGGGGGGGGGGCACACTACATTTTGCCGCCTATGTAGTCCCCTATTTATACAAAATTGAGTCATTCAGGATTCAGCCATGTTTTTGCTCGGCGTTAGCAGCAGTTAGAGGTGTTTAGCTTTCTACCAAAATGTTCCTTTTTATTTCTTCTACCTCAGGGTCGTAAAACTCGCTTTCGCTGTGAACACTGTCGTTATCGCTATCCATGGTGCAAAATTAATGCTATTCTCCTGAGAAATGCTGGCAAACATTTATAAAATTATCAAAAATAAAAGATAAATGTTGACAAAAATTGTTAGTTTGTTGTTGTGAACGAGCGAGTTACCAGAGGTCTGTAACCGGGTCAGTATCGTAGGATACGGACCCGCCCGCCAGCCAATCCGAGCGCAGGATTTGATGGAAACCGGACCGCGAAAAAAACCATTTATTTCATTACACCAGGGGTTCAAACAACCCCAAAATGGGCATGATGAATTTTCTGGAAGCCTAAGCCTTGGCCACCTGACATCTTTTGGACATTTCAGAGTTATAATTTAGGACTGTTGGAACAGTTGAACCTTTTATTATGTGAGGAAAATGTGACTAAAAACCAAATGAAGACTCTTTGCCTTTACTTTAAATCAATCGATCAGTGCTTTCATCGACAAAGTGTTAGAGTTTAAAACGTTTATTACAATACTTGTACACAACCAGCCATTATGACTTTACCCGCAGTTTCAAACAAGATGCAGAAATCTGCAAACTAAAGCTTCAAATCCGCACCCAAAAATAATCGATATGCATGTTCACGAGAACCGTGTACTCTTGTAGTGGGTATGAACTTCATACCAGCCACAATAGCACAGGATTCTCGGTAAATGGTTTTTTTTCCCTCCTTCTTTTGTTTAAAAGCATACCGCTTGTTGAGCAGAAAAAATGCCCGAGGTGGAAAGAAAAAAAAACACCACCATGGAGCGAGCTTGAACACTGGCTGATTATTCTGGGTGGTGATGTGAAACAGAAAAGCAGTGTGTGGAAGTAGCACATTTTTCACATCCTTTCTGAAACAGGTTAAAGCAGTCGGCCCACTCCCTGTACGTGCGGCAGGATACAACTACTATAATGCAAGATAAACAAATCAGGTCTTCTTCCTAATTTTACTCAACCGCAAATAGAAAAAAAATAAAATTTAAAAAAAAAAAAAACTCTCTCCTGGTGCTGACATCCAGCTCAGGTTACACCATGATGAGCTGAATTCAGGCAGAGCTGGAAGAAGCCTCTGGGAGAGATCTTTTGCAAGAACACACATTTGGAGACGCCGACGAAAACGTGCGGAGAGGTGCAACAGAAACGTGTTTGCGCTGTTGGTGGAAGATCACGAGTTCAAATCCCAACAACACTCCAGTCATTTGTTACCTGGAATCCAAGAGAGCTAAGCTAATGAGATTTTATTCTCTCTCTCTCTCCTGTTAATCACAGCGACACTAGCCAATCGTGAGCATCAACACAACCTAACAACCTGTTTTTCCTCTCCCCCGTCTGTCCCTCCGAGTTAGACGTCAATCCTGAGCTCGAGACGCTGACCTCTTCTGCTCCTCAGACCTGCCTGATCCATCCTGATGCCCTATGTCTGGCTGGAGTCTCATCACATCGCTCCTGTGGAGGACGGCCCCATGCGGACGGTTAAAAGTCATACTTGGAGGACACTCTGGACTCTTACAGTAATGCTTTTATGGCTGAGGACTACAGTGGACCTGCTAACTTTAGGACTGCCGTTGTCATGAGCAATTTCGCACTCAAGTTTCCATTAATGAGTTTATAACATCAACGAAACTTTTAAAACTGTTAAATGTTAGAATCATGTTGTTCTCTGTTAATCACCCAAATGAGGATGGGTTCCCTTTTGAGTCTGGTTCCTTTCGAAGTTTCTTCCTCGTGTCGTCTGAGGGAGTTTTTCCTTTGCCAGCGTCGCCACAGGCTCGCTCATTGGGGATAGATTAGGGATAAAATTAGCTCATGTTTTAAGTCATTAAAATTCTGTAAAGCTGCTTTGCGACAATGTCTATTGTTCAAGGAGAACTGAAGTCATTTTCAGACTTTGTTTATTTCTTAATTAACGTGTTATTCAATTACGTTTTCGGTTTTAGTAACCTTATATCGTGACTCGTATTGGCAACTAATTGCAATTAAATATTATACTTATCGGCCTATTCGGTTTTTAGCCATGTTGAATTTAGTTCATTTGGTCCGGGGCAGGCGTCGCTTATCCGTGCGATCTTCACGAGACTTCGAAATGTGAAATGTCAGCATCGCCATTTTGAAAATTGTTTTCCAAACAAAATTTTGCACAAAAACGAGTTTAAATGATAATGACTACCTACTTTTTTTCAAACTTTCCTGATTGCTATCAAAACAAACAAAACTTCTGGCTTGATTACGTCAGCATTCGAAAGAGGCAAAGGCGCGCGTCTTTTGACAACGTTAGATGATGTTGGTCGCTTTGATTTCCGCTGTACGTTTTACTTCCGTCCTACGATGTCTCATACAGGTCTCGACGAATCTCGTTTACGGCCATTGCTTTGACGTATGGACTGATATTACAGAGCATATTTCAAACACTCATAACTTGCTATAGCAGCGACAAAATAGCGATTAGAAATGCATTCCTATATTTAATAAAATGAGAAATAGAATTGATTTTTTTAAAAATTTGCCTTTGGTTCTCGTTTAAAAGCGCTATAAAAATTGACTTGATATAAGCTCAAGTATGTGGAAGAGGGCAGATAGCGCTGTGTGTTACACTGCTTTGAGGTGCAGCATGAGCAGCAGCAGCTACAATCAAAGATGAGGTTGGTCTCAGAGGAAGCACGTGTTCATCTTCACCCTTAGTAGTTAACGGCGGGTGTATGATGAGGGAGAGAGGAACTGGCAGGTGACCAAATTGTGGAGAAAACAGAAGAGGCGGGGTTGGTTTAAGCCTGGGTGGTAACGTAGTACCGAACAGAGTTTCAACTTTCCAGTATAATCAAAGCTGGAAATATGATCAGCAATTAAAAAAAAAAAAAAAAAAAAAAAAAAAAAAACACACACACACCACCCGTGCTTGTCAAAGGTGTGTTTGTCAACAACGACACGATATCAAGGATGTAAGCCAGGATGGCTGAGAAAAGGGAAAGAAAAAAAAAAAAAGCCACAAATAGATAAATGTCACCTGCTAAACATGGTGCCATGTATGCAAACAGATTGTTTTACTGTGTACAACCCTGATTCCAAAAAAGTTGGGACAAAGTACAAATTGTAAATAAAAACGGAATGCAATAATTTACAAATCTCAAAAACTGATATTGTATTCACAATAGAACATAGACAACATATCAAATGTCGAAAGTGAGACATTTTGAAGTTTCATGCCAAATATTGGCTCATTTGAAATTTCATGACAGCAACACATCTCAAAAAAGTTGGGACAGGGGCAATAAGAGGCTGGAAAAGTTAAAGGTACAAAAAAGGAACAGCTGGAGGACCAAATTACAACTCATTAGGTCAATTGGCAATAGGTCATTAACATGACTGGGTATAAAAAGAGCATCCTGGAGTGGCAGCGGCTCTCAGAAGTAAAGATGGGAAGAGGATCACCAATCCCTCTAATTCTGCACCGACAAATAGTGGAGCAATATCAGAAAGGAGTTCGACAGTGTAAAATTGCAAAGAGTTTGAACATATCATCATCATCTACAGTGCATATCATCATCAAAAGATTCAGAGAACCTGGAAGAATCTCTGTGCGTAAGGGTCAAGGCCGGAAAACCATACTGGGTGCCCGTGATCTTCGGGCCCTTAGACGGCACTGCATCACATACAGGCATGCTTCTGTATTGGAAATCACAAAATGGGCTCAGGAATATTTCCAGAGAACATTATCTGTGAACACAATTCACCGTGCCATCCGCCGTTGCCAGCTAAAACTCTATAGTTCAAAGAAGAAGCCGTATCTAAACATGATCCAGAAGCGCAGACGTCTTCTCTGGGCCAAGGCTCATTTAAAATGGACTGTGGCAAAGTGGAAAACTGTTCTGTGGTCAGACGAATCAAAATTTGAAGTTCTTTATGGAAATCAGGGACGCTGTGTCATTCGGACTAAAGAGGAGAAGGACGACCCAAGTTATCAGCGCTCAGTTCAGAAGCCTGCATCTCTGATGGTATGGGGTTGCATTAGTGCGTGTGGCATGGGCAGCTTACACATCTGGAAAGACGCCATCAATGCTGAAAGGTATATCCAGGTTCTAGAGCAACATATGCTCCCATCCAGACGACGTCTCTTTCAGGGAAGACCCTGCATTTTCCAACATGACAATGCCAAACCACATACTGCATCAATTACAGCATCATGGCTGCGTAGAAGAAGGGTCCGGGTACTGAACTGGCCAGCCTGCAGTCCAGATCTTTCACCCATAGAAAACATTTGGCGCATCATAAAACGGAAGATACGACAAAAAAGACCTAAGACAGTTGAGCAACTAGAATCCTACATTAGACAAGAATGGGTTAACATTCCTATCCCTAAACTTGAGCAACTTGTCTCCTCAGTCCCCAGACGTTTACAGACTGTTGTAAAGAGAAAAGGGGATGTCTCACAGTGGTAAACATGGCCTTGTTCCAACTTTTTTGAGATGTGGTGTTGTCATGAAATTTAAAATCACCTAATTTTTCTCTTTAAATGATACATTTTCTCAGTTTAAACATTTGATATGTCATCTATGTTCTATTCTGAATAAAATATGGAATTTTGAAACTTCCACATCATTGCATTTTGTTTTTATTTAAAATTTGTACTTTGTCCCAACTTTTTTGGAATCGAGGTTGTAGAATCTTTCCCAAAGCTAAAACAAACACTAAAGCTGAATCTTCATTTTGAAGACAATTTGCTTGACGCGTTGTTCCTCGTCCTGGCAACGACAGCGCACAGACTACACCAAAAAAAAAAAAGGTGGGTTTTAGAGAGACTGCATTCACAGGTTTATCACTTGCGCTCGTTATGCCATTACGCTTTATCTTGAGACTCCGAGAGAAAAAGAGATGCAGGATCGACCCTGGTGGATTCCCCAGTTTCAGCTCCTCGTATCCCGCTGACATTTTTGCGCATTAGACTGAAATTCCCAAGCCATTGCACAATCCTCTCTATTCATCTCGCCTTCGGGGCCTCATACAAAAAACACTTCACAGGAGGCTTTATACCATAGAGCTTCTGAATTCTCAGCTCCGAGTGATCAGAAGGTGTTAATGAATTTTCTGTAACAGCAGCTGTAATTCAAACAACAGGGTTGCATTAATGCTGGATGCAATACATTACCATTCCTGTATTAACAAAATTACATTACATTAGTTTCCAGGCATTTAGCACACGCTTTTATCTCATCTTATCCAGAGCGACAGATAACATACCAGTAGGGGGTTAGGTCAGGCGCCTTGCTCAAGGGCACTTCAGCCATTCCTGCTGGTTCAGGGAGTCAAACCTGGACCAGCAACCTTTTGGTCCCAAAGCTGCTTTTCAAACCATTAGGCCAAACCTGGGCATTTTACGGCCCGCGGGCCGCATCCGGCCCTTTGGTTCATTCTGACCGGCCCGCGTAAGGTTAATGAGAAATTACAAAATAAACATATTTTCTAATTTTACCTCATGCATGGACTGAATGTGCATTGCTTTTATTTTGAAGTTGTGTTCAACAAAAACACAATGCGCGCGACATGAAATCCCACGAAACTTAATCCCGCGATAACTACTTCCGTAATTTGTCCAGACCAACCACAAACTTGTACGTCATCCTTCAAACGGTCCAGCCAATCACACAGTGTGACGTCACCAGCAGGCGCCGGAGCCCGAGCCGATCTGTAGATCTGATCCCTACACCGAATCAACGTTGTTGCGAGCAGGTCACATGAGGTGATTAGACTACAAATGTGGGCATCATTATTATAATATGATGTATCTTGTTTGATATTTGGAGTAGAAAGACAATATTGTGATGTCTTTACTGTGTTTTGGGGTGAATGTGACTGAAAAAAAAAAAAGGCACAAACGTTCACATTTTGTTAACCATTGTTTTGGGAAATTTGATTGAATAAATGACTTTTTTTTTGTAAGGCAACCTCGTTTTTTCCATACTCTTACCAGTCTTAGCAGCTCGTAAAAACAATGTTATTTACTGCTTTATATAAAGAAATACAATTAATATTACGCAGAATTTAGTTCAGCCTTTTGGTCCGGCCCTCCACCAAATTTTCTGTTTCTCATGTGGCTTCAGGGAAAAAAATAATTGCCCACCCCTGCGTTAGGCCGTGGCTTCCCCAACTTACCCAGCGACTTGTAGATTTTCCACGATACAAGACCATCACTAGATAACACACAACTGCTTCTCGGTGTGTAACGATGCACTCCGGTTACCAGTCCGCACCGATTTCATAATTCGATTCTCAGAATAGTAGGAACAAAATTATTATCTTTAAAATTATGACTGAAGACAAAACAAGGCGCATCTTTGTCTGTATAAACTAAACAGATTAAAAATGTCAGTTCATTATGAACTGACATTTAATATTGTACAGGTTTAAGATATCTTAAAGTGCCATTCCACCATTGGATGTATTCTTTGGCATAAAATACAATATATTTTATGACAACATGACTAGACAGAGAAATCTTTTAGCTTCAAAATGATATATCAAACACAATTTTTTGACAACGACAAGTATATTAATTTTGCAACCAAAGTCGCCTACCCTTTTAATTTCCGCGCGGTAGTGAAACGTGATGTCATCGGCAGGTTCCCCTTCTTGTGTACCACGTCACGTGTGATGTGGCACAGATTATCAGCAATGGTGGATAGAACACGATTGTCAGCTTCGGAAAAGAAGCGAAGGAAAATAGCAAGTGATGCCCAAAGGAGACGGTCGATGGTGAATATCGGCACAGCAATCGACAAGTGGAAATCGCGTTCTATCCGCCATTGCTGATAATCTGTGCCACGTCACACATGACGTGGTACACAAGAAGGGGAACCTGCCGATGACATCACGTTCCACTACCGCGCGGAAATTAAAAGGGTAGGTGACTTTGGTCGCAAAATTAATATACTTGTCGTTGTCAAAAAATTGTTTGATATATCATTTTGAAGCTAAAAGATTTCTCTGTCTAGTCATGTTGTCATAAAATATATTGTATTTTATGCCAAAAAAAATACATCCAATGGTGGAATGGCACTTTAAAGCTAGTCAGCCTTTCGATTTCACAAAATCGGTGAAATTTAGTTCCCTCTGAAATTTGGTCATTGTGATGTGTTTATTTCTGTAATCTCTCGGGGGGGGGAAAAAAAAAAAAAAAAAAAAGTCATTCTGTGGCTGGGAAGTTATTCAATTTGAATGGATTCCCGGGCAAATAATGTGCATGAAATTGCTCACTTCGTGCAGTCAAGCAGACAGAGGAAGTCCGTGTGCGCATGCGCAGGTTTACCTTTGAGCGTGCACTGACAGTTCCATCATTCTGTCGCTAAACGAACAGCTGATCACGCCGAGGTGCTCGCTGACCGCCGATATTTATTAGTTTGGTCCTGCGTTTCCTTTCCTTCGTATAGAACATCACGTCTTTTATTCTCGCATCCTCCATTTTTCTCTCCTGTTTCAAATTTGTATCCCACAATGCCTTGCATGAACGGGGAAAGCCCAACACGTGATACATGACGTAGTATCTTGAATTGAGTCACGGTGAAGCAGGAAGAAAAATAGCAGCGAATTCAGGACAACGTGGCCTTAAAGGAAAAGGCAACTTTTGTACAAAACCAGGTGTGTAATAGGAGAAAAACATATACGTAATCAATTCCGTTAATTATTTCCATTATATATCGAACATGAAAAAATATTTTTAACTTTGAAATCATGAATCGACACAGAGGAGCCGAAGTTGGAGGAGGCAGCCATTTTGAGATTGTGGGCAACTATAAACCAATCAGAATCTTTCGTTAATGCGCCTCCCTCTGATCTGTGACGTCACTGGGCCCATGAAAACAGTGTTTACAAGCAGATCACTGTGATTAGGAGTCCCGGCGGGTGGCTTGTATTCGATTCGTTTATATCCCGACCTTGTCAGCTGTCAGATTTATGTTCATGGACCCGGTAAGCTGGTAAATAATATTTATTTTTTTCTTTACCAAATTCTAACAGAAAACGAGAGCGCCCGAAAGGGAAAACCGAGCCGAGCCGCTTCACGCATGCGCAGTAGGCTTGGTAGGACAAATCCAAATAGGAGTCATTCAGGATTCAGCCATGTTTTTGCTCCGTGTTTTTACTCGACCAAAGTTATACAGTATTATGAGCTTTAAGTTGCATAAATAAAACCATTTGGTGAAACTTTGAAGAAGCGATTGTACTGGTTTTTTACCTTATTACCATGAAGCACTGAAGAGTTCTTTTCAGTGGTGGGCCGCATGACGTCACGCAGTAGATCAACATGGCAGAACGCATCTTCGCTGAGCTCAGCACAAGCCCATATTATTAAAAGTTAAAAGATACTGTTATGCGGTCTGTTCTTTCTCTATAAATTCCATGATCGATTACTTTATATATTTATCTATCTATTTGTGGTGATTTTGTACAAAAGTTGCCTTTTCCTTTAAATTCATTATTCTATTTATTAAAAAAAAAAAAAAAAAAAACAAATAAAATTGGAAGTCTGTGATTGGAATTCAGTAGCTTTTGGTCCACTAAACAAAAATAATTGGGTGTTGGGGAAAATTCTTTTTATGACCTAAATTTGAAAAATCTGAAAGGCAGTCTAGCTTTAAAAATAAGTGGGCAATTCTTCAGCAGAGGCACCAAAATTATGAAATTATTAAGATTGCCTTAACTCGTCAGCTCAGTAATATTACTGAAGTATGGAATCCAAGGCAACATGTATTGAAAACTATTTCTAAAAGAAAATAAATAAATAAATAAATAAATAAAAACCACCACCCCAGCTATAGCAACGTCACTTTAGAGAAATCTTGGTTTGAATTTTAAGAAATGAAAGTCCAGTTTTTTTCTGATGTAATTCCGTTATGGGCTTTTCTTTCCTCATAAAGATTTTGTGTTCAGAGTTAATCAATTTTTCTTTGCTTTTTTAGGGTCAAAGGATACCCCATACAGTGCGACATTTTTATTTAAATACCATCATCTTGAGTACTGCAACTTAAAAAAAAAAAAAGTTACCTCATTTTGCGGTGAATGTAATTCCGTTAGCGAAGAACTATCCAACTCGTCCTCCTACGAGTAGGCGTAATAGTGGCAGTGAGAGCCGTTTAGGGCACAAATACTTTAAAGCGCATATCACGTGTAAATTCAGGAGATGATCAATGTAATTCTCCTATTTTATATTAAACTTTGGTCAAATATCTGCAACACTCTGCATTCTCTGCAATTTTTTTACCTTGCCCAATTCCGGAAAAAATCAGTTGAAATCAAGCCATTTGAGGCGAATTGGTCCGCCTCTGAAAAAACTTGGCATTTGGATTTCCCGGGAAACATTGATTTTCGTGACGTCGTGTGCGGGACGCCTCCCTCTGAATCCTACATCAGCGCCGGTTTGTTTATGAGAAAACGACCTGGTGGTTTTCTGTAAATTTCTTCAACGTTATCACGAAATTATTAAAATGGCTAACAGATGTATCGTAGGAGGGTGCAGCAACACCAATCTTGATACGATTAGTGCTCATCGTTTCCCACATTGCGCTCAGGTGACAATTCTATATTTCAATGCAAAATCGCTAGCTGCTAAACTTGGTCTACACAGGCTGTGCACTGAAACCGTGCAAGCTCTCTGAACCTGCTGGCGCATCCGCAGGTGACGTCATGAATCTGGCTCCAGACTCCCTTGGGATTTTTCCAGACGCGTTTTATTTTTTTCTGCTGTAGACAGATGGCCTTGTGCAAAATTACCCTTCTGGATGAGTGTGTAAAAGGGACGTACCTTCATATAAAAAAAAACCCCGAATTTGGTCCAGGATATGCACTTTAATCTTAAGGGGTGTTCACACGGCAACTTTTACTCCGGTGTAGCACCGGGGCTGCCCCGGTAGAGCGTTCACACGGTACAAAGTTATACCGGTGTAGCCCCTGAAAGCTGCTTAAACCGGTGCAGATCTAACCCTGCTCAGGAGGTGGTTTAAGAAATTTACTCCGGAGTAAATGCTAGTTTGCGGGGCAGCACCGATATAAAATGGGACGTCTGAACGCTACAGGGGTAGACTCGCTACGCGTGAGGAGAGTTGATTACATACGGGCATTGCATAATTTGCATCCTGGTATTCTGCGCTTCCAAAATGGCAAATATCAACAAGAACAACAGAACTGCATGTCTTCCAGTGTTGCCAGATTGGGCGGTTTTAAGTGCATTTTGGCTGATCTGAACATATTTTGGGCTGGAAAACATCAGCTGTATCTGGCAACACTGGTGTCTTCATCCACGTTGTTTTCCCGGCGCTTGGTGATGCCATGACAACCGGGAAAAGGAAGTACATTTTCACGCATGCGCATATTTCATTTCCGCATTATTACCATCGTATAGCACGGTCACAAAAACTGCCGTGTGAACGCAAGTGGGGCTGCACCGGTGCTAACACGCTTCTCTCTAGTAAGCAGGTTTGTGACATGTGAACGCTCCACAAAATTTACACCGGTGTAAGATATATCGCAACAAAATAAATCGGTGCAGCATCAACGCAAATATGTGCCGTGTGAACACTCCTTTAGCACCAGTAGAGAAACAGTTTGCCTGCTATGTGAATTCTAAATGCTATTCTGTTAGCTATCATAGTAGCTCTGTATTATATTACATTTAAATAATTCTGCAACCAAAGAACTACCCAAATTCATAAATTTAACAATTTCTCCACAAAATTTAACCGAATAGACAAAAAATAGTCTCCGAAATGATCAGTTGAAACACAACAGGCTCCATGGCAGTGCCTGAAGAGTCATTTTATTTGGAAATGGAGCTCCAAAGTCGGCTAAACTGACCGTCTTCCACAACCTCTTTCCTAGGCAATGCTGAAGCACCTTTTTTTTTTTTCCAACGGCTATAACTTGGTTGTGTAACAATACAAGGTGCAATAAACAACTCCCAGGAAAAGTGAGGTACACTTTTGATATGCCAATGTTACCTGGCAGACTTTGCACTGAGCCTCATTTCCATTTAAATTTTTTTTTTTTTGCAGGAGTTCCACATAACTTTTTGATAACCGTAGTCGTTTTTGGTTCTGCGGGTTTCTCCTGTTTATAGAGCATCATCTAAATCTCACAGCACCACACACACATTTTTACTGATGTCTGATAACACATTCTTCATTATTTAATGGCAGTTAGCGAACAGATTTTAAGTGCATTACTGCCACCTTCTGGCAGTAGTAACACTACTTACTACTAGGTGGCGATAAAAACAAGGGAAAATATAGTTAAGGCAAGACAACAGTCGCTTATACGATCTGATTCATGATTTAACGACTATTTTAAAATATCACGACCCATCCCTAATCGAGGCATCGCTGTATTGTACTGAATTTGGATTTTGTGTAACGTCCCACTCCTCGTAACGACACCAATAAGTGGAGACGTTATTATTCTGAAGACAGACGCTCCAAGCTGACTGAGGAAAACCTAAAATCAGAGCAATTTGTTAGTTATTGTTCTTATCAGAGTGACTACACAGGACTTGCAGCTGTGTTACAGGGTCACAGGAAACACGCACAGCAAACAAATACCACAACCCCACAAGCCTCAAAGACATTTCTGTACAGGTCACATTTTTCCCATGAGAAGACAGACACGTGCATTACTATCGGTAGCTAGAACAGAACAGAACATCTTTATTGTAACATGTACAACGAAACTGGAGTGCAATCCTTATCAGTGCAAACTAATAAAAGGATTTAAATTAAGCTAAAATGTAAACTATATAAAAATTATAAAAAAGTTAAACTCACAGACGAGTAAACTCATCTCATCTCATTATCTCTAGCCGCTTTATCCTTCTACAGGGTCGCAGGCAAGCTGGAGCCTATCCCAGCTGACTACGGACGAAAGGCGGGGTACACCCTGGACAAGTCGCCAGGTCATCACAGGGCTGACACATAGACACAGACAACCATTCACACTCACATTCACACCTACGGTCAATTTAGAGTCACCAGTTAACCTAACCTGCATGTCTTTGGACTGTGGGGGAAACCGGAGCACCCGGAGGAAACCCACGCGGACACGGGGAGAACATGCAAACTCCACACAGAAAGGCCCTCGCCGGCCCCGGGGCTCGAACCCAGGACCTTCTTGCTGTGAGGCGACAGCGCTAACCACTACACCACCGTGCCACCCACGAGTAAACTAACATTTAAAAAAAAAAAAAAACACACACAGTGCTACATTCAACCGGAAACATTGCACAAACCCCTTACTGTACAGTATAAAAAGAGATGGACACTAATGCCGCTTTTCCACTACCAACGCGGCTGAGTCGAGCTGAGCGGGGCTGTTGGAGTTGCATTTCGACTACAACCGCGCTGAATCATGCTGGCTGGAAGTGGGTGGACCCATTGGGTGGAGTTAGCGAAAGTGGGTGGATGTCACGTGATGTCGTTAGGCGGCGCAAACAGTGACATCAGTGATCTTTTAAGCGGTAGTCTCACGACCCGGATAGTAAACAATAAACATGGAGTCGTTAGTGTTGCTGGTCTTGGTGCTGTGGCTTGTTGTCACCGACAACGCCAACAAATACTGTCAAGAGCGTATAGATGAGGCGAGGCGCATAAGGCTTCAGAAATTCTCGTAACTCGTAATTCTTCTGGGTTTACGGTGTTTACAGATCCCAGCGTGCTCGCGGGGCGTGTGGGGGCATGTGAGGACACTCCTCCTCACCAATCAGTGCACAGGGGAGTGTCTGCTCACGCCCCCAGCCTCACTCGGCTCGCTTTGGCTCGTTTCAGCCCCACTCCAAAACCGTGCGAGTTTTGGGAGCTGAGTAGGGCTGAAGCGAGCTGAGTCGTGCTGTTCTGAGGTAGTCGAAACGCGAGCCGTGTCGGGCTGAAGTGAGCTGAAAAAGGGTAGTGGAAAAGGGCCATAAGAGGCTGTCCACACGGCAACGGATTCAGGTGAATCTGATAAAATTGTTTATCGTTTCGGCCTGGCGTCCACACGGCACCGGCGTTTTGGGTGCCCCAAAACGATATTTTTTGAGAACGGGTTCCAGAGTGGAAAAATCTGGCAACGGCGCCGTTGCGAAGTCGTCTGGATGAGTAGAACGGATTTGTTTACGATGACGTCACAACCACATGACTAGAACAAGCAGCACTCTCACTGTTTTGTATGAACCACTGCATTGCATTCACTTTTGTATACAGCTTTTCTTTTAAATAAACAAGTAACTGAACCATTTCTTGAATTTCTTTTTTTTATTGGATAAGACTGCTTTTCAAAATGTTCACACACAATAAGAAAATTAAGTTATATAAAACTATGCACACTAATAAAACTAATTTGTACACACAGAAGGCACGATTTCCTTGCGTAGTCGCAGCCATCTTCTTGTTGTGTGTTTGTTCCCGAGTGCTTCACGCCGGGTAGAAGAAGGGGTTTATGCGCATGCGTCCTACTACTTCTATTGTTCTGGTGTCTCCGATGGGACCGTCTTACAGTGCACGTAGAGGTGTGGCATGTGTATTGCATCGTTTTCAGCAAGCGTTGCGTTGCCATATGTACCTGATATTTTACTGATCCGTTGCCCATGTGGACGCGATATTTTTTTTAAATTAAACCTCGTTGCCGTTGTCGTGTGGATGTAGCCTAAGATATCACAGGTAATGGCCCTTTTCCACTACCCTTTTTCAGCTCACTTCAGCTCGCTTCAGCCCGACACGGCTCGCGTTTCGACTACCAAAAACCAGCACGACTCAGCTCGCTTCAGCCCTGCTTAGCCCCTAAAACTCGCACGGTTTTGGAGTGGGGCTGAAGCGAGCCAAGCCGTGCCGAGTGAGGCTGGGGGCGTGAGCAGACACTCCCCTGTGCACTGATTGGTGAGGAGGAGTGTCCTCACATGCCCACACACGCCCCGCGAGCGCGCTGGGATCTGTAAACACCGCAAACCCAGAAGAATAATAATTACGAATTACGAGAATTTCTGAAGCCTTATGCGCCTCGCCTCATCTATACGCTCTTGCCAGTATCTGTTGGCGTTGTCGGTGACAACAAGCCACAGCACCAAGACCAGCAACACTAACGACTCCATGTCCTCCATGTTTATTGTTTACTCTCCGGGTCGTGAGACTACCGCTTAAAAGCTCACTGAATCAGTGACATACAGAGCATCGTGGACGAGTTCGCGGAGCGCAAGGCTCGTCGTATGCCCTTCAAATAATGCGCGCAGTAGGCTATTGATGTTTTATTATGAGCCATGTACAGTATGTCGCCTAATGTTTTTTTGTTTCTGAGTTACATGTTCGTTTGAAGGACTTAATGTACAAACTAACATAGTTGCACCCCGGAGTGTTGAAATTGGTAAACACAGTGCATTCAGTGAGGTTTGCACCGCCCTCCTTTTATTTCTGACTCTTCCTGTCACCGTTGCAACCTCTGAGCGCTCATTCGTATGCCCTTCAAATAATGCGCGCAGTATAGGCTATTGATGTTTTATTATGAGCCATGTACAGTATCCTAATGTTTTTTGTTTCTGAGTTACATGTTCGTTTGAAGGACTTGATGTACTAAATAACATAGTTGCACCCGGTAGTGTTGAAATTGGTAAACACCGCAGTTGCGGACATTTTGTAGCCTAAAATGATGTTATGATAAGCTTTAATAAAGGGCCCGGTCATTTGCCCCGCCCCCGGCCCGGCTCTGACTTGTTCCGCCACTGTCACTGATGTCACTGTTTGCGCTGCTTAACGACATCATGTGACGTCCACCCACTTTCGCTAACTCCACCCAATGTGTCCACCCACTTCCAGCCAGCGCGGTTCAGCGCGGTTGTAGTCGAAATGCAACTCCAACAGCCCCGCTCAGCTCGACTCAGCACGGCACGGCTCAGCCGCGTTTGTAGTGGAAAAGCGGCATTAGTGAACCCTGACCTGACGTGCTGAATTTAGAGCTCGTATGGCAGTTGGGTAGAAGCCGTTCTTGAGTCTATTTGTTCTAGCTTTGATGGCCCTATACCGTCTGCCTGACGGTAGTAGCTCAAACAGTAAAAAGAAGCCATTATCTCATGGCATGACAGAAAATCCATCAGCCCGTCCGTCCATTCAGCAGTTTATAGTGCATCGCTGATTAACTGTGTAATGTGTGTACCGATTAGACAGTACACACAGGTCACACTTACAGAGACTCCTCATAAGCTGATTACTTCCTCTGTGGACAATCAAGCCCTAACCTGCTTATCACATCTGTCACAAAACTGGTCACAGAAAGGGATGAGGGGAAGAAGGGGGGGGGGGGGGGGGGGGGGGGGGGGGGGGGGATAACCATCACATTTTTACACAAGACAAATATCAGACCCATATATTATTTACTAGCTGGGAGGTCCGTATCATGAAATACCGTGACCGAGGTCTTGAAGGTACTGTATTCAAGGCCGAGGTCACGGTATTTCACCATACGGACCGACCTTAAGCTGGTAAATAATATTTTTTTTCTTTACCAAATTCTGACAGAAAACGAGAGCGCCCGAAAGGGAAAACCGAGCCGAGCCGCCATGTTGAATCCTCATTCACGGCTGTAATGCAAATGGCTTCCTCCTCGGTATACAAGTGCACTTCCATGGCAGGAAAACTACATTTTGCCACCTATGTACTGTAGTCCCCTATTTATACAAAATTGAGTCAGTCAGTCATTCAGTTAGAGGTTTTTAGCTTTCTCCTGAAATGTTTTCTTTTATTTCTCCTTCCTCAGGGCAGTAAAACTCGCTTTCGGTGTGAACACTGTCGTTATCGCTATCCATGCTGTAAAATTAATGCTATTCTCCTGAGAAATGCTGGCAAAAATTTATAAGATTTTTGATAAAAATCTTATAAATGTTATAAAAAAAAAAGATAAAATATCTGCTGCTGTGAATGAGCGAGTCGCCAGAAGGTCCGTAACTGGGGTCCGTACCGTAGGATACGGACCTGCTCACCAGCCAATCAGAGCGCAGGATTTGATGGAAACCGGACCATGAAAAAATAAGATCCGATACTGACTTTTTCCATTTTAATTATCAAAAAAAAAAAAAAAAAAGTGTATATAAAGAGTGTTTCTGCAGTATTTTGGTTCTGCTCCTGATGTAGTTCAGATAGGAAATAATAGTCACTAAGCCACCCGAATAAAAGTAAAACACACACACACACACACACACACACACACACAGACTAGCACATTCTTACAACACGTACTGGAAAAATCCAGAACGTCAAGGACGTAGTCTCCCATCTGGCCTGCCATCAAACAGCCATGACGACCAAAACATCAAACAGAACTGAAATGTGACGATGTGAGAGAGGACCAACCTCCATGACAAACTGTTCACAACAGGAAACTCAACAAAGGATTACATTTTGTTCCCCGAGGGAAGATCGACCCAAAACCTCAATCAGAACCGAATTCGTATGATAAATGAGAGGAGATACAATTCTAGTCAGAAGAAAATGTGTTAAGTTGACCTAATTACTAATCTGTTAGCAAAAATTTGACAAAACAATGACCAAGTGTTCTCCAGAAGGTCGAGTTCTTTCAAATAAAACAATCAGAACTGAAATCCATTTGAGAACAGAGAGGAAGGAGACACGATTTAACTGAAAATAAACAAGTTGTTTACAACAGGAAAAATCAACAAACAAACGATTAAGTTTTGTTCCCTGAAAGAAGCTCCACCTAAAACATCGATCAGAACTGGAATCGGATGAGAACTGAGAGGAGATACAATTCTAATGAGAATCTCAGAATTTGTGAAGTCGGCCTAATTAGCAGCTCGTTAGCAAAAAAAAAAAAAAAGACAAAATGACCAATACCCCTTTTCCACCAAATCAGTTCCAGGGCTGGTTCACAACTCGTTCAGCTTGCGAGCCAGCTGAGAACCAGTTTGCTTTTCCATAGCTCGCGGTGCTAAGCGGAGCCACGTCAGTTACGTCGCTACATTTACATAAACCTTGGCGCGAATATCAAAGCAAAAACAACACGGAAGAAGAAGCAACAACAATAATAATAATGGATGACTTTGCGTTTGTACAGCTGCTACTTCTCGCCGCTTAAAAATGGCGACCTTTCGCGGTCTTATTGTTGTTGGTCTTAACAACTCCGCCCACCCACTGACGTAAGCAGTTCTTTCCTCTGGCCCAGCAGAGAGTTGGTGTTAGCCTGGAACCGGTTTTTCTGGCCCCAGAGCCAGTTCTTTGTCAGTGGAAACAGAAAACCCGGTTCCAAACTAAGCACTGGCCCCGAACCAGCCCTGGAACTGCTTTGGTGGAAAAGGGGCACGTGTGTTCTGCAGAAGGTCGAATTCTTTCAAATGAAACAATCAGAACTGAAATCCATTGAGAACCGAGAGACAGAGGAGACACAATTTAAATGGAAATAAACAAATCTGTAAATAAGTTGTTTACAACAGGAAAATCAACAAACAAACAATTAAGTTTTGTTCCTGAGAGAAGCTCCACCACCCAAGACATCGATCAGAACTGGAATCGGATGAGAACTGAGAGGAGATACAATTCTAATGAGAATCTCAGAATTTGCGAAGTCGACCTAATTAGCAGCTCATTAGCAAAAAACTGACAAAACAATGACCAAGTGTTCTGCAGAAGGTCGAGTTCTTTCAAATGAAACAATCAGAACTGAAATCCGTTGAGAACAGAGAGGGAGGAGACACGATTTAACTGAAAACAAACAGAGAAAAACAAACGAACGACCAAGTTTTATTCCTCGAGGGAAGATCGACCCAAAACATCGATCAGAACTGAAATCGTATGAGAAATGAGAGAGGAGATACAATTCTAGTGAGAGGCCTGGAAAATTCATTAATTTGGCCTAATTACTAACTCATCCAAGTTTTGTGCGGAGTGAAGAGTTCTTTCAAACAAAACAATCGGAACGGAAATCCGTGGCGAACTGACGGAGGAGATACAATTTAAAGGGGAACTGAAATCATCTTGAAACTTGCTTTATTTCTTAATTAACATGTTATTCAATTACGTTTTCAGTTTTGGTAACCTTATATCATGACTCTCATTGGCATATTATATTACACTTCCGGCCTTTTCGGTTTTTAGCCATGCTGAATGTAGTTCGTTTGGTCCACGCCAGGCGTCGTTTATCCGTGCGATCTTCACGAGACTTCAAACATGACGCATCAGTGCCGCCATTTTGAAGACTGTTTACACAGCGGCCAGGTCGCCATATCATTCCAATTTAGATTAATTTCGAGATTTGCCAGCTTCATCAGTGATGGAGATTATTCCATACCACTTTGAACCAACGTGGCGTAGAGAAGATTTGTCAAGATGACAGGATAAGGACGAGTCCGTCACGCTGGTATTTACGTCATTACTGTCGCACAATTAAAACGCGTCAGATCAGGCGACTGGTGGGTTTTCAAAATAATAAATACCGTATTTTCTGGACTATAGAGCGCACCTGTATATAAGCCGCATCCGCTCTATTTAAAAAAAAAAAAAATTAAAAAAAAAAAAAGATATACAAGCCGCACCGGGCTATAAGCCGCAGATATCTATGTTGAAAAATTAGATATTTACTGCATGTACAGAACAATTTTGTACTGTAAATGTATGTACCTGAACAGATTCCTTCCGAACAGTGCCTTTTAACATGGCAGCAACTTTGCTGATTAAAACGGAACAGAACCAAGAGAAAATAACCGGTATTTATTTACCTTCATTTCTCCTGTGTTTGAAACCACAAGTCACTTTAATCATCTTCGCTGGATTTGAAAATAATTACCAGTTAGTAATTTGTCGTGCGTGTTCTATCTGCTAAAGATCTGCTAATTCTTCTTTGCATTGATTTTCCGTCTATCTTATTTTTGATTCTACTTCCGGTTAGAGCGCCCCTAGCGGTGGAAGAAAAATCCACAGAATAGCCGCACCTTTGTATAAGCCGCATGGTTCAAAACCTAGGAAAAAAGTAGCGGCTTATAGTCCAGAAAATACGGTACATGCACATACTTTTGTGATACATATATTATACTGAGTGCATTTCACACAATCCTCACTAAGGTTTCGGACAGCACTACAAAATGGCGTCCACACTACACAGCGAATGATTTCGGACACGGAAAACTTCCGGCTTGATTACATCAGCATTCGAAAGACGGCGCGCGCGTCTTTTGACAACGTTGGCAGATGTCGGTCACTTTGATTTCCGCTGTACGTTTTACTTCCGTCCTACGATGTCTCGTACAGGTCTCAACAAATCTCGTTTACGGCCATTGCTTTGACGTATGGACTGATGTATTACAGAGCATATTTCAAACACTCAAGTTGGTATAGCAGCGACAAAATAGCGATCAGAAATGCATTCCGATATTTAATAAAATGAGAGAAATAGAATTTTGATGATCAAAAAAATTGCCTTCAGTTCCCCTTTAACTAAATTGTGGACGACGTACGGACGCCACGCCATGGCAACAGCTCATCGGCCTTATGGTCAGAGGAGCTAAAAAGTCAGTCGAGTGGATCTAATGCTGTCAGACCAAAATCAGTCCAATCCCGGTACTGTCAGGTTTTGATCTGCTTCTACTGAAGGAGGTTGAATTGACAAAAGTATGATGTAGGAACGTAGAGCTCTGCTGCCTCAGAGATTCTGCCTCACGGATCGATCCGAGAGCAAATAGGTCACTGATACACACAGCTGCTGAGAGATGTTCCTCCGTTTATTGTAGGACGAACATGAGTGTGTATATACATCTCCACATTCAAGAGTGCGTGGTAGCTTTATGATAATTTAACTGACAATACTCACGTGTCTTCTGTTCCAGTAGTAAAGAACCTTGGGATGTGGATGGGCACTAATCTCAACCTGCAGATCAAGAAGACTCGTCACGCTGCTTACCATCATCTCATGAACATGAGAAGAATGAGGAAATATTTTAATAATGATGCAGCACAAACATTAGTTCAAGCTTTAACAAAAGGCTGCATTGACTACTGCAATAGTACTTTATACAGTCTGCCTTTTATACATACTGCAAAACTGCAGAACTCTGCACAGCCAGACTGATCTGGAACATCTAACAGTTATTCCATGAAATTGAGTCGTACATGAGCTGATAGCCGATGAGGCGCATAGCACCGATTCAGCTATAAAGCTATAAGCCATGTACGATGAGATTGAGCGGAACAACTTTTATCCTATCCACACAGTCACTGGATTTAGAGAAAAACGGAGCATTTTTATTTTTTGCAAATTCAATATAAATAGAAACTTTACACAAAACATCTGACAAAATCGTTCCCGCTTAGTCGGACTTCTTAAAAACACATAGACGGCTGCACAAACTGACTTTCGTGGGTTTTTTTGTTTTTTTAAACAAAGTGCCGTCTTGCCGAGGTATAGACCCTTCCCACGTGACGTCACGACAAACGCGGCCGCCATTTTGGACATGAACTACCAGTAGTCTACCACAGCCAACAACGAGGAACGACGGCGAAGCATCGAAAGGAATATAGCCATCAAAGAAAGTTTTTACTTTCAGCAAGACTTCCATCATGCCATTATATTGTTGTGCACCTGGATGTAGTAACCATCAACACACAAGGCAAGATTTATCATTTTATTGGATCCCGACAGATGCTGACCGACGGAGAAGATGGATGGTCTCTAAAATATTGGCAAAATGATGTTTATTGACATAGCAATCGTGTGTAACGGGAAGCATTTGCATATCCGAAGTGTTGTGTTTACATCAAAGATAAAATAAACCGATACGACAACGACTGCTGCTGCCAGGTTGGGGACACAAACTAGTAGAAAGGAAGTGTGCCAACAGTGCCAACACACTTCCTTTGTGGTCGATTCTGCTTTAAGGTAAGATGCATTTAATTATTCGTCTGCTGTGGGTTTGGAATCGGTAGCCTGACCGATTCGTTCATGTTTGTGGTGCCATTTGTTTGTTGACGCGTGTTGAAATGGAAGATTGGTTGTTGACATGATTTCCAGTGATGCTTTGGTGCTGCTGTGGATCGGATGTGTTGAGTAGCCTGACTGTGGTATCATTGTTGACGCGAGGTTGTTTTTTGAACATGCCAATGCGGACACGATTTCCCCTGATGAGTTATGACTTCAGACGCGATGCGTGTGTGGAGGTGTGGAGTCCGCGTGATATGTGCGTAAGACAGGCTTCTCATGTGTTTGGAGATCCGCGCTCTGAGACAAGCGCAAGCACACACACACCCAAGGGAAAAAAAGGGACCCCCCGAAAATAATCGGCATAGTTTGAACACTGGGTTGGAGAAAGTAATGGCAAATAGTGAGTGCACAAACCATAGAAGGTAAACTGTACACAGCGCCAGGGCAGTGTGATGGTATGTCTACTTTTAGATTGTGTTAGCTTATCAATGAACACACTCGTCACTCAACGAGTTTCACGTCTTTACGACGGATACTTAAATGTGTGTTAGGTATTATTGTTGCAGTCTAAGCAGTCATTGTAGCAGCGAGATGAGCGAGAACCGAAAGGGTCTGTGCCATAAACCGTTATTTCTCAAAATGGCGATCGCGTTTACGAAGGTCACGTGAGTGAAAAGGGTCTATAGAATAGCTTTAGACATTTATGTAATGCCTCGGTCATAACCGGCTGTATGTGCTCCTACGGCCGGTCTACATGCAAAAAAACGCAAGGAGGGTGCGCGTGTGACGTGCTGATTTTCGAGCCGCAGACCGGCCGCAGAGGTTCTTTGTCATGTCAAACAAACTCTACGGGCGCTTACGGTTTTTTTCAGGTTGCAAGACAAACTTACGGCCAACGTGCGTCTTTCTCCACGAAAAAAAAACAAAACAAAACAAAAAAAAGCGCAGCGATTTGGGAAACGCCAAAAATCACATGGCCAAAAAAAATCGTACGTCCGGTTGTGACCTAGGCTTAATTCTTCTTTGGACATTTCAGTTACACCATTTTCAAACCTCTGAGCTTTTGAACTAATCTTAAAAAAATAATAATAATAAAATTTTTATGCTTAAAAGATGAAGAATGTAAACATTTTGTTTTTCTCTACTCATGGTATATTAGCTGACAGCCTAGTCGTAGTAGAGTAGCCAATCAGAGCACTTGAGTCCTCATACCCAGTCAATGTGGCTAGAATAATCCTCGTTATTCACACGACACGTTTTGTTCTCTTTGCACTGGCTGCTAATGAAATTTAGAACTGAATTTAAACTGGTTATGATCAATTTTAAAGCAATACACAGGCTTGCCCTGTGTGTGCGCGCGAGATATACAGTTGTGCTCATAAGTTTACATACCCTGGCAGAATCTATGATTCTTTGACCATTTTTCAGAGAATATGAATGAGAACACAAAACCATCTTTTCCACTCATGCTTGGTGGTTGGGTGAAACCATTTATTGTCAAACGACTGTGTTTTCTCTTTTTAAATCATAAGGACAACAGAAACTACCCAAATGACCCTGATCAAAAGTTCACATACCCTGGTGATTTTGGCCTGATAACGCGCACAAAAGGGTTTGATAGGGCTGTGCTCGTTTGCCATCAGTTGCTCATGATATCGTACCATATATATCGCGATATATCGAGTTAAACGACGTCTTTAATGTAGTGTAAGCAGAGGGCGCGAATACGTTTGGCGCCAAAATTATTCAATCAATGAGTCTCGAGACGAGGCCAGGGAGACATGGGGGACGTAATTAGCGGCTTGCAGCGTCTGTAGCAGAGCGCATTGAAGCAGAGCGCATGCCCTGAGTAACTGGAAGCGCCATTTGTAAATAAAAACGTTTTTGGTTGGAACAGGTTGCAAGCATGAATTTCCGTCGATTTCTGGCATGAAACATGCTTTAAATCAAGTGAAAATTGATGACAACCTGCTACAGAACCGGGAGATATGCATGAAATGTGTCATATATGGGATTTTTGATTTTCAAGTGAGTAAACGCTATCGTATCGTGCATGATCGAGTATCGTGAGCTGTGAGCACAGCCCTAGTTTGAATGGCTACTAAAGGTAACACCCTCACCTGTGATCTGTTTGCTTATAATCAGTGTGTGTGCATAAAAGCTGAGTGAGTTTCTGGGATCCAGACAGACTCTTGCATCTTTCATCCAGCCACTGACATTTCTGGATTCTGAGTCATGGGGAAAGCAAAAGAATTGTCAACGGATCTACGGGAAAAGGTAGTTGAACTGTATAAAACAGGAAAGGGATACAAAAAGATATCCACGGAATTGATAATGCCAGTCAGCAGTGTTCAAACTGATTAACAAATGGAAAATCAGGGGCTCTGTTAAAACCAAACCACGGTCAGGTAGACCAACAAAAATTTACGTCACACAGCACAGAGACGAGCCTCAAAACTTCTGGAACAAGGTACTTTGGAGTGATGAGACCAAAATTGAACTTTTTGGCCACAACCATAAACGTTACATTTGGAGAGGTGTCAACAAGGCCAATGATGAAAGGAAAACCATTCCTACTGTAAAGCACGGAGGTGGATCGCTGATGTTTTGGGGATGTGTGAGCTACAAAGGCACAGGAAACTTGGTCAAAGTTGAAGGAAAGATGAATGCAGCACGTTATCAGCAAATACTGGAGGCAAATTTGCACTCATCAGCCCAGAAGCTGCGCATGGGACGTACTTGGACGTTCCAACATGACAACGATCCAAAACACAAGGTCAAGTCGACCTGTCATTGGCTACAGCAGAACAAAGTGAAGGTTCTGGAGTGGCCATCTCAGTCTCCTGACCTCAATATCATATCATTGAGCCACTCTGGGGAGATCTCAAGCACGCAGTTCATGCAAGACAGCCCAGGAATTTACAGGAACTGGAGGCTTTTTGCCAAGAAGAATGGGCAGCTTTACCATCTGAGAAAATAAAGACCCTCGTCCACAACTACCACAAAAGACTTCAGGCTGTCACTCATGTTAGAGGCGGCGATACACGGTATTAAGAACTGGGGTATGTAAACTTTTGATCAGGGTCATTTGGATGTTTTTTGTCGTCATTATGATTTAAAAACAGAAAACACAGTTGTTTATCAATAAATGGCTTCACCCAACCACTAACCATGAGTGGGGAAAAAAAAAAAGTTTGTGTTATCATTCATATTCTCTGAAAAAAGATAGCCTAGTAAACTAGACCCACCTGCCTAGCGGCCAAAAATATTTTTGCCTAGCGAGTGGGTCTAGCCTCGCACCATATCAACAAAACACCCTGAGCATCAAATCGTGCCCGCCAATCACAACGCAAGGTTTTTGTTTGGATTCTTTGGGCGGGCTTTTGCAGGAGTGACAAGGCTGCGCGACACTGGAGAAAGCGCAACAGGAAAGATGGCTCCCGCTAGTGAACAGCGCGTGTTTGACTCCGCTTTGGAATCAGTTTTAGAAGAATTAGACTTGGAGTTTTCGTTGAAACATGAGCAGGAAGAGGCTCTCCGCTCATTCCTTTTCAAGAAGGACGTTTTCGCTGTTTTGCCGACCGGCTATGGCAAAAGTCTGATCTACCAGCTGGCTCCGCTCGTAGCCAAAAGGATGGGGCTAGTTTGTGCAGTACGAAGAATTAATAAACAGCTTTGAAACATTACTTTTTGATTGTTTCTTATTTTCCCGTTATTTTAAATTTAAGGGAAATTATTTCACCAAACACCACTATATAAAAACTCTCAAAAACAGTTTAAGCAAACCCTTGAAAAACACTTGGGGAAAAAAAATGAGTGTATGTGGTACAGACTCCAAACTTGTGGTCATTATCTCCAAACTTCTTAATATCTAGAACCTGTTTATTAATTAATACGCATTTTGAAAAATTATTTATTTCAAGGCCTCCCCCACTGCTTTCTGTCGCTCTGACTACGTCACAGTCACGCTGATTGGTCAGAGCGTTGGCCTATAGAGATCTTGCAGTCACGTGACCGGAAAGTACACAACCGCCATCGTGTCGGTCAAAAACACCGCTGAATACTGCTGCACTCGTGTACAGAATGGATCAATTTCAACCGACGGACTACACGGCTCATTTTTCTAATGAACAGATAACTAGATATGTCTAAAATAAACGATCTACAGATTTGTGACCCTTATGGCTTTCCGGACGGAGTTTTCATGACCGGATTTTGAACTGCCAGCAGAATACCCGGACGTGTATGATTACCTCATCAACTTTCCCTCGCTGTTCAGTGGTGAAGCACTGCATGCTTATAAATCTCTGGACAGTTTTCTTTACAGAAATTCAGGATTTGTCAGCGACTCAGATGTGGCATCTTGTAAACAAGAAAATGATCCTCACTGGATGGGTAAGTCACTTAAGTATTGAGTATAGCACTGACCAGCCGATTACAGAATAGAATAAGGTAATTCCAAATCGTCCGTGTTGTTTACATGGATCTGGCGTTGGAGAGGTAGAGGCTTGGCAGTGGAGATTTGAGTAGCTGTTTTCTGAGCTTAGTCAACAGGCCGGCTCTGCCTGTAGCCTCGCTTTTGCTTCCGCTCCCGGCGCCGCCTCCTTCGCTTTGCTTCCAATAACAATCCACGGAGACCCCGCTGGTCTCGCAATCTGGTCTCGTCCGGAATGTTGTGCATGCGATGGAAATCGCTACAAACCGTCATTTTCTGCTGGAAACCAATGTCCAGTAAGTCCATACGGTTGCAGTGGATATTGAAGTCCGGTACAGACGAACAACACGCAAAAATACACACAAAAAACAAAAACCGTGCACAGGTAGGGAGAGCTTGTAGCCACAGCCGTTGTAGTAGAATTGTATATAGTAAGGTTTTCCAGAAGAAAAGGTAGAAGTAGAAGGCGGAATATGGCATTTGACCTACAAGATGGCGTCTGTCACAATCTGGATCGGCTGTGACGTCACATGCAAGATCTCTATATGCACAGAGACAGTTTGAAAGACAGCGGGTTGTTCCTACCCACACCCTTCGGAAATGTCTACGACCGAGACCAGACTAAATATTCACATTTAGTCTGGCTTGCCAGGCTATGAAAAAAGGCCAAGAAAGCAAAAATTCTGCCAGGGTATGTAAACTTATGCGCACAACTATCGTTCACAGTATAGTTTAAGACTGAATAACAGCATACAATTTCAACCATGTGGTACTAAAACTCAAAACCCTGGGTGACCACGCCTTTTCTGTGGCAGCACCTTGTGTGTGGAACAGATTACCTTTTGGAGTTCGAAACAAATTTTGTTTTTAACAGATTCAAGAGTTTAACTAAAATGTATTTTTTAGGTTGGCTTTTTATTAGTTCTTATGAAGTTATTGAATAGAAGCTAAGGAATCATTCTTATATTATGATACATTAGTTCTCATTAGGTACATTTGTTTTGAATATCTGTTTGAACACAGGGCAGTTATAGTTATTATTGAACATTTCACAAGATTATAGTTTTTATAGTAAATCATAGGGCGTTTTACCATAGGACACTACCATAAGCTATTTTATATCCGTCATATTTTCATCTTGTAATGCGCATTTGATTATATTATGCAAATTCGTGTAACAGGAGCATTAATAACTACTTATGAAAGGAGTGCAAGGTCTTTACGGGAAAACATCAGACCGAGGTCAAGACCGAAGTCTGATATTTTCCTGTAAAGACCAAGCAAACGAGGTTAATAAGGAGTTTATTATATAGCTTTTTTTTTTTTTATTTCCAAGATTAAATAGATGGTCATTATAATGAGGCATGATGCTGCTTTCAGTCACGTCATATTTGTAACGCAGAGTCACGAACGCAGAATAGCCTAAATGGCTAGCGGTTTCAAAACAATTTATTTCTCCACTCGAGTAATAGATGACATAAGGGGTGTTCACACGGCACATATTTGCATCGATGCTGCAGCGATGTATTTTGTTGCGATATATCTTACACCGGTGTAAATTTTGTGGAGCGTTCACACGTCACAAACCTGCTTACTAGAGAGAAGCGTGTTAGCACTGGTGCATCCCCACTTGCGTTCACACGGCAGTTTTTGCGACCGTGCTATACGATAGTAATAATGTGGAAATGAAATATGCGCATGCGTGAAAATGTACTTCCTTTTCCCGGTTGTCATGGCATCACCAAGCGCCGGGAAAACAACGTGGATGAAGACACCAGTGTTGCCAGATACTGCTGACGTTTTCCGGCCCAAAATATGTTCAAATCCGCCAAAATGCACTTAAAACCGCCCAATCTGGCAACACTGGAAGACACGCAGTTCTGTTGTTGTTGATATTCGCCATTTTGGAAGCACAAAATACCAGGATGCAAATTATGCAATGCCCGTATGTAATCAACTCTCCTCACGTGTAGCGAGTCTACCCCTGTAGCGTTCAGACGGCCCATTTTATAATCGGTGCTGCCCTGCAAGCTAGCATTTACTCCGGAGTAAATTTCTTAAACCACCTCCCGAGCAGGGTTAGATTTGCACCGGTTTAAGCAGCTTTCAGGGGCTACACCGGCATAACTTTGTACCGTGTGAACGCTCTACGGGGCAGCCCCGGTGCTACACCGGAGTAAAAGTTGCTGTGTGAACACCCCTAAATGTTCCGAGAAAGATACAAATTATAATCTATATTGGGTTATTTTTCAACAAAATGGATTTCCAGTTAGTCTTTTATTGCAATATTAAAAGCCAGCATCTTGGAAAGTCCGTTATCACCCATCGAGCATTACGAGAAAATTCTGCCTGCCAAGGAACCAATCAGGGTGCGCAATTTTACTAGAAGTAGCTTGTGTCATATTATCATCATCATCATCATCATCATAAATGGGTGATGAAGCATTGCATCACTGGTTTAGACTACACGACTTCATGAAAGAAGAGACACATTATATACCGTTACATCACCCGTCAGGATCATAGTCTTAGGAAAAGACGACGTTACTGGTCAACGTAACAGTCATTAAACAGAGAGCACAACGTGTGAATGAAGATAAATCTTAAGGATTTATTTAACCAAAACAAGTAGCAAATCAAAACAGCCTGCCTGTTCCAGTTTCAAGAACAAGTAGCAATCAGACCAGCCTGTACCAGTAAACATAGCTACCAAATATTCAGAAAATCAAATCAGTGCATAGTTATAAAAGGTCATGTGATTTGCTAAGTCTCTTCATTACTTAGCATGAGTTTGAATAATAACAGACAACCTCTCTGGAAAACGTGAAAGCCGAGGACCGTCAGTGATTGGAGAACCATGGGGAGTAGAAAAGCATTCTGCAATTCACAGCACACTGAATCTTGAGCATTTTAAGAGCATTTCTAGATTCCTGCATTAGCAAACTAAGCAAAATTTCAGGAAAATAAATTAAGCTACTTGGTACTGACTCACTCACCATTTTCCAGCAATTTTTAACATCGTATTAATGAGGCAGAAAAGCAGAATCCAGCAGAGTAGTGGAAACGTTGGACACAAAGTCCAATACAATGCAGCTTTATGATGTGTTTACTCGGAGTTACGCCAGTGACTCGGTCCGGCTAGTTAGCGAGAGGACAGCACTATCGGAAGGTATTCGAACGGCATTGTAGGAAAATTGACTACAGTGAAAACAGACCATTATGTCGACGAACTAAGTTTAAAATTGATCTGAAATAACTAAATCGATATTCATTAGTATGATAAAAATTAGTTGGTAACAAAACCTGGTTATGAATTGGTTGGCTTAACGATGCTTATTTATTTACAAAATCAGGGAAATACAAAATAGTGAACGCTTCGTGGCAGAAGACAGCTCAGTACAACGAGAAATAAAGTTGTAGTTCAGAGGATAAAGAAATGCGTCACATTTTGAAGTTGTTTGTCTTACATTTGCCAACACGATAAAAACTTTACATTCTCAAAATTTACTGCTGAATCAAACCATTTAACATTTAGTTTAATTCATCTAATTTCACTCAAATAAATAAATAAACAAACAAACAAACAAACAAACAAACAAACACCACTGATCACCACACGTTAATGATTGGCATACGCAGGACATCCTGGTGAATTTCTTCTTTAATTCAGGCCCTGTCCACACGGCAACGGATTCAGGTGAATCCGATACAATTGCTTATCGTTTAGGCCTGGCGTCCACACAGCACCAGCGTTTTGGGTGCCCAAAACGCAATCTTTTTGAGAACGGGTTCCAGAGTGGAAAGATCTGGCAACGTTGCCGTTGTGAAATCGTCTGGATGAGTAGAACGGATTTGTTTACGATGACGTCACAACCACATGTGCTTCACGCCGGGTAGAAGTGTAACGAACTCGATGCGAGTTGTCAACAAATCCTATAACTTGGTTCATGAAACGCGCTTACAAAATATTTTCACTGTGAATATTTATTGTGTAATGGTGCAAAGTGAGAGAGAGAGAGAGAGAGAGAGAGAGAGAGAGAGAGAGAGAGAGAGACTCTGCCCTTAGGGCAGAGTCAATTCCGCCAGCAAAAATAAGGAAAAAAAAAAAAAAAAGGAGCGATCTCACCTTTTCAGATGTTGGTTTAAATCCTACAATACATTCCTCAAAAAGGGCGTAGAAGAGCAAATTAATCCATCAACGTGTAGCATTCAATTTATTCCGGACCATTAAAGACGCCGCCTTCCGCGTAGAATCATACGTCATCCTCGCCGCCATATTGGATAGGTCAAAGCGGAGAATAAAGATTAGCTGCGTTTAACTGTACCAACAGGTTTACCGTCCAAACGAGATCACATGGGATTACCTTTCACAGGTGAGACTGGAAAAATACTTTTCATTGTATTTGGTCATTATAACGTAATTTTACGAGCAGATTTTTCTGACTTTGTGGCTGATATGAAGTCTCGCGCATAATAGTTTATGCGCATGCGTCCTTACTTCTTCTATTGTTCTGGTGTCTCCAAAGGGACCGTCTTACAGCGCCCCTAGAGGTGTGGCATATGTATTGCATCGTTTTCAGCAAGCGTTGCGTTGCCATATGGACCTGATATTTTACTGATCGTTGCCCATTTGGACGCGATATATTTTTAAATAACATCTCGTTGCCGTTGTCGTGTGGATGTAGCCTTAATCAGGCCCGAGTTTCCCAAAAGCATCATCGCACAAAGATCATCGTTAAATGGTAGAGCGAGCAGCTCAATGAATGCTCTCTCTTATAGTTAAGATGCTCTTAGCATGAAGAGGCTTTTGGGAAACCCATCCCTGATTAGTAGATCGGAACGAACAGTTGCATCATGAACAATTGCATAATGAACGATAATGATTGCTTAAGGTGCCTGAGGAAAGATGGTTATCAGGATAATTGCTGCTATGAGTACATCTTTGAAATTCTTAAGAAACAAAGGCTGCTTAATTCAAAGGAAATCATCGACAAGCGTTCCTATGTAAAGATACAAACATTATTTCTGGAAATCCCACTTCTCAGCGGGTTTGGCGTTTATGTAAATGTAGGCATGCAACGCTATACTTTTTGAATATGTATTGTGTTTTGTTTTATTTTTCTTATTATTTTGGTTTTCATATTCGAAATAAACACTACAATCAATCAATTCTGTACAACGATATTTGCACTGCGATACAAGTTTATGCCAATTCAAACCAATGAAATTTAAAAAATAAAAATCGCGATTGTCAGGCTGCGGAATCTTAGATTTTCTGAGCCGTAACTGCATTCTTTCTGCAAACTCTCGCAGATACCAGAGGACTAGCCCCCCCCCCACTGTAACCCTAGCTATGTAATACCCTGTCCACACTAGGGATTTTGTACCGATACGATACTACTTTCGTACCGCAACACCTGTCCACACTAGCAACTATACCGGTACTGTAGTGGTATAACTGTATCGGTACGAAACCCACAAATGTATGGGTTTCGTACCGGTACAGTATCGGTACTGTAGCGCTTCGCTATAGTGTGGACAGATGAAGCGGCTCTGTATCGATACAAATATAATGCGCATTCGCAAAGTCACACACCTCAATCGATGTCTTCGCTGAATAAAATAGTGAAGAACGGAGATTCGTTTTTTTTTCCTCTCTCTCTCTCTCTCTCTCTCTCTCTCTCAACTGCCTCGTGCGTTTTATACGATTCGACTGAATAAATGACCACCAGAAATACAGACTGTACATTGACAACAAAAAGCACACACACGTTTCATCCGCCATATATTCTCGGAAGGAAGTTACTCGGTAACCACGGAAACATTTTGCGCAGACACATTTCAGCTACTGTGAAAGAAAACCACAAACATTTCTCGCTAGTGTGGACAGATGCACTAAACTGTACTGGTATACTTTGTATCGATACAGTTATACCACTATCGTACCGGTATACATGTGAACACAGCTTAATAGGCAAGAGACCGAGGGCTATGGAAATGGAGACCGGCGCCGCCCTACGCGCCACATGGCATGGGAAGGACTTAGAATTGCATTCTTTAGACAGCAGAGGGTGCAAAAATACGTATGACTTCACCCTAGATGGAAGTAACACTGCACTAATGTCAGGAAAAAACAAAAACAAACAAAAAAAAAAAACCAGCTCTAAAATACAAGCTGTTGCGTGGTTGATTGTACAAAAATTGGATGGATGGATCTTTTTCCAGACAGGAGAAGAGTGCCGGTAGTACACAAGTTTAATAAAATGGGTATTTTATTTAATACGCTAATATATTGTACTCCAATCTTTATAAATGTGACAAGTGTGGTCATTTATTAAGAAAATTAAAAGGTTGGGTTTTTTTTTTTTTAATTTAACAAAAGGAATTTCAAGTTGATAAAGAAAAGGAAAAATTTTTTTCATTCCATTTTTTTTTAAAACATCATGGGAAAATCAAATCGTGAATCGGGTGAATCGTTACATGCCTACGTAAATATCTTCTCGTCTCCTCGACGCTACCTGATGAGCGTAAGCCCTGTGCGAAAGCGGATAAAAAGATTAAGATGAGCGTGCGCTCTTTCAGCATCTTTAATAAGTGCTCTATAAATACTCCGAGTGTATCCAGGGCTTTGTGTAAAACAGGTGGGCTGGAGTTTACCTACTTAACACTAATGGAAAGCACTTAGTGTGGCACTCTGATAGGACAGGTGACTCATCAGTTTTCTGATCAGTGCTCAAGCTGAGATGAGCCGCTCTCACTTTCATCTGCCATGTTAATGTGTGCGTTCACACAGTGTGAAGCGGCGCGAGTACAAAAGGTATCCTGAGAGCAAAGAAAGAAACTCTAGAGCATATGGGAGCCTGGGTAAAACCAGGCTTACCTAAAACCAGGCTTACCTAAAACCAGGCTGCCAGATCTGTAGCTTTCCTGAAACACCGGGATACTTTCCCTCTAAGCAAAGTGGGTTTTCATTTTTATTTTTCAATATAACGCCGATGATACAATACAGTAGCACTGCTTAAAGTATAGTACAGATATAGGACAGCGTGAGGCGAGGGAAAAATGTATTATAATAAAAAATGCGCAGGACAAACCAGGAGCTTGGATTTTATTATTAAAATACATTCTGGTCATTCTCTCCTTATTTATACTGCAATCCTACAGAAAGCGACTCTACAACTAGAGAGTAAATATTATGATATAATAGCGATATCATGATCAATTAGGAGTGAGCGATATGACAAACATATCATATCGTGATAATTCAAACCCTGTTTACAAAATGGAGTATACATAAAGGTCTGGTAACAAATTGCCAGTAAACTGGCAAAAAAAAAAAAAAAAATTAAGGGTTCAATTAAAAATAAACCGTTAAACAATAATAAAATTCATATTTTAATTATTAATAACACTAATTTAATAATTTTAAGTCCACAAAAAGAAATTGGAAATGAAAAGGGAAAAAAGCGAATCTTTATTTGTTCAAGACTTTTTTTTACTATTATAATTATTTTAACAATTCGTATTATTATTAATAACCGGGCGGCACGGTGGTGTAGTGGTTAGCGCTGTCGCCTCACAGCAAGAAAGTCCTGGGTTCGAGCCCCGTGGCTGGCGAGGGCCTTTCTGTGCGGAGTTTGCATGTTCTCCCCGTGTCCGCGTGGGTTTCCTCCGGGTGCTCCGGTTTCCCCCACAGTCCAAAGACATGCAGGTTAGGTTAACTGGTGACTCTAAATTGACCGTAGGTGTGAATGTGAGTGTGAATGGTTGTCTGTGTCTATGTGTCAGCCCTGTGATGACCTGGCGACTTGTCCAGGGTGTACCCCGCCTTTCGCCCGTAGTCAGCTGGGATAGGCTCCAGCTCGCCTGCGACCCTGTAGAAGGATAAAGCGGCTACAGATAATGAGATGAGATTATTAATAACCATTAATAATAGCATTTCAAATATCTATTTATTTATTTGTCCGTCGACAAAAAAGAAATTGGCAATGAAAAGGAAAAAGCAAACCTTTATTCAAGAATTTTTTTTTTTTACTATTTTAAATATTCAAAAACAGTTTGAAAACTTAAAGCTGCTTCCAGGCATCATCATCATCATCATCATAATTCATTCATTCATTCATAAAAGACAAAAACAATAAAAACAAAACAATGTTCTCAAAAAAGTGACCTTTTGTGCTGAAACATTAAAAACTTAGATTTTTTTTTTTTTTAATTCTAATGTGATCAGAGATTTCCTTTTTGCTGTTTTTCAGCCTTGGTTTATTTTTATAAACATTAGATAAAACTATCAGTGAACATTTACCATATATTAACAGCAACATACTGTTTCACCGGCAAAACATACTGCTGCAGAAACTCCTGAAACACACTTAAGGCCACATCAATTCGATTAGTTGGTTCTCGGAATCGCCGCTTGAAGAAAACGCAAAATGGGAAGAAAAAAAAAAAAAAATCAAACTCCCGCCCACAGAAAAGGTCACGTGATGTCGAAAACCAATCAAATGGCCCCTTTCACTTTCGTTAAAGACTTGTGAAGTAGCCTACTCCTGGTCAAATCCTTTTTTCTGTGCATTGTAGATGTTCAATTGACTGTAATTCAATCGTTTATTTAGCCTCTCTGTTTACTGGTTTGCCTGTATTGTTTGGTCTATTTCCACCGCTAATTTTACAATCAGAGCATTTTTTTTTTTTAAATTTCGCCCGCTCACTTCATATTTTTCCTGAAAAAATCCAAGAACCAACAAATTAAATTGGTATGGCCTAAGCTATAAACATATTGACAGTTTTAAGGCTACGTTTACATTAGACCGTATCTGTCTCGTTTTCTTCGCGGATGCACTGTCCGTTTACATTAAACCGCCTGGAAACGCCGGGAAACGGGAATCCGCCAGCGTCCACGTATTCAATCCAGATCGTGTCAGCTCCGGTGCTGTGTAAACATTCAGAATACGCGGATACGCTGTGCTGAGCTCTAGCTGGCGTCGTCATTGGACAACGCCACTGTGACATCCACCTTCCTGATTCGCTGACGTTGGTCATGTGACGCGACTGCTGAAAAACGGCGCGGACTTCCGCCTTGTATCACCTTTCATTAAAGAGTATAAAAGTATGAAAATACTGCAAATACTGATGCAAATACTGCCCATTGTGTAGTTATGATTGTCTTTAGGCTTGCCATCCTTCCACTTGCAAGTGGTAAGTGATATGCGCTGGGATCACACACACAGCGGCTCAGTCCCGAATCACAGCTTGTGCACTTCACTCACGCACTGTGTGAGCTGCGCAGGGCCGGAGTGTGCACCCTCCAGAGGGCACTCGCTGTTCAGGGTGGAGTGATTTGGAGCGCAGGATGCCTGCGGAGCCGAGCGTATCCGTGTATTGGTGTTGCTGTGTGCACGCAAATCGTGTATTGGCGTTGCTGTGTGCACGCTAATCGTTTTAAAAACGTTAATCTGATGATCCGATGATCCGGTCTAATGTAAACATGGGCTAAATCTTGCACTAAATTTTCCAAAACATAACCCTGACTAAAATCTGTAAGGACTGTATAGCGTTTAAATGACTTCCAAACTGTTCTTCATAAATTAAACATGGCTTTGGGGAAGCCATGGCCTGATGGTTAGAGAAACAGCTCGGGGACCAAAAGGTTGCTGGTTCAATTCTCTGAACCAGCAGGACTGCCTTAAGTGCCCTTGAGCAAGGCGCCTAACCCCCAACTGCTCCAGCAAGAGTGGCGGCGCACCTTGTGTCTGATTAGCCAATTGTGTCTGATGCGATTATTAGTTCGGGCATTGAACCCAAGCGATTCATAAAATCTTGGATATTTCATCCATGTTCATTTTCCTCATTTCATTAATCTGATCTGGGCAAATATTAGTTTTTATTCAATAGTCACAAAAATAAATAAAATGAATGAATAAATAAATAACAGGAAGTGACAAGTGCAAAGTCATTTTCAACATCGATTTCGTGCAAGTGATACCGTCGCAGGAAACTCATGACACATGCAATACTGTTAAAAAAAAAAAAAAAGTACGGTGACGTCATTTATGTTGATAGTATCACATCGTCAGATCACTGCGCCCTTTTCAAACTCCGCGTTTCACGTAATTTAAGCTCTAGTGCTAAATACCAGCAAGCGATCATAAGGCGCTTCAGCAAACAGTTCCAGGAACTTTAAGAGGAACTACCTCCTGGGGAGCTCTACCGAGAACGACATACCTTTGAGGGCTTCTTTCTGGTTTCACTCGCACCACCAGTAGGAATGCCGAAGTGACATAAACCAGCTTGTAAGCATAATGTTAGCAGAGAATGCAAGCGATTTCTATAGTTCACTTAGACACGTCAAAATCGTGTCATGTTTCTACTCAATAAATCCTGGACTTCACTGTTGGTCTTTTTTCCCCCCATCCTTTAAGGTTTACATGGCTAACAGCAGTAGCCAGTGCGACATTGGCTCATGTTTGACCGATCATTCATTCACGTCTGGACCAGTCACCGTACACTTATCGCTCTTGTGCTGGTACCCCTTTTCCACCAAATCAGTTCCAGGGCTGGTTCGGGGCCAGTGCTGGTGCTGGTTCACAACTCGTTCAACTTGCGAGCCAGCTGAGAACCAGTTTGCTTTTCCATCGCTCACGGTGCTAAGAGAAGACACATCATTACGTCGCTGTATACGTCAGTTACGTCGCTACGTTTGCATAAACCTTGGCGCGAATATCGAAGCAAAAACAACACGGAAGAAGCAGCAGCAGCAACAACAATAATAATAATGGATGACTTCGCGTTTGTACAGCTGCTGCTTCTCGTCGCTTAAAAATGGCGACCTTTCACGGTCTTGTTATTGTTGTCGGTCTTAACAACTCCGCCCCCCCCCCCCCCCCCCCCCGCCCCCGCTGACGTAAGCGGTTCTTTCCTCTGGCCCAGCAGAGAGTTGGTACTAGCCTGGAACCGGTTTTCTGGCCCCAGAGCCAGTTCTTTGTCAGTGGAAGCAGAAAACCCGGTTCCAAACTAAGCACTGGCCCCGAACCAGCCCTGGAACTGCTTTGGTGGAAAAGGGGCATGGGAGAGTAGCAACCCTGAAGTAGAAGCTTTAAAAAAGACGACACTCAAAACAGCATTCACAGTTCTCAAACTACAATTGTTCACAGTTCCTGCAGCGTAGACACACAAAAAAGGGGAACTTCCTCCAACAGTTCTAAGAAATACGAAAAAGTTCCCCCTAGTCCAAAAGCACCAATAAATGTAGACTATAGAAAAGGAATAATAATAATAATAGAGAGCGAGAGTGCACACGATGGATCAAAATGCATTAAAAAAAAAAAAGTTTTAAACTCATTGTGGCGCTCTGGATTGAAATTAATTCCCTTGAAGCCGGTTTTACACGCTACAACCTAATTTTGCTTTCACAAACAAAATCAGCAGCAAGAACTCTTCAGCTGCAAATTAAGACTGGCGATCTTAGACACACCCAAAAGCAGCCATTCAGGAAGTGTCAGAATTTTTGTTTTTTTTAAAAACCTCAGCGTGAGCGCTGCTACAACACAACACTCATCTACAACGCACCACTATGACGACAGAGTAGGATTCAATCACAAAAACTCACAGGACAGCTCCAAATACAGCAGGAGAAACGACAAAACAAAGGAAACATGCTAATGGTCAGAAAAATATTCTTATTCTCTCAAGTTCGCTTTGAAAAATGATTCACATGACCTGATTTTCTGTACAAAACCCAGGTCATGCGATTAATGATGTAAATGCCGTAGACTGTACTCATTTTCCTTCATCGCACGTCTATCGTTAGAGGATCTCACTACAAGGCCTGCACGAATACTCTCAAGAGTTTACTGGGAGAAAGTAAAGACTGCTGGAACTACACAATAGAGCCTGATTGAAATTGCATCAGCGTTTAATACGGCCAATAAACGACAGTGAAAAACAGAGACGCAAGATGGATCCTTCAGCCATGTTACGAGTGTTGTTGCGGAGTCTGTTCGCCAAATGGCACACCGCAGCTCCACTGCTTGCAGAACATGTACTCTGAAATGTCACAAATCACAACAATCAGCTGACCCAAGCAGATTCGAGCACGACTAGGATCGTCTGTCTTCATGGTATTTTTTTTTTTAACCTTTTTGTATTTTTATACACACATTTGACTCTTAAAACTTCAATATCATTTTGTTGTACATTTGCCCAATTTACAAACGTATTCAGGACGATAAAGCAAGTTTATTTTTAAAATACATTATGTTAGCTCGGTGAGGACTCATAACTACGCATAAACGATCAAGAAAGATTTCCCTGATGTTATGGATTTCTTAAAAAAAAAAAAGCCAATATTTCAGATTTTTAAATCCTCTTCAAATATTGAAATCGGGATCAGACTTAAAAGTAGACGGCCTTTCGATTTCCTAAAATCGGCGAAATTTACCTCCCTCTGAAATTTGGTCATTGTGATCTGTTTATTTCTGTAACATTAAAAAAAAAAACATAACCCCAGGCCATTCTGTGACTGGGAAGTTATTTAATTTAAGTGGATTCCTGAGCAAATAATTTGCATGAAATCGCTTGCTTCATGCAGTCAAGTAGACAGAGGAAATCCGTGTGCGCATGCGCAGGTTTACCTTTGAGCGTGCACTGACAGTTCCATCATTCTGTCACTAAACGAACAGCTGATCACACCGAGGTGCCCGCTGACGCCAATACTTATTAGTTTGGTCCTGCGTTTCCTTTCCTTCGTATAGAACATAACGCCTTTTCTTCTCGCTTTCCGTTACTGTAGTCGGTTTTTCACGTTTCATCTTCCATTTTTCTCTCCTGTTTCAAATTTGTATCCCATAATGCCTTGTGCGAACAGGGAAAGCCCACCACGTGATGCATGATGTAGTATCTTGTATTGGGCCATGGTGAAGCAGGAAAAAAAATAGAGGAGAATTTAGAGCCACGTGACTTATTAATTGTTCTATTTAAAAAAATAAATAAATAAATAATAGATTCAATTTATATAGCGCCTTTCTCAAAACCCAAGGTCGCTTTACAAATTATAGGCGGGGGGGGACACCAAAGAGAGGTCAGGATATCATTCCAGTGGTGTAGCAGCCACAGTCCCACCGAAAGGCGCACGAAAACAAGTCCCACCTCCAGCACAGCCGCCATGACGCCGCCACATAATAAAACAGGAAGTCTGATTCGAATTCAGTAATTTCGGTCCACTAAACAAAAATAAATTGGGTGTCGGGGAAAATTCTTTTATGACCTAAATTTGAAAGGCAATACAGCTTTAAAACACAGTCGAAATCAGGCTCATGGGTTTTAAACAGCATGAAGATTTTCACATGGAGGGACGATCTGACGGATGGGAGGGGGAAAAAAAAAAAGAAAACCCAAACACATTAGGTGGTTTTGACTATTTATAGAATGATCTGGTTTCCGATTGACCTTCATATAATCTCGGGGCATCGTGTCACAAAGTTGTGATCTTCACCTGCAACAGTGTTGATGGATAAAGGAAAAGGGGATGAAGTTGCTGGAAAGTTAAGGCCAGTTCAGAAGGGGTTTTTGATCTTTGTGAATGATTTACCTGAGAGATAAGAGACAACACAAGTGAGAATCAAGCAAACTATTTGTTTACACGTCAACTTGCAGCGCTTCGTTGTAAAGACGCAAACGAAAAGGTTAAAAAAAAAAAAAAACTTACACGGGCAAAAACAATACAGGATTCATTCGGCAGTGACTTGATACCGAGGTCCTTTACCCAGCCACATACACAAAAAAAGTCATAAGCCTCCATACTCTTCCACACTTTCGTCTGTTTTGCGGTGTAGAAGGACGTCTGCAACACCAGATAGTTCGAGATGTCGGGGAACTCGACTGAAGCAGAGGTGCCAACCTTTAGTGATCCCATATCAATGATCCAACACAAACGTACAACGTGGATTACATTATTTGCTTAATAATGTTATGTATTAGAAAAAAGTAGGAAGTATCATCTTTATTTTTCTGTATCAAAAATTATAGCAAGAATATTATTGACGTCACATTACAAATGATTGCAACAATTTTATATCTAAAATGCCTGTAGAACAGGATAAAGCGGCTAGAGATAAATGAGATGAGCCATCGTCCCCCCCCAAAAAAAAAATCAAATCACTTTACAATTGAAAAAAAAAAAAAAACATTTTAAACTTGGTCATATACTTGTCGAAAATTGTTCTGCAAGACATTCAACACCTACCAATTGTAACCAATGAAAGTACATAGCATCAGTATGGATAAAGGTCACTGCTGGACTTCACGAAAATATCCGATATTCTCTTATTGCTCCCAAGAGTTTCGGCGTTACCCTTGTGTCCTTCGGTATTAACATGCCGTCGTATGTCGCACATACCCCCATGGGATATAGATATGTCTGCTCAACATGTCGAGCAGAAAGCGTGGTGAACTGACTTCTTAGAAGGGATGATGAAAATAAAGTTGAAAAACTTTTGGTTAACTGTTTTTGTTGGTCTACCGGCTTTAGGTTTACTATCCTTTTCGCTCGACATAATTATACTTCAAAAAGTAAAACTGAAAAAGAAATCACATGACTTGATAAACAAGCAGCATGGCGTCCAGACTCACGCTAGACATGTAAGATTGAATTCTATTGGTCAATGGTTATTGTGGATTTGTTTTTCGACCAATAATTGTAAATTATACTACTCTGGGAAAAAAAAAAAAATTAAATGCAGAAGCACCACCTGCAGAACGGTCAACTATGATGTACCCATGTAAGAAACTCTCAATATCGGAACAATTAGAGCCAAAATCGTAACTGCAGAATTTACTTTGAAAATCTTAATATTACGGCGAAATCGTAATGATTGGCACCTCTGCTGAAGGGTAGTTTTCGAGATCGTATGACAAATCCTTCTTTCCCAGACTGTCGGGGTCAATTCCATTGCACACAGCAATCTTCTGACTATATTTAAAGCCAGCAGTGGCTTCTAGATTACGAGTGCACTCTGATAACCTACCGCTAGTTGTTTAGCTGTGCCGCGGCACATTAGTGTGCCGTGAGAGATCATCAGGTGTACTGTGGGAAATTATCCAATTTCACTTAATTGTTCCGAAAGTAAATTATTTATTTACTGCAAATAATTTGTCTTCGTTCGTCTATGCTAGCGACATATAGTGACAGGCAGAACAATTAAATACTCTTCCACTAGATGGCAGCAGGTAGCTAATTAACCTGCGTATCTACCTGTAGCCACTCAAACAATAGAATTAGTAACGCTTCGGGTGTGACAGCGGTGATAGCGAGGGATAAATATTTGAAAAGAAAAAGTACACAATCCAAACTGGGTCCTGGAGAAAATTCTGACCCAGATGAAGGCCCTAGTAAGAGTAGAGGTCAGAAGAAAGCAAAAAAGGTGATTTTCCACAACCTATCTATGCAAGCTGGGCTTTTCAAGTGTGACTGCTATAAAAACGAAAAAAGGAGAGTGACTCAGAGCTGTTGAAGATCTTCGTGTGTGTCTTTCTTCAATTCCTGCGAGTATATCAGCTTTTTGTGTTCAACTAAACAGGCCCAGGTTTCACACTAAGTAAATTGTGACATTTTTGTTTGGTGGTGTGCCGTGGGATTTTTCGAATGTAAAATATGTGCCGTGGCTCAAGAAAGGTTGGGAAACACTGGTTTAGACCACCAGCTATTTCACTTCCGGTAAAACCCCCAAGAAAAAAAAAAGTCATGTCACTGAAACCCAGCAATACCACTATAGGACAACAGGTCAGCCAGTGTTTTTTACTGGTTTTGACTATTTATAGACTGACCTGGTTTCCGATTGACCTTTATATAAACTCGGGGCATCGTCTCACAGAGTTGTGATCTTCACCTGCAACAGTGTTGATGGATAAAGGAAAAGGGGATTAATGCCGCTTTTCCACTACCAACACGGCTGAGTCGAGCTGAGTGGGGCTGTTGGAGTTGCATTTCGACTACAACCGCGCTGAACCGTGCTGGCTGGAAGTGGGTGGACACATTGGGTGGAGTTAGCGAAAGTGCGTGGACGTCACGTGATGTCGTTAGGCGGCGCAAACAGTGACATCAGTGACCTTTTAAGCAGTAGTCTCATGACCCAGATAGTAATCAATAAACATGGAGGACATGGAGTCGTTAGTGTTGCTGGTCTTGGTGCTGTGGCTTGTTGTCACCGACAACGCCAACAGATACTGGCAAGAGCGTATAGATGAGGCGAGGCGCATAAGGCTTCAGAAATTCTCGTAATTCTTCTCTTCTTCCAGGTTTACAGATCCCAGCGTGGTCGCGGGGCGTGTATAGGCGTGTGAGGACACTCCTCCTCACCAATCAGTGCACAGGGGAGTGTCTCCTCACGCCCCTAGCCCCACTCGGCTCGGCTCGCTTCAGCCCCACTCCAAAACCGTGCGAGTTTTGGGTGCTGAGTAGGGCTGAAGCGAGCTGAGTCGTGCTGCTCTGAGGTAGTCGAAACGCGAGCCGTGTCTGGCTGAAGTGAGCTGAAAAAGGGTAGTGGAAAAGGACCAGAAGTTGCTGGAAAGTTAAGACCGGTTCCTCATGCCATTTACACTTCAACTAGAAAGCTGAGGAGGTTTTATCGGTCAAATAGGATCTTTAACTGTCTCATAGTTCACAAGAGGACAATTCAATCACTAGGACACAGAGCCGAGTCTGTCTTGAGGATCAACATGCAGTGAAAAAGAAAGAAAAAGAAAGGAAGAAAATCCAGTGTGTGTGTGACAGAGAGAGAGAGAGAGTAGATGATGTGCTGTTACAACCAAAAGTAGTGAGAAATTTACACTGGAAACACTGGGTGTGTTTGTTTAATTAATCATTAAACTCCTGTAAGGTTTTTTTCCCCTTTCTACCATGTTGTAAACAGACAGCAAGTTAAATAAAGAGGTCTTAAAATATACAACAAAATAAACAAATATGAACGAAATATTTGGTGTGTAATCCCTTTCTGCACCGTTTCCACCTGAACTGTGAGCTCTACTTTCTTCCAGAATGTCACGAAAGAATTATTATTATTTTTATTTTTGATTTATTCCACCTCATGAGTGATTAGTAAGGAGGTTATAATGTTACTAAACCCCCAGCATTAGGGCAGTAATCCGTGTGAACACACACACACACACACAGAGAGAGAGAGAGACAGACACCAGGCGTGTTTATTTCCGTGCACTGTTCCATGTTTACCTGTTAGCTAAGCTAAGCTAGCTTAGCTAGCTAGCTAGCTAGCTAGCTGTTTAGCTATCATGGATGCTAATCCAACTAGCCAACTGCTGTCACACAACACGGCGGAAAACAAAACTTGTCCAGCCGGAAGCATTACCGCGCACTTACCTCTGCAAACATGGTGGGAGACGTCGAGGCAGAAGCCGCGCAGATTAACCCCAACACATTTTACCAGCTGCCACAGCGCTTTGGTGTGTTTCTCTCTCTTTATTTATTTTGTATTTATTGTTAAAACCAGCCAGCCTTCCAGACTCGCTGCACTCTCCCAGGAGTCTCCATATTGCGAGGTTTACGTCCAGGATGCCCCGCCCCCACGCGTATCTCGTTCTCTGATTGGTCGGAGTGAAGTGACGCAACACAACACGTTCTACCCGTGATTAGTGCAAAGGCATTTTTTTGGCTACACTGAATTTGATAAGAAATTAAATTCACAGTTTTATCTGATTAATTTGCTTATTATTTTGACTTACATACACAAATCTAAATTCTCAGGCAAGAAACCAAATTTTCTGGAACTGTCTGCATATGTGAAACAATATGTCTCCTCAATATCTCATCTCATCTCATCTCATTATCTGTAGCCGCTTTATCCTGTTCTACAGGGTCGCAGGCAAGCTGGAGCCTATCCCAGCTGACTACGGGCGAAAGGCGGGGTACACCCTGGACAAGTCGCCAGGTCATCACAGGGCTGACACAGACAACCATTCACACTCACATTCACACCTACGGTCAATTTAGAGTCACCAGTTAACCTAACCTGCATGTCTTTGGACTTGCAACACCAATCACTTATACAGGAAGGGACAGAGCAGGCTATACTTCTTTAGGAGGCTGCGGTCCTTTAACATCTGCAGGAAACTCCTGTGGATGTTCTATCAGTCTGTGGTCGCCAGTGTCCTGTTTTACACCGTGGTGTGCTTGGGGGCAGCACATCCAAGAAGGACACATCCAGGCTGGACAAATTGATCAGCCGGGCCGCCTCTGTGGTCGGCATGAAGCTGGACTCTCTGGTGACGGTGGCAGAGAAGAGGTCTATGGACAAACTATTGAACATCATGGGCGATGCCAGTCACCCTCTGCACACCGTCATCAGCAACCAGAGGAGCCTGTTCAGTGACAGAATGCTCCTTCCCAAGTGCAGGACGAACAGACTCAAAAACTCCTTTGTCCCTCACGCCATCAGACTGTACAACTCCTCTCTGGGGGGGAGGAGGGGTAACAGGAGGACAGAGGACGGGAAGGAGCAGTAGCCTAGCCTGACAAAAAGCAATACTGGACAATGTGCAATATAATGTGCAATATCTCTCCTGCCGCAGCCCCCCCTTTCTTTTTTTCCCCTCCTTCCCCCCCTTCCCCATATCTTATTCTTTTTCTATTTGTATATGTAAATAATTTATTTTAATTTATCTAGAAGTTTTCTCTATTTATTTTCTCTCTTTATCTGTAATGATGCTGCTGGACTCTTAATTTCCCTGAGGGAACCTGCCCAAAGGGATCAATAAAGTTTTATCTAATCTATCTATCTAATCTAAACCGGAGCACCCGGAGGAAACCCACGCGGACACGGGGAGAACATACAAACTCCGCACAGAATTCTTACATATATTGAATTCTTAAACAAATTTGCCATCCCAATACAACCTAGAGAATACAGTATTGTGTTTGCTGCACTTCCTGACCGTTTTCTTAGAATACTAGGCCCTCAAGCTCCCTGCGAGCAGTCTACTCTACAGAGTGAGATATCACTGAATGGTGTTAGCATAAAAAATACAAAATACATGGTTAAGACGAATAGTGCAGCTACCTGCTATTCCATGTTGCAAAAGCTATTTGGACGGAATCCATTGGGACAGGGTCTGGTGTTGTGTCAATGATTTTATATTAAATAGCAAGGTAAAAGATATATACTATAAAATAATACACATGTTCTATCCTGGGCGGCACGGCGGTGTAGTGGTTAGCACTGTTGCCTCACAGCAAGAAGGTCCAGGTTCGAGCCCCGTGGCCGACGAGGGCCTTTCTGTGTGGAGTTTGCATGTTCTCCCCGTGTCCATGTGGGTTTCCTCCGGCTGCTCCGGTTTCTCCCACAGTCCAAAGACATGCAGGTTAGGTTAACTGGTGGCTCTAAATTGACCGTAGGTGTGAATGTGAGTGTGAATGGTTGTCTGTGTCTATGTGTCAGCCCTGTGATGACCTGGCGACTTGTCCAGGGTGTACCCCGCCTTTCGCCTGTAGTCAGCTGGGATAGGCTCCAGCTTGCCTGCGACCCTGTAGGACAGGATAAAGCGGCTAGAGATAATGAGATGAGATGTTCTATCCTACCAACTCTTTGTTAAAAAAATTTAGAGATACTTCAGACTCCTGTGTTTTCTGTGAGAATATGACTGAACCTATTTCCCATTTATTTTACGAATGCGTTTACACAAGGTACTTCTGGTCTGAAGTAGAGAACATGTGTGGTGTGTTATGGTCCTGCAGTGTTACACTTAATCAAAAAGATGTTTGGGGGTTTTTTAGAAAGAAGCCTTTTGTAAAAATCACATTTTCACCATAAATCTTCTTATCCTGTTAGGAAAATTCCAAATCCACAAATGTAAGTTGGGGGGGGGACCCTCAATCATTGCATTTAAAAATGAAATCAAATCCTATCTGAACACTTTAACCCTCATCCTACCATGCTATTTTACACCTTAATCTTACCATGTGGGGTCCGTTTGGACCCCAATACTTTTCTTTAAAATTAAAGCTTATAAAGACAAAATCACCAGATAAGTTTTGTTCAGAACATCTTGTATTAATATCAGCAATACACTAAAGGGCCCAAGGCATAAAGAACACATTTAACCTTCATCCTACCAGCCAATTTTACATACACAAACTACCAGGCGGGGTCCGTATGGACCCCAGGAGGGAATACCTTGAAATCAATGCAGTAAGAACCAATTCAATGCAGCAAACAGACATAACTTTATTGAAGAACAAAATCCACTATGGCTGAATATCAATGATGTATTATAAATGCAATAACATTGCAATAATATTGCAATACCTAGCATACATGTAGCAAATTATAGCGCCACAAAAAAAATTGGCATTATATACATGATTTTTGCAGCTCATGCAGCTGTAAAACATTCTGGATTACAACTTAGGTCTTTTCTTACAGAATTTAAAACAAAAAAGTAATTGTAAAATAATTTAGGGCTTTTGTTTTGCAGCCTGTGCTTATTGCAGCAGTGGGGTCCACACGGACCCCAAGAAGGAATGCCTTGGTAGTTTCATTATGGAACATAAAAGAAGTTAACTTTCAGTGTGCTATTCAATTATAAAATGAAAGACAGATAAACTTTACTCTGGGGTCTGGTTGGACCCCAGTAACAAATTAATTATACCTTCACAATGCAAAAAGCTGATCTTCCGGTGCTTTAGTGTTTTAATTAAGACATAAATTCCGACAAATTCATAAAACGGTGAGGCAGTATGTCACATATTTTTAAAATGGCAAACAAACATATAAGTGCAGAGTCCAGATGGACCCCACTTGGTAGGATGAAGGTTAATAGGACTATACAGCCAGAAAGCAGACAGGACTCTCTGCGTGCTTGCAGATTTGCATTCCTCTTTGTGATTTATTTTTTGTATTTTTGTACCCCATGTATGTTGATGTATGTATTACGATTTTTGACTTGATCTAATAAAAAATTTAAAAAAAAAGTGCAAAGGCATTCACCTCACCTCAACAAAACATACAGCAGATTGTTTTTTTTTTTTATAAATACATATCTGATTTTTTTTAAATGCTTCATATTGAGTAAAACTCTTTTTTTAAGTTTTGAAAAGAAATACAGTTCATAAGTGCTGTGGAGGTTCATCAGCTTCCCTTCACCACTACAGGTTTCTTACTGGTTTCAGGGAAAAGTACTAAAGACACAGTACTTACTTACTTATCCTCTTCGTCCCTAGTGAGACATAAGGCCATGACTTTTTCTTTCCATCTGGGTCTATCCTGCGCCATAGTCTGTGCTGATTGCCAGGAGAGCCCCATGGACGCCAGGTCGTCTGACACTGTTCTCCTCCACGTGGTTTTAGGTCTTCCTCTTTTTCTTTTCCCATCTGGTCTCCAGTTTAGGGCGACTTTGGGTATTCTGTCATCCGTCATTCTTAGTACATGGCCAAGCCATTTCAACCTTCTGCGAGTAATTTCAGTGGATAGTCTTCAACATCCAGTTTTGCTATGTAGTTCCTCATTTGAGATCTTGTTTGGCCAGAAGATGTTGCATATTTTGCGGAGACAGTTGTTGTTGAATGCATCGATCTTCCTCATGTCAGTCTTTGTAACTCTCTGAGCCATATAGAAGAACTGACTTGACATTACTGTTATAGAGTCTGAGTTTAGTCCTAAGACTATACTGTTTAGATTTCCAAATAGTTTGCAGTTGGCTGAAGGAACCTCTAGCTTTGTCGAGGCGAAATTTGATGTCCTTTTGTGCACCATCAGTTGTACTCATAACACTTCCCAGGTATGTGAAGACTCCTACACCCTCCAGGGCCTCTCCATCTATGCTGATGCGGGGGGTCTGTTGGTGTGTTAATGTACATAAAAGACAAAGACACAGTACTGCTTTCTCAAAAAGTCACCTGAAGTCAGTAGGATGATGCGATTTGCATATAGGTTAGGTCATCACGATCATTTAGTCAAGTCAAGTTTATTTCTATAGCGCTTTTAACAATAAACATTGTTGCAAAGCAGCTTTACAGAATTTGAATGACTTAAAATATGAACTAATTTTATCCCTAATCTATCCCCAATGAGCAAGCCTGTGGCGACAGTGGCAAGGAAAAACTCCCTCAGACGACATGAGGAAGAAACCTCGAGAGGAACCAGACTCAAAAGGGAACCCATCCTCATTTGGGCAACAACAGACAACATGACTATAACATTAACAGTCCTAACATAAAGTCAGCTTCGTTGGTGCTATAAACCCCCACCAACGGAAACTCGAGCACAAAACTGTTCACGACAACCACAGTCCCAAAGTCAGCAAGTCAACTGCAGCCCTAAAGTCAGCAAGTCAACTGCAGCCCTAAAGTCAGCAAGTCAACTGCAGCCCTAAAGTCAGCAAGTCAAATGCAGCCCTAAAATCAGCAATTCAACTGCAGCCCTAAAGTCAGCAAGTCAACTGCAGTCCTAAAGTCAGCAAGTCAACTGCAGTCCTAAAGTCAGCAAGTCAACCGCAGCCCTAAAGTCAGCAATTCAACTGCAGCCCTAAAGTCAGCAAGTCAACTGCAGTCCTAAAGTCAGCAAGTCAACTGCAGTCCTAAAGTCAGCAAGTCAACTGCAGTCCCCAGCCACAAAAGCACCACTACAAGAGTCCAGAGCATCCTCCAGGTGCGACCCCCAACTGTCCACATGGGGCTGCCCTCCACAGGAGCGATGCGATGAGACTCCAACCAGACACAGGGCACCAGGATGGACCAGGCAGGTCCGAGGAGCAGGAAAGGTCAGCATCTTGATCCCAGGACCGACATGTAACTCAGAGGGACAGATTTGGGGGAGGGGGAGAGAAAGAGAGAGAGAGAGAGAGAGAGAGAGAGAGAGAGAGAAAACATAGGTTGTTAGGTATGCCCAGTGTCACCTGAATAAGTAGGAACAGTATACATATTGCACTGAATACAAGCAGGGATTCCGGCAACTAACTATGACAGCATAACTAAAAGGGGAGAGCCAGAAGGTAACACAGGCATGAGGGAGCCCTGGGACATAACGCAGCCAGCCACTACACTGTCAACAAACTCGAGTGAGCAAGCGAGTGGGGGACTGACAGCATCCATACATCCCAGTTTACCAAAACACTCTATGTCTGAAGAGCCTCCAGAACTACACCTATACCTCATAAACACCATTAACAAAAGGCTTGACTAAACAGGTATGTTTTCAGCCTAGACTTAAAGGCTGAGACTGTGTCTGATTCCCGAACATTACTTGGAAGGCTGTTCCATAACTGTGGGGCTTTGTACGAAAAGGCTCTGCCCCCTGATGTAGCCTTCACTACACGAGGTACCAGCAGATAGCCTGCACCTTTTGATCTAAGTAGGCGTGGCGGGTCATAGAGGACCAGAAGTTCACTCAGGTACTGTGGTGCGAGACCATTCAGTGCTTTAAAGGTCAATAGTCGTATTTTATAATCAATACGAAATTTGATTACATAACAGATTTATATGAAAAGGGTGGCATGGTGGTGTAGTGGTTAGCACTGTCGCCTCACAGCAAGAAGGTTCTGGGTTCGAGCCCGGCGGCTGACGAGGGCCTTTCTGTGTGGAGTTTGCATGTTCTCCCCGTGTCTGTGTGGGTTTCCTCTGGGTGCTCTGGTTTCCCTCACAGTCCAAAGACGTGCAGGTTAGGCTAATTGGTGGCTCTAAATTGACCGTAGGTGTGAATGTGAGTGTGAATGGTAGTTTGTCTCTGTGTCAGCCCTGCAATAACCTGGCGACTTATCCAGGGTGTACCCCCCCAATCGCCCATAGTCAGCTGGGATAGGCTCCAGCTTGCCCGTCACCCTGTACAGGACAAGTGGCTACAGATAATGGATGGATGGAAGTGCAACCTTTCTGCTGCTGTGGAGGTTCATCAGCTTCCCTTCACCACTACAGGTTTCCTACTGGTTTCAGGGAAAAGTACCAAAGACACAGTACTGCATTCTCAAAAAGTCACCTGAAGTCAGCAGGATGACGCAATTTGCATATAGGTTAGGTCATCACGATCATTTACATAACAGGTTTATGTTAATAGGGCGGCACGGTGGTGTAGTGGTTAGCACTGTCTCCTCACAGCAAGAAGGTTCTGGGTTCGAGCCCAGTGGCCGACGAGGGCTTTTCTGTGCGGAAATTCATATTGCATGTTCTCCACGTGTCTGCGTGGGTTTCCGCCTGGTGCTCCAGTTTCCCTCAGTCCAAAGACATGCAGGTTAGGTTTATTGGTGGCTCTAAATTGACCTTGAGTGTGAATGGTTGTTTGTCTCTATGTGTCAGCCCTCTGATGACCAGGCGATTTGTCCAGGGTGTACCCCAACTCTCGCCTCTTCATAGTCAGCTGGGATAGGCTCCAGCTTGCCCGCAACCCTGTACAGGATAAGTGGTTACAGATAATGGAGGGATATATATACATACACACACCACCCATCTAGAGAGAGAGAGCATGTATATCGAGAAGATACCTGTCCCAGGTGCTCCAGTTTCCCCCACAGTCCAAAGACATGCAGGTTAGGCTAATTGGTGGCTCTAAATTGACCGTTGGTGTGAATGTGAGTGTGAATGGTTGTTTGTTTCTGTGTCAGCCCTGTGACTTGTCCAGGGTGTAACCTGCCTCTCACCCATAGTCAGCTGGGATAGGCTCCAGCTTGCCTGCGACCCTGTAGAACAGGATAAGCAACTACAGATAATGGATGGATGGAGGGTTTATGTCAATTAAGTAAGAATAAAGTAGGGTAGAGGAGGTGAGACTAGCCCTGTGTCTGAAATCATTCACTCATTCACTACTTCCTACTCACTATCTAGGGAATTACTATATAGAGGACTATATAGTGAATTCATTGGTAAAATGAAAAAACACTTTTGGACACTAGTCCGTCGCGCTGGTATTTACGTCATTACTGTCGCACAATTAAAACATGCCAGATCAGTCAGCTGGTGGGTTTTTAAAATAATAAATAAATGCATGTGTTTTTGTGATAAATACATATTATACTGAGCGTATTTCCCACATTAATCAATACAAAGTACCTGCATCTTTCAATTCTTTTAAATCAAGGCTGAATACTTTCTTCTTTTATTAAATCAAATTTGAGACTTTTAATTTGATTTCTTTCAGCGTGACTGCAATACCTGATGGAATATATTGCTTTGGTTAGTGACCATCGGTTGTACACTACGTTTCGTGATGCATTGTAGGATACTTTGAGGGCACTATATAGGGTGTAAATAATCCTCACTAAGGTTTCGGACAGCACTACAAAATGGCGTCCTGACTATATAGCGCCCTATATAGTGAGTAGGGAGCGATTTTAGACACAGGGTAAAATTGCTGGGTTTCACGTGACGTCATGTCCACCTCATTAGTTATTCAAAACTTTAGCTGGTGATCTACCAAAGCTCAGTTGACAAAGCGTTTGTATGGAGAAGGTCCATTGCTTGCATGAAAAATGCCTTACGCTCGCGTTGTTTTAGATTGTTCGAATCGATCAAACCGTGAAACTGATAAAAGTTTCTTCAGGGTTCCTCATTAACTAATAAAAAAGGGTGAACGAACACAGGATTTCACAAAAAGACGACGAGAAAGGTGACTTTTGAACCTCTCACTGAAATCGAAGGGAGCCGAGTCGAAGCATGCTCGAGTTTGCAGTGATCACTTGGTGAAAGGTTTGTATTTCCCTCCCAGCTATGGCCTTAGTGTTTTCCAAGTACTTTTCTTGCTATGTGTCGTTATTTTACGGTACTTTTTTTAGTAATGAAGCGCTAAAGTCCCCAGCTGTTTCTTTGTTTACTCCTCACAAAGTCCATATGCATGAAGGTCGCGACAAAATTCTTCCCCAGCCGTACAGTTACAATGCGCCGTGATCACTTCTCCGTCTTGTTTAACTAAGATCCAGGTCTTTAAAGGGGTTTCTGATGATCTTTGTGAATGATTTACCTGAGAGATAAGAGCCAACACAAGTGAGAATCAAGCGAACTGTCGTTTGTTTACACTTCAACTTGCAGTGCTTCATTGTAAAGACACGAACGAAAAGCTTTAAAAAAACATACTTACACGGGCAAAAACAATACAGGATTCATTCGGCAGCGACTTGATCCCGAGGTCCTTTACCCAGCCACATACAAAAAAATTGTAAGCCTCCATACTCTTCCACCTGTTTTGCAGTGTAGAAGGACGTCTGCAACACCAGATAGTTCGAGATGTCGGGGAACTCGACTGAAGGGTAGTTTTTGAGATCGTATGACAAATCCTTCTTTCCCAGACTGTAGGGGTTGATTCCATTGCACACAGCAATCTTCTGAACATATCTAAAGCCAGCAGTGGCTTCTAGATTATGAACATACTCTGATAAATTATCGCTAGTTGTTTGCACTACGGCAGCTGTTTAGACCACCAGTTATTTCACTTCCGGTAAAACCGCTAAGAAAAGTCACGTCACTGAAAACCAGCAATGCCACTATAGGACAACAGGTCAACCAGTGTTTCCTGCTGGTTTCAGGGAAAAGTACCAAAGACACAGTACTGCATTCTTGAAAAGTCAGCAGGATGACGCTATTTGCATATAGGTTAGGTCATCACTATCATTTACATAACAGGTTTATGTTAATGAAGAAAGAATAAAATGGGTAGAGGAGACTAGGGTGAGACTAGAATAGACTAGACTGTAGAACAAAAACATGGGGGCATCCCCCCACAAACACACACACACACCAGGACCTGGTATTCCCAGGTAGTCTCTGGTCCCAGTATTAACCAGTCTTTTGAGGTGCATTGGGCGGTACCGATCTCCATTTCTATAGCCCTCGATTTCTCATCTATTATCCTTGACTTGCAAGTGACGTCAAAGCAAAATAGATACCCGGATGTCAGCCATGTTGGCGGATATACAAATGCGGGGTCAAGCGATATTCCATACAAAACATAGTCATGCGTGCGCGACTCTCTTTGTTTTTCCACTGCTTTAAGCGTTCTTTTAGCTATGCCATATCTTTGTGCTGTATATGGTTGTGGTCACAACAGTACTCGTAACCGTGGCACGTTCGGATTTTTTCAAATTCCGTCCGTGATTCGGAAAGAGGGCGAGGAACTCTGAGGCTTAGTACGGAGAGGAGACGAGCACGGCTGAACAACGTCGACAGGGCTGATCTAACAGAGATTAAAACCAAAACAGCTCATGTTTGCGGTAATCATTTTATCTCAGGTGAGATTCAAAAGCTTTCTCGATAATATCATGGAAGAATTTTATTTCGTGTTGCTAGAATTCTGCTATAAAATGAGCGTTCTCTCTTGTCGTGGTTCACTCGGTTCTGGCTCTCAGCTTTTTCACAGAGTAAACGACACCACACATGGCAACTAAAGTCACAACCAGGCCTCGGAAACAAAGGGTTTAAAAATGCGCAAGTGTTCTTTTTTTGTCTTGGTTTTTTTTTTCTTCTTCAGTCTAATATCTCTCTCCAGCAGCTGTTGCATGTGATTTACTGCAAACACAAATGTCGACACGTTTCACTGCACTGAAAAAAGAACTGAAAACTGTTGGCTCAAAATACTAACAATGGAAGATTACGATAAAAAAGCTGCAAATGTCGGGCTGTAAGATCTTCGGAAGTGACAACAGACATCAGAGAAAGTCGGAGAGTTTTATCTAAGTTTCTAACACAGGAATAAAAGGTAATACAGGTTAAGTGCACTTTTCTTGTGGTGTCATTGTGTCGACTGATGACACATAACTGAAAACGCTTCACTCAAAAAACAAGAAAGGAAGAAAAAAGTCCCATTTTATAAAGAAAAAAAAGTGTAGTTTTTTTGTAAGTACCGTTTGGATTCAAGTATTCACAAAATCAGCTGACAAAAATACATCTTTTACACAACAACGACTCTTAGACTTAATTATATTATAACCGAGTATTAAATAGTTCTTACATTTTTTTTTGCCCTACTACAATGAAAACATGATGAAATTCTTGGCTGTGCTATTAGAGATGAATAAATAATACTTTATTTTTTTAAAGGCTTTTTTTCCCCAGTGTCTTTAAAAAAAAGCAGCAAATAAGGCAAAGTACTCTTTTTGGCTCCATACAATGAGTCCCTTTGTTTAGAGAGAGAGAGAGAGAGAGAGAGAGAGATTAGGATGTGATCTGACAAACCCCTTTATCAGTCACCCCTGCAGGGTCTGACACTGACAGATTACAGCACTGTACCTCTGCCTTAACCCTCATAACGACAAGCAGCACACCTGTGTCGCCTCGACTTATCCTTGACTTGCAAGTGACGTCAAAGCAAAATAGAAACCCGGATGTCGGCCATGTTGGTGGATATACAAACGCAGGGTCAAGCGACGTTCCATACAAAACATAGTCAAGCGTGCGCGACTCTCTTTGTTTTTCCACTGCTTTAAGCATTCTTTTAGCTCTGCCATATCTTTGTGCTGTATATGGTTGCGGTCACAACAGTACTCGTAACCGTGGCACGTTCCGATTTTTTCGAATTCCATCCGTGATTCGGAAAGAGAGCGAGGAAACTCTGAGGCTTAGTACGGAGAGGAGACGAGCACGGCTGGACAACGTCGGCAGGGCTGATCTAACAGAGATTAAAACCAAAACGGCTCGTGTTTGCAGTAATCATTTTATCTCAGGTGAGATTCAAAAGCTTTCTTGATAATATCGTGGAAGAATTTTATTTTAGTGTTGCTAGAATTTTGCTATAAAATGAGCGTTCTCTCTTGTCGTGGTTCGCTTGGTCGTTGTTATAATTTTAACACGTGTATTACCATTTCGCTTCTCAGAGCACCAGCAAAATTATACGATAGAAACAATCCAGACTGAGCACCCGCTCAGAACAAGGGCTATGTTTTGTCCAAGGTCGGACTTGATTCTTTGGCAGCCAAACCAGATAGAACGTGATATCTGGGTACTCAATGGTCAGCAGAAGCGTCTTATCTTCAGAAAAGTCTGACTTTTTAAAATAATATGGGTCAAAACTACACATATCTATCTTCTCTTTGTATCGAATCTTCGCTTGACCGTTCAAATCGTGGTAATACTGAGAAAATTCAGCACTGTTTACAGACACGCTTTCAGCGGCTGCCGTCCTAGTTGCTTTGTAGATCCACCATCATGGTGGACACTCACAATGTAGCACATTTTGATCAAGTGGTTGCAAGCCATCTATATAGCCATAGTCTAAATGTTAGCAAAGCAGCCTTGGGCCCAAAGGGTTGCCAGTTCATTTCCCTGGACCAGCAGGGAAATCCATGGCTGAAGTGCCCTTGAGCAATGCACCTAACCCTCTACTGCTCCCCAGGCCCTGGGTGTGTGTGTGGGTGTGTGTGCTTGTTGTATGTTGCTCTGGATGAGAGCATCTGCTAAATTCCTGTGATGTAATAGAATAGAATAAAACAGAATATAGTTTTATCATAAGACAGGGTGGCATGGTGGTGCAGTGGTTAGCACTGTCGCCTCACAGCAAGAAGGTTCAGGGTTTGCATGTTCTCTCCGTGTCTGCATGGGCTTCCTTCGGGTGCTCCGGTTTCCCCCACGGTTCAAAGACATGCAGATTTGGTAAAATACCCAGCCACTGGGGTTCTACAAGCCAGTGCATACTTAGTGCTGGTCCCAAGCCCAGATAGATCGGGGAGGGTTGCATCAGAAAGGGCATCTGGTGTAAAACCTGTGCCAAATCAAATATGCGGAAAAAAAGATCTGCTGTGGTGACCCCTAACGGGGGCAGCCAAAAGAAGAAGAATAGAGTAGGGGTTTATGAAAATAGAATAGATTTCTCATCTCATCTCATTATCTTTAGCCGCTTTATCCTGTTCGACAGGGTCGCAGGCAAGCTGGAGCCTATCCCAGCTGACTACGGGCGAAAGGCGGGGTACACCCTGGACAAGTCGCCAGGTCATCACAGGGCTGCACATAGACACAGACAACCATTCACACTCACATTCACACCTACGGTCAATTTAGAGTCACCAGTTAACCTAACCTGCATGTCTTTGGACTGTGGGGGAAACCGGAGCACCCGGAGGAAACCCACGCGGACACGGGGAGAACATGCAAACTCCACACAGAAAGGCCCTCGCCAGCCCCGGGGCTCGAACCCGGACCTTCTTGCTGTGAGGCGACAGCGCTAACCACTACACCACCGTGCCGCCTAGAATAGATTTATCTGAGTAATCATTTTCCATAATAGAATGGAGTTTTATTCTGGTTGGTCTCAAATCCCTACTAACTGAATCATCCAACTTTTCTATTAATATTGATGGTGTGCTTGTTAAACCTGCTCCTGTAGTTAGAAATTTTGGAGTACTGTTTAATCCCTCACTCAATTTTGATCTTCATATTAAGTCACTCACCAAACATGCACCTCTGTAACACTGCTCGTCTTCGTCCGCTTAAAGAAGAAGACAAGAAGCCTTCCGTTTATCACACATGCACTCAAGCACACAGTGAAATTCCTCCTGTGCATTTAACCCATCTGAAGCAGTGAACACACACATGCAAGCAATGAGCACACACACATACCCACAGCAGTGGGCAACCATGCTACAGCACCCAGAGAGCAGTTGGGGGTTAGGTGCCTCGCTCAAGGGCATTCCAGCCCGACCTTCAGGCCACGGCTGAACCATGTTAACCTAACCGCATGTCTTTGGACTGTGGGGGAAACCAGAGCACCCGGAGGAAATCCACGCAGACACGAGGAGAACATGCAAACTCCGCACTCAAACCCAGAACCTTCTTGCTGTGAAGCGACAGTGCTAACCACTACACCACCGTGCCACTTCTGACTAGTAATGATGCACAAACTCTGCTTCATGCTTTCATTAGATTACTGTAATTCACTCTTCACAGGCCTTCCTGCAAAGTCTTTACAAAAGCTATAATATATTCATCTCATCTCATTATCTCTAGCCGCTTTATCCTTCTACAGGGTCGCAGGCAAGCTGGAGCCTATCCCAGCTGACTACGGGCGAAAGGCGGGGTACACCCTGGACAAGTCGCCAGGTCATCACAGGGCTGACACATAGACACAGACAACCATTCACACTCACATTCACACCTACGGTCAATTTAGAGTCACCAGTTAACCTAACCTGCATGTCTTTGGACTGTGGGGGAAACCGGAGCACCCGGAGGAAAGCCACGCGGACACGGGGAGAACATGCAAACTCCGCACAGAAAGGCCCTCGCCGGCCCCGGGGCTCGAACCCAGACCTTCTTGCTGTGAGGTGACAGCGCTAACCACTACACCACTGTGCCACCCATAATATATTCAGAAATACTCTAATAATTTGAGAGACTGGATTTCTGATTTTCATGAGCTATCGGCCATAATCATCAAAATTAAAACAAAAAAAACATGAAATATTTCACTTCATGTGTAATGAATATAGAATATATGAAAGTTTACCTTTTTGAATTAAATTATAAAAAAGTTAACTTTTTCATGATATTCCAATATTTTGAGATGCACTAGTGTGTGTGTGTATATATATATATAGGGGCGGCACGGTGGTCTAGTGGTTAGCGCTGTCACCTCACAGCAAGAAGGTTCTGGGTTCGAGCCCAGTGGCCGACGAGGGCCTTTCTGTGTGGAGTTTGCATGTTCTCCCCGTGTCCGCGTGGGTTTCCTCCGGGTGCTCCGGTTTCCCCCACAGTCCAAAGACATACAGGTTAGGTTAACTGGTGGCTCTAAGTTGACCGTAGGTGTGAATGTGAGTGTGAACGGTTGTGTGTCTCTGTGTCTCAGTGCTGTGATGATCTGGCGATTTGTCCAGGGTGTACCCCGCCTCTCACCCATAGTCAGCTGGGATAGGCTCCAGCTTGCCTGTGACCCTGTACAGGATAAGCGGATACAAAGAATGGAGGGATATATATGCATTTTATATATATATATATATATATATATATAGAGAGAGAGAGAGAGAGAGAGAGCATGTATATCGAGAAGATACCTGTCCCAGATTGAATAAGGCTCCAAGTGGGTCACACTGTGGACACGGGTGCAAATAAACATCATCCCCGGTTCCATCTGAGGCTCTGCGGGAGACGACAGTAACCAGGTTCTCCATCATACACAAGTCAAAGGTGTCACTCACCCACTTCTGATATCTCCTTGTTTCTGGATAAAGCACTTTATTACCATAAGCATAATACTGACTCAGCAACACTGCTAACACACACACACACACACACACACACAAGATTCAGGTCCTGCTGTGTCACAACCTTCCACATGATATTACCAATCACAAGGGATAGCAAACTTTGAACCCTTGGACGCTTCATGGCTGTAAGCTACAGTGTGTAAATCTCCAGTCTCCGTGCACTTTCTTATCCAAACACACACTTCAGAAACATTCGGCTTTATTCAGGAACATGAAGCTGCACGCATAACAGACTGGTAGAAAAGTCACTGAGAAACGATCCAAGAGTAAAAGTATAAATACTGACTTAAAATCTTAATTAAAGGTGGAGGTCAGTATTCAGCCGAAAATGGACTCAAATGAAAGTCAAAAACTTTGCTAAAAGTTTTAAAAGGTATTTTTTTAACATACAGTGGTGCTTGAAAGTTTGTGAACCCTTTAGAATTTTCTATATTCCTGCATAAATATGACCTAAAACATCATCAGATTTTCACACAAGTCCTAAAAGTAGATAAAGAGAACCCAGTTAAACAAATGAGATGAAAATATTATACTTGGTCATTTATTTATTGAAGAAAATGATCCAATATTACATATCTGTGAGTGGCAAAAGTATGTGAACCTCTAGGATTAGCAGTTAATTTGAAGGTGAAATTAGAGTCAGGTGTTTTCAATCAATGGGATGACAATCAGGTGTGAGTGGGCACCCTGTTTTATTTAAAGAACAGGTATCTATCAAAGTCTGATCTTCACAACACATGCTTGTGGAAGTGTATCATGGCACGAACAAAGGAGATTTCTGAGGACCTCAGAAAAAGCATTGTTGATGCCCCATCAGGCTGGAAAAGGTTACAAAACCATCTCTAAAGAGTTTGGACTCCACCAATCCACAGTCAGACAGATTGTGTACAAATGGAGGAAATTCAAGACCATTGTTACCCTCCCCAGGAGTGGTCAACCAACAAAGATCACTCCAAGAGCAAGGCATGTAATAGTCGGCGAGGTCACAAAGGACCCCAGGGTAACTTCTAAGCAACTGAAGGCCTCTCTCACATTGGCTAATGTTAATGTTCATGAGGCCACCATCAGGAGAACACTGAACAACAGTGGTGTGCATGGCAGGGTTGCAAGGAGAAAGCCACTGTTGTCCAAAAAGAACATTGCTGCTCGTCTGCAGTTTGCTAAAGATCACGTGGACAAGCCAGAAGGCTACTGGAAAAATGTTTTGTGGATGGATGAGACCAAAATAGAACTTTTTGGTTTAAATGAGAAGTGTTATGTTTGGAGAAAGGAAAACACTGCATTCCAGCATAAGAACCTTATCCCATCTGTGAAACATGGTGGTGGTAGTATCATGGTTTGGGCCTGTTTTGCTGCATCTGGGCCAGGACGGCTTGCCATCATCGATGGAACAATGAATTCTGAATTATACCAGTGAATTGTAAAGGAAAATGTCAGGACATCTGTCCATGAACTGAATCTCAAGAGAAGGTGGGTCATGCAGCAACACAACGACCCTAAGCACACAAGTCGTTCTAATGGTTAAAGAAGAATAAAGTTAATGTTCTGGAATGGCCAAGTCAAAGTCCTGACCTTAATCCAATGGAAATGTTGTGGAAGGACCTGAAGCGAGTAGTTCATGTGAGGAAACCCACCAACATCCCAGAGTTGAAGCTGTTCTGTACGGAGGAATGGGCTAAAATTGCTCCAAGCCGGTGTGCAGGACTGATCAACAGTTACCGCAAACGTTTAGTTGCAGTTATTGCTGCACAAGGGGATCACACCAGATACTGAAAGCAAAGGTTCACATACTTTTGCCACTCACAGATATGTAATATTGGATCATTTTCCTCAATAAATAAATGACCAAGTATAATATTTTTGTCTCATTTGTTTAACTGGGTTCTCTTTATCTACCTTTAGGACTTGTGTGAAAATCTGATATTGTTTTAGGTTATATTTATGCAGGAATACAGAAAATTCTAAAGGGTTCACAAACTTTCAAGCACCACTGTATGAAATTAAGTCACTGTCCTGTTTTTGTGTGAAAATTTTCATTACTTGTATAAAACTGTTATAAGCAGCTACATTGTTTTGCTAGAAATCATCATTCAATAATTAGTAAGTTTGTTGGTCCTAAGCATAGAATTAATCAGAATTTAACATATCACGTAAATAATTAATATTTACCAATAGCGAGAATTTGCCTTCGCTAGTTATACTAGACACTGAAATCGATGTTAGTCAAACTAAGAATTAGCAACAGGCTAACTGCGTTATCTGTCCTATCGTCGGTTAACTGTTAGCAAATAATTGAAATTTATCTCAGCATGCTTTTAGGAATGAGTTGGAGCTCATGCCTTCTACAGAGGCAAATAAGACGCCTTATTTTATACGAGTCTTTGCTTAATTCAGAATATCAAAACATTTTCCTGAAACAAGGCCAGGGTCGTTCATTCTCAACTTCCACACTGAAATCTAGTTTTCTTATCTGGATTCAAACACACACACATACATATACAGTGGTGCTTGAAAGTTTGCGAACCCTTTAGAATTTTCTATATTTCTGCATAAATATGACCTAAAACATCATCAGATTTTTACACAAGTCCTAAAAGTAGATAAAGAAAACCCAGTTAAACAAATGAGACAAAAATATTATACTCGGTCATATATTTATTGAGGAAAATGATCCAATATTACATATCTGTGAGTGGCAAAAGTATGTGAACCTTTGCTTTCAGTATCTGGTGTGACCCCCTCATGCAGCAATAACTGCAACTAAACGTTTCCGGTAACTGTTGATCAGTCCTGCACACCGGCTTGGAAGAATTTTAGCCCATTCCTCCATACAGAACAGCTTCAACTCTGGGATGTTGGTGGGTTTCCTCACATGAACTGCTCGCTTCAGGTCCTTCCACAACATTTCCATTGGATTAAGGTCAGGACTTTGACTTGGCCATTCCAAAACATTAACTTTATTCTTCTGTAACCATTCTTTGGTAGAACGACTTGTGTGCTTAGGGTCGTTGTCTTGCCGCATGACCCACCTTCTTTTGAGATTCAGTTTATGGACAGATGTCCTGACATTTTCCTTTAGAATTCACTGGTATAATTCAGAATTCATTGTTCCATCAATGATGGCAAGCCGTCCTGGCCCAGATGCAGCAAAACAGGCCCAAACCATGATACTACCACCACCATGTTTCACAGATGGGATAAGGTTCTTATGCTGGAATGCAGTGTTTTCCTTTCTCCAAACAGAATGCTTCTCATTTAAACCAAAAAGTTCTATTTTGGTCTCATCCGTCCACAAAACATTTTTCCAATAGCCTTCTGGCTTGTCCACATGATCTTTAGCAAACTGCAGACGAGCAGCAATGTTCTTTTTGGAGAGCAGTGGCTTTCTCCTTGCAACTCTGTCATGCACACCATTGTTGTTCAGTGTTCTCCTGATGGTGGACTCATGAACATTAACATTAGCCAATGTGAGAGAGGCCTTCAGTTGCTTAGAAGTTACCCTGGGGTCCTTTGTGACCTCGCTGACTATTACATGCCTTGCTCTTGGAATGATCTTTGTTGGTCGACCACTCCTGGGGAGGGTAACAATGGTCTTGAATTTCCTCCATTTGTACACAATCTGTCTGACTGTGGATTGGTGGAGTCCAAACTCTTTAGAGATGGTTTTGTAACCTTTTCCAGCCTGATGGGGCATCAACAATGCTTTTTCTGAGGTCCTCAGAAATCTCCTTTGTTCGTGCCATGATACACTTCCACAAGCATGTGTTGTGAAGATCAGACTTTGATAGATCCCTGTTCTTTAAATAAAACAGGGTGCCCACTCACACCTGATTGTCATCCCATTGTTAGGACTTGGACTGTTTTGGCCTCTAGAGGCCGCTGTTATTTCCTTTTCATGTCTTGTTTATTTTGGCCTCTAGAGGCCGCCACTGTTCCTGTGTTTTGTGTTTTTGTTAATTGCCTGTTAGTCCTAATTATCTTCACCTGTGTCCTTAATTAGTTTGTATATTTATACCCCTGAGTTCAGTCCTCTTGTCACGGAGTCTTTGTGCTGTTATGTTTATCTCCAGTTTCCTTTGTACTGTGTTTTGTGGATCTTCTGAGCTTTTGCATTTTTGCCTTTTTCTTTTTGAATTATACTCTTTGTTTTTGTTTTTTTGTTTTGCCCTGGATTGTATATAGTGTACATAGTATAAATAAACCTTTTGTTACTTTTTCTACTTCCGCCTCACGCCTCTGCATTTGAGTCATTCCCCTGGTGGCCTAGTGGGGGTTTGCTGAATCATCACACCTACGAACCAGGTTCGAATCCCAGCAAAACCCTAACAGAAAGACTCCGTCATGACCGACTCAGCAGAGGCTGCTTCAACTGTCTACCCGGCCAACCTTCAGGGAATTATGGCAGCTTTGACGCGCTTCGGAGCGACCATGGACGCTCATGGACGTACGCTCACCAGCCAACGTGAGGCCCTTGCTCGCCACGAGGAACTGCTTCAGCAAATTGGGAAAACCCTGGCACAGCTGACATCTCTGCCTGCATCTCCTGCTCCTGATCCAGTTCCTGCTCCTGTTCCAGCTCCCACTCCTGCTCCAGTGCCTTCTGCCATGCTGCCTTCTTCACCTCGCGAACCCAGCCTTCCTGCACCACAGAGGTATGACGGCAAGCACAGTGAGTGCCGAGAGTTCCTTACCCAGTGTCAACTCACCTTTGAGCTTCAGCCTACCACCTACACTACGGATCGCCGCAAGATTGCCTTTGTGATCACCTTATTAGCTGGTAAGGCGCGAGCCTGGGCTACTGCTATCTGGCAAAGACAGGGACCTGAGTGCTTTGATTTCCAGCTGTTTTCTGAAGAGATGCTTCGGGTCTTCGATCAGGCAGACATCAGTACCGACGCAGCCCGAAAGCTCATGTCCATCCGGCAAGGAGGAAGCGTCGCAGATTACGCCATCTCGTTCCGAACACTCGCAGCAGTAAGTGGATGGAACGAGACTGCCCTGGTGTCAGCCTTCCACCATGGTCTGTCTGACCCCATCAAGGACGGTCTGGCCTCTATTGGATGCCCAAGTGACCTCGAAACCCTCATCTCACATGCTATTCGTCTGGACAACAGGATGAGAGAACGCCACCAAGCCTTGAGCCCCCCCAGCCTCCCTACCTCTACCTGGAGACCGTCTACCTCCTTCAGTGACTGTCCAGAACCCATGCAAGTGGGTCGTACTCGCCTCTCCGCATCTGAGAGGGAGCACAGAAGGAGGGACAAGTGCTGCATCTACTGTGGCAAGCCTGGTCACTTCCGAGCATCATGTCCCGAACTCTTGGGAAAAGGACCGCCCCGTCCAGCCGAGGGAGGGTTGTGACGGGGCCTACCCTCTCTCCCGGACTCCCTGGCCAAGGAATCTACATCCCGGTCTCCATCTCCTGGGGTGAGTCTGTCCACTCTTGTCAAGCTTTGATAGACTCAGGGGCAGCTGGGAACTTTATGGATATTCACTTCGCCCAAAGCATCAATATACCTACTGCACCTCTTGAAGTCCCTCTGTCTGTGTCTGCCCTCGATGGCCAAGCGTTAGGTGATGGAAGAGTCACCCAAGTTACTTCTCCAGTCTTCCTCCAGTCTCAAGGTCACAAGGAAGAAATATCCCTGCACCTGATTCCTTCACCTGAGTTCCCAGTTATTCTAGGCCTTCCTTGGCTTATTCGCCACAACCCTCGCATAGACTGGGTAACAAGCCAGGTTGTGGAATGGGGCCCTGCATGCCATGCCTCTTGTCTGCTCTCTAGCTCTCCTGTGTCTCCTGCCGAGCCCCCTGATCTCACCGAGTTATCTCAAGTTCCCACAGAGTACTGGGATCTCAAGGAAGTATTCAGCAAGAGCAGGGCCGCCGTTCTTCCTCCGCACCGGGCCTACGACTGTGCCATCGACTTGCTCCCTGGGACTACCCCTCCTCGTGGCAGACTGTTTTCCCTCTCTCAGCCAGAACGCAAGGCTATGGAGGAATACCTCAAAGACGCCCTGGTCTCTGGGTTCATTCGACCCTCCACCTCACCTGCTGGTGCCGGCTTCTTCTTTGTCGGCAAGAAGGATGGGGGGCTTCGACCATGTATTGACTACAGGGGCCTGAACAAGATCACTGTGCGCAACCGATATCCCCTTCCGCTGATGTCCACTGCTTTCGACCTGCTCCAAGGCGCCACCGTCTTCACCAAGTTGGACCTACGGAACGCATACCACCTCATCCGTATCCGACAGGGAGACGAGTGGAAGACTGCCTTTAACACCCCGTCTGGGCACTACGAATACCAGGTGATGCCCTTCGGACTCACCAACGCACCAGCTGTTTTTCAGGCCCTAATCAACGACGTCTTAAGGGACATGATTAACCTGTACGTCTTTGTCTACCTCGATGACATCCTTATCTTTTCCAAGACCATGCAGGAGCACCGCCACCATGTCCGCCAGGTTCTCCAGAGGCTGCTACAGAACAATCTGTTCGCCAAGGCCCAGAAATGCGAATTTCATGTTCCCGAGGTCTCCTTTCTGGGATTTATTGTACGGACAGGCCAACTCCAAATGGACCCTGCCAAGACCCTGGCCGTCCGGGACTGGCCTACTCCCAAGTCCGTTAAGGAGGTTCAGCGGTTCTTAGGATTCGCTAACTTCTACCGCAAGTTCATCAGGAACTTCAGTTCTGTGGCAGCACCCATGTCAGACCTCACCAAAGGGACAGGTGGATCTTATGGCTGGTCTCCTCAGGCAGAAAAGGCGTTTAAAGACCTCAAGGCCCGCTTCTGCACGGCACCCATTCTGGTCCTCCCGGACACCTCCCAACCATTCATCGTGGAGGTGGACGCCTCGGACAGTGGTGTCGGCGCGGTACTCTCTCAACGTTCGGAAGGAAAGCTGCACCCCTGCGCTTACTTCTCCCACCGCCTGAGTCCTGCGGAGTCCCGGTACGATGTGGGGGATCGAGAACTGTTAGCGGTCAAACTGGCCCTTGAGGAGTGGAGGCACTGGCTGGAGGGAGCGCAACATCCATTCCTGGTTTGGACTGACCACAAGAACCTGGAGTACCTCCAGCAAGCCAAGAGACTGAACCCTCGACAGGCTAGGTGGGCCCTGTTTTTCAGTCGGTTTGACTTCACCCTCTCGTACCGTCCCGGCTCCAAGAACACCAAACCTGACGCACTGTCCAGGCTGTTCTCTGCCACTAACAGGGAGAATGAAGTAGGGCCTATTATCCCGGTGTCCCGGATTGTGGCCCCTGTCCGCTGGGGTATTGAGGAGGCTGTTCGACGAGCCCAACGCCAGGACCCCGGTCCTGGGACGGGGCCACCGGGCCTCTTGTACGTCCCACATCAAGCCCGGGCCAAGGTTCTCCAGTGGGGTCACTCTTCCCCTCTCACCGCCCACCCGGGAGCTCGGAGGACCCTGGACTTCCTGAAAAGACGCTTCTGGTGGCCTAACATGGAGCAGGAAGTAAGGTCATTTGTCCTGTCCTGTGAGGTTTGCACCAGAACCAAGAACCCACGACAGCGTCCCCAGGGTCTCCTGCATCCTCTGACCATTCCCCGGCATCCCTGGTCCCACGTGGCAGTCGACTTCATCACGGGTCTCCCTGAGTCACAAGGTAACATGGTCATTTTGGTCATTGTTGACAGATTCTCCAAGGCCTGCCGCTTCATACCTCTGTGCAAACTCCCCTCTGCTCTTGAAACAGCGAAACTTATATTTAATCATGTCTTCCGAGTCTTTGGTCTTCCACAGGACATCGTCTCAGACCGAGGGCCCCAGTTCTCCTTCCGAGTGTGGCACGGGTTCTGCAAGGTCATCGGAGCCACTGCCAGCCTCTCCTCTGGGTTTCACCCACAGTCCAATGGTCAGACGGAGAGGCTCAACCAGGACCTGGAAACCACCCTGCGAGGCCTGGCTATGGATAACCCGACATCATGGAGCACCTGGCTGCCATGGGCAGAGTACGCCCACAACACCCTGCAGTCATCGGCCACCAAGCTGTCGCCATTCCAGTGCCAATTCGGGTTCCAGCCACCTCTGTTCCCGGACCAGGAGGAGGACGCGGGGGTGCCCTCGGTCAACCAATATGTGAGACGGTGTCACAAGACCTGGAGCAAGGTCAGGAAGACCCTCATACAGACCTCCAGAACCAACCAGACTCAGGCCAACCGCCACAGAAGACCTGCACACACTTTCCGCCCTGGGCAGCGGGTTTGGCTGTCCACTAAGGACCTTCCGCTGCGGGTGGAGAACCGCAAGCTTGCTCCTCGCTACATTGGCCCCTTCAAGGTGGTGCGCAGGGTGAACCCTGTCTCCTACCGGCTCCAGTTGCCCCGGACTCTGAGGATCAACCCCACTTTCCATGTTTCCCTGTTGCGGCCTGTACTGACGTCTACGTATGCCCCTGCCCCTAGGAACCCCCCATCCCCCCGCATCTTCCAGGGGCAGACTGTGTTCACTGTGCATCGCCTGCTTGACTCCCGCCGGGTCCGCGGCGGGTTGCAATATCTGGTGGACTGGGAGGGCTATGGTCCTGAGGAGCGCTGCTGGGTTCCTGCTCGGGATGTCCTAGATAAAGAACTGTGTCGGGACTTCCATTCGGCCCATCCGGATCGCCCTGGGAACGTCAGGAGACGCTCCTAGAGGGGGGGGTCCTGTTAGGACTTGGACTGTTTTGGCCTCTAGAGGCCGCTGTTATTTCCTTTTCGTGTCTTGTTTATTTTGGCCTCTAGAGGCCGCCACTGTTCCTGTGTTTTGTGTTTTTGTTAATTGCCTGTTAGTCCTAATTATCTTCACCTGTGTCCTTAATTAGTTTGTGTATTTATACCCCTGAGTTCAGTCCTCTTGTCACGGAGTCTTTGTGCTGTTATGTTTATCTCCAGTTTCCTTTGTACTGTGTTTTGTGGATCTTCTGAGCTTTTGCATTTTTGCCTTTTTCTTTTTGAATTATACTCTTTGTTTTTGTTTTTTTTGTTTTGCCCTGGATTGTATATAGTGTACATAGTATAAATAAACCTTTTGTTACTTTTTCTACTTCCGCCTCACGCCTCTGCATTTGAGTCATTCCCCTGGTGGCCTAGTGGGGGTTTGCTGGATCATCACACCTACGAACCAGGTTCAAATCCCAGCAAAACCCTAACACCCATTGATTGAAAACACCTGACTCTAATTTCCCCTTCAAATTAACTGCTAATCGTAGAGGTTCACATACTTTTGCCACTCATTTTCCTCAATCAGTAAATGACCAAGTATAATATTTTTGTCTCATTTGTTTAACTGGGTTCTCTTTATCTACTTTTAGGACTTGTGTGAAAATCTGATGTCGTTTTAGATCATATTTATGCAGAAATATAGAAAATTCTAAAGGGTTCATAAACTTTCAAGCACCACTGTATCTGTAGCACTAACTATTCTGTGTAGCATGAGAAGGTGACAGTAGATGATGAAATGACAAGATTCTTGATAGTTTTTTCCACCTTGACAAACTTGATTGGATGCTAACCTCAGCCCACTTGTTTGATGTGTAGTATACAGTCATTGGGGCGGCACGGTGATGTAGTGGTTAGCACTGTCACCTTACAGCAGGAAGGTTCCAGGTTCAAATCTCATGGCCTTTTGATGTGTAGTTTGCATGTTCTCCCTGTGGATATGCTCTGGTTTCCCCAGCAGTCCAAAGACATGCAGTTAGGATCATTGGCTACTCTAAATTGTCCATGAATCAGGTTTGGAGAGGGATGGACTCCACCAAGTTTAAAATGCTTCTAGACACACCAATGGTGGACTGTTAAAATGTCATCAGTGGTGCCCTTACGGCCCTCGCTGGCTTTGGGAAGAAGATACAATCATTGGATAGATGAAGAATGAAGAGGACTTTGAAAGTGTCTAAATAGAATTAAAGTCTAAATGGATGTGGATTTCTGATTACTTTTCATTATCACCTTTTTTATATGTCGTTTGTCTCTGTAAACAACCAAGAGCATTAAGGGGGATGAGTCTGTGCTGAGTCATCTGGAGACGAATCCCCAGTGGGATTTCATGAAATCTAAAATATCGATGATAGAATTAAATATTAGAGAAATATATAGAATTACAGTATGATATATATTATCCATCCATCCATTATCTGTAACCACTTATCCTGTGCAGAGTCACAGGCAAGCTGGAGCCTATCCTAGCTGACTATGGGTAAGAGGCGGAGTACACCCTGGCAGAGGTGGACAAAATACCTAACTTCATTACTTAAGTCAAAGTACAGATCCCACTGGTCAAATGTTGCTCTGATACAAGTGAAAGTTGTCCAGTCAAATTTTTACTTAAGTTAAAGTACTGTAGTACTTGCTTTTAAAAATACTTAAGTATTAAAAGTATGTTTTCTGTCAACGCATCATTGTATTATTGCCACAATGCTTACAAAACCTAATGCCGTTACCAAAGACAGAAATGTGAATTCACAAAATGAACGCATGCTGTGCCATCATGGTGGTTTAACGTTAAGCTAGCTAGTCAGTGAAACTCCACCTGACATGCTAGCAAACTCTTTTCAAACTCGAAATCATATTGGGTAGCTAACGCTACGAGAAAAGAAACATTCTGTTTATTTGGCAAGATTATGCTAAAACATATTTCTGAAAGGACTTCAGACAAGTTAACATTATTCATGTTAGCGTAACTCTGTTTTTACATCCTAACTAACAGTGTCCAAGTTAACTAGCTATGTGTAAACGTTAGCCGTGGACAAGGCGATGGCAACTTGGTGGGCAAATCCACAGAAAGTCAGTTGACTAACCAGACTGCATAGCTATTGCAACATTATCGCTAGCTCTAAAAGCACACACAACTTCATTGCAAGCTTTCTCTTGGAATAAAACATTTATATACCTCAATATGCTTCTGCAGGTTGGACGGCGAGTTTTTGTAGGCCGTGATGTGGTTTGTTTTCGGCAAACAAAGCAAACATTTAACACCAAACGAATCTTTAATCCTTTCAGAAAACTGTAACATGGGTTCATGGGCCATGATTGCGTGCATTCTCCAGAAGAACCGCCTCCTTCCATTCTGCCATAAACTGATCGTGTTCAAATAATGCTGCTGAGAAATCACTGATCTTGATTTTATACAGTCTATGGACGTGACGTGACCCTAGTGATTACTGATCGGCTGTCTCAGTGTCACCTGCGAAAAAACTAATCACGTTTTAGAAAAGAAAAGGAAAAAAACCATCCATTTTCAAATCTGCTTCATAGTAACGAGTAACGAGGAGCTTGATAGAAATGTAGTGGAGTGAAAAGTACGATATTTGTCTTTCAAATGTAGTGAAGTTAAAGTCATAAGTTTCCAAAAAAAAAAACCCTCAAGTAAAGTACAGATACTCAAAATGTGTATTTAAGTACAGTACTCAAGTAAGTGTACTTCGTTATTGTCCACCTCTACACTCTGGACAAGTCATGAGGTCATCACAGGGCTGACACATAGGAGAAAAACAACCACTCACACCTACGGTCAACTTAGAGCCACCAATTAGCCTAACCTGCATGTCTTTGGACTGTGGGGGAAACCGGAGCACCCGGAGGAAACCCACGCAGAACATGCAAACTCCATACAGAAAGGCCCCTGTCAGCCACTGGGCTCGAACCCAGAACCTTCTTGCTGTGAGGCGACAGTGCTAACCACTACACCATCATGCCACCCAATGTATACTATATATTAGAGAGAAAATAAACAAACAAACTAAAAAACACCATAAAACAAACAGAAGATCTGAAAATGTCCTCAAAAGAAAGTGGAATAAATACTCATACTCAGATCATTTCCTCCAATTCATTATTTATATCTTATCATCCAAATTCGACCATTGTTATTACTTTTCAGGTGTAAAATTTGCATGAAATATCAGTGCACACGGTTTCATAATTTCACACAATAAGGGTGTGCAAACATTTGCATGCAAACTTATACATGTATGAAGAAGAAGCTAAGCCAAGAAGCCTTTATTTGTCACACGTACACTCAAGCACATACAGTGAAATTCCTCCTCTGCATTTAACCCATCTGAAGCAGTGAACACGCACATGCACACACAAGTGAGCACACATGCTACAGCACCCAGGGAGCAGTTGGGGCCTTGCTCAAGGGCCCTTCAGCCCAACCTTCAGGCCACGGCTGCCCCATGTTAACCTAACCACATATCTTTGAACTATGGAGGAAACCCACACAGACACAAGAGAACATACAAACTCCTCACAGAAAGGCCCCCGTCAGCCACTGGACTCGAACCCAGAACCTTCTTACTCTGAGGTGACAGCGCTAACCCCTACACCACCGTACCGTATTAAGAAGAAGAAGAAGAAGAAACCTTTATATGTCACATGCACATTTCAAGCACAGTGAAATTCATCCTCTGCATTTAACCCATCTGAAGCAGCGAACACACACACACACACACACCCAAAGCAGTGGGCAGCCACACTACAGCGCCCAGGGAGCAGTCAGGGGTCAGGTACCTCGCTCAAGGGCACTTCAGCCCAAGGCTGCCCAACATTAACCTAACTGCATGTCTTTGGACTGTGGGGGAAACCAGAGCACCCGGAGGAAACCCACGCGGACATGGGGAGAACATACGTATAAACTCCACACAGAAAGGCCCTCGCCGGCCACTGGACTCGAACCCAGAACCTCCTTACTGTGAGGCGATAGCGCTAACCACTACACCACCGTACCGTATTATGCAGAAAACCAAGTTTCCTTCCCCAAATTACAGAAATATGAGTTTTATACTGGGGGGCACGGTGGCATAGTGGTTAGCACTGTCGCCTCACAGCAAGAAGGTCCGGGTTTGAGCCCAGTAGCCGACGAGGGCCTTTCTGTGCAGAGTTTGCATGTTCTCCCTGTGTCCGCGTGGGTTTCCTCCGGGTGCTCCGGTTTCCCCCACAGTCCAAAGACATGCAGGTTAGGTTAACTGGTGACTCTAAATTGACCGTAGGTGTGAATGTGAGTGTGAATGGTTATCTGTGTCTATGTGTCAGCCCTGTGATGACCTGGCGACTTGTCCAGGGTGTACCCCGCCTTTCGCCCGTAGTCAGCTGGGATAGGCTCCAGCTTGCCTGTGACCCTGTAGAACAGGATAAAGCGGCTAGAGATAATGAGATGAGATGAGTCTTATACTGGGCGGCACGGTGGTGTAGTGGTTAGCGCTGTCGCCTCACAGCAAGAAGGTCCGGGTTTGAGCCCAGTAGCCGACGAGGGCCTTTCTGTGCGGAGTTTGCATGTTCTCCCCGTGTCCGCGTGGGTTTCCTCCGGATGCTCCGGTTTCCTCCACAGTCCAAAGACATGCTGGTGACTCTAAATTGACCGTAGGTGTGAATGTGAGTGTGAATGGTTGTCTGTGTCTATGTGTCAGCCCTGTGATGACCTGGCGACTTGTCCAGGGTGTACCCCGCCTTTCGCCCGTAGTCAGCTGGGATAGGCTCCAGCTTGCCTGTGACCCTGTAGAACAGGATAAAGCGGCTAGAGATAATGAGATGAGATGAGTCTTATACTGGGCGGCACGGTGGTGTAGTGGTTAGCGCTGTCGCCTCACAGCAAGAAGGTCCGGGTTTGAGCCCAGTAGCCGACGAGGGCCTTTCTGTGCGGAGTTTGCATGTTCTCCCCGTGTCCGCGTGGGTTTCCTCCGGATGCTCCGGTTTCCTCCACAGTCCAAAGACATGCTGGTGACTCTAAATTGACCGTAGGTGTGAATGTGAGTGTGAATGGTTGTCTGTGTCTATGTGTCAGCCCTGTGATGACCTGGCGACTTGTCCAGGGTGTACCCCGCCTTTCGCCCGTAGTCAGCTGGGATAGGCTCCAGCTTGCCTGCGACCCTGTAGAACAGGATAAAGCGGGATGAGATGATGAGATGAGATATAAAAAAAATGTCTGTGTTGGTGCTTTTTGTTCAAATTCTGCTGTTCCTGAGGACATGAGGATGTGAAGTGGACCTGCTGCTGTCTCTATTGTGTCACTGTGCTATTTTTATCACGCGCCTTTGTGATAGTGTGTGTGTGTGTGTGGTCACCATTAGCAGCAACACGTAACACAGGCTTCCTCCCAAACACCCTCATACTAACCTACTAAACAGTGTGCCAAAAATATACGCCCCCTATAGGTTACCATAGTTACCACTCACACACACACACATACACACACACGGGATGCTAGGGCGCAGTGTTTAGGAGGATAGTGTGTGGTTTGGGACGCGGCCATGGGCATCATGCGCGTGCAAAGCGCAGTCGCGGGTCCGCTTATTTAATCAGTCGCGCGCGCACGGGCTTGAACGGAACGCATCATCATCATCATCATCAATACTTCGGTAAGTGTGAAAACACGCTTTTCTTTCCAAACCTAAAGGAATGACAGGAGCATCATGATAGAGTTTCTAAAAAAAATAAATAAATAAAAATCAGTTAATTAGGCTAGTGCAAACAAGAACAACAAACAAGAACAACAAACAAACAAACAAACAAACAAACAAACAAACAACAGCAATGCATTTAAGATTTAATAATGACACAAATGCACGTTTCCTAGTCTAATTCGATATATACTGTATGATATTATATAATATTATATGTAATGGATGGATGGATATTATGTTTAAACCGTATTGGATGATGATCGAGTCCCCTATTCTCTTCTGCAAGTTCAAATATGTCGCTGCTTTTATCCAAAAAAACAAATAACCGCCTTTAAACAAGCCCTCGAGCTCCGTGGGCTGTTTACCGAGCATCTCTTCCGTTTAGTTTCTGCAGGGGAAACGTCGCGCGCTATAAATAGCCCGGGCGCACGAGCGGACGCACCGGTAATAGGTTCGAGCATGCGGCAGTTTGAGAAATCCCCATGATTACCAGTTTCTCGCTGTGGTTTTGTGCAGGAACCTATTTCAAACCCAACCTGCAATCTGTTTCAACCCTGCATGCTGCAGTGTTTTGGAATATATATTTTGGGTTCGATGCTTCATGCATCATTCATCAGTGCAAAACCTTTTCCAGAAAGATTTCTCAGTGCAGAAGAAATGTGCAAAAGCAACTGCTCGTCGAATGATTTTTGCATGCTTTCTAAACTTCAGTCTGATATCAGATCAGCTTCTGGATTTAAGGCTTGAATAAAAAGCATGTTGAAGAGATGCATCAACAGGTGTGCGTGTGTGTTATGTGATTATCCTTTTTTATACACTTACATAAGATGCGTCCAGATCCAAATCATAAGGGGTTTGAATCCAGCAGAATTTTCTCATCTCATCTCATCTCATCTCATCTCATCTCATCTCATTATCTCTAGCCGCTTTATCCTGTTCTACAGGGTCGCAGGCAAGCTGGAGCCGATCCCAGCTGACTAGGGGCGAAAGGCGGGGTACACCCTGGACCCTGCATGTCTTTGGACTGTAGGGGAAACCGGAGCACCCGGAGGAAACCCACGCGGACACCATGCAAACTCCGCACAGAAAGGCCCTCGCCAGCCACGGGGCTCGAACCCGGACCTTCTTGCTGTGAGGCGACAGCGATAACCACTACAGCACCGTGCCGCCCAGCAGAATTTTTTCAAGGATAATGCATGATGTTGAAATTGAAACTGCGGTGAAAATGACCATGAATATGAAGCCTAGTGAGGGCCGGCAAGAAGGTCCTGGGTTCAAGCCCCTTTCTGTGTGGAGTTTGCATGTTCTCGCCGTGTCTGCGTGGGTTTCATCCGGGTGCTCCGGTTTCCCCTACAGTCCAAAGACATGCAGGTTAGGCTAATTGGTAGCTCTAAATTGACCGTGAGTGTGAATGGTTGTTTGTCTCTATGTGTCAGCCCTGTGATGATCTGGCGACTTGTCCAGGGTGTACCCTGCCTCTCGCTCATAGTCAGCGGGGATAGGCTCCAGCTTGCTTGCGACCCTGTAGGACAGGATAACCGGCTGCAGATAATGGATGGATGGATGAAGCCTAGTGAGAAAATGGCTCTGTATCTGATCTGTAATGACTTGGGGGTGGTACAGTGGTGTAGTGGTTAGCACTGTTGCCTCACCGCAAGAAGGTTCTGGGTTCAAGCCCAGCCCTTTCTGTGCGGAGTTTGCATGTTGTCCCCGTGTCTGCGTGGGTTTCCTCCGGGTGCTCCGGTTTCCCCCACAAAGACATGCAGGTTAGACTAACTCGTGGCTCTAAATTGACCGTAGGTGTGAGTGTGAATGGTTGTTTGTCTCTGTGTCAGCCCTGCGATGACCTGGCGACTTGTCCAGGGTGTACCCCGCCTCTCGCCCATAGTCAGCTGGGATAGGCTCCAGCTTGCTTGCGACTCTGTAGGACAGGATAAGCGGCTACAGATAATGGATGGATGGATGAAGCCTAGTGAGAAAATGGCTCTGTATCTGATCTGTAATAACTTAAATTGATCACTATTGGGGGTGGTACGGTGGTGTAGTGGTTAGCACTGTTGCCTCACCGCAAGAAGGTTCTGGGTTCGAGCCCAGCAGCTGGCGAGGGCCTTTCTGTGTGGAGTTTGCATGTTCTTCCCATGTCTGTGTGGGTTTCCTCCAGGTGCTCCGGTTTCCTCTACAGTCCAAAGACATGCAGGTTAGGCTAATTGGTGGCTCTAAATTGACTGTAAGGGCGGCACGGTGGTGTAGTAGTTAGCACTGTTGCCTCATAGCAAGAATTAACATTGCTTATTTATCCTCTCATATAATGAATGATGTATCTACTTTTTTCAAACACACAATTATTTTCGTAACTGGTTATGGGGAAGGGGCTGAAGTGGTTAGCACTGTCGCCTCACAGCAAGAAGGTTCTGGGTTCGAGCCCAGTGGCCAACAGGGGCCTTTTTGTGTGGAGTTTGCATGTTCTCCCCGTGTCTGCGTGGGTTTCCTCTGGGTGCTCCGGTTTCCCCCCACAGTCCAAAGGTTAGGTTAATTAGTGGCTCTAAATTGACAGTAGGTGTGAATGTGAGTGTGAATGGTTGTTTGTCTCTATGTATCAGTGCTGCGATGACCTGGCGACTTGTCCAGGGTGTACCCCGGCTCTCACCCATAGTCAGCTGGGATAGGCTCCAGCTTGCCTGCGACTCTGTAGGACAGGATAAGCGGCTACAGATAATGGATGGATGGATGATAACTATTGTTATTTCATTCGTTAAACAGTTGTTTGCTTCTATTAGCTAGTGGGTTATGAGCAGGACTTCCTGAGGAAGACAGCTGTGCTTTGTACCTGTTATGTGATTATCCTTTTTCTAGTGTTGCACTGGATATAACTGCATCCAGTCCAGATCATAAGGCGGTCTGGTGCTGACTGGGTTCAAATATCACAGGCTATTTTTAAAAAGTCCATGCATAAAATAAACTGAAAGTGCACGATGTTGAAAATGAAGATAAATACGGTTGCCTAGTAAGAACAATGTTGTGTAGTGATGGTTTAAATCCATCACACCTGGATAATGACCCCTATGCTGGGTCCTGTTGAAGAGCCAAACAAGTTATAAGCTGTGTGTACTTATGTGCAATTTAAAGAATGATGACAAGGAATCATTCATTTGTCTTCTCTAAGCGTAAACCAAGGGTTATCCTGGGAACATTGGGTGAACGGCAGGGATACATGAACACCATGCACACACACGCACACACCTCCCACACACACAATATTTATATACATATTCACCCAATTATTCACACCTAGGAGTAATTTAGAGTCACCAGTCCACCTTCTGTTATGTTTTTGGGAATATGGAGGAAACCGGAGAAATCTGTGCATTCACAGGTTTCAGGATCGAACCAGAACTGTGGCTGGACAGTCTGGACCTGTGAGGCGGCAACTCTACATAGATGACAATGAGAAAAAAATAAAACGAAAAGAGGAAGGAAAAACAACAACAGTTTTAGGGTCAAGGTTCCTCATTTTCTCTGAATTGAAATGTTTTTGACATCAAAACCTTAGAGATGTCATATTTAACCAGCACCTGAGCACATGTAGGGCTTGTTCAAAAAAAAAAAAAAAATATATATATATATGTGTGTGTGTGTGTTCTATCCATATTCACTGGATATGAGCAATCACACGCTCTGATTGGCTACTCTACTACCAGGTTATCAGCTCATATACCGTGAGTAGAGAAAAACAAAATGGCGGCGCGTGTTGCTGAATAATAATAATGAATAATAATAATAATTTATTACTTATACAGCGCTATTTAGCAATGGCAGATCAATAGTGCTTTACAATTCGGTTACAAAGTCAAGAAAAATATTTACATGTTCCATTAAAATATAAATATATATATAAAAGTATCCAAATACATAAACAATTACAAAATATACCTATATGACTCTCATAAAACCATACATAATACAAACAAAATAAGATTTATAAAATTAAGTAAAAGCTTGCTTGAACAGATACGTCTTTAATGCTCTCTTAAAATCAGTCAGTAATTCTATGTTCCTAACTGACACTGGAAGACTGTTCCATAACGTTGGTGCTGAGGCTGTGAAGGAACGTGCGCCAAGGGTTGTTCTCATCTTGCCATTGGGACGCTTAAGTAGAATACCATTGTTCGATCTCAGGCTGTATGACAATTTGTCCTTGATGTTGATAAGCTTACAAATATATAATGGTGCGAAGCCATGGTTGGCTTTGAAAGTAATTAAAAGTACTTTGAATTGGATACGATAGTGTATGGGTAGCCAATGCAACTGATACGACGGAGTGATGTGTGAATATTTGCCAACATCCAGTATTAACCTTGCAGCTGCATTTTAAATACGCTATAATTTGGCGATCTGCTCTTTAGGGAGACCATACAGCAAACTATTGCAATAATCCACCCTACTTGTAATAAAGGCATGAACGAAGGTAACTAGACAGTCTTTAGACAAGTACTTCCTTATGCGTCTTATATTGTGTAGATGGAAAAAAGCTGCTTTACAGATGTTCGTAATGTGTTTTGACATACCCAAGTTTGAGTCCAGCCAGCAGCCAAGATTATTTACTTTGGAGCTAGGCTCAATCAATTCGTTCCCTATAGTTACCTTTACAGAGTTTACTTTCTTTAACTGCTGGCGCGTTCCTATAAGTATAAATTCAGTCTTATCATCATTGATCATGAGCCTGTCATGTATCATCCAGCATCTGATATTCTCGATACAGCGCTCCATAGCACTTATAGCTTCTTCTTGTGAGGAACTGGAATCTGGTTTGAAGCTAAGGTACAACTGAGTATCGTCAGCATAACAATGAGCTTCAGGTAGATCATTCTTAATCACTTTAAACAGCTTCGATGTGTAAATGACAAAAAGAAGAGGTCCTAAACACGACCCCTGAGGGACGCCGCAGTCCAAATTGAACCGTCGCGATAGTGACCCCCCGATAGAAACAGACTGCCTTCAAGGTAGGACTTAAACCACTCCAAGGCCAACTGAGGATGAAATAAAAACTCTACTCGAAAACAAAACCCCAAAAATACAAAAAAAGCAAGAAAATATGGAATAAAAGTATTTGATGGTAAGAACATATCTTTTTTTTAAATTTTCAAGAATTATTATGATAGCATTTTTCACAAATTGCTCTTGTCATTCTACCAATTTGTTTACATTCTAAGGGGAAACGATTTTTTCAGACATTTTGTATAAAGGTTTTATTTATCGAATTTGCAAAAAATAAAAATAAAAATGCTCCGTTTCTCAAAATCCAGTGAATGTGGATAGAATAAAACAATTATTCCACTCAATCTCGTCATACATGGCTTATAGCCGACTCTGCTGTCAGCTCATGTATGACTCGATTTCGTGGAATAACTGATATATATATATATCTCATCTCATCTCATTATCTGTAGCCGCTTTATCCTGTTCTACAGGGTCGCAGGCAAGCTGGAGCCTATCCCAGCTGACTACGGGTGAAAGGCGGGGTACACCCTGGACAAGTCGCCAGGTCATCACAGGGCTGACACATAGACACAGACAACCATTCACACTCACATTCACACCTACGGTCAATTTAGAGTCACCAGTTAACCTAACCTGCATGTCTTTGGACTGTGGGGGAAACCGGAGCACCCGGAGGAAACCCACGCGGACACGGGGAGAACATGCAAACTCCACACAGAAAGGCCCTCACCGGCCATGGGGCTCAAACCTGGATCTTCTTGCTGTGAGGCGACAGCGCTAACCACTACACCACCGTGCCGCCCTGATATATATATATATATATGAGTGATTCCACGCTTATGGGTACTGAAATGGGGACATGAACTTATTTTTAAAAATTCACCTAAAACCATTTCTTTTTTTACCATCAGGTCACAAAACATGTAATCTTTAATGAATGATATGTTAAAAGATAACTTTAATTTTCTGAGATGTAATAAAAACATATTTATATGCCAAAGTCAGAACGTAACAGAAGTGTTGTGGACATATATATTCTCAATTTTAACAATGTAGAATTACTTTTTGAAACATAGGAAGGTGATGTTTTAGCAAATATAATTAATAAACATGTGTAGTAGAATAAACATACACATTCTTTCAATAAGATTAACATGGTATAGAGCTAGATTGTAATTAATTTGTAACAGACGCGAGATGGACAATCGTAACAGAAGTAATGTAACACACATCATTTTGGAACTCATAGGCTTGACTTTGGCATATAAATATGTTTTTATTACATCTCAGAAAATTAAAGTTATCTTTTAACATATCATTCATTAAAGATTACATGTTTTGTGACCTGATGGTAAAAAAAGAAATGGTTTTAGGTGAATAAGTTCATGTCCCCATTTCAGTACCCATAAGCGTGGAATCACTCATATATATATATAATGTATATATACCAGCTACTTTATTAGGTACACCCATATACTTGTTGTTTTATGCAGTTCTCTAATCAGCCGATCCCTTGACAGCCCTGATCAGCTCATTATACGTTTCATGTCTATACAAAGGATAGTGACACAATGAAAATTCAACAGGATAATTTTTCAGTCTTAAATCCTCTCTATGTAACTCAGCTCTGAATACAGCACCCACTTCCCCCAGTATCTTTAAAAAGAGTCACATGAAATGTTGGAGAAGGATAAATCATACTGGAAATCGTCGTTGATACCATCGTTATTATAGTTATTACAAAACGTATTACAAAAGTGGGGTCATATTTTAAAGGAGAGTTGATGTGGGAGGACTCAAGAAACCGTGAGTCATGTAGACATCAAATATCCTTTACCTTTCCTTTCATTAGCTTTACAAATCAGACAAAGCTAGCATTGATTTAGCATCACTTCAGCGTCTAGCCTTACAGAATTCATTCTTAATTCAGACTGGGAGTGAGATTTCATCTCATCTATTTCCAAGCTGGACCTTTTAATGAAGTATCACATCCCAGATAGCACTCAGCTAACTCAGTCAGTCACGCCTTGATGATATCGTCCAGCTTGTTTGCTAATTGCTAAGACAACATTATGGGACATTTGGAGTATTTATTTACTTGATGATGAATGTGGCTGAAAGTAGCCAGTTAGCATCTTTCCAGTTAGTAGGTGAGCTGCGTGTGACATTGTTTAGAAGAACACTCACACTGGCCACTTTATTAGGAACACCCACCCACCTGCCGTTTGACGCGGTTATGTAATCAGCCGATCCCTTGATGCATAAAATCATGCAGATATAAATCAAGAGCTTCAGTTCATTAATGTTCACTTCAAACATCAGAATGGGAAAAATTGTGGCATGGGTGTTGGTTTCTTTCACTGTGGCATGGGTGTTGGTTTGAGCCAGATGGACTGGTTTGAGTATTTCAGAAACTGCTGATCTCCTGGGGTTTTCACACACATACAACAGTCTCTAGAGTTTACACAGAATGGTGCGACAAACAAAAAACAAACATCGAGTGAATGAGCAGTGACAGTTCTGTGGGTGGAAACAAACGCCTTGTTGATAAGAGAGGTCAGAGGAAAATGGACAGACTGGTTCGAGCCTTTTTTGCCAGGAAGGCTATAGACCCTTTTCACGTGACGTCACGACAAACGCGGCCGCCATTTTGGACATGAACTACCAGTAGTCTACCACAGCCAACAACGAGGAACGACGGCGAAGCATCGAAAGGAATATAGCCATCAAAGAAAGTTTTTACTTTCAGCAAGACTTCCATCATGCCATTATATTGTTGTGCACCTGGATGTAGTAACCATCAACACACAAGGCAAGATTTATCATTTTATCGGATCCCGACAGATGCTGACCGACGGAGAAGATGGATGGTCTCTAAAATATTGGCAAAATGATGTTTATTGACATAGCAATCGTGTGTAACGGGAAGCATTTGCATATCCGAAGTGTTGTGTTTACATCAAAGATAAAATAAACCGATATGACAACGACTGCTGCTGCCAGGTTGGGGACACAAACTAGTAGAAAGGAAGTGTGCCAACAGTGCCAACACACTTCCTTTGTGGTCGATTCTGCTTTAAGGTAAGATGCATTTAATTATTCGTCTGCTGTGGGTTTGGAATCGGTAGCCTGACCGATTCGTTCATGTTTGTGGTGCCATTTGTTTGTTGACGCGTGTTGAAATGGAAGATTGGTTGTTGACATGATTTCCAGTGATGCTTTGGTGCTGCTGTGGATCAGATGTGTTGAGTAGCATGACTGTTTTTTTTTTCTTGCGTGTGGTATCATTGTTGACGCGAGATTGTTTTTTGAACATGCCAATGTGGACACGATTTCCCCTGATGAGTTATGACTTCAGACGCGATGCGTGTGTGGAGGTGTGGAGTCCGCGTGATATGTGCGTAAGATAGGCTTCTCATGTGTTTGGAGATCCGCGCTCTGAGACAAGCGCAAGCGCAAGCACCCCCCCAAGGGAAAAAAAGGGACCCCCCGAAAATATCGGCATAGTTCGAACACTGGGTTGGAGAAAGTAATGGCAAATAGCGAGTGCACAAACCAAAGAAGGTAAACTGTACACAGCGCCAGGGCAGTGTGATGGTATGTCTACTTTTAGATTGTGTTAGCTTATCAATGAACACACTCGTCACTCAACGAGTTTCACGTCTTTACGACGGATACTTAAATGTGTGTTAGGTATTATTGTTGCAGTCTAAGCAGTCATTGTAGCAGCGAGATGAGCGAGAACCGAAAGGGTCTGTGCCATAAACCGTTATTTCTTCATGTCCAAAATGGTGGTCGCGTTTACGAAGGTCACGTGAGTGAAAAGGGTCTATAGCAACTCATAGCAACTCTTTACAACCGTGGTGAGCAGAAAAGCATCTCAGCATGCAACAGCAGAAGAGCACATTGATTTCCCCTCCTTCCAGCCAAGAACAGGGATCTTAGACTCAAGAACAAGTTCCTATTAAAGTGGTCACTGAGTGTATATATGTGAAATGTATTTGTATATGTTTATGAATGAGTGTGTTTGTTCCCCAGGTGTTCATTTTCCAGTCTAGCGCTCCAGGAATCGTCCCCTCGTATATATGGTGTTGACATGGGCTCCCCTGAGCACCCAGGTAATAACTGCTTTAAACATTCTCTATGCTGTTTAGTCCCTGCTATCATGAGTACTCCTTTCAGGTGTGCGGCATCTTTAGGGCCAGAGTAAGTCAGCGTAGCAGGCTGCCGGAGGCTTCCCGTGGGCAGGCGGAGAGTGGAGGGATATATTTATCCGCTGCTCTCCGCATGCCCGAGGCCCTCCTGCGCTTCTTGGCAGAGGAAGGCGAGCAGATGGAGACCCTGCTGGCAGGTGGCTACTTTCATCAGACCAGCGCAGACGCTCTCTCACTCTCGCTTGCACTCTCACTCTCATTCTTATGAATACCTGCCATCGAGATGTACAACAGGTTTCATTTGAAATGAAAATGTCTGATGATTTTTTTTTTATTGTATCATGTTTTTCTGCAATGTTATTTATATAATTTGTTGACTTGGTGTCCAGAGATGCGGTTAGTTTTGTAGCTGTGTAGACACTAACCATTATGCAAAGGGAGGAAACTGATTATAAATAGCCTCCCACTGAGGGTCTGGCATGCTCCATACCATATAACATCATCACGTAATAAGACGGACACAGTTTTGAAAGTGATTTGTCATGATGTATGGATCATCATACATACAGTGGTGCTTGAAAGTTTGTGAACCCTTTAGAATTTTCTATATTTCTGCATAAATATGACCTAAAACATCATCAGATTTTCACACAAGTCCTAAAAGTAGATAAAGAGAACCCAGTTAAACAAATGAGACAAAAATATTATACTTGGTCATTTATTTATTGAGGAAAATGATCCAATATTACATATCTGTGAGTGGCAAAAGTATGTGAACCTCTAGGATTAGCAGTTAATTTGAAGGTGAAATTAGAGTCAGGTGTTTTCAATCAATGGGATGACAATCAGGTGTGAGTGGGCACCCTGTTTTATTTAAAGAACAGGGATCTATCAAAGTCTGATCTTCACAACACGTTTGTGGAAGTGTGTCATGGCACAAACAAAGGAGATTTCTGAGGACTTCAGAAAAAGCGTTGTTGATGCTCATCAGGCTGGAAAAGGTTACAAAACCATCTCTAAAGAGTTTGGACTCCACCAATCCACAGTCAGACAGATTGTGTACAAATGGAGGAAATTCAAGACCATTGTTACCCTCCCCAGGAGTGGTCGACCAACAAAGATCACTCCAAGAGCAAGGCACGTAATAGTCAGCGAGGTCACAAAAGACCCCAGGGTAACTTCTAAGCAACTGAAGGCCTCTCTCACATTGGCTAATGTTAATGTTCATGAGTCCACCATCAGGAGAACACTGAACAACAATGGTATGCATGACAGAGTTGCAAGGAGAAAGCCACTGCTCTCCAAAAAGAACATTGCTGCTTGTCTGCAGTTTGCTAAAGATCATGTGGACAAGCCAGAAGGCTATTGGAAAAATGTTTTGTGGACGGATGAGACCAAAATAGAACTTTTTGGTTTAAATGAGAAGTGCTTTGTTTGGAGAAAGGGAAACACTGCATTCCAGCATAAGAACCTTATCCCATCTGTGAAACATGGTGGTGGTAGTATCATGGTTTGAGCCTGTTTTGCTGCATCTGGGCCAGGACGGCTTGCCATCATTGATGGAACAATGAATTCTGAATTATACCAGCAAATTCTAAAGGAAAATGTCAGGACATCTGTCCATGAACTGAATCTCAAGACAAGGTGGGTCATGCAGCAAGACAATGACCCTAAGCACACAAGTCCTTCTAGCAAAGAATGGTTAAAGAAGAATAAAGTTAATGTTTCGGAATGGCCAAGTCAAAGTCCTGACCTTAATCCAATGGAAATGTTGTGGAAGGACCTGAAGCGAGCAGTTCATGTGAGGAAACCCACCAACATCCCAGAGTTGAAGCTGTTCTGTACGGAGGAATGGGCTAAAATTCCTCCAAGCCGGTGTGCAGGACTGATCAACAGTTACCGCAAACGTTTAGTTGCAGTTATTGCTGCACAAGGGGGTCACACCAGATCCTGAAAGCAAAGGTTTACATACTTTTGCCACTTACAGATATGTAATATTGGATCATTTTCCTCAATAAATAAATGACCAAGTATAATATTTTTGTCTCATTTGTTTAACTGGGTTCTCTTTATCTACTTTTAGGACTTGTGCGAAAATCTGATGATGTTTTAGGTCATATTTATGCAGAAATATAGAAAATTCTAAAGGGTTCACAAACTTTCAAGCACCACTGTACAAACAAACACCTCTTTTCAAATACTAGCATATTAGTCACATCATAATTATGACATCTTACACAGCTGTGTCATGTCGGTGAATTAATTTACCTTTTAGAACTCCTTAGTAAATTGGAAAATTGGTCTCCTAAAATCACTGTGGCAAAAACAAGTATAAAACATGTTAACAAAACCAGAATCGCGACCGCACATCAGAAATGTGAAAACATTCACAAATCAAAAACACATGAATATTTACCAATTATTTGCCAGAGGTGAGGTGAATATCGGTGATTATTCGACATACAGAACACTTTTCCGATGGCATAAAAGCATGTTCTATTCCCTTCTAGCAGGTTTCATTCATTTGGTTTGATAGCATGCAATATTGTTAGCATATCGCTTATCCTACGTGTATTATGTCACTCTACCCAATGGAGAATAATAATAATAATCATAATAATATTTATTTATAAAGCGCTAAAACTATGATACATATTCTAAAGCGCTGAAATGAATGAGTGTTGAATATGGTTTACGATATTGCATGGTTGTCAAGACAACACGACGTTACACATCGGAGATGTAAAACTTCCATGCCAGTGAGCGACTGTGATAATTTGTAAACAAACATGGCCACCAGATTTGCTTCATTAAATACGGAAGATTTTGAGAGAATTTTGAAAGAGAAAGGCGCGTTGAACACCCAAAAGGAATGTAATAATAATAATAATAGTAATAATAATAAGTTAAATTTATATAGCGCCTTTCAAAAAACCCAAGGACGCTTTACAATTATAAACAAAGGAAAATAAATAAATAAATAAAAAGTAAAAAGTCCACCAAGTAGGGGTCAGGATGTAATTCCCGTGGTGTAGCAGCCACAGTCCCACCAAAAGGCGCACAAAAACAAGTCCCACATCTCCAGCACCGCCGCCGTGACGCCGTCAGCAACATCGCTCAACACCACGCCATGGATCCACAAAGCGAGCAGAGAAGCTCCGCCACGCAGAGCGCTGGTGTGTCCCAAACCGACTGCACAGCCGCTGCGACACCACCGAGCAACATCGCTCGGAACATCATGCCAAGCGTTAAAGCGCAGAGCGCTGGACAACTATGATGAAAATGAGCAACGAGCTCACTGCAGTCCAGAGCTGGGAGCGCAGGCATCGCCCACGGCGAACCAAGGCCTGGAAGGAACTGACGCCCAAACTAGGTCCGGAGCTACAGCACAACCGGCAGACAAAACACTCAAACAAACATCAAACTACACAAACACACAGGAAAAACAAATAGAAAAAGAAATAAAATAAAATAAAGAAGCTCCGGTGAGAAGCGGCAGCCAGAACACGCACGACGTACTCTCAACCGGAAATGAAAAAAAAAATATTGGCTGGCTTTTTTTTTTTTTTGGTACATCACATATTCAGCTACTCGTCTTTGACTTGTTCAGTATCATGCTAGCTGAATGGAATATATCTGATATACCATGAAAAAAAGGTCGCCAATATTATTTAAATAATAACTGAGATGAAGTCGAGATTATTCTTTACCGATATTCACTGAGCCTGAGGCAGATAATCGTTTTGGGATAAATACATAAGTGATTATTAAAAAAAAACATTAAATCGTATTAAAAAATAATTTATTTCAATTTTCAAAAGCGGTATGCAAATGTTATCTACGCCGACTCACATAAAACACTTCGTTTTGAAATCGATAAAATAAATCACGACTCCACGTTACCTTTGAATAGTTTTAGACCAAACTTCGTCGCATCTTTAGTGCTTTTAGGAACAGCATTTTCTTTCATCATTTGTAATTCTTCCTCACTTACGATGACAACGCGATCGGCTGCCATTTTGCCGAGTCGCTCGAGGTAATTATCGAGAAATAATCCGAATTTCTCGACCACGATTTTCTGTAATCACCTCCGTATTTACATTAATAACTAATATTAACTAAAAATGGAAAGTCTTTACAGAACCTCACATACTCGCTTCTGATTGGCTACAGCACAGACAGGGCTACCAACTTTTCAAAATTCCTTGGAGTGAGATTTTTTTTTGGGGGGGGTCGACGGCAAAATTTTTCCGCACACCACGCAGTAAGTGGGAATTTTGTATTCAGTTTGATATTCACTTGTCCCCCTGCATTCTGGTGTTTTGTTTGTGGGTCGTCCAGCTGGAGATGGACAATGAAGGGGGGGGGGGGGGGGGGGGGGGTGTTGAGATTTTGGATTTAGTAGATGTTCCTGCATTCTGGTGGATTTTTGGAGTGGCCTGCTGTGCCATACCTACATTCTTACACACCCTGACTTGCCAGGCCTTCAGCTTTTGGCCAACAAAAGCACCAAGTTTTGGCTTAAAAGCCCCCACACTAGAAAACTACAGATGACTGCCAATGTTCCTGTAGCCCTATAGACCTGCTCTTCTGTCTGCCCTGTTTGTTGCTCTTCTGTCTGTTGTTCTGTCTGTCCTGTCTGCCTTTTCTGGCTTTGCTGGACTGTCAAAATAAAATATTCCACTTTTGTCCTGCCAGTGGTCTTACCCTTCGGGACATATTACCTTTGAAAAAATTCAAATAGTCATGTTGGTTTAATAAATCTACGCAGTCACAACAACATGCCTTTTCTTGGAGGACAAGTTTCTTGTGTTTATTCTCAATCTTACCTGCTCTGAGTGGTAGGCAGGCCTACAGCAAAACGGTCAAGTTCTTTGATATTACAGGTGACCATGCTTTATTTACTTTAACTGAGCAATTACATACATCATAAATAATTAAAAATAAATACCCTGTAAATAAACAATAGGTATGGTGGCTAATGGCTCTTCTTGCATTTGTAATATTATCTCTTACTTGCTTGATTTTACAACATTTCCAGTATGGCTTCAAATAAAGTCATAAAGTATGATAACATACAGTAAACAAACTAAAAATGTGCCTTAATAAACGTGTGCTAAGGAGATGCTCTCCCGTGCTGCTTGTTGGGGAAGATAGAGGCTGTGGCACGGCAGTAGGCCTATAATGATTTATCATGCCTAGTACACAGCTCTCGATATGGCATTAAATATTCTCACAATACTTATAGGCTAAAACGATTAAGAAACTTTATATAAGTTCATAATTACGCCAGTAACACCACACATTGGCATGCATATGTACAAACCTGTCTGAGACACTCGTCTTCAACTCGGATACCTTCTTCTCCCTCCTCTTCCTCTAAATTGACGGTAGGCAATTATCCAATTTCCGGCGAGTGCAGCATCATTAGATGCGCCACCTACCATAGGGGAGTGTGTACAGAAGGGAACACCTCTCTGCCTGTTTAGGCATGCGTAAGGCATAATTGATCGATCGCAAGTGGTTGGCGCGACGCAATGGGTAGCCGAGATCAGATAGATAAACTAGATTTTTTTCTAGCGTGAGAAATCGAAGGTATGGCGTGTGAAGACAGTCAAATGCGTGTGTCTCACGCTCATTGCGTGAGAGTTGGCAGCCCAGGCACAGATGTCTTTATTTTTTCGGGGCATTCACATGATGTTACTTTCGATGCATGGTGTTGAGTAAGCGAATGCAAAAACTACACAAAAAGACCTGAATCTAACACAAAAAGATGGAAACGGGAGACACATTTTTCTCAGTCTGTCACGGAAAACAAGGCCACTGTGGTGTGCATGCATTTCTGACTTGCAGTAATTTTTTATCATCAGCTGTTATGGATATTTTCCACACCATAATCCTCTTTTCCCTCTCTCACTTTTTATCATATATCTCTAAACAGAAATGGCTCTGTCCATATTATAGCTACATTATTTGCATTTACGTACTGTATATTTTCCCTTAGTTTACTGTAGCTAATGTGTGTGTGTGTGCGTGGAAATTGATGAGATTTATTTCTGACTGTTCGTTTTGAACCAAGATCTCAGCATCTGCAGACTATTTTTAAACCAGTCCCAAAAAAATGCCACCTGTGGACTTGCTTTTTCCACCCACAACCTTGTTCCAAATCCCAATTTGGCGTAGAAACCATGACCCTGGCAACCCTGCTATCTGTTTCGAGTTAATCCTGATGTGTTTCTCAATTCGCTGTTGCTATTTTGGTTTTGTTGTTGCGCTTTCTGAAATTGCTCTTGTGTTTTTGGGTTTGGTAATGTGTTTTGCACTTATAGGCCATCGTAGACAAATGACTATGAATATACAGTACTGTGCAAAAATCTGAGGCACATGTAAAGAAATGCTGTAGACCAAAAATGGCTTAAAAATAATGAAATGAAATGTTTCAACATTAGAAAATGCTCTCAACAGCAGTAAGCCATAATAAATGAAACAAAATCAGTATTTGGTGTAAGATGACCCTTTGCTTTAAAAAAAAAAAAATATATAGTAGGAGGCATCATGGCTCAGGTGGATAAGGCGCCATACCATAAATCCGGGGACCTGGGTTTGATTCCAACATGAGGTAATTTCCTGCTCTCTCCCCATCTCTCTCTCCTGCTCATTTCCTGTCTCTACACTATCCTATCCAATAAAGGTGAAAAAAGCCCCCCAAAAATCTTTAAAATAAATAGCAGTTTTATAAGGAAATGAGCTGTAGGTTTTACTGAGCATCTTACAGAACCAGCCACAGTTCTTCTGGACACTTTGACTGTCACACTCGCTTCTTCATTTTGCACCAAAACCCAGTAGCCTTCATTACGTTTTCTTTTTTAATCTGAAAAGTGCTCTCTTATGTAATATGCTGCTCAGATACAAACTTTTTTTCTGTAACATTTAATTTTGTGCTGGAAAACGAACGTATGGACTCTAAAATGTTTTTGTACTGACTCGATAATGTAGAATTCACAAAATAGAAATCTATAACAAAGTTTGTATGAAAAAAATTAGGGTGCCTAAGACAGGGCTGTAGGTATACACTTTGTGACTATATAGGACACTATGATAGAAGCGAGTTATTTATAATCACATTGTCTGTTGTCACCCAAATGAGGATGGGTTCCCTTTTGAGTCTGGTTCCTCTCGAGGTTTCTTCCTCATGTCGTCTGAGGGAGTTTTTCCTTGCCACCGTTGCCACAGGCTTGCTCATTGGGGATAGATTAGGGATCAAATTAGCTCATATTTAAAGTCTTTAAATTTCTGTAAAGCTGCTTTGCGACAATGTTTATTGTTAAAAGCGCTATACAAATAAACTTGACTTGAATAACACCGGTTATCAGTTTTCACCAATTTCAAGAGTTGAACTTTTTTTTTTTTAAACTATTGAAATGCTCCACTGGGGAAAAAAAAGGAAAAAAGCCCACAAAAATGTACGGATCAGGACTTGTTAAAAGTTTCCAGTAGGATTACATATAAAACAGCATCATATAATTCAACTTTTGACCTGCAGATATATCCATGGAGTATGTGTTGAGCTGTTGTTGTTCTGTCAAAAATGTATAATTAACAATTATTCCACAAAATCGAGTCGTACATGAGCTGATAGCTGACGAGGTGCGTAGCGCTGAGTCTACTATAAGCCATGTACAATGAGATTGAGTGGAATAACTGTTTTATTCTATCCACATTCACTGGATTTTGAGAACCAGAGCATTTTTATTTTTATTTTTGACAAATTCGCTAAATAAAATCTTTATACAAAACGTCCGACAAAATCATTTCCGCTTACAATGTAAACAAACTGGCGCAATAATAATAATAATTCTTGAAAAATAAAAAAGACATGTTCTTACTAGGGTGGCACGGTGGTGTAGTGGTTAGCGCTGTCGCCTCACAGCAAGAAGGTCCTGGGTTCGAGCCCCGGGGCCGGCGAGGGCCTTTCTGTGTGGAGTTTGCATGTTCTCCCCGTGTCCGCGTGGGTTTCCTCCGGGTGCTCCGGTTTCCCCCACAGTCCAAAGACATGCAGGTTAGGTTAACTGGTGACTCTAAATTGACTGTGAGTGTGAATGGTTGTCTGTGTCTATCCTGGCGACTTGTCCAGGGTGTACCCCGCCTTTTGCCCGTAGTCAGCTGGGATAGGCTCCAGCTTGCCTGCGACCCTGTAGAAGGATAAAGCAGCTAGAGATAATGAGATGAGATGTTCTTACTATCAAATACTTTCATTCCATATTTTGTTGCTTTTTTGTATTTTTTGGGGGTTTTGTTTTTCGAGTAGTTTTTATTTAATCCTCGGTTCATTCAGCAACATGCTCCACCATTTTGTTTCTCTCTACTCATGGTATATGAGCTGATAGCCTAGTAGTAGAGTAGCCAGTCAGAGTGCATGATGGCTCATATCCAGTGAATGTGGATAGAATAATACTTGAGACTTAATACTGGAGCTATGACACTGAGTATGACTTCAGAAGCACTTCAGGTCTCTTTTGCCCCTTTTCCACCAAAGCAGTTCCAGGGCTGGTTCGGGGCCAGTGCTTAGTTTGGAACTGGGTTTTCTGTTTCCACTGAACAAAGAACTGGCTCTGGGGCCAGAAAAACCGGTTCCAGGCTAGCACCAGCTCTTTGCTGGGCCAGAGGAAAGAACCGCTTACGTCAGCGGGGGGGCGGAGTTGTTAAGACCAACAACAATAACAACAAGACCGCGAAAGATCGCCATTTTTAAGCGACGAGAAGCAGCAGCTGTACAAATGCGAAGTCATCCATTATTATTGTTGTTGTTGTTGCTGCTGCTGCTTCTTCCGTGTTGTTTTTGCTTCGATATTCGCGCCAAGGTTTATGCAAACGTAGCGACGTAACTGATGTATCAGTGACGTAATGACATATACAGCGACGTAATGACGTGGCTTCCCTTAGCACCGCGAGCTATGGAAAAGCAAACTGGTTCTCAGCTGGCTCGCAAGTTGAACGAGTTGTGAACCAGCGCCAGCACTGGCCCCGAACCATCCCTGGAACTGATTTGGTGGAAAAGGGGTAATTGTCATATTGTGGTGTTGACATGATTGCACTGCAAAATATGCGCTTTGACCGATGTTAACCCCACATGAAACACAAAGCCCAGATGTTCTAGTGTTCTCGTTTGATTTATGAAGGTTATGAGTCTGACAATCCGATATTGGAATTTCATCCTGGTCATGTCAAGTGGAAAACCAGCAAATTGACCATTTTAAGACAGAGCATCATGCTGCGTGTTTGGACGATCTCAGCATTAAAAACTTATGATTTTAAGATGGATGAGTTCTTGTCTAAGGGGGCTAGAAGGGTGGAAGCCTGTTACATTCCTGACTTCATAGACAACACACACACACACACACACACACTAATCTGTAAAACTAGGAAGGAACAAATCCCAACAGACCTCCACCCAAAAGCTTCCTGCTTACAAGATACTTGGGTTTTGACGTATAGTAATAGGACATTGTCTCCTTTGTCTGTTTTTCCACTGTAATTAAAATTTTAGCCTAATTTTGTTCTCACAGACAAAATTCACACATGGTAAAAGAATTCATTGGTCCAGAGTCGAGTTCTGCAGTCTTAGAACATGTATTACACGTTTACTAGAGGCCAGTTCAGTGCTGTTGCTATCGAACCCAGTGTACGACAAAGTTCTGGTTGTGTCAGATATTTTTATGACAATTTCAGATTGCTACAGTGCTTGCCAAAGAGCCAGCGATAGAATGACGGCATAGAATTATGCCAAATTCAGAATAAACTCTGAACATGGTCATGAAAATGATGAAACACAATTAAAACCTGCTAATGGACAGAAAGAATCCTTATTACCTCAAAATCATTTTGAAAAATGTTTGTTTTAATACAATCTCTTTTTTAGCATGAAGACACATCAATAGATTGATGACAAGCAGAATGTAGTAATTCTCTGCAATTGCAGGCCTGTCCTTCGAGAATCTTCATTGAATTGTTGTACAATTTGTTATAAAACTTGGCTAGGATTTTATTAAGACCATTTCTTACAGTATGACAAGTAATAATCGTTAAAAAGACAGATTAAGACTGGCTTTAGATCAAAGTTGTACATCAGAGGAAGACATTCCTCCTGCACTATTGTCCTTTGGTCCAAAGGGGGCGCTGTTGATTTGAGAGCGAGAGAGAGAGAGACAGAGAGTGAGACCGTATGTGTGTCAGTGTTGTGCTCGTCAGCTATGATTGATCGATGAAGGTTACACTGGTTGGCCTGCAGTTCTTTGAGCGTTAAGCCATGACCGACTCGCTATGTTGAAGATTGTCCAGATGGCTGACGGTCTTCTGAAGCAAGGGCTGTTTTGAGCACAAGTGTATGTGCACGTGTGCATGTTCATACCAGTGGGTGAGGCACCGGTTACACATAGTGATTTCACACATCTTGCATCTGGATTGGATCAAGATTTTAACATAACATCAGTTTTTAAACCTCTTGTGTTAACATTTTTGGTTAAATGTCAAGAAATGGGTTCAAGTTAAACACTGTAGCAGAAGTAGACAAGAGAGAAATAAATGTTTGTGTCTTTTTATCTAATTGAGAAACTTTAGATTTGTAAAGGACGGCACAGTGGTGCAGTGGTTAGCACTATTGCCTCACAGCAAGAAGGTTCTGGGTTCGAGCCCAGGGGCCAACTGGGGCCTTTCTGCATGGACTTTGAAGAAGAAGAGCTTTATTTGTCAGCACAGTGAAATTCCTCTTTGTATTTAACCCATCTGAAGCAGTGAACACACATGCACACACACATACCCAGAGCAGTGGGCAGCCATGCCCAGGGAACAATTGGGGGTTAGGTGCCTCTCTCAAGGGCACCTCAGCCCAAGGCCGCCCCATGTTAACCTAACCCCATGTCTTTGAACCTGGAGGAAACCCATGCAGACACAGGGAGAACATGCAAACTCCACACAGAAAGGCCCCTGTTGGCCGCTGGGCTTGAACCCAGAAGTTTCTTGCTGTGAGGCGACAATGCTAATCACTACAACACCGTGCTGCCCAGTGGCTGTTACATGTTCTCCTCGTGCCTGCATGGGTTCTCTCCCACAGTCCAAAGACATGCAGATTAAGTCAATTGGCCACGCTAAATTGCCCATAGGTGTGTATGTGTACCCACCACCAGATGAGGGTTTGGGCCCCTCTGGTAGGCTTTAGTCACCCAAGAGAATTCATGAAAGCTAGTTGACGGCTTTCTGGATCGCTGACCCTCAAATATGAGGATGACAGACAGATTTGTAAAGACTTTAGATCGACTCTGCAAACATGTCTGGAATTTACATATATACTGTACACTTCTAGAGAAATATCATTACAGGAGTAACAATCTGGACTCTGTCCAGGTTGTGGATCCATGGACCAGCTCTTATCTTGCACAGCTTTGTGAGGTGTATGCTAATCCTATCTACATGTGCTTCATGGATTTGGAGAAGGCCTATAATTGTGTACTTTGATGTTTGTTGTGGGAGGTACTGCTAGAGATTAATAATAATAATAATCTCATCTCATCTCATTATCTCTAGCCGCTTTATCCTTCTACAGGGTCGCAGGCAAGCTGGAGCCTATCCCAGCTGACTACGGGCGAAAGGCGGGGTACACCCTGGACAAGTCGCCAGGTCATCACAGGGCTGACACATAGACACAGACAACCATTCACACTCACATTCACACCTACGGTCAATTTAGAGTCATCAGTTAACCTAACCTGCATGTCTTTGGACTGTGGGGGAAACCGGAGCACCCGGAGGAAACCCACGCGGACACGGGGAGAACATGCAAACTCCACACAGAAAGGCCCTTGCCGGCCCCGGGGCTCGAACCCAGGACCTTCTTGCTGTGAGGCGACAGCGCTAACCACTACACCACCGTGCCGCCCAATAATAATAATAATAATAACAATAATAATAAATCAGTTCAATTTATATAGTGCTTTTCTCACACCCAAGGTCACTTTACAATTAGGGGGGAAAAAGTCCACCAAAAGAGGGTCAGGATGTAATTCCAATGGCGTAGCTACCACAGTCCCACCAGGCACACGGAGATAAATCGCACACCACCTGCACAGCTGCTGTGATGCTGCCGGGCAACATCACTTGGAACACCACACCATGGATCCACACAAAGTGAGCACAGAAGCATCGCCACACAGACTGCTGGCATGTCCTAAACCACCCGCACAGCCAACGCGACACCACCAGGCAACATCGCTCAGAATGCCGCACCAAGCACAAAAGCACCGCCACACAGAGTGCTGGACAACCCTGATGTCAAAAAGAGCAATGAGCTCACTACAGTCCACAGCGAGGAGCACAGGCATCACCCACGGCACACCAAGGCCCGAAGGGAACCGACACCAAAACTGGGTCTGGAGCCATGCCACAACCTGCAGACAAAACGCCCAAACAAAAAACAAACATCAAACTACATAAACACAAAAAAGAAAAACAAAAGGAAAAAAAGAAAAATTAAAAGCTCCAGTGAGAAGCGGCAGCCAAAATGCACACGGCGTACTCTCAACCGGAAATGGAAACGGAGACCAGGATACGTACTGTAGCTGCATCACTTCTGCATGAGATCTGTACTCTGTGAGAGTTGTGTTTACATTAGCTTATGTCCAAATCGTTTTCAGAGAAGTGTTGGATTCAAGGGTAGGTCTTCTTTTTTCTACTCTTGTTTGTGGTTTTCCTGTACATGATATTAAAAAGCAGCCAGGGTTGGAAAGGTATCCAGTGTATCCAGTAAGGTTGGCTAGAGGTAACATCCCTATTATTTGCAAGTGATATTATTCTTTTGGCACCATCCAAAATGGACTCCAAAAGCGCACTTGAATGCTCTGCTCTTGAGTGTGAAGTGGGTGGGATGGAAAGCAGCACCTCCAAGTCCAAGGCCATGCTTTTCTTCTTGAAAAAAGAGTAGGATGCTCCCTTCAGGTCAGGGGGCAGACCTTGCCCCTGGTGGAGGAGTATTTTAGAATCTTCTAAACGATTGATGGAAAAAGAGAGTGCAAGACTGACAAATGGATCACGAACAGTCTTACAAACACTTTATCCATCTGTAGTGATGAAGTAGGAGCTCACTTTGCAGATAAAAGCATCTATTTTCCTGTTCTTGCTCAAAAGAGACAGGTGGTGAACAAAGAATAAGGTTGGGTCCAGATGCTGGAAGTGAGGTTCCTCTGCAGGGTTGCTGAGCTTACTCTCTGTGAAAGGGTGCACACCTTGATCACCTTACAGTGATCCCCCTTGGTTGGCTCCCAGTAGACCTGTATCAGGTATATCCTACAGGACAGAGACCTTGTGGTAGACCCAGGACTCGATGGAAAGATTATATCTCACATGCCCCTTTTCCACCAAAGCAGTTCCAGGGCTGGTTCGGGGCCAGTGCTTAGTTTGGAACCGGGTTTTCTGTTTCCACTGACAAAGAACTGGCTCTGGGGCCAGAAAAACCGATTCCAGGCTAGCACCAACTCTCTGCTGGGCCAGACGAAAGAACCGCTTACGTCAGTGGGGGGGGCGGAGTTGTTAAGACCAACAACAATAACAAGACTGCGAAAGATCGCCATTTTTAAGCGACGAGAAGCCGCAGCTGTACAAACGCGAAGTCATCCATTATTATTATTGTTGTTGCTGCTGCTTCTTCCGTGTTGTTTTTGCTTCGATATTCATGCCAAGGTTTATGCAAACGTAGCGACCTAACTGACGTATACAGCGACGTAATGACGTATACAACGACGTAACTGATGTATACAGTGACGTAATGACGTGTCTCCGTTTAGCACCGCGAGCTATGGAAAAGCAAACTGGTTTTCAGCTGGCTCACAAGTTGAATGAGTTGTGAACCAGTACCAGCACTGGCCCCGAACCAGCCCTGGAACTGATTTGGTGGCAAAGGGGTAACAGTTGGCTTGGGAAGGTCTCGGGATCTCCCAAGAGAAGCTGGAATGTTTGGCTGTGGATAGAAAAGTGTGTAATGACCTTCTCACCCTGCTGCCATCGTGACCCCCATCAGGAAAAGGTGCTACAAAAAGAAATGAATGAGAAATGTAGGACTGTAGTTTGAAAAGCATTGGGAAAGAAAAATGCAGAGAAAGTACAGATATTTGAAAACCAGGCTTAAATATAGTAACAAAGTAATTGTACAGCTGTCTCGCCAAGCCACAACTGACAACCGAAACACATCCTTCCTCAAAGGTTTGAGAATTTAAAGGCCTTAATACAAACTTGCAATTTTTTTTATGTGGCCATTTTATGTCGCATCTTTTCAAGCCTTCTGACATGGTCTGAGTGATCGGATATAAATAGACGTCTGGGGCATTATATGACTGGTATCTTTATGTGGATAATTCCTATCTGAGTTGAACTTTGTCAAGTGCAAACTGAGTCAGATGTGTGCTTTTTCAGCATTGTTGTGTTGATTTTTGAACTAGTCTTCTTTCACCTTGGGGAAATGTTTCTGTCAGGAACAGGCCTATGCAGACGACCTATTTTTGTAGCAGTGTCTGTTTTGTCTGGAGAGGAAAACCTCGGTAGCAGGAGGTTTGCATGTATGTGTGACCTAGGTTTCGCTGGCGGTATTGTCCACTGGATGAGAATGTATCTTGGGAACTCCCCGTGATAAAAAAAAAATAAAATCGTGATGCCCCTTTGACCAACAATAGCAGCAGAGTAAACCTGTTGCTTGCAGGAGTTCTTCCTGGGGATATGTGCCGCCTCTGCATCATTTCCTTTCTTTAAGTCGTCCAGCAGATTTCTGATGTCTGCATAATTTGGTCTTTTTCCAGAATGGTTTTGTGGAAATCTGTCTAGTGGTCTTTACAGCTCTTTCTAGCAATCATAGTGATTAGAAAAATCGCTCTACTGTTGTGACATCCCAAATACGACTTTATTTTTTAAAAATCACCTGAGCAATAGGACACTGATTACTACACCCTAAAGGACGTCCTGTTCCTAGTGGATCTTTGCAAGATTACTAAGGGACAGTGATTTTTGTGTGTTTGAGCATCATGTGTCGTGATGGTGTACGTGTTTTGTTTAGTTTTTCGGTTTCGCCAGGTCTGTAGTAAATAAAGGTTGGACATAACTTGACGGAAACATGCTATTTACTGAAAGCAGAGGAAACACGCACGTTCCCAAGGTGCGGCAAAGGTTTTTCTCCGACCACAAGCTGCCTGTTCATTTTTAGCAGGCTATTTTCGTAGCATTTTATGCATTACAGGAGACGGACCAGGCCAGGTCATTTGAAAATGGAACAGCAGGTTTAGAAGCAAGCTCATGTCTCATGGTAAAACTTTTTTAAATATAGAAGTTCAATCCATGTTATGCCTTTAAGGGTGCAGTTTGTAATGTTTAAAAGTGCTTCTAGACATATACACTGCATAGCTCCAAACAAATCTATGATACACATTATTGCCATGACACGGTTCTTGTTGGTTTATTTTAGACTTCTGTTTGCATTTTATGGCCTGGAAATTAGCTCCGCCCCCAGCTGGAACAGAGCTGTTCATCTTTGCCTGTTTTTTTTTTTAATAAGACAATCCACAGGGTCCTGGATAGTTTCAACAGAACAGGTGGGTGAAGGGGAAGGGGAAGGCCTGACATTTTTCTCGTCTCGTCTCGTCTCGTCTCGTCTTCTTCCGCTTTATCCGGGACCGGGTCGCGGAGGCAGCAGTCTAAGCAGGGAAGCCCAAACTTCCCTTTCCCCAGACACCTCGGCCAGCTCCTCGGGAAGAACACCGAGGCGTTCCCAGGCCAGCCAAGAGACATAGTCCCTCCAGCGTGTCCTGGGTCTTCCCCGGGGCCTCCTCCCGGGGGGACATGCCTGGAACACCTCCCCAGAGAGGCGTCTAGGAGGCATCCGAAAAAGATGCCCGAGCCACCTCAGCTGATTCCTCTCGATGTGGAGGAGCAGCGGCTCTACTCCGAGCTCCTCCCGAGTGACTGTACTTCTCGCCCTATCTCTAAGGGAGCGCCCAGCCACCCTGCGAAGGAAACTCATTTCGGCCGCTTGTATCCGCGATCTTGTTCTTTCGGTCATTACCCAAAGCTCATGACCATAGGTGAGAGTCGGAACGTAGATCGACCGGTAAATTGAGAGCTTCGCCTTTTGGCTCAGCTCCTTCACCACGACGGACCGGTAAAGCGACCGCATCACTGCGGAGGCTGCACCGATCCGGCCTGACGTTTTTTAAAATTGCAATTACAGTTCATCTTGCAAGCAGCAGAGGGCGCTAAAATTACAAACCGTTCCTTTAAGTAGCGTGTCAGGACTCTTAGAAATAGCTTTCATGCAGTAACTCTGGTCTAAAACTTTAATTTATTTGCCTTAATTTCTTTTACCTTGAATTATTTTTCTTTTTTACTTCTCAACTTACTGTTTTGAAATCATTGTGATTTTATGAGTCTTGCACATGGACGTGACAACTATTTTTTTTTTAATCTCCCTGCACAAACAAAGTTTGTCGGGGACATAGAAACGGGTTCCGTCCGGTTGTCCGTCCATCCAGTCACGTTTTCGTTTCCGGGCCATATCTTTAAAACTACTGAAGATATGTTCATGAAACTTTGTATACATATCAAGCAACATGTGAACTGGTGCCTTTTGCTATTTTGGATTTTTTTTTTTTTTTAAAAAGTATTTTTCAAATATTTACATAGAAAATAGATTATGACTTAGTTTCTAAGAGCAATGTTCGTTTCCGGAGCATATATCCAAAACTATTCATGATACGGATTTGAAACTTGGCGTACATGTTAACCAGGTGATGTAGATGTGCCTTTTCATACTAAAACATTTGAGAAATTTAAATTTTTCATGTTTCCCTGGAAACAATTTCAGACTCGGTCTCTCAGGTTAGTCTTAGGGGTAGGTTTTGTTTCCGGAGCAGAACTTGAAAACTGAGTGGTATGGTCTTGAAAGTTGGTATATGTGTTGATTAAGTAATGTATATGTGCCTTTTGATACTAAGAAATGTAAGAAATTTTAATTTTTAGCTCACCTGGACCAAAGATCCGGTGGGCTTATGCCATGGGCTGCTGAGGTCAGTGTAAAGAGGTAGGGTTGGTTTCCTGCAGCAGAACTTGAAAAATGTGACAAATAATATCTTGAAACTTGGTATATAGTTGGTATATAGGGCGGGGGATATAGATGACTCTGTCTTCTTGTTGTTGGTTTTTTTTTGTTTTCCCCCTAGCCAGGCTACTGATTCAGTTAAAAGAAGGTGCTCGTGTTTGCAAGTTTTTGTGATGGTAAAGAAACAAGGTTACAAAATCAGATACTCCAGAGTGCATGCATTTAAGGCATGCACTGGGCTTCAGTTTGAAGGCTGCGATATCATTTTCCTGGAAGGAGTGCTTCAGGGTTTATTTGTCTTACCCTCTGTGCCACTAAAGGAGCGGTATGCAATTTATAGAGCCCTCTGGTGGCTGTGAGGTGAAATGCACTTCCATTAAAAACATCGACAATACTTTATCCTTTACCCCAAAACTGCCTCACTTCCTCTGTTAAACCTAGAAACAGCGCATGAATTTGTTACCTTTTTAGGAAAATGGGTGGAGCTGGATGGGGTGGAGCTTATTTCCAGACCAGAAAAATGTAAAAAGTGTACAAAGTAGCTTGAAATGCAGCAACAAGCCAGCTCGATTGCAGTGCAATATTTCAATTTGCAGTTATTCTATGGAGGCTTTGTAATTACAAGATGATTACAGGCATCAGAGAAACACTGCATCTTCAACAAGACGAATAACTGAAATAGAAAGAGAAGAGCGAGAAAGAGAACTGAATGGTCATGAAGACGAGAGCAGCGTATTTATTAGTACTTATAATAAATAATGCAGAGAAAGGCTGATGAAATAACAGATCTCCTGGAGTTCGAAGACAGGCCTATCAGAGAAGAAAGCAGGAAAAAAATGGGGAACGAAGTGCAAATAATGGAGAAAGATAAGGGAAGACTGAGAGGAGGAGATAAAGAGGAACCAGGGAGCTGGGGAGAAGGATGAAGGCAGACAGCTGTGTTTTTGTGTTGCTATTTTAAGCGTCTAGCCGCTGTTCCACTCCCCTGGTTTGGCCCAGCCTATTTCTGTCCTGGGCCGGCCCTGCTGCTATTCCTGCCACCTGGGAGCAAGAGAGAGAGAGAGAGAGAGAGAGAGAGAGAGGTGCTGCACACTCACATGGTGATGATAGGAAAGCGAGAGACAGAGGAGGTGGGAGACAGATAGTTTTGTAGAGATCGAGAGATAGTCAGAGTGTGACAGGCGGCGCTTCGAGGTGAATCTGGAAAAAAGAGCACAAACAGTGCAGCAGTGTAGCCGTTTTCTTCCTCGCCAGTCAGTCGGTCAGCTTAAAGACTCTGAACAGACTGGCCTTTTTTTGCAGCGACTAAAACGACTGAAAGAGGACAGGAGGAGGAAAAGGGATACGAGTGAGATTTGGTGAGAATCGGGTGCCGGGGTACAGGGCTCGCTTCGGCATTCACTATGCTGCAGACTATTTATGAGAGCGAGTCCCGCATCCCCGCCGAGTGGCTCAGGAACCTCCTGGATACACACAGCATCTCCAGCAGTGTGATTAGCTCAGGTACCCCTCTCTCTCTCTCTCTCTCTCTCTCTCTCTCTCTCTCTCTCACCCTCACACACACACACACACACTGTAGGCCTATATCTTTCCTGCTCTATATTTATCTTTTTCTCTCTGGATGACTCTTTCTGTCTCTCACTTCCTCTCAGCTGCTCCATCTCTCCCTTCATGTGCTCTTCTCGCATTTGTTTTCCTCACTCAAGGTTGCATAGGTCCCCCCCCCCAAAAAAAAATGCCACTTCAATCTGCCACCTCAGCTTCGGTCTAATTGATTTTCTGACAGTTGTATAACTTCTGTAACTTGTGTTGTAATTCACGCAGAACTGATTTCAACTCTAAATTTAACGAACGTATCAGATATCTTACAAATGCAACAATGCTCCTATACACTCAGTCAGTCGTACCACCCCTTAGTGCACTCTTGCCCCCCTCTTTGCCACCCCATATCTACAAACATATCCAGTTCAGTATCTTTGCTGTGTTTCTCAGTTCTTAGGATCAAATCTCTAGAACACCGACACTTTTAGTGTGCGCAGGTTGTGGCGTGTCTATGAGTGTTTGTGCTCGTCTTAGGAAGGATGCTGTAAGTGGAAGTGTGTGATTGTTTGTGTTTGTGTTCTTGGCTGAAGTATTGTCTCAATGCATTTGCTTTTAAGTGCATGTTTGTGTGTGTTTTAAAGCTGTTTTTGAGCTTTTTTTTAGTTTGTTCATCTCCGGGCATTATTACTGACCCTTTCATGTGTGTGTGTGTGTGTGTGTCTTGAAGCAGAACTGCATGATACAGCAATGTGACACTGATATGGTGATGAATTCCACCAGAACACTTTTCCGAGGGCATTGTGGGTATCACTATCTCCACAGTGACTCTGTACTTCTTTTTTTTTTAATAACATGCCTCCACTGTTATTCAAAATAATAATAATAATAATAATAATAATAATAATAACCGTTATTTATTATAACCCCAAACCTCACACTGCTTTAGGCCTATGAAAGAGTAAACAGGAAGTGTTCATGATAAAACTCAGCACTTTATTAATTGTACATTAATAAGAATTACTGCAAATAATGAAAAGTAGCTTTATTTAAAATAAAAGACAAAATAAATATGGATAGTTCAGCTTAAATATAGTTTTAATCTGGACCAAAAACAGCCTATTGATAGGATAACACACTTAGATACACGCTGCTCCATGGGTTTTCAGGGTTCTGTGGATATCTCTAAACTTCTGAGATGTCATCGAATGGTTTCCTCAGAGGCCATCAGAGTCTTAATGGCTCTAGAATTAATGTAGATTTTGGTTCCTAATGGTTCTAGATTTAATCTCAATAGTTCCAGATTTAATTTAGAATTTGATTCCTAATGGTTCTAGATTTCACCTAGATTTTGGTCCTCATTAGGTCCTGATTTAACTTAGAATTTGATTCCTACTTGTTCTAGACTTAACACAGATTTTGGTTCTTAATGGTTCTAGATTTAATGTAGATTTTGGTCCTCAATAATTTTGGATTTAACTTACAGTTTGGTTCCTAATGTTTCTAGATTTCATGCAGATTTTGGTTCACAGTGGTTCTAGATGCAACCTAGATTATGATTTTTGATGGTTCTAGATTTCATCTAAATTCTGGTCCTCTATAGTCCCAGATTTAACTTAGATTTTGGTTCCTAATGGTTCTAGATTTAATGTAGATTTAGGTCCTCAAGAGTTTTGGATTTAACTTACAGTTTGGTTCCTAATGTTTGTAGATATAACCTAGAGTTTGGTTCTTAATGGCCCTCGATTTAATCTAGAGTTTGGTTCTTAATGGTTCTAGATTTAGGTCCTCAATAGTCCCGGATTTAACTTAGAATTTATTTCCTAATGGTTCTAGATTTAATGTAGATTTTGGTTCTTCATAGTTATAGATTTAATGTAGATTTTGGTTCCTAATGGCTCTAGATTTAATCTCAGTAGTTCCAGATTTAACTTAGAATTTGGTTCCTAATGGTTCTAGATGGGCGGCATGGTGGTGTAGTGGTTAGCACTGTCGCCTCACAGCAAGAAGGTCCGGGTTCGAGCCCAGTGGCCGACGGGGGCCTTTCTGTGTGGAGTTTGCATGTTCTCCCCGTGTCTGCGTGGGTTTCCTCCGGGTGCTCCGGTTTCCCCCACAGTCCAAAGACATGCAGGTTAGGTTAACTGGTGACTCTAAATTGACCGTAGGTGTGAATGTGAGTGTGAATGGTTGTCTGTGTCTATGTGTCAGCCCTGTGATGACCTGGCGACTTGTCCAGGGTGTACCCCGCCTTTCGCCCGTAGTCAGCTGGGATAGGCTCCAGCTTGCCTGCGACCCTGTAGAACAGGATAAAGCGGCTACAGATAATGAGATGAGATGAGATGTTCTAGATTTAACCTAGATTTTTGTCCTCATTAGGTCCTGATTTAACTTAGAATTTGATTCCTAATTGTTCTAGATTTAACAGAGATTTTGGTTCTTAATAGTTCTAGATTTAATGTAAATTTTGGTCCTCAATAGTTTCAGATTTAACTTACAGTTTGGTTCCTAATGTTTCTAGATATAACCTTGAGTTTGGTTCTTAATGGTTCTAGATTTAATGTAGAGTTTGGTTCTTAATGGTTCTAGATTTGATCTAGATTTTGGCCCACAATAGTCCCAAATTTAACTTAGAATTTTTACCCTAATGATTCTAGATTTAATCTAGATTTTGATCCTTAATAGTTTCAGATTAAACTTGCAGTTTGGTTCCACATGGTTAGAGATTTAACCTAGATTTTTGTTCCTTTTTTTTGTAAATATCAATTTTAAAATATTCAAAATAATTTTTGTACATTTTGGTGGTAAATATCTTATCTTTTGTAAATATTTAATTGGAAAAAAGACACTAGAACTCAGGATTTTTCATTACTGTTTACTGAGTAAAGCTAAACACCACAATACAGATCATGAACTGTGAAAAGATCTTCAAGTATCATGATATGATTTTGTTGCCATATTGCTTTCTCCTGTATGTATATATTTCACTACACACTTTACAGAATTGGGCACATTTAACAAAAGACCTTCTTCTTGTCCTCTACTGATTTTGTTTTTCAAAAAAAAAAAAGACAGTCCTTTGCAGCTGGATGCAGAGTGCACACTTCATTAAGCTGCTCAGGCCCAAATTAGAAACAATCCTTGGGGAAGTGGTCCTAGGAAACGCTGGTACGAGGCCAGAATCCTGAACAAGCTCGATACTGAACGACTGCTGCTTTCCCATTAGGATCAGTTTTTATCTGAAAGATCTTTAAAAGTACGAACAAGGAGGTATTTATCCTGAAATGCCGTCCTACCCTGAGTTTCCTTGGGCATCTACTGCATTTATATATTTATATGCCAGATCTGCAAGTCTCAGGTGTATGACATTATAAACACTTCTACAGGGAGTTTTGTTTAAGAACTCTCATGTGACTTCCAGTATGAGCATGTCAACTCAAAAATGTCAGCCAGCACTTCCATTTTTAGCCTCGTCTGTTTTATAACTCTGGGATTCTGTTTATTTGAGCTCTATCTCTGTTTCTCGTCCACTCTGACTCACTCTGGCCACTAAGGGACATTTCAGAGTTGAACAGCATGAGTCAGTGCTTATAGCTGTGCGGAAGTCTATAGGCACTGAGCTGAACACAGCTCGCTACAGACGGCGGGAGGAACGCGGCCTGTCCTGGAAATAATGCCACTTGGTCCTGATGAATAAAAGATACAGGTCGAGCGTCTTTCTGACACACGTCAGCCTTGACATGCAAAACAGCAACCTACATGTCTGTATTTTTGCATTTATTCATATGACAGGCGCTTTTATTTTTATCTGAAGTGACATACAACTGACGCAGATGAGGGCTAAGGGGATCCAAGGAGCCAAGCCTGGGGTTTGAACAGTGTTCAGAAGAGATGCAGATGTCATTTTTGGCTGAAACATTTCCATACTTGACTAATGTACCCAATTAGTCTGTCAAAAGAAATTTCACTGTTTAAAATATCATACCAGTCTTTATTTTAGTTGAGTTCTTTTAATTTTACTTGAAGGCAGAAATTCATGTTTGAATGCCTAAGATCTAATATTCTACTATATTTAGTCGCATAACGCAAGTCTGTCAACATATTACGTTTACAAAATGTCAGGCAAGAGGCCTCATAAAATCATCATATTTTTAAAATGGCGTATTAAATGATTCATTAACGACGAATTAAATATAAAAACCAAACAAATCTATTACGTGTAAGTACTTTATTGAATAGTGTATAACACCGCAGATCAGGAGTAAGAGGATGTTTTGGAGTAAAATTGGAATAACTATTATTGAAGCTGAAAAAAAAGACATTAATGCTGACAATGAGATTTTGTAATGGTAGAATGTAAAACGTAAAAAGTGGTAGAAAAAAGTAAAAAGAAAAAAAAGCCATGCGCGACAAGATTGAGTGGAATAACTGTTTTATTCTATCGTTTATTCTATGTTTTATTCTATACAAAACATCCGCCAAAATCATTTCTGCTTTGAATGTAAACAAAGCGTCGAAATGGCAGAACAATTTATGAAAAATGCTATAATAATAATAATAATAATAATAATTGAAAAAATAAAAAAGATACGTTCTTACCATCTAATACTTTCATTCTATACTTTGTTGCTTTTTTTTGGGGGGGGGGGTTGTTTTCAAGTAGAGTTTTTACTTCGTCCTCGGTTGGTTCAGCAACATACTCCACCATTTTGTTTTTCTTCTTCTTCTTTCGGGTTTTTTTGGCGGTTGGCAAACCAACTTAAAGGTGCATTATCGCCACCGACTGGGCTGGAGTGTGGAACAGGAGATACTGGAGGGGGAAAAAAAAGCTATATTCTTTTAGCGATTTTTGTTTCTTTTAAAGGTACAGTAGACTGCTGTTCAGAGTTTTTAAGTTTAGGTCATAAAAAGAATTTTCCCCGACACCCAATTATTTTTGTTTAGTGGACCGAAATCTACTGAATTCAAATAACAGACTACCAATTTAATTATTTTTTAAAAAAATAGAACAATTAATGAATTTAGAGCCACATGGCCCTAAATTCTCCGCTATTTTTTCCTGCTTCACCATGACCCAATTCAAGATACTACACCACGCATCACATGGTGGGCTTTCCCTGTTCATACAAGGCATTGTGGGATACAAATTTGAAACAGGAGAGAAAAATGGAGGACGTGAGTGTGTGAATGAAATGTGAAAGACCGACGACAGTAACGGAAAGCAAGAAGAAAAGACGTGATGTTCTATATGAAGGAAAGGAAACGCAGGACCAAACTAATAAATATTGGCGGTCAGTGAGCACCTCGGTGTGATCAGCTGTTTGTTTAGTGACAGAATGATGGAACTGTCAGTGCACGGTCCAGGCCCGGCGCCGTGGGGGGGGTGAAAAGGGGCATCGCCCCCTCGTGGCTACAGCCCCGCCCCCTCAACGGAGACTCAGATCACTTAATTGTTTTCTTATGAAAATATAATGTATTATAGACGTATTAATAATTTGCATTTTCAAATACGAAATATTAAGTGGTTGCGCATTGCACAAAAATACATTTCACATAAATCACTACTAAAACTGGCACGGTAGAACAAATCTGATTGGTTGTTATGATTCTTACGTTGCACATTGTTACTCTTTCATTGCTGACGCTGTACACGCAGCCTCGGTGCGAGTCAGGAAGGCTATTACTGGTGCAGCCGCGGGGTCTGTTGATTTTTTTAAATTATGATTTTGGCCGCCGAGCCAAGTACCTTAGACTTGCCTTGACGTTTTGTTTTCATGCCGCGGAGCTATTTGTATGTATTTTAAATTTAAAGGACTTGCCTGTAGGTTTGTGTGTGTTGTTTTATGTTTGGCATCTTTCCGGTTGTAATGCGTGTCTGTGAGAAAATCGGAGGGGAGGGTTAACAGGTGGGCACGGGTGTTGATAAAGCGCAACTGCCCTGGTAATATGTCACATGATTTTCCCGTACTAAAGCAACCTTCGGGGCCGTGGTTTTGTGGTTGGCGCAGTTAATTGTTTGAAACACGTTGTCAGACCGCCATCACTACTACACACTATATGAAAAATATTTGCCCCCTTGCGATTTCTAATTACCCCCTTAGTAAACTGTTCCTGGCGCCGGGCCTGGCACGGTCGAAGGTAAACCTGCGCATGCGCACACACACATAGGCCAAGTTTACATTAGACCGTATCTGTCTCGTTTTCTTCGCGGATGCACTGTCCGTTTACATTAAAACGCCTGGAAACGCCGGGAAACGGGAATCCGCCAGGGTCCACGTATTCAATCCAGATCGTGTCTGATCCGGTGCTGTGTAAACATTGAGAATACGCGGATACGCTGTGCTGAGCTCTAGCTGGCGTCGTCATTGGACAACGTCACTGTGACATCCACCTTCCTGATTCGCTGGCGTTGGTCATGTGACGTGACTGCTGAAAAATGGCGCGGACTTCCGCCTTGTATCACCTTTCATTAAAGAGTATAAAAGTATGAAAATACTGCAAATACTGATGCAAATACTGCCCATTGTGTAGTTATGATGGTCTTTAGGCTTGCCATCCTTCCACTTGCAAGTGGTAAGTGACTTGCGCACAGCGGCTCAGTCCTGAATCACTGCTCGTGCACTACACTCGCGTGCTCTGTGAGCTGCGCAGGGCCGGAGTGCGCACCCTCCAGAGGGCACTCGCTGTTCAGGGCGGAGTGATTTGGAGCGCAGCCGCTGAGGAGGAAGTGATGAGCCGCACTGACACATTTCAACTTACGTGCCGAATTAGTCATGTGATTAGCGTATCCGTGTATTGGCGTTGCTGTGTGCACGCGAATCGTGTATTGGCGTTGCTGTGTGCACGCTAATCGTTTTTAAAAACGTTAATCTGATGATCCGCTGATACGGTCTAATGTAAACCCCACCATAGACTTCCTCTGTCTGCTTGACTGCACGAAGTGAGTGATTTCATGCACGTTATTTGCTCGGGAATCCCTTCAAATTAAATAACTTCCCAGCCACAGAACAGAATGGCCTGTTTTTTGTGAGATATTCCAGAAATAAACATACATCACAATGACCAAATTTCAGAAGGAACTAAATTTCACTGATTTTATGAAATTTGAAAGGCAGTCTTGCTTTAAATTCTTAAATAACAAAGTGATGTATTTGACCTGATGCGCTCTGCCATTTTGTTTTTCTCTACTCACGGTATATGAGTTGATAGCCTAGTAGTAGTAGTAGTAGTAGTAGTAGAGTAGCCAATCAGAGTGTGCGATTGCTCATATCCAGTGAATGTGGATAGAATAAAAGTAAATATATTTAATTGACAAGAAAAGTGAGTAAAAGTAAAGTTACATGACTTCATGTTTTTACTCATACAGGGCATATAATAAACACTGAATAATGCAGTTGTTCGTTCATTAATTAATTAATTAATTCTCATCTCATCTCATCTCATTATCTGTAGCCGCTTTATCCTTCTACAGGGTCGCAGGCAAGCTGGAGCCTATCCCAGCTGACTACGGGCGAAAGGCGGGGTACACCCTGGACAAGTCGCCAGGTCATCACAGGGCTGACACATAGACACAGACAACCATTCACACTCACATTCACACCTACGGTCAATTTAGAGTCACCAGTTAACCTAACCTGCATGTCTTTGGACTGTGGGGGAAACCGGAGCACCCGGAGGAAACCCACGCGGACACGGGGAGAACATGCAAACTCCACACAGAAAGGCCCTTGCCGGACCCGGGGTTCGAACCCAGGACCTTCTTGCTGTGAGGCGACAGCGCTAACCACTACACCACCGTGCCGCCTAATTAATTAATTAATTAATTAATTAATTAATTAATTCTTTCATTCATTATTTGTCTTGTTTGGTTCATTGTTAAAATATTAATTAATACAACCATTAACTACTTGATTACTCTTCATGAATGCTCGAAATAACCTTATTTTTAAGGACGCTTTAATTTTAATTTAAAGTTACTACATTGATGATGAAATTATGACTATGGTTACTTTTTTTTAAAAAATCGGTTTACATTTACAGTCTGAATGTAAAAACTCATGAAAACCCATTTTAAAACACAAATAAAATCCTCAGGGATTTACTTTCAAGCTGCCAAGATGGGTGTAAAATGTGCCAAGATGAAACTACTACTCCGTTTCTGTCGTCTTGCGCCAGTTTTTTTTTATCTGATTATCCTTCTTTCACAGAGCTTTTGTAACACTGGAGTCCTGACTTTGGCCCCTGGAGCGAGTTAAAGACTAGCGTGACGGGCATGCTGTTTACCTCTCTCAGCCTCACAGGGCCGCCGGAGCACGAGGCCAGCTCAATGTTCTGGCTCCTTGGCACTCGGGCGTGGCTATTCCTGGCCTCGTTATTTTGGGCTTAAGGCATTAGGGCACTAAGATTAGCCTCGGTTATCATTCTGTCTGAGTTAACTCCTAATAAAACCGCCCACCGGAAAGGGTTTATTTATAAACCTCACTCTTTCTGCTGTTGCACACGGCACTTTTTTACTATTATTAATTTTTATTTTTTACAGAACACGACCTTCACCCACCTGTGTGGGAACATATAACAGTTGTAGTGTAGAATTTCCTTATGATTACGAACAGGACATAGATTACGTCTCGTTAGTGCAGAGAGTCACAGGAGCCGTTATTGTGATTGGAGCACATGCTGGAGTCTATTAGTAGTAATTAACACGGAGGTCAGTGCCGTGCTTCTGTTTTGGTGCCTGATGCTTTTTGTGGAGTGTGTATTTTCAGGGTGAGGGGCCCCAGGAGTCAGACTGACTAGCGGCCACTTCACACACACTTTTACTTCGCTCATGGCTGTGTTCGGAGTCAAATACATTTGGCTGTGAATCAGTTACCGACAACATGTCCAGAACTGCATAGTGAATTCACGAAGGTGTGTGTGTGTGCGTGTGTGTGGGCTTTGCATTGGATTTTTTTCCCCTTGCATGATAGCAAGTCTGTATATTTCATTGCATGCACATGTCTGTATGTAGGCTTGTATGCGAATTTCTTAAAAAAAAAAAAAGGTGTGAAGAAAGCAATCTATTCACTGTAGTGTTGTGTGTACGGAGGCGTTAAGTGCTAAAAGCTGTCTCACACAACAGATTAAGGCCATGTGCACGACATGTCTTTATATCCTGTATTAAGGCCCGAGTCCAGATCACTCTCACACACAACACACAGACACCGACGCCTGCATTCCCACACATGCCAACCAGCCTTTCCTTTTTCTACCGTTTTGTTCACGCGTGTAAAAATAGTCGAACCGCGTCTCGAACATGACAGTCACATGCCGTCTGTCTTTAGATTGAGCTTAAAAAAGATTTCTGTCGCTAGTCAGAATGTCTTTATGTGTTTATTGCCCCTGAGAGGTTCACGTAGCACCAGTGAGAGCAGGATATTTTTTGCAGGTTAGTCCTGATGGCTTTAAAAATATGTACGCCCCTTCCTGTATGTGACATATCGAAAGCTTTCAGAACAACATGATCACAAGCCTGTCGAGTTATTACACACTCTCAGGAAAAAGGGTACTAAACTGAACCTTTTCTTGTCACCGAGGTGCTATGCTGATGTTTTGTGCATGGAAATGTGGATATAGTGTGTGTTTAAATAGATTTAAAGTACGCAACTGGAGCTTTGAGAGAAAAGTTACACTACTTGAACATTTTAAAGGAAAAGATACAGGAATAGTACAGTTTAAATAGAGGAATTGGATGATTTAGTATCAATATCAGTGTGGTTTTTGCATTTTTGTGGTTTCACCTCTGAAATTCCAGGTTGATGATGGAGCAGCTGACACAGTATGACTCAGTGGGACGTTTTCGTTTTCCTACTATTTTGCAGACGCTTGCAAAATAGTTTGAGTTTGTTGCGACACTGCTCTTCTGCATCTCTGCCAGCCATGGACGATCATTTTGGTCATGATTTAATGGGAGCAAAGGGTACTCAAACAGTAAAACACTGAAAAAAATCACAAGTATCCTTAAATCTCAGTGTTTAATGCATGTCATGATATTTTCCTCTCTCTCTCTCTCTCTCTCTCTCTCTCTCTCTCTCTCTCTCTCTCATGGATTTTTTTTACAGCTTATTGCTGCTGTATCTCATTATCTGGGTGTGTATTCGTTCTTCAAATTGTCCGAAATTTTAATGTATATGGTGTTATATGGGCTATTTTTCATCTGCTGTCATGCATTCTGTAGATTTGTCTTTATAAAACATATTATTCTATCCACATTCACTGGATCTGAGCAATCGTGCACTATGATTGGCTATTTTACTACTAGGATATCAACTCATATACCATGAGTAGAGAAAAACAAAATGGCGGAGCATGTTGCTGAACCAACCGAGGACGAAATAAAAACTCGACTCGAAAACAAAACCCTTAAAAATAAAAAAAAACCAACAAAATATGGAATAAAAGTATTTGCTGGTAAGAACGCGTCTTTTTTATTTTTCAAGAATTATTATTATTATTATTATTATTATAGCATTTTCACAAATTGCTCCTGCCATTTCGCCGGTTTGTTTACATTCTAAGCGGAAATGGTTTTGTCGGTCCTCAATAGTTTCGGATTTAACTTACAGTTTGGTTCCTAATGTTTCTAGATATAACCTTGAGTTTGGCTCCTAATGATTCTAGATTTAATGTAGATTTCGGTTCACAGCGGTTCTAGATCCAACCTAGATTTTGATTATTGATTGTTCTAGATTTAATCTAGGTTCTGGTCCTCAATAGTCCCAGATTTAACTTAGATTTTGGTTCCTAATGGTTCTAGATTTAATGTAGATTTTGGTCCTCAATAGTTTCCAATTTAACTTACAGTTTGGTTCCTAATGTTTCTAGATATAACCTTGAGTTTGGTTCTTAATGGTTCTCGATTTAGTAATGGTGTAGTTTTGTATGAAGTTTTTTCTTTGATCTAATTTGCAAAAAATAAAAATAAAAATGCTCTGTTTCTCAAAATCCAGTGAATGTGGATAGAATTAAACAGTTATTCCACTCAATCTCGTCGTACTACGCGGCTGTCAGCTCATGAACGACTCGATTTCATGGAGTAACTGTTAAATATCTCTCTCAGACCCAAACTATGGGGATGCATACAGCTCTCTTGTTTTGAATACGTCTCCTGATTGGTCAGAAGATATTGATTAATTTTCTAAAACTGCACAACTTGGAGTTGTTCTGATGTACACAGGGACTTGTACGGCAAACGGTCACAGAAACAGATTCGGAAAATGTGGTAATTATTGATAGGGGGATTTTTTTCTGTGACTTTTTTTAAACACTTATGAAAGGAGTCGCCAGTGTCAGCGATAATATCTGATATGGGAGGGTCTGTGGACGTCTTTGCACTTTGCAGTTTCTCTGGAACACGACAAGCTGCGTATTTTGATCTATTTAACTTTTTAAGAGAGAGAAAAATATCGAGGTTGGTGAGGAAACAACGGTTTAAAGCTGCTGTAACATAAGCGATAACAGGAACTAGTTTCGTGGGAATTCCACAATGTGATGTTTAACTGTAAAAGGTTAAAATGTAGTGTTATTCTTTACAAATGTAAAAAATTGTAATGATTGATAAACTGTGGCTGTGTTATAGTTCAAGATATTATGCACAAAGGTAAAAATGTGGTAATAGCTTGGGTTAGAGGTGAAAAACCATAGCTATGATGAAGCACTAAAGAAAAGTATTATAATGTATAATAAATATTCATGAAATTGTCAATATGTCTGTCTTTTTAAGAGAGAGGAAGTGTTCGCGATGTTTTAGCAGTGTTCTACTAGGACAAGCACAGTAATTACAGTATCTTATTGTCAATTATTAGAAGCAGTTATCAGCACTCTTTTCTTACTAACTTCATGAAATAGTTCAGTTATACGCTAGTAATAAATATTAGATAAAAATCTCTGACTCTTATTGGAGTGTTCTGAGCAAAATCTAAGCAAAATTATATATCATGATACATGATGTGTATCATGAAAATGTGGAAGTGATATCGTGATATGATATTTTGGTTAACTTGCCCACCCCTAAAGGGCTGACTTTACATATAAGATATCATGGGACCAGGAAGCACAGGGCAAAAATGGGCAGGAGGGTGGGGGCTTGGCTTTTTTTTTTTAAACAGCTGGGTTTGGAGATCTTTGTCTCTGCTCTGCTCTGGGGGAACAGTGAGAGTGGGGCTGCTAATAAAAACCACCAGGTTGCTGTTGTTTCCCAGACGTGAGGGTAGGTGTCTGTAGGGAAGAGACCTCTTGGCTGGAGTACAGGTCACAGCCCTGAAGCACCTGACAGATCTGTCAGAAACGGCGCCCATGCCGTTGACTTGGATGGACTTCGGGGTGATATGTGTGAACCTGACAACAGCTGTGTGAAAGACAAAAAAAAAAAAGAGATTGCACAGGAAAGCTTCCAAATAGTTGGGACTGCCATGTTTAATGGTTTGGTTGGGAAATATTGTACATTCCCAGGTAGTAAAGTGATGTTGTCTATTTTTAATGGCTATGTTTGCCCTCCTGATACCAATGGTGGGGTAACTTAGAGCTGTTGTTGTTGTCAAAAGAGGACTTATAATAATAACCCTGCCAAAGTTGACCTATTGTTAGGCCAAGGCTGGCAAAGGAGCATGGAACTGCTAATGTTGGCCTGTTGTCTGTTTGCTACCTGGGTTGCATTATAGGGTGAAGAAATGTGAACATTCCATATACGTATTTTAGCATTATTTTCTTTATTTATTCTGATTATCTCCGCCAACTTTGTTGGAAGAAGTTATGCTTTCACTTCCGTTTGTTTGTTTCTTTGTTTCTAATGTAACTCAAAAAGTAGTAAACCAATTTTGATGAAATTTGGAGGAAAGTTGAACCATGGGCCAAGAAACAATTGACTAGATTTTGATGCAAATCCGGATAAGTATGTTGATCCAGGATCCAGATGTGGATCCAGGATTTTATCATCCCTCCACAATTTACAGAAATCACTACTCCTCCTACAGGACTGATTGGATTTCGATCAAACTCACATACAATCTTCCCCAGGTGGGTGTGCATAAAAATGGTCAAGACGGTAGCGCCATCTGTCATATTTACAATTTTATGGGCGTCTGAAATTTTTTTTTTTTTTTTAAAGATATTTTTTTGGGCTTTTTGCACCTTTTATTGGATAGGACAGTGTAGAGACAGGAAATGAGCGGGAGAGAGAGACGGGAAGGGATCGGGAAATGACCTCGGGCCGGAATCGAACCCGGGTCGCCCGCATTCATGGCATGGCGCCTTAACCACCTGAGCCACGACGCCCCCATGGGCGTCTGAAATTTTTGAGTGACTCGTCACATTAAACGCTACTCTTCATAAACTGCTGGGACGTTTTCACTGAAATTCACCCAGAAGACTCGAAAGACATAATTCTAACAAGCGTTGTTCACCAGGTGGCGCCACCTACCATGGATGAGGCGACAGAGGGGTCATGTGCAATTTCATGAAAATTGCTACTCCTCCTACAGGATTGATCAGATTTTGATTAAACTCATATGCAATGTTCCCCAGGTTGCAATGTATAAAAGTTGGCAAGATGGTGGCTCCACCTGTCATATTTAATTTTATGGGTGTTTGAAAATTTTGGGTGACAAACACTACTGTTCATAAACTGCTAGGATGTTTTCACTGAAACTCACCCAGAAGACTCTAAAAAGATATATTCTAACAAGAATTGTTCACCAGGTGGTGCCACCTCCCATGGATGTGGCTACACAGGGGTCATATGCAATTTCACAAAAATCGTTACTCCTACAGGATTGATCGGATTTCAAATTTGTCCACAACAACAGCGGCCGGTATGAGCTACAGCCTCATTGAGGCTATTTTTTTAGTTGTCTTTTCCAAAGTGTAACTCAGAAAGTAGTGAATGGATTTGGATGAAATTTGGTGTCCGGCCTTAGCATTATCCTAGATTCAAGCGATTTGATTTTGAGGTTGATAATATGTGGCTTGGTGGAGGTATGCACACTACCAAGTCCCCTTCTAGTTTCAAGCTTATTTATTATGTGCACAAAATATCAGGGACTGTTGTACATTGAAATGCTTGTTGTGAGGCTCAGGTACTGTAGTCTACAGCTATGTGTAATACAAATTGGATACGCAAAATGATGAATGGGAAGAAGAAGAAAGAGAGATTGAAAAAAATATGTCTCATCTCATTATCTGTAGCTGCTTTATCCTGTTCTACAGGGTCGCAGGCAAGCTGGAGCCTATCCCAGCTGACTACGGGTGAAAGGCGGGGTACACCCTGGACAAGTCGCCAGGTCATCACAGGGCTGACACATAGACACAGACAACCATTCACACTCACATTCTAGGCCAACTTGTGGTCATAGCTATCAAAAATGCATTCCTATATTTAATAAAATGAGATAAATAGAATTTTGATAATAAAATTTTGCCTTCAGTTCTCCTTTAAAGAAATGTTGACACCACAGTAATAGCTAAACAGCTAAAAATTTGCGAAATTTTGCATTATTGTGCTTCTGTGTCTTAAAGGTTGAAGGTAAAATTGTGTCGGAGAGCTAAAAGTATTGAAATTATTAATGCTCGATACGGGGGTGAAATGGGCTGTTCATGTATAACCTACAGGAGCTTAATCAACATTATTTGAAGCATGTGCTGTATATGAAGACCTAGACATCAATCAATCAATCAATTATAGCTTTATTTATCTTCGATATGTACAATGATTCAAAGACTTGTAACAAATACATTCGACATATATTTATTTAAATGATTTTTGATAAGGCTACTATGACACTGCCTCTTATCTTGCCATGTAAGCGGTGTGTGGGTCTCAAGAAATGAGACATATTTTGTCCAAAATTAAAGTCCTGTGGTGTACACGGCATATGTGTGACGTTTCTGTGGCGTATCTGGGGTTTGTATGGGGTTCAAGGGATGTAAAGTTATGGTGTATGATGCGTTGCCGCGGTCTAACTGTTTCATTGCTTTTGTTGGTGTGGCGTTTCATTCTTATGTCTGACGTTGCTGCGGCGTATCTGCAGCGTTCAGAGGCGGGTATAAAAGGGGGCCCCACGCTGCGTTCGTTGTCATTCGTCACAGTCAAGAAAGCATCATGCCGGCGAAGAAGTCAGGGCCCAAGAAGGGCAAGGGAAGAGGGAAGACATCAACCGCATCCACTCAGCCAGCCCCGGTGCCACCTTCATCAGACACGTCAATTAAAGCGTTTGCACGACGTAAAAGGTGTTCAAGCAATGTTCCTGCTGCATCGCTGCTGTGTAGCTTTCGTTTTTACGGCGTACACGCGATATACGTGTGATGTATCAAAGCTGCTACGTATGCACTACAGGTTTTTAAGTGCGGACTTAAAAATACACCGCACCCTGGCGTACAAGGAGCTCGTGTTACGCATCCTAGAGTATTAGCTACGTAAGCTGGCGATGCTGTGACGTTCCTTTCTTATTGCCATGTATCCTGATAGGCCGTACATACGCAAGGCTGAAACGCCAATGTATGACACAAGCATTAATTGGAATTCTGGCTAGTTTATGAAAAAGTATGCAAAAGCTAGTTATCTAGGTTTAGCAAACAGATTCTGTTTTTGATGACTGAAAGACATCTGAAGAAAGAAAGAAAGAAAGAAACTTTTTTTTGCTTGAATTTATTTCAAACGGTCACAAGTAAAAGATTAGACAAAGATGAATCATGTGAACTCCTCGTTTTAGCAATCTTAGCGTATTAATAATGTTTATTCATAGTCCAGTGTGTGCGTGCGCAGGTTTACCTGCTTCTTCTTCTTTTCCTTCTTCTTTTGGGTTTTACAGCAGCTGGCATCCACAGTGTTGCATTACTGCCATCTACAGGTTTACCTTTGACCGTGCGCTGACAGTTCCATCATTCTGTCGCTAAACGAACAGCTGATCACACCGAGGTGCTCGCTGACCGCCGATATTTATTAGTTTGGTCCTGCGTTTCCTTTCCTTCGTATATAACATCACGTCTTTTCTTCTCGCTTTCCGTTACTGTAGTCGGTTTTTCACGTTTCATTCGCACGCTCGCGTCCTCCATTTTTCTCTCCTGTTTCAAATTTGTATCCCACAATGCCTTGCGCGGCATGGTGGTGTAGTGGTTAGCGCTGTCGCCTCACAGCAAGAAGGTCCGGGTTCGAGCCCCGGGGCTGGCGAGGGCCTTTCTGTGTGGAGTTTGCATGTTCTCCCCGTGTCCGCGTGGGTTTCCTCCGGGTGCTCCGGTTTCCCCCACAGTCCAAAGACATGCAGGTTAGATTAACTGGTGGCTCTAAATTGAGTGTAGGTGTGAATGTGAGTGTGAATGGTTGTCTGTGTCTATGTGTCAGCCCTGTGATGACCTGGCGACTTGTCCAGGGTGTACCCCGCCTTTCGCCCGTAGTCAGCTGGGATAGGCTCCAGCTTGCCTGCGACCCTGTAGAAGGATAAAGCGGCTAGAGATAATGGGATGAGATGAATGAATGAGACAATGCCTTGCACGAATGGGGAAGATAATAAATAGTGTGGCAATTCAGTGTTATGCATCCTAGAGTATTAGCTACGTAAGCTGGCGATGCTGTGATGTTCCTTTCTTACTGCCGCGTATCCTGATACGCCGTACATACGCAAGGCTGAAACGCCAATGTGTGAACCAAGCATTAGATACATTTTCAGTATGTTGTGTCTGGATATCGTCCCTGGATTTGGCTTCGTAGATTTTGTAGTTTGTGTACATCTTATGAAAGAAAGAGAAGTACGTTGTAGCTACGTTAGTCTCATGGCTGCAGTGCGGTGCTAGCTATAGAAGTTTTTTTCTTAAGTATTCTGAGAAAAAACAAAAAAAATAAAACTATTCCTTTAAGATTCCAATATCTCATCATTTATTAAAAAAACAAAACAAAAAAACAGCTGGTCAGCAAAAAAAAAAAAAAGAACCAACCCAGAATCTAGCACTGAAATCCAGGCTTGTCCTCAGTGCGAGACTTTGTCCTGGTGTGTCTCCGTAACAGGGACTTTTCCTTCCATAATGCTGTTTTTAAGATGAATTACAAAAAAAGTCTTGTTAATTTATGACTCGGAATGTGCAGCTGAGTCTCACATGACTAAGTCACTTTCAGATGTAAGATTATTTTGCATCTCTCTCTCTCTCTCTCTCTCTCTCTCTCTCAGGATCGGAGTTGTTGTCCCCAGTGGGCAGGTCTGAGGTCAGTATGCCGGAGTGGGAGCGAGACTCGGATGAATGGGAGAGGCAGCTCCAGAGAGAACTCCTTCTGATCCAAAGGCAGCAGCAGATCCAGAAGCAGCTGCTCATCGCCGAGTTTCAGAAACAGCACCAGGCTTTACTGCGACAGCACCAGGCTCAGCTACAGGAGCACATCAAGGTCTGATCTGTTTCCTGGTCGTTACTCTTCACAGAACTAAAAAGCGAGATCCACTAGAGGGCAGGTCTGCTGCAAAACATCTCCATGCCAATCTAAAGAATAATGAATGAATGAATGAATGCGTCACACAAATGTGGACTCTTACAAAGTTCTCTTCCGAACTTCCTGCCGTTGACGTAGATGTCTGACGCAGTCTCAAATCAATGTGTACCACTTTTAATGATCTAAAAGTGTTTACTTTTTTAAAATCTTTTTTTTTTTTTTGCCCAAAACGGGAATGCATCTTTTTAGGTGGAATTAATTCATGCTTAAAGTGCCATTCCACCATTGGATGTATTCTTTGGCATAAAATACAATATATTTTATGACAACATGACTAGACAGAGAAATCTTTTAGCTTCAAAATGATATATCAAACATAATTTTTTGACAGCGACAAGTATGTTAATTTTGCGACCAAAGTCACCTACCCTTTTGATTTCCGCGCGGTAGTGAAACGTGATGTCATCGGCAGGTTCCCCTTCTTGTGTACCACGTCACGTGTGACGTGGCATAGATTATCAGCAATGGCGGGTAGAACGCGATTTCCACTTGTCAATTGCTGTGCCGATATTCACCATCGACCGTCTCCTTTGGGCATCACTTGCTATTTTCCTTCACTTCTTTTCCGAAGCTGACAATCGCGTTCTATCCGCCATTGCAGATAATCTGTGCCACGTCACACGTGACGTGGTACACAAGAAGGGGAACCTGCCGATGACATCACGTTTCACTACCGCGCGGAAATTAAAAGGGTAGGTGACTTTGGTCGCAAAATTAGCATACTTGTCGTTGTCAAAAAATTATGTTTGATATATCATTTTGAAGCTAAAAGATTTCTCTGTCTAGTCATGTTGTCATAAAATATATTGTATTTTATGCCAAAAAAATACATCCAATGGTGGAATGGCACTTTAAAAATTGCATGTGATGTAAACAACGTAATTGCATAGTACAGAAGTATGCAGTCTGAGACCGATTTTTTTTTTTTAATTACTCAGACAAAAATCTAACCAGCAAGATTTATAAGGGGCGTCACGGTGGTGTAGTGGTTAGCGCTGTCGCCTCACAGCAAGAAGGTCCGGGTTCGAGCCCCGTGGCCGGCGAGGGCCTTTCTGTGTGGAGTTTGCATGTTCTCCCCGTGTCCGCGTGGGTTTCCTCCGGGTGCTCCGGTTTCCCCCACAGTCCAAAGACATGCAGGTTAGGTTAACTGGTGACTCTAAATTGCCCGTAGGTGTGAATGTGAGTGTGAATGGTTGTCTGTGTCTATGTGTCAGCCCTGTGATGACCTGGCGACTTGTCCAGGGTGTACCCCGCCTTTCGCCCGTAGTCAGCTGGGATAGGCTCCAGCTTGCCTGCGACCCTGTAGAACAGGATAAAGCGGCTACAGATAATGAGATGAGATGAGAAGATTTATAAGCTTTAACAATCACTCATGGTCATGTATATGCATCATTATTATTTATACAGCAGTCAGGTTGCAGTGTTAAACAAATTAACACACACTTTTTGATTTTTCAGGCGTTCACTTGCATCCTGCTAACAATCCATACTTCAGTATGAAATTTGTTCATTTTGTCCTCTGCTGCATGCAAGTGAACTCGTACAGTAATTGCAATTAAAACACTGACAAGCCGCCTTCTTTTCCAGAACAGCCCTACTCATTTTAAACTGAACAAAGCTGGGGGCGGAGCTAATCCCAGGGCATGAAACATGTAACCTCTCTCTCTCTCATTATCTCTAGCCGCTTTATCCTTCTACAGGGTTGCAGGCAAGCTGGAGCCTATCCCAGCTGACTACGGGCGAAAGGCGGGGTACACCCTGGACAAGTCGCCAGGTCATCACAGGGCTGACACATAGACACAGACAACCATTCACATTCTCACATTCACACCTACGGTCAATTTAGAGCCACCAGTTAACCTAACCTGCATGTCTTTGGACTGTGGGGGAAACCGGAGCACCCGGAGGAAACCCACGCGGACACGGGGAGAACATGCAAACTCCGCACAGAAAGGCCCTCGCCGGCCCCGGGGCTCGAACCCAGGACCTTCTTGCTGTGAGGCGACAGCGCTAACCACTACACCACCGTGCCGCCCTTCTGCTTAGTCGGACTTCTTAAAAACCTATCGATGGCTGCATGAATTGACTTTAGTGCTGTTTTTTTGTACAAAGTGCCGTCTTGGTGTCGTGTCAAGGTATAGAATAGCTCATCTCATCTCATTATCTCTAGCCGCTTTATCCTGTTCTACAGGGTCGCAGGCAAGCTGGAGCCTATCCCAGCTGACTATGGGCGAAAGGCGGGGTACACCCTGGACAAGTCGCCAGGTCATCACAGGGCTGACACATAGACACAGACAACCATTCACACTCACATTCACACCTACGGTCAATTTAGAGTCACCAGTTAACCTAACCTGCATGTCTTTGGACTGTGGGAGAAACCGGAGCACCCGGAGGAAACCCACGCGGACACGGGGAGAACATGCAAACTCCACACAGAAAGGCCCTCGCTGGCCACGAGGCTCGAACCCGGACCTTCTTGCTGTGAGGCGACAGCGCTAACCACTACACCACCGTGCCGCCGTATAAAATAGCTATAGACATTTATTTAATTCTTCCTTGGACATTTCAGTTCTGTAATTTTCAAACTTCTTTGAGCTTTTGAACCAGTCTAAAAAAATTCAACAAATTTTAATGCTTAAAGATGAAGAATGTAAACAAACCAGCGAAATGACAGGATCAATTTGTGAAAAATGCTATAATAGAGGCCATGGCTCTCTGCTGGAAAACGGTGGAGTGATTTGCTGCCCCAAGTGAAGGAGTTCAAGTATCTTGGGGTCTTGTTCACGAGTGATGGCAAAATGGAGCGTGAGATGGACAGGTGAATCGGGGTGGCGTCAGCAGTAATGCGGGCGTTGTACCGATCCGTTGTGGTGAAGAGGGAGCTGAGCTGGAAGGCAAAGCTTTCGATTTACCAGTCAATCTACAGTACGTTCCAACCCTCACCTATGGTCATGAGCTTTGGGTAATGACTGAAAGGATGAGATCGCAGATACAAGCGGCTGAAATGAGCTTTCTCTGTAAGGTAGCTGGGCTCACTCTTAGAGATCGGGTGAGGAGCTCAGACATCCAGAGGGATCTGGGAGTCGAGCCGCTGCTCTTTCATGTCGAAAGGAGTCAGCTGAGGTGGTTCGGGCATCTGATTCGGATGCCTCCTGGGTGCCTTCCTTTGGAGGTTTTCCGGGCACGTCCAACTGAGAGGAGACCTCGGGGTAGACCCAGAACACACTGGACAGATTATATATCTCATCTGGCCTGCTTTGGGATCCCCCAGGAGGAACTGGAAAGTGTTGCTGGGGAAAGGGACGCCTGGAATACCCTGCTGCCACCGCGACCCGACTTCGAATAAGCGGAAGAAGATAGATGGATGGATGGATGCTATAATACTAATTCTTGAAAAATAAAAAAGATACATTCTTACCATCAAATACTTTCATTCCATATTTTGTTGCTTTTTTTTGTATTTTTTGGGGTTTTGTTTTCGAGTAGTTTTTATTTCGTCCTCGGCTGGTTCAGCAACACACTCCGCCATTTTGTTTTTCTCTACTCATGGTATATGAGCTGATATCCTAGTCGTAGAGTAGCCAATCAGAGCGCATGATTGCTCATATCTAGTGAATATGGATAGAATGATTAAAATGATATCATTACAAGCTGAGAAACACTTTCAAAAATAAAAAAAGCACCTTTAGCTATTTACAATTCATACACAGCACGCGAATATTTTTAAATGCTTATATACTGTATATTTACGGTGAATGAATACCTTTAACCCTTTGGTGACTGACCCCTTGAAAATGGTTCCTCCAGGAACGATGACGTTTCAGTTGTCAAGACAACGGAAAAAATAAAATACAAGAGCATTTTGTTTTGTGCACAAGAGCATTGTGACGTATCTTTCTGTTTTTGTATTTTAGTTTTTCCGTTGTCTTGACAACTGAAACGTCATCGTTCCTGGAGGAACCATTTTCAAGGGGTCAGTCACCAAAGGGTTAAATAATGTGCTATTGCATCCATGAGTTTTTTTTCCCCCCACTTATGATTTGCTTGAGATATTTAGATTTATATTTACATCCTGCCAGATCTCAGTGTTTGAATCGATACATGTGTAGTGCGAATACCAAACTGCTGCCGGTTATAATCTCCTATAAACAGTTTAAGTCATGCAAACTGCTGACACTCACACACTCTTGTGCTCCTTCTTCCAGCTCCAGCAGGCTTTGTTGACCCTCCGACAGCAGCAGGAGGCTCTCTCTGAGGAGCGCACGCCTGAAATTGAGATAGATGAGGAGAGAGAGGAGGTGCAGGGGGAGGAGGTGGAGCGCCACAGGAGGGAGCAGGCTCAACACCAGCACCTCACCCACAGGAAGAAGGAGCGCAGCAAAGAGAGTATGTACATCTTCAATCATGCGAGTCGTTTTAATGTCGACGAGGGCACATTTTTCAGATTTGAGGTTGTTTATACAGAGAGGAAGGCGTGAAAGCTGTTTTACAAACCAGGTGCAGTCCAAGAAACCGATCTCGGGTTGAACTGTGACCTCACCATGTGAGAAAGTGACCTGATTGTAGGGTGGGTGTGACAATGAGAGATGATAGGGTTTGAAGTATTACGAAGCACCAGAATGCCTTGTTAATATATAGAGCAAGAAACGATCAAACACTGAATATTGAAGAATTCTCAATTCCGATTGGTCAGAAGGTGTTGATTAATTTTCCTTAGTATAAATATGGAGGTGGTTATAGAAAATATCACGCACTGATTGGTTGAGAAATTCAGACTCTTTCTCGATAATCACCTCGAGCGAACTCGGATGATCGCTTTGCCACCATAAGTGAGGAAGAATTACAAACGATGAAAGAAAGCGCAGTTTCTAAAAGCACTAAAGGTGCTACAAAGTTTGGTCTAAAACTATTCAAAGGTAAGGTGGAGTTGTGATTTATTTTATCGATTTCAAAACAAAGCATTTTATGTGACTTGGCATAAGTGACACAAGTCTGCGTCACACCGCATGCTGCTTTTGAAGTTTGAAATAAATAACTTTTTAATATGATTTTTAATTTTTTTTAAAAATAATCACCTGTATATTTATACTAAAACAATTAACCGCGTCAGGCTTAATGAATATCGGTGATTATTCTACATACAGGACACTTTTTCGATGGAATAAACACACGTGTTCTATTCCCTTCTAGTGGGTTTCATTCGTTTGGTTTGATAGCATGCAATATTGTTAGCATATCGCTAACATGTATTACGTCACTCTACCCAATGGAGAATGAGCGTTGAATATGGTTTACGATATTGCATGGTTGTCAAGACAACATGACGTCACACGTCGGAGACGTAAAACTTCCGCGCTAGCGAGCGACTGGGACAATTTGTAAACAAACATGGCCTCCAGGTTTGCATCGGTAAATACGGAAGATTTTGAGAGAATTTTGAAAGAGAATGACGCGTTGAACACCCGAAAGGAATGTGTATGTATAATAATAATAATAATAATAATATTGGCTGGCTTTTTTTCCTGGTATATCAGATATATTCCATTCAGCTACTCATGCTAGCTGAATGGAATATATCTGATATACCAGGAAAAAAAGCCAGCCAATAACCTCAACTTCATCTCAGTTATTATTCACTGATGTTCACGTTCACCTTTGGTGAATAATTTTTAAGTAACATCAGCTCTGACAGTTGTGCAGGCTGCAAGGCAAATGGCAGGTTTATAAATTATTGTGCTCTTGTAATACGTTATCATTTCTGTATATAAACAGGTATATGTGCACTTGCTACATAATCAAAAAATATTAAAGGGGAACTGAAGGCAAATTTTTTTATTATCAAAATTCGATTTTTCTCATTTTATTAAATATAGGAATGCATTTCTGATCACTATTTTGTCACTGTTATAGTAAGTTATGAGTGTTTGAAATATGCTCTGTAATATATCAGTCCATACGTCAAAGCAATGGCCGTAAACGAGATTCGTTGAGGCCTGTGCGAGACATCGTAGGACAGAAGTAGAACGTACAGCGGAAATAAAAGTGACCAACATCTGCCAACATTGTCAAAAGACGCGCGCGCCTTTGCCTCTTTCGAATACTGACGTAATCAAGCTGGAAGTTTTGCTTGTTTTGATAGCAATCAGGAAAGTTTGAAAAAAGTAGGCAGTAATCGTCATTTAAATTCGTTTTTGTGCAATATTTCGTTTGGAAAACAGTTTTCAAAATGGCGGCACTGACACCTGGCTGACACTTCGCGTTTCGAAGTCTTGCACAAGTCTCGTGAAGATCGCGCGGATAAGCGACGCCTGCCATGGACCAAACGAACTAAATTCAACACGGCTAAAAACCGAATAGGCCGATAAATATAATATTTAATTGCAATTAGTTGCCAATACGAGTCACGATATAAGGTTACTAAAACCGAAAACGTCATTGAATAACATGTTAATTAAGAAATAAAGTGAGTATAAAAATGACTTCAGTTCTCCTTTAAGAAACACATTTTCTGTGTGATGTTTGTTCAGCACTTATGGAAAGAGTCTCCAGTGTCAATGCTTTGTAACACTCAGGTATAAAGCTGTAAATGTAAGTTTTCCAACATGGGAGCGTCTTCAGGATGGAGGTGTGCAGATTGTGCTGTGCACTTTCTCAGGAACACACCGTTAGATGTGACTGTAAATGGATAAAAAGCACAACGTCATTCTTTACTATCATAATATCTATAAGAACTATAACACTATTAGTTCAAATGAATATCCACTATCGTCATGTGGCCCTACTGGCTAAATATCGCAGAACCCTGATGGTCTCCTGGACCCCATTTTAAGATCTATATAATGTTGTAGTACTCAAGACTGTACTCAAGACCACTTTTTGAAGGTCTCCGTCTTGTCTTGGAATCCACCACATTTTTACTTGGTCTTGTCTCGGTCTCAGACATAGAGGACTCTGGATTTTATTTCAAGACCGGTCAAAACCACAACTGTGGGGATTTGACTAAATTGCCCGTGTATTGTCTGATTTATTTGTTAACATCGTTACTGTGATGTGATTTGGATGTAAAATTTATGCTTCAAATGCAACCAATAATGTGACTCATTTCTAAATTGAAAATGGCTGTCACTCCTCCCTGCCCCCCTTCACACACATTGGTCTGGTCCTGGTCTTGACTCGATCTCGCCCTGCCTTAGTCTTGGGCTTGACTTGATATCAGCCCTTCAAAGTCTTGGTCATGACTTGGTCCCAGTTTAGGTGGTCTTGACTACAACACTAGAACCATGAGTCTATCCCTGTGTCAGAAATCACTCACTCGTTCACTATTCCCTCCTCACTATATAGGGAATTACTATACAGAGGACGATATAGTGAGCTCAATGATAAAATGAAAAAACGCTTTCAGACACTATTCCGTCATGGTGGTATTTACGTCATTACTGTTGCACAATTAAAGCGTGCCAGATCAGTCGCCTGATGGGTTTTTAAAATAAGAAATACATGCATGCATTTTTGTGATAAATACAGTCAAGCCGGAAAGTCTGCATACTCCTTTCACCTTCTCCACGTTTTATTACGTTACAGACTTATTCTACAATAGATTGAGTTCATTTTTTATTATAAAATTCTACACAAAATAGCCCATAATGACAAAGTGAAAGCAGGTTTTTAGACATTTGTGCTAATTTATTAAAAATCTAAATGTAAAATGCCATATGTATACAAGTGTGCACACCCTTTGATATGACACCCAAAAGTGAGCTGAGGTGCATTTTGTTTCCACTGATACTGCTTGAGATGTTTCTACAACTTAATTGGAGTCCACCTGTGGTAAATTCAATTGATTGGGGATTGCCAACACCTGCCTATATAAGGTCCCACAGTTGGCAGTGCATGTCAGAGCAAACTCCAAGCCATGGGGTCAAAGGAATTCTCTGTAGACCTCAGAAACAGGATTGTGTCAAGGCATAGATCTGGAGAGGGGTACAGAAACATTGCTGCAGCTTTACAGGTCCCAAAGAGCACAGTAGCCACCATCATTTGTAAATGGAAGAAGTTTGGAACCACCAAGAATCTTCCTAGACCTGGCCACCTGGCCAAACTGAGTGATCGGGGAAGACGGTCCTTGGCCAGGGAGGTGAGCAGGAACCCGAGGGTCACTCTGACAGAGCTCCAGCGTATCCTTGTGGAGATGGGAGAACTTTTCAGAAGATCAACCATCCAGGCAGCACTCCACAAATCAGGCCTTTATGGTAGAGTGGCCAGACGGAAGCCACTCCTTAGTAAAAGGCACATGACCGCCCGCTTGGAGTTTGCCAAAAGGCACCTAGAGGACTCTCAAACCATGAGAAACAAGATTCTCTGGTCTGATGAAACCAAAATCGAACTTTTTGGCCTGAATACCAAGCATCACGTCTGGAGGAACCCAAGCACCGCTCATCACCTGGCTAATGCCATCCCTACAGTGAAGCATGGCGGTGGCAGCATCATGATGTGAGGATGTTTTTCAGCAGCAGGAACAGGGCGACTAATCCTGATAGAGGGAAAGATGAATGCAGATAAGTACACCGAGATCCTTGAAGAAAACCTGCTCCAGAGCGCTCTGGACCTCCAACATGACAACAACCCAAAGCACACAGCCAAGAGAACAAAGGATTGGCTTCGGAGAAAGTCTGTGAATGTCCTTGAGTGGCCCAGCCAGATCCCAGACCTGAATCCAATTGAACATCTGTGGAAGGAGATGAAAATGGGTATGTACCGATGCTCCCCATCCAACCTGCAGAGCTTGCAAGGATATGCCAAGAGGAATGGGCAAAAATGTCCAGAAACAAGTGTGCCAAGCTCGTAGCTTCTTTCCCAAGACGGCTTGAAACTATAATTGCTGCCAAAGGTGCATCAACCAAGTATTAGGCTAAGGGTGTGTACAGATATGTAACCCCTAAATAACCTTTTTTTGTCAGTAAAATAAATTTGCACATTTTCTAAAAACCTGCTTTCACTTTGTCATTATGGGCTATTTTGTGTAGAATTTTGTGACAAAAAATGAACTCAATCAATTGTAGAATAAGTCTGTAACGTAATAAAATGTGGAGAAGGTGAAAGGGGTGTACAGACTTTCCGGCTTGACTGTACATATTATGCTGAGTGTATTTCCCACATTAATAAATACAAAGTACCTGCATCTTTCAATTCTTTTAAATCAAGGCTGAATACTTTCTTCTTTGCCGCTGCCTTTTATTCAACCAAATTTGAGGCTTTTGATTTGATTTCTTTCAGCATGACCGCAATGCATGATGGGACATATTGCTTGGTTAGTGACCGTCGGTTGTACACTACTTTTCGTGATGCATTGTGGGATACTTTGAGTGCACTATATAGGGTGTAATAATGCTCACTATACATTCGGACAGCACTACAAAATGGCGTCCTCACTATAGTCCACTATATAGTAGTAGGGAGTGATTTCGGACACAGTAGAATTCCAGAAGAATGTAGATCTGGAACAGGAGGCAAAAGCTGATTTAATCATGGAGGAGGAGGAGCCTGGACATTAAAGCATGCTCAGATATCAGAGAAGCACATGCCAGGCTTCCTGAAAGTGAAAGACATCTGTTAGATTACACAAACATCAGGATTATATCAATGCACTTCATAATTTGTAAATCTCTAGCACCTTCTATGCTCTGTGATGTGCCATCTGTCCTGCAGAATGCTCCTACAACCAGAAGGTGGCACTGTTTGTACATTTGTCTGATTCATTCATGTTATCTCCCTGGCCCAGTGGAGTGGAGTGGAGTGGAGTGGAGTTTTTCCTCTTAATAATGCATTGCATGTGTTTTAATGCAGGCCTGGATCTTTTTCCTTCAGGTGCTATGGCCAGCACAGAAGTGCGACAAAAACTGCACGACTTCCTGCTGAATAAATCGGCTAAAGACACGCCTCCGTCTGGTCACCCTCTCAACCAGCGCGCCAAACTCTGGTACATGTACGTGATGCTTCATTAAAGTTGGATTAAAATGTGACCTTGGCACCAGTCTTGTGCTTAATATCATCATACGGACCTTCGTTTCTGGATCTTTGGTGTCCTGTTTGGGTTATTATTTAAATCTCATAAGGATGGAAAGAAAATCGAGCAGAAATGAACTAAGATCTACATCATATGGCGAAGCATTGATGTGGAAATGTTTAAGTTTTAGTAATGAATATGACTTTAATGGAATAGTTTGGTTGAATTTTTCACTTCTCCCAAACATACTTGGTCAGTTGGTGCCTGATGTTTGCTTTTTTTGAGGTTTGCACTGTAACTATCACATATTCGAGGTTTATTTGACTCAAAATTTTTTTTTTCTTGTGCAGCTCATGCTGTAAATATCCGCCTCAAACCGCAGCCAGTTCTTCGGTGATGTCACGCCAAGTTGGTGTGATTTACTGTAATCTATAAAATGGGGGGTTGGGGGGGAGGGTAGAATTTCACTCCGTAGCTGAATACTTACTGGAAAAAAGGAAGTGGTGACGATGATGATGATGATGATGATGATGATTCCCCCCAAATTAAACCAACATTTGCCTCAAGAAAGGAAATGAAAATTCTGGCTTGTATTTATGAAAGAGGTTTTGGGTGAGAAAAACTTCCATTTGGTCTCATGGCTAAAGAACTGAAGAAGCAAATGTTGGACAGCAAGCGTTCTTTGTCTACAAGGCTACATTTACCTCCTTTAACACAGCGATGATGCAGTGTAAGAAGACATTAGCAAGGGAAAATATCTGGAAATATGCAAAATGACCGAGTATTTCTTATTATAAGCTGACAGGAAACCAAATATATGATTATTAAACACATTTTTGGACACTCATTTCTTTTTTGCAGTGCGATATTCATTTTCTGATTCTAATTCCAAAAAAGTCGGGACACTCTGCAAAACATAAATAAAAACAGAATGTGAAGATTTGCAACTCATGGAAACCCTATACTGTATTTCATTGAAAATAGTACAAAGACAACATATCAAATGTTGAAACTGAGAAATTTTATTGTTTTTTTGAAAAATATATGCTCATTTTGAATTTGATGTCCGCAACATGTTTCAGAAAAGTTGGGACGGGGCAACAAAAGACTGAAAAAGAAAAAAAATTGGTTAATTGGCAACAGGTCAGTCACATGACTGGGTTTAAGGCTACGTTCACACTGCAGGCTGAAGTGACTCAAATCCGATCTTTTCGCCCATATGTGACCTGTATCCGATCTTTTATTGACAATATAAACGACACAGATCCGATTTTTTCTAATCCGACCCAGGCCGTTTGGATATGTGGTCCTAATTCCGATCCCTATCCGCTCTTTTCATATGCGACTTCAGTCTGAACCGCCAGGTCGCATTCATCCGACTTACACGTCATCAACAAGCCACAAACGTCACTATTCTGCGCTGAAGTAGGCGGCGGGTCTCTCAAAAAAAGTTACAACAACATGGCGCATAATCACGGGCGCAGATAGAGGGTGGGACTCGTCCCACCCAGATTTAAATTCACCTCGTTCGGTCCCCCCCACTTATAGGGAGGAAAAAACGTCTATGCTGTCTTTCTTTGCATAAAGCAAACCTCACGGAAAAATCAAAAGACTAATTACCATTCGGTTTATTGAGGTGCACGGCAGTGTATACATAGTTGCAACAACTCACATAAAACAAAGACTGATATTCGGTTGGTTGAGCTGCGCAGACTGCACAGGTTGCGAGCTCGAGCTTGGTTGCTATGGTTACTAACAACAAGTTTGACAGGCATATCGGGGTTGGGGTTGGTTTGCTGGCAGCTTTGTCCCCCTCCAGTTTTTTGTCCCTCCCAGTTCAAAAAACGTATCTGCGCCCCTGCGCATGACATCAATGCGAGGGACGCTTCGGGCTGTGAAGGTTCTGAATCTTCTCAATGGAAGGACGCAGAGGTTAGGGAGCTGATTTCCATTTGGGGGGATGCAGCTATTCAAGCTAGATTGGATGGGTCATACCGCAACCGGGCGGTTTTACTTCCGTAAACACTGGCCATGCTCACTGCGTGTGACGTCGTCGTATCCTGCAATGCGCATGCGGAACACTTTTAGGTCGCTTTTCGTTCATACTGAGGATCACATACAAGTCGCATATATTTGTTAATGTGAACGACCTCACAAAAAAATCGGATTTCACAAAAAAATCGGAATTGAGCATTAAGCCTTGCAGTGTGAACGTAGCGAAAAAAGAGCATCCCAGAGAGGCGGAGTCTCTCAGAAGTAAAGATGGGGAGGGGTTCACCACTCTGTGAAATACTGCGTGGGCAAACAGTGCAGCAATTTAAGAATAACGTTCCTCAATGTAAAATTGCAAAGAATTTGTGCATCACATCATCTATGGTACATAATATCATTCAAAGATTCAGAGAATCTGGAGAAATCTCTGTATGCAAGAGACAAGGCTGAAAACTGACATTGGATGCCTGTGATCTTCAGGCCCTCAGGAGACACTGCATTAAAAGCAGACACGTGTCTGTAGTGGAAATCACTGTATGGGCTCAGGAACACTTCAGAAAACCATCGTCTGTGAAAACAGTTCATTACTGCAGCCACAAATGCAAGTTAAAACCAGATATAAACAATATCTAGAAACACCGCCACCTTCTCTGGGCCTGAATTCTTTTACGATGGACTGAGGCGAAGTGGAAAATTGTCCTGAGGTCTGACGAATCATCTCATCTCATCTCATTATCTCTAGCTGCTTTATCCTGTTCTACAGGGTCGCAGGCAAGCTGGAGCCTATCCCAGCTGACTACGGGCGAAAGGCGGGGTACACCCTGGACAAGTCGCCAGGTCATCACAGGGCTGACACATAGACACAGACAACCATTCACACTCACATTCACACCTACGGTCAATTTAGAGTCACCAGTTAACCTAACCTGCATGTCTTTGGACTGTGGGGGAAACCGGAGCACCCGGAGGAAACCCACGCGGACACGGGGAGAACATGCAAACTCCACACAGAAAGGCCCCAGTCGGCCACTGGGCTCGAACCCGGACCTTCTTGCTGTGAGGCGACAGTGCTAACCACTACACCACCGTGCCGCCCTCTGACGAATCAAAAGTAGAAATTCTTTTTAGAAATCATGGACACCACGTCCTCCAGGCTAAAGAGGAGGGGGACCATCCGGCTTGTTATCAGTGCACAGCTCAAAAGCCAGCATCTGTGATGGTATGAGGGTGCATTAGTGCACATGATATGGGTAGCTTGCACATCTGGGAAGGCATTATTAATGCTGAATGATATATACACGTTTCAGAGCAATATGCTGCCATCCAGACAAAATCTTTTTCAGGGAAGGCCTTCCTTCTTTCAGCAAGACAATGCCAAACCACTTTCTGCACATATTAAAACTGCATGGCTGTGTAGTAAAAGAGTCCGGGTGCTAAACTGGCCTGCCTGCAGTCCAGACCTGTCTCCCATTTAAAACATTTGGCGCATTATGAAGTGCAAAATATGACAAAGGAGACCGCGAACTGTTGAGCAACTGAAATTGTATATCAGGCAAGAATGGGACAACATTTCTCTTTCAAAACTACAGCAGTCGGTCTCCTCAGTTCCCAAACATTTACAGAGTATTGTTAAAAGTAGAGGTGATGCAACACAGTGGTAAATATGCCCATCTTAACTTTTTTGAAATGTGTTGTTGACCTCAAATTCAAAATGAGCATAGATTAAAAAAAAAACTATACAATTTCTCAGTTTCAACATTTGATATGTTGTCCTTGTACTATTTTCTATGAAATACAGGGTTTCCATGATTTGCAAATTATTGCATTCTGTTTTTATTTACAGTTTACATAGCATCCCAAATTATTTGGAATTGGGGTTGTATCTGAGACATGCGTTTATGACTGGAGGTGAAGTATTAATCTAATCAACTGTCTTTTTTTTTTCTTAGCACCAGCCAGCACATGTCCATGGAGCAGAATTCTCCTCCTTTAGGAGAGATGCCTCCTACATTCAAATCCCCTCTGCCCTCTGGCCTGGACACCAGGGAGGAGGACTTCCCCCTCAGGAAGACGGGTAGGTCACAGTGCAGAGGTCGTCAGTAGAAATAAAGCTGCCGTGAATACGCGGCTAACAACGAAAACCTGAGAGAGAGAGATTTATCCAGGCCGGGATATGTGTGGTGTTTGCATATGATTTAATTCTTGGCATCAAAGCTGAGACATGATGCCTAATATAATGTCTAAAAATACTTAGAAGATCTAGATATATCTCGAAATGTTTATCCAACGCCCCCACGTCCTCGTGTCACCTCACATAGTTAGCTGGCTAGTTCACCACAAAGTACTTATATTGTCATATTCTTAACTCAAACCTGTCAACATACAGTATCGCCATGATTTAACTTCGATCTCCGGGGTAGACACGAGTGGGATTTCAGTAACACGATTCACATTCTTATATTCTCAGTTATTTGTTTAACATTATACCACAGTGTTGTTTAATTCTCAGTTCTGATTCTTCAGAAGGAGTTGATTGATTTTCTGCAACAGCAGCTCTGACAGTAGTGCCTGCTTTAATAAATCACAAGGTTATATTAATGCTTTCATTACCTCCACAAACTTTGTTGGACGAGGTAATGTTTTCACCTCTGTTTGTTTGTTTGTTTGTCTATCCCCAACGTTACTCAAAAAGTAGTGAAGGGATTTTGAAGAAATTTGGAGGAAAGGTCATGGGCCAAGGAACAATTGCCTAGATTTTGATGCAAATCCGGATATGTACATGGATCCAGAATTTTGTTGCCTTTTCCCAATGTAACTCAAAAAGTAGTGAACAGATTTGGATGAAATTTGGTGTACAGCTTTAGTATTATCCTCGATTCAAGTGATTTGATTTTGATCTTGATACTATGTGACTTGGTGGAGAAATGCACTCTACCCTTCTAGAGCTCCTTCTCGTTCTGATATGCTATCTCTCTATATTACCAGCAAATTCATTTGGACTTATATGGTAGATGATCGACGTAATCTAAGCTTAATAATAAGCAAATAGAAAGAAATCACTGGTATGGTGAAGATTTGGATAAGGAGACGCTTATTTAACATTTTTGGAAGGAGCCTCCAGTGTCATAGAAATAGGAGTTTGTTATTAACCTCAAGAAAGAGATAAAAGACTGGCAGCTGGCGAGGGAACTGTTTATAGATGTTATAACGTAATGATAAGAGGAACTAACTTGTTTTTCACTTGTTTTTCCACAATTTTAAATGCAACTATAAATAGATTAAAATTAACACTTTGGGTTGTAAGAAAATTCACTTTGGGGTGATAATAGGGACTCCGCTTCACATCAGGCTGCTTCACACCACTTTGTCGCTGATTAGTTTCCTATAACAGCATGCTCCCAAGCTCATATGCCGTATATGTATGCTGTAACAAAATTTTACCATATTGCTAACATTAAATAACTTAACGTATACAGCAGGGTTCTGAATAGACCAAAATATCAGCGTAGTGGCACCAGTCATAACAGCCAGGGGTTCGGGAGCCACCTTAGGCCCCTGAAAGCTCACAGGTTCTACATGCTTAGAGATGCATTCTAGTGCATTTCCTGGCACTTGCAGGCCTCCCTGAAAGTCACCCTTTTTTAGTAATATTCATGAGATTTTTTTTTTTTTGCCAAAAGTTGGTGTGATTGTTTTTGATTGAAAACTTCTCATCTCATCTCATTATCTGTAGCCGCTTTATCCTGTTCTACAGGGTCGCAGGCAAGCTGGAGCCTATCCCAGCTGACCACGGGCGAAAAGCGGGGTACACCCTGGACAAGTCGCCAGGTCATCACAGGGCTGACACATAGACACAGACAACCATTCACACTCACATTCACACCTACGGTCAATTTAGAGTCACCAGTTAACCTAACCTGCATGTCTTTGGACTGTGGGGGAAACTGGAGCACCTGGAGGAAACCCACGCGGACACGGGGAGAACATGCAAACTCCATACAGAAAGGCCCTCGCCGGCCACGGGGCTCGAACCCGGACCTTCTTGCTGTGAGGCGACAGTGCTAACCACTACACCACCATGCCGCCTTGATTGAAAACTTATTATAATTAATATTCAACTATATTAGTGACATATTTATGGACTAAGAATAAAACAACCAGGTGATGTTCATCAAGTACCGGCTTTATTTTCAGTTTCAGCTGTTCAATTACAATACATGACTATCCAGATCTAACTCGGGGACCGGTATGGCTTACATGCATGGTGCGTAAGCGCCTCTTACCACGGATGGCGCTTCACAGCGAACACAGCATAAGGAAGGAGGTAAACCGGACCAGCATGATCAATGACAATCTCCATACAGAACTACTCGGGCAGCTATGTACTGGGCACTTACATGGACGGGGAGCGGAGTATGTCCGAATGTAGAACATTCTCATGGTGGCGCATTGTTGCCACTGCGTTGGGATAACAAGAGAAAATAAAATACCCCCCCCCGCATTTTCAAGATTGACAAGTCTTTACTAGTGTAGCGGTAACTTTTACAGGCGTGTCGGCTATATTGTGGGCGTAGCGATAAGGAAACATTGTGTATCGGCCTGATACACTGAAAAGGCCGAGTTAAAACCCTGACACAGTACTGTGCAAAAGTCTTAGGCACATGTCAAGAAATGTTGTAGACCAAAAATGGCTTGAAAATAACGAAATGAAATGTTTCAATATTTAAAAAATACTATAAACAGCCATAAGCCATAATAAATCAATATAACAAACTGAATGTTTGGTGTGAAACGACCCTTTGCTTTAAAAAAAGATAGTCTCAGGTCCAGTGAGTGCAGTTTGATAAGGAAGTGAGCTGTAGGTTTTACTGAGCATCTTCCAGAACCAGCCACAGTTCTTCTGGACACTTTGACTGTCACACTCGCTTCTTCATTTTGCACTGAAACCCAGCAGCCTTTATTATGTTTTCTGTTTTAATCTGAAAAGTGCTCTCTTATGGAATATGCTGCTCAGATACAAACTTTTTTTTTTCTGCCACGTTTAATTTTGGGCTGGAAGACAAACGTTTGGAATTCTAAAATGTTTTTGTACCGACTCGATAATGTAGAAGTCATAAAATAGAAATCTATAACAAAGTTTGTATGAAAAAAAACCCCAATAGGCTGCCGAAGACTTTTGCACAGTACTGTATTTTTTTATAACAAATAACTAGCTTAGCACATTAGTTCTATGGCTAAAAGTTTGTATGTACAACATCCTCCTGGAATAATTTGCATACTGAAAGCACTGATGAGGTACTTAACATTTGTAAATTTACCACTTTTCAAACCCAAGTACCAATCTACTGTACTGTGCAGAGTCTTAGGCAGTCTTGCACATTTGTCACGAATTTCCTGTGGAGTTAACCATGTAAACATTTTTGAGTTCCTGGGTATTCACTGTGTGAATATATAAAGGTCTAGAAATGGAAGAAAGAGCTCAATAAGGTGACATACACTACCGTTCAAAAGTTTGGGGTCATCCAGACAATTTTGTGTTTTCCATGAAAAGTCACACTTTTATTTACCACCATAAGTTGTAAAACGAATAGAAAATATAGTCAAGACATTTTTCTGGCCATTTTGAGCATTTAATCGACCCCACAAATGTGATGCTCCAGAAACTCAATCTGCTCAAAGGAAGGTCAGTTTTATAGCTTCTCTAAAGAGCTCAACTGTTTTCAGCTGTGCTAACATGATTGTACAAGGGTTTTCTAATCATCCATTAGCCTTCTGAGGCAATGAGCAAACACATTGTACCATTAGAACACTGGAGTGAGAGTTGCTGGAAATGGGCCTCTATACACCTATGGAGATATTGCACCAAAAACCAGACATTTGCAGCTAGAATAGTCATTTACCACATTAGCAATGTATAGAGTGGATTTCTGATTAGTTTAAAGTGATCTTCATTGAAAAGAACAGTGCTTTTCTTTCAAAAATAAGGACATTTCAAAGTGACCCCAAACTTTTGAACGGTAGTGTAAACATATAGATTAATTTCATTTCTTGGAATCATTGTTGTCTAGTGATGCGATTTTTCCTCCATGTCATACAGTTGTTAGCGGATGAGTGTGAGAGCGCTCTGCCAGTCAGCCTCATTAAACGCGTGTCATCGGGGCTTGGCATTGGCGACGCTGCCTAAATGTTAGCAGATGAGCCTGAGCGATATTTAATCACAGAGGTCAGAGGGCAGCAGTGTGTGTCACAGAGCACGTAGCCCTGTGGCTGGAGCTAATGAGGCTTGCTAGTGGCCCTGTTTACCTTCAGGGTCAGCCTGGTGATACTGGCGGCCTGTGTCCACGAACACTGCTCCAGGGCACCCACAGCAGACTTTTGCAAACAATTACCCATAGGAGAGGTTATAGGCACCAGGTCCGAGCCAGGCTGCTTGTTTGGCCCCTAATCAGGGGGAAAAGGGTGCAAGTGCACTAGATAGAGGCTAAATCTCCTAGGTTGAGGGCAGAGGGGAGTTAGCTTTAGGCCGTGCGCTTGTACCGGGTCTCTGATGGGGACTGCTATACCACCTAGTCTTAGTTATTTACGTGGAGGACATTTAATATAGGCATTTGACCTTTCACCTTTTCCCTAATGCCTTCCTCTTGTCTTTAGGACACTAGTGTCCCTTCTACCACATCAGATCATGCCATTTTTAAAAATCTCCAATTTCTAATTAAAAGCAGGCTGTCTCATAATAAAAAAAGGTTTTAATTTTTTATATTGTAAAGTATTAACATTTTCTTCATCTTCACATGTTTTCACAATGAAAACACACAGTGAAGTTATATTATATAATTTGATATAATCTATATTTCCTGGCCAAAACAAAAAACAAAAAACGTTGCACGCTCTAATATTTCATTGGACTGCCTTTAGCTTTGATTATGGTGCGCATTTGCTGTGGAATTTTTTTGACAACCTTATGCAACGTCACGGCATATTTCCATCCAGATTTGCATTAATTTTTCACCAAGGAGAGTCGAAGACCGGTTCATGCTTCCTGAACCACTCTTTGACAGTTTGAGTTAGATGAATCTGAGCATTGTCATCCTGGTATATGCCCGATGCCTTCAGAAAAGAAAATAATCGGGGATAACCTGGTTAGTACATTCAGGTCATCAGTTGACTTCATTTTATTGCCCCGTAATCTCAATCTGATCACCTGAAGCAACCCTAGATGATACTGCCTCCAGAGGCTTATACAGTAGCCACTATGCATGATGGGTACATCACTTTAAGGTGATGATACATAGGGCAACTTTTTGGGTAATGTTGCAGGGCAATTACGCGTCGACACTTTCCCATTGAAATTGGGCAACGTAATTTCTATCTGAACAATTTAGATCGTTTTTGGGCAACTTTTTAAGATCATCCAATCAGAGTGCTAGTAGCAAATCACATGACAACCTGAGAGCTTCTGAAATTTTCAACAAAGACGGTGGCGTCTTAGCGGCAGTGGAGCGAAGAAAACGAGAGACAACTTATATCTTTTTATGCCGGTAAGTTATTCTGTGTAAACCCGAAGTGGTGAATTTACCTCATCAAATGCTTAGAAAACCAACAACCTATTTTTGTGTGCTCAGGTTGTAATTAAGACTTCAAGTTTTTCAGCTAAGTGTAAACTGCTGTTAGCTAACCACCGCTCCATAGAGACTGAATGACATTTAGCTAACTAGGGGTGGTTTTTGCTAACATAGTTAGCTGAAAGTTATTGCTAGTTAAGTAGGGATAACGTTAGCTTTCTTGCGTCAAGTTAAAATGGGATCAGGATGGATGCCTGATCCATCCTGATGCCCTATGTCTGGTTGGAGTCTCATCACATCGCTCCCGTGGAGGACGGCCCCATATGGACAGTTGAAAGTCACACTTGGAAGACGCTCTGGACTCTTACAGTAATGCTTTTGTGGCTGAGGACTACAGTTGGCTTGCTAACTTTGGGACTGCGGTTGTCATGAGCAGTTTTGCACTCAAGTTTCCATTAATGAAGAGTTATAACATCAATAAAACTGACTTCATGTTAAAACTGTTAATGTTATAGTCATGTCTGTTGTTGTCCAAGTGAGGATGGGTTCCCTTTTGGGTCTGGTTCCTCTCGAGGTTTCTTCCTCGTGTCGTCTGAGGGAGTTTTTCCTTGCCACCGTCGCCACGGGCTTGCTCATTGGGGATAGATTAGGGATAAAATTGGTTCATGTCTTGGGTCATTCAGATTTTGTAAAGCTGCTTTGGGACAATGTCTATTGTTAAAAGCGCTATACAAACAAACTTGACTTAAAAGTGATGGGCAGCTCATGGTTTTTTTTTTGTGAGTTGTAATCTGATTGGTTGCTGCCAATTGTCTTTTGCCCTAATTATTTGCCCTGTCTTTCACCTGGTTGCCTGTTGCTGGCAACATCGCCCAAAAAGTTGCCCTGTGTATCATCACCTTTTTGCACTTCTTTTCTAACCCTGACATGCCCATCACTCAGGAATAGGGTAAATCTGGACTCCTCAAACCACATGACCTTTCCCATTGCTCCAGAGTCCAAACTTTACGTTTCCTAGCAAACTGAAGCCCTTTCTTCCAATTAGCTTCACTAACAAGTGGTTTTCTTATGATCCCACAGCTGTTTAATCCCAATCCTATGAGTTCTCATCACATTGTGTATGTGTCTTACTTTCACTATCAAACAAAGCTGTGAGTTCTACTGATATTTTAGGATTCGACTCCACCCAGCATTTAAGTGATCTCTGATCATGGTCAGTCAAGTTTTTTTTTGTTTTCTGATCACATTTCTTCCATGAAGTTGCCAGTTCATCACTATCCTTCAACGTTTTAATAATGTGTTTGACAGTTCTTAACCCAATTCCAGCAATCTCCTTAGGTATTTTCTTTGCTTGATCCAGGCCAATAATTTGACCTTCTAAAAACACAATAACATCTTTTCCATGACTGCAGGATATGTCTTCCGACATCTTTCTTTAAGAAAGGAGAAGCTACTCACTGCATCAGTTAGGTTTAAAATAATTGTTGCCAACTGAAACACATTAATCACTTTAGTAATTGTCTAGTCAAAGGCTTTTAAGTATTTGCTTATTTAAATCCAAACAACGACTTTTTTTTCGCCAGGCAGTGTACATGACATTGCATTAGTAAACGTTTAGGAAGGAAGTAGAGAGAAAAAAAAAGAATATAATGTCCAATAAGTTACATTCAAATGCAAAAGTTTGCATATGCTTAGTACAAAATAAAGAAGACAAATTAAAAAATTGTGTGAATAAAAACAACTTTTAGTCTGTTAGGTTTAAACGTTAAACCTGAACTGTGTCTCCCTTTCTGAAGGGATGTAAAAATGATCAAAGAACTATTGTGATAATTTTTTTTGTCATAGTGTATTATAACATATAAAATAAAATTGTAAATGTTATAGCAACATTTAATTTTAAACTTCTTTGAATTTTTTTTTGTAAAACTACAGGGTGTTTTAAAAAATTTGATATCATTTCGCAATCTAATAACTTTGCCAATTCTCGTCCAATTGACCTCAAATTTTAACAGCATGTGTGGAAACAGGTCAAAATTTTACGTTTATTGTTTTTTGTTTTTATCTTTTTAGGTATAGAAATGCCATTCACTGGAAAAGAAAAGGTGTTTTGTGTGTTAGAGTGCCGCGTATTGAAAATTTGTAAAATCGTTCATGGAATCCACATACCTTAGAATTTCTCATTCAAATTTTGAGGAATAAATGTTATATTGCTCAACATTAAGCCTGTTCAGTTTCATTTGCCTAGGCTATGTAGTTTCTGTGATATTTACATCCCAAATAATATCACATTTTTTGAAACACGCTGTATTGTAAATAGTGGCAGAGTTTCTTTATTTCCCATTCAGAAAGCACGGGAGTGCAAACTTTTGCACTCAACTATATGTTAGTCGTTTATAACAATGGAGCTATGAAAGCATTGATGCCTCATGATATCCTCAAAAAGTTTACTGTAACATACAGTAAATATCATTAATCACATTGTCATATCACCCAGCCCTTAATACTAGAAAGCAAGGGTCTGATTCAGGCTTTGCCGGGAACGCTTATCTGACTAAGCTAATTTATTGGAAGAACGACTCGCTCTGGCCAAATATTTTGGAGCTGAGAGCCACAATGTCAACCCTGCGCTTTTGTCCGATCATGTTTCAAAGCCTCGTTTGCAAGGAAAGGTGACACTCAGGCAATGGGTGTGATCCTACTGAGATCCTTTACAGTGCAGCTTCAAAAATAGGCCTGGTTTTCATCCACATACTGATTTTTTTTGCAGAATTTCCAGTTCAGCAGAAAAAAAAAAAGGGAAAAAAAAGGCAGAGAGTCGTGTGGCTCACAGGCAGGAACAGTGCAACCCTCCAGGGGGGTGTTTCCTGCACTGCATCTGAGACCTGTATGCCTGTATGCAGTTCTGGCCCCCTCGCCTTTCATCCTCCCTCAATAACTCAGGTAACAGTTTTTTAAAGGGGCCGGCTGCTCACATTAGGAGATACAAAAACAACAGGAACGAAACAGAGAGAAAAAAAGAGAAGAAAAGAAAAACAGTCTCTTTTTCCCCCTTTTTTTTTTGAGGCTGCGGAATAATTTGTCTGCGCTGACAAGATGGTCTGCAGGACCACTTCCTGCAGCTCCGGTTTCAGGCAATAGATCAGAAATAGAAAAGATAGAGACAGCACGGCCAATTAAAACACAAAACACTTCCTTGGGGCGCTAAGTGCCCGGTTTTTACGAGGGCAGTCAAATTCCCGTAGGAGGCTCGCTCCTGAGCTTGCCGTGTGTAACACAATCAAAACATGCTCTGCATGATGTATGCAAAGCCGAATAGATGTAGAATATGTGGAAGCAAGTCTGTATCTATGACTTGGAATGTGTGCATGTTTTCATGAGGAACTCCTCCCCCACTTCCTGTCCGTCCTGCTCTGATTCTGGCTGGCAGGGGGTGAGGTGGTTGAAGAGGGGGAAACCGAGGGTGGAGGGACGATCATAAAGGTAGCATTTGTTCTATGCCCTTCTCGGGACCTTGCGTGGATGAGTGATTGGCAGGTCGGAGAGGTAGGCGGGGCACTGGGAGATGTGGGGTTAGTGGGACGGGTGTGTTTGTTTAAAGAGAGGTGACAGCAGAAGGAGAAGGTGAACTGCTCTGCCTGAGCCTCGTATGTACACACTCCTATATAATGGCTGCATTATTAGTTAAAAACGACTTCAAAAAGAAATTTGCTTTCTGCAGCAAAATGTCTGAAAGAAGGGACGTATATCTCTCATAAATAACAAGACAGCACTTCACGGTGGTGCAGCAGGTAGCTCCAGGGTCTCTGGTTCATTCTCTAGCTCAGGTGACCGATGTTTCACTCCATGTCCATATGGGTTTCCTCTGGGTTCACTGGTTTCCTCCTACCACCCAGAAAACATGCTAGTAGGTGGATTAGCTAAACTTAATTGCCCCAAAGTGCGAATGAGTGTGCGAATGAGTGTGTTCATGATGCCCTGCAACGGACTGGTGTCCCATCTGGGGTATATTCGCTCCTTGTTTCCAGTGTTCCCAGTATAGCCTCCCGGGTAACTGAGGATCACTTCCATGAATTAAATGATAAATCTTATCTATAGATTCCATCCCAATAAAGTGAAGATAGAAGGTTCTCATGTATTTTAACATGTTTTTCACAGATTCTTTTCACTTAGCTAAGAGCACCTAAAAGTCAGCCACACCAAAGACACATTTTAACAAGCTCACATAGCTGTTGTGTGCATAAAATTGTGAAAGAGCAAGCCTTAAACTGCTGTAAATATCATAAAATCTGTGTTTACATTTATGATTCTCTGCAAAAAAAAAAATCTTAAGGTGCTCAAGGGCACGTCAGTCATTCCTGCTGGTCCAGGGAATCAAACCAGTCACCTTTTGGCCCCAAAGCTGCATCTCTAACCATTAGGAAGCCATGGCTTAATCATATCTAGTGAGTTTTTATTCCTGAACTTCAGTTATAAACCCCAATCCAGCTACATGTAGATTAGAAACATTATACAGTATGTCCTATCCATCCATTATCTGTAACCACTTATCCTGTGCAGGGTCGCGGGCAAGTTGGAGCCTATCCCAGCTGACTATGGGCGAGAGGCGGGGTACACCCTGGACAAGTCACCAGGTTATCGCAGGGCTGACACATAGACACAAACAACCATTCACACCTACGGTCAATTTAGAGTCACCAGTTAACCTAACCTGCATGTCTTTGGACTGTGGGGGAAACCGGAGCACCCACCCGGAGGAAACCCACGGGGAGAACATGCAAACTCCGATGCTGCTGGGCTCGAACCCAGGACCTTCTTGCTGTGATGCGACAGTGCTAACCACTACACCACCATGCCACCCATAGTATGTCCTAGTTTTAGTGAAATTGCATCTAGATTCAGGTTGACATATTTGTGCTGGTTTTAAGTGCTTAAAAACACTTAATTACCTCCGCCAACATTGTTGGAGAAGGTTATGTTCTTGCCTCTGTTTGTTTGTTTGTCTTTTCCCAATGTAACTCAAAAAGTAGTGAATGGAATTTGATGAATTTGTAGGAAAGGTGAGCCATGGGCAAAGGAACAATTGATTAGATTTTGATGCAAATCTGGACATTTTCTAAAATTTTTTTTTGTATATGGATCCAGGATTTATTTGTCAGTTCCCAACATTACTTAAAAAGTAGTGAATGGATTTGGATGAAATTTGGCGTCCAGCTTTAGTATTATCCTAGATTCAAGTGATTTGATTTCAGTTTTGATAATATGTGGCTTGGCTGAGGTATTTGATGAGATCTTCATCTGCTTCCACAAGAGAGTGGAAAACATCTGTCGTAATATCAATAGCAAACACAGGTTAACCTGACAGGATTTTTGAAAGGAATTAAGTGATATTAGTAATCACTAATATTGGTCAAAGGACAACATAAACTTATCAGTCTTAATTTCCATGAGGGAACCCTCCCAAAGGGATCAATAAAGTTTTATCTAATCTAATCTAATCTAATCTAATCTAATCTAATCTAATCTAATCTAATCTAATCTAATCTAATCTAATCTAATCTAATCTAATCTAAACTAAACATTACATTCAAAAGAACTTCAACAGCTCAGAGGTCCTTTTTTGACCACGCAATATCCTCATAAAACAATTTAAGTGAAGAGACTGGAAACTGTACTAACGGTATACATTTTAAAGTTTCCGCCTGAAAAGAGTTGTGGGCCTGTTTATGAATTATAGTTGTCTGCGAGTTTTACTTATATTATTTCTCTCTCTGTTCATGATTTTAACTAGGATCATTGGTATAGGTTTTGTTTATTGGTCTAGATTTTTTTTTTTAGATTTCTCGGATTATTTAGTTTATTAGATTAACTCAGGATTAGGGATAGTTTTAGGATGCTTCGGATTTCTAGGATTATTTTATTTGGATTTTGAACTATTATTTGAATTAGGATTAGTGTACTGTATTAATATTTTTGGATTATCAGGAGTATCACAAGATTATTATGAGAATAGGTTTATATTAATGTCATTTTTTTCTTCTTATAAATACTTGTTTGTTTTTATTGCAAATTATAAACTGGTATTGAAATCCCTACTGGAAAATACTAATAAAGTTATTGTATTATATTGTATTGTATTGTAGTAATAAATTATACATTTCCATTGAGGCACTATATGCTAGCAATGTAATGATAAGGATTTCTAATATACGCTAACCAGACAGACTTTCTGAGAGGATTTTTTAAAAGTCATATTTATAAATTTTCATAATTTTTACTAACAGGGTCGCGAACATGGGCTAACCTGACATGATTTCTGAAAAGACATCATAGTCATAAATGTTCAGTCTTAACTGCAATGCTAGCTAGATGGCTAATATTAGATATCACTTTTCTAAGATTTTAGATAGTTTATTAATGTTTAATTTTTTTTTTTTTGCTAATAACATTTGCTAGCTAGCTTTGCTAGTTAGCTAGCTAGCTAGCGTGACAGGATTTCTGAGAAACCATATCCACAAATGTTTATAATCTTCACTGCTGATGCTAGCTAGATGGCTAACATGAGCAAAACATGACATGATTTCTGAGAGGATTTTAAGTCATAATATGTCATATTATTTTTTTCGCGGTGCGGTTTCCATCAAATCCTGCACTCTGATTGGCTGGCGAACGGGCCCGTATCGTACGGTACGGATACCGGTTACGGACCCCGGTTACGGACCTCTGGCGACTCTCTCGTTCAAAACAACAACAAACATAGTAGCATTTTTTGTCAACATTTATCTTTTTTTATAAAATTTATTTATAAGATTTTTATCAAAAATCTTATACATTTTTGCCAGCATTTCTCAGCATAATAGCATTAATTTTACATCATGGATAGTCATAACGACAGTATTCACAGCGGAAGTGAGTTTTACTACCCTGAGGAAGAAGAAATAAAAGAAAACATTTCAGGAGAAAACTAAAAACTTGTAACTGATGCTAACGCCGAGCAAAAACATAGCTGAATCCTGAATGACTCAATTTTGTATAAATAGGGGACTACACAGGTGGCAAAATGTAGTTTTTTTTTCTGCCATGGAAGTGCACCGAGGAGGAAGCAATTTGCATTACAGCCGTGAATGAGGATTCAAAATAGCGGCTCAGCTCGGTTTTCCCTTTCGGGCACTCTCGTTTTCTGTTAGAATTTGGTAAAGAAAAAAATAAATATATTATTTACCAGCTTAAGGTCTGTCCGTATGGTGAAATACCGTGACCTCGGCCTTGAATACTGATTTCGGCCCAGAGGGCCTCACTCAGTACTTTCAAGACCTCGGTCACGGTATTTCACGATACGGACCTCCCAGCTGGTAAATAACATACATATATATTGTTTACTACATACTAACACTAGCTAGCTAGTTAACATGGGCTAGTTGGACAGAATGGCTGAGAGGATTCCTAAGATATATTCATGAATGTTTAGTCTTAACAGTTAATGCTAGCTAGATGACTAACATGAGTGAAGTCGACAGAAGAGGATTTTAAGTCGTATTCATAATAATCTTTATTGCTGATGCTAACTCTAAGCTAACCTGACAGAATAATGTCTTTGAAGAAAAGACTACGAAGAAAAAAAGAGAGAGAAAGCGTGAAAGAGAGCACGAGTTTGAAACTGTTTCAAACACAGTTTTTAACACACGGTGGCTTATCCAAACTCTTTGCACTCAAGCACTTTGTATTCATGGCTTTAACTTTTATGTGCTCAGGAGAAGCTAAAAAAAAAGCTACACAGGTGCATGTGGGTTTATAATATGACTTCCCAGTCGGTCCGTTCATACCTGGGAGCCCCCAATTCTCTTGTGTTTGTGTAAGGAAGTTTGAGTCGGGCCACATTCAAAATGCCCTTTAATGATGCACGCTAATGTAAACACCTCAGCCAGGTCGTCGTATTTTTCCACCGAATTAAAAACATGTAAATCCTTCCTGCTAATTGTTGCACAAATATTTTTTGTAGTATTTTTCTAATAGCCCTTATTCATCATGTGTCAGTGAAAGCCGTATAACAATATTTTGCCATAGCAAAGGCTCGTCTTCAAGCTCACAGCATCCAACTTTTATTTTATTTTTTTTAAATCAAATGGTTTTAATCAATTGTAACATTTTCTCTGGGGTAATAAGGCCAGCTAATGGTCGTTTCTCTTAATGAGCGTCAGCTCCGCAGAGACCGGATTTTACAGTGGCAGTAAATCTGCTCGGCTGGCATGGCTTTGATTTGGGATTGATGATGTCGGTGTGAAATGTGAGTGAATGTTAAAGACAAACACTCATTCACACGGAATGAATCGCGTTCTCCACTTTTTTCTCTTACTTTTTGAGTTTTTGTGAATGAAACAGGGAAGTAAAAGGTGTAGAGGTAGATGCAAGTGTTGAGGTTTATTATGAAATTAAATTCATTGGAATGATGCAGAATGCTGTCCAAGTGTGTGTTTGTGTGAGTTAGTGTGTATACAGTATATGTCATATCCTCTATCATTTACATATCTAGTGATTGCCTACATCCCATAGTGGGTGAGTAAAAGACATTATAATCACGGCATTTCTTGACATGTGTTTATTTCCTGCTTCTTTGATGCCCACCCACTGGTTGACGTGGATGAAGCTGGCGTCTCCGAGACTCCTATTTTGCGTGCCTCGTGCTGATTCAGTAGAGTAAACTTAACTCAATAGGAGGTCATGGAGTGGAACTGGGGGCATGGGTTGTGTGACGAAAAGTGAAGGTGGGGGATTCCCTTCTTCCAGGCAGCCAACACATACAAACACACACTGGACACACACACGGCATCTGTGTGTTAGTTTAACCGCTGCTACTGTAGAGGGACTGTGGTTGCCTGGCCGGCAGGTAGCGGACTTTTTCACTTAGAGCTCTGTTGCTCTGGACTAATCTACTCCAGATGAGGCAGCGAAACGATCCCTTCTATTTCAACTTCATTACAGCTGGGATGTGTCCCAGCGAGGCCTGTGAGCTCTCATATAACTCTCACACTTAGCTGAGGATATGTACCTGTATTTGATTCATTGCACAGGGTACTTACATGGATGACTATCTTGCTTAGATGCAAAGATTTAAAAGAAAAAAAAAAGATGGGAAATTCTGACATAATTTGCAGTCGGTGAGTATAATGTATAGCGGGGACACTCTAAACTGACAATTTAGCGAAAAAATAAAACCTACACAAGTTCTTGCTTAGCCCAGTTGTTTCAATTTTGCAACGTAATTTTAAAATGTGGGCGGCACGGTGGTGTAGTGGTTAGCGCTGACGCCTCACAGCAAGAAGATCTGGGTTCGAGCCCCGTGGCCAGCGAGGGCCTTTCTGTGTGGAGTTTGCATGTTCTCCCCGTGTCCGTGTGGGTTTCCTCCAGGTGCTCCGGTTTCCCCCACAGTCCAAAGACATGCAGGTTAGGTTAACTGGTGACTCTAAATTGACCGTAGGTGTGAATGTGAGTGTGAATGGTTGTCTGTGTCTATGTGTCAGCCCTGTGATGACCTGGCGACTTGTCCAGGGTGTACCCCGCCTTTCGCCCGTAGTCAGCTGGGATAGGCTCCAGCTTGCCCGCGACCCTGTAGGATAGGACAAAGCGACTAGAGATAATGAGATGAGATGAATTTTAAAATGTCACAAAGCAGCTAGAAATCTTAATCTTGATCTAGATCACTGATGAGCCATCCAGAAGCAACAGTATTTTTATTTTTTTTAAACATTTCTTTATTAAAATTTTGTTCTTTTATACAAACACACAACAACCCCAATCCCAAGGCACAAACTGAAATTATCTAGACAGTTGAAGACAGTAAGACCACATTATGTAGTCCAAAAACAACCCACATGTATGTTCCAAGACACATATGTCTAAGCCTCAATACAATACACACAGACAAAAACAATCAATGAAGTGCTATAAAGGTTATGGGCTCTTTGAGAAGGGGAGGAATACATACATTAAAAAAATTTTTTACATACACACACACACACACACACACACATACATATATACATCAGAAGCAACAGTATTATTGAAAATCCTACAAACGGCTTCTCAAACATTTTGCGTTCATGGACGCTTTTTCGTATAAAAATGTCCAAAGACCGCTTTATGGTTAAAGATAGACTGCCTTTCAGATTTTTCAAGTGTAGACCATAAAAAGAATTTTCCCTGACACCCAATTATTTTTGTTTAGTGGACCAAAAGCTACTGAATTCGAATTGCAGACTTCCAATTTTATTAGGGTTTTTAAAAAATAGAATAATTAATGAATTTAGAGCCACGTGGCCCTAAATTCTCAGCTATTTTTTTCCTGCTTCACCGTGACGCAATACAAGATACTACGTCATATATCACGTGGTGGGCTTTCCCCGTTTGCGCAAGGCATTGTGGGATACAAATTTGAAACAGGAGAGAAAAATGGAGGACACGAGTGTGCGAATGAAATGTGAAAGACCGTAACAGAAAGCGAGAAGAAAAGACGTTATGTTATATACGAAGGAAAGGAAACGCAGGACCAAACTAAAAAATATCGGCAGTCAGAGAGCACCTCGGTGTGATCAGCTGTTCGTTTAGCGACAGAATGATGCACGGTCAAAGGTAAACCTGCACATGCGCACACGGACTTCTTCTGTCTGCTTGACTGCGCGAAGCGAGCGATTTCATGCACATTGTTTGCTCAGGAATCCCCTCAAATTAAATAACTTCCCAGCTACATAATGGTCTGTTTTTTAAAAGACATTACAGAAATAAACATATATCACAATGACCAAATTTCACAGGGAACTAAATTTCACTGATTTTATGAAATCGAAAGGCCGTCTACTTTTAAGCATGAACAGTTTACTCCAACTATTCATTTTACATTTACATTCACAGAATTTAGCAGATGACCTTTACTAAAATACTTTGTACACTATCAAAGACATATCCTCATACTAGTAGACTAGGTCAGGGACTAACTGTACCATCAGTAGGGAGGGTTTGTTTTTGTATTTGTATGTAGAAAGAAAGTGAATCGGCTGTTCGAACAGTCAGGGGGAATTCATTACATTCCACCACCTGGGTGCCAGGACAAAGAAATGTCTTGATGCACGTCTTCCTTGTGCCCTGAGAAATGGTGGGACCAGTCGAGCAGTGCTAAAGGCTTGGAGGAAGCGTGGTGCAGAGCGGGGTGTGATAAGTGCTTGTTTTTGGCTTTGTTGCAAGCATTTGTGTTTTAAATCTGATGTGGGCAGCTACAGGAAGCCAGTTGAGAGAACATAGCAATGAGGTGGTGTGGGAGGTTGAAAACAAGCCACACAGCTGCATTCTGGATCAAATATTAGGTATTATTGTACATACAGGACACTTTTTCCATGGAATAAAAACATGTATTCTGTTTCCTTCTAGCGGGTTTCATTCGTTTGGTTTGATAGCATGCAAAATTGTGAGCATATCACTTATCCTACGTGTATTACGTCACTCTACCCAATGGAGAATGAGCGCTGAATATGGTTTACGATATTGCATGGTTGTCAAGACAACATGACGTTACACGTCAGAGATGTAAAACTTCTGTGCCAGTGAGCGACTGTGAGAATTTGTAAACATACATGGCCGCCAGGTTTGCTTCGTTAAATACGGAAGATTTTGAGAGAATTTTGAAAGAGAAAGATGTGCTGAACACCTGAAAGGAACGTGTATGTAGAACCCCGATTCCAAAAAAGTTGGGACAAAGTACAAATTGTAAATAAAAACGGAATGCAATGATGTGGAAGTTTCAAAATTCCATATTTTATTCAGAATAGAACATAGATGACATATCAAATGTTTAAACTGAGAAAATGTATCATTTAAAGAGAAAAATTAGGTGATTTTAAATTTCATGACAACAACACATCTCAAAAAAGTTGGGACAAGGCCATGTTTACCACTGTGAGACATCCCCTTTTCTCTTTACAACAGTCTGTAAACGTCTGGGGACTGAGGAGACAAGTTGCTCAAGTTTAGGGATAGGAATGTTAACCCATTCTTGTCTAATGTAGGATTCTAGTTGCTCAACTGTCTTAGGTCTTTTTTGTTGTATCTTCCGTTTTATGATGCGCCAAATGTTTTCTATGGGTGAAAGATCTGGACTGCAGGCTGGCCAGTTCAGTACCCGGACCCTTCTTCTACGCAGCCATGATGCTGTAATTGATGCAGTATGTGGTTTGGCATTGTCATGTTGGAAAATGCAAGGTCTTCCCTGAAAGAGACGTCGTCTGGATGGGAGCATATGTTGCTCTAGAACCTGGATATACATTTCAGCATTGATGGTGTCTTTCCAGATGTGTAAGCTGCCTATGCCACACGCACTAATGCAACCCCATACCATCAGAGATGCAGGCTTCTGAACTGAGCGCTGATAACAACTTGGGTCGTCCTTCTCCTCTTTAGTCTGAATGACACGGCGTCCCTGATTTCCATAAAGAACTTCAAATTTTGATTCGTCTGACCACAGAACAGTTTTCCACTTTGCCACAGTCCATTTTAAATGAGCCTTGGCCCAGAGAAGACGTCTGCGCTTCTGGATCATGTTTAGATACGGCTTCTTCTTTGAACTATAGAGTTTTAGCTGGCGACGGCGGATGGCACGGTTTTTCGGCCTTGACCCTTACGTACAGAGATTCTTCCAGATTCTCTGAATCTTTTGATGATATTTTGCACTGTAGATGATGATACGTTCAAACTCTTTGCAATTTTACACTGTCAAACTCCTTTCTGATATTGCTCCACTATTTGTCGGCGCAGAATTAGGGGGATTGGTGATCCTCTTTCCATCTTTACTTCTCAGAGCTGCTGCCACTCCAAGATGCTCTTTTTATACCCAGTCATGTTAATGACCTATTGCCGATTGACCTAATGAGTTGCAATTTGGTCCTCCAGCTGTTCCTTTTTTGTACCTTTAACTTTTCCAGCCTCTTATTGCCCCTGTCCCAACTTTTTTGAGATGTGTTGCTGTCATGAAATTTCAAATGAGCCAATATTTGGCATGAAATTTCAAAATGTCTCACTTTCGACATTTGATATGTTGTCCATGTTCTATTGTGAATACAATATCAGTTTTTGAGATTTGTAAATTATTGCATTCCATTTTTATTTACAATTTGTTCTTTGTCCCAACTTTTTTGGAATCGGGGTTGTATAATAATAATAATATTGGCTGGCTTTTTTCATGGTATATCAGATATATTCCATTCACCTACTCGTCTTCGACTTGTTCAATATCATTCTAGCTGAATGGACTACATCGGATATACCACGAAACAAAGCCAGCCAATATTATTTAATTATTAGGCAAATATGTACCGTCCAAAGACATGCAGGTTAACTGGGGACTCTAAATTGACCGTAGGTGTGAATGTGAGTGTGAATGGTTGTCTGTGTCTATGTGTCAGCCCTGTGATGACCTGGCGACTTGTCCAGGGTGTACCCCGCCTTTCGCCCGTAGTCAGCTGGGATAGGCTCTAGCTTGCCTGCGACCCTGTAGAAGGATAAAGCGGCTAGAGATGATGAATGAATGAATGAATGAAATATGTACCGTCATATGTAGTGAGCTTTTTATTCCTGAACTTCAGTTAAAAACACCAACCCAGCTACATGTAGATTAGAAACATTATACAGTATGTCCTAGTTTTAGTGAAATTGCATCTAGATTCAGGTTGACATATTTGTGCTGGTTTTAAGTGCTTAAAAACACTTAATTACCTCCGCCAACATTGTTGGAGGAGGTTATGTTCTCGCCTCTGTTGTTTGTTTGTCTTTTCCTAATGTAACTCAAAAAGTAGTGAATGGATTTTGAAGAATTTGGAGGAAAGGTGAGCCATGGGCCAAGGAACAATTGATTAGATTTTGATGCAAATCTGGATATGTATGTGGATCCAGGATGTTTTTTTCTCCGTTCCCAACATAACTCACAAACTAGTGAATGGATTTGGATGAAATTTGGTGACCAGCTTTAGTATTATCCTAGGTTCAAGTGATTTGATTTTGATGTTGTTGATATGTGGCTTGGTGGAGGTATGCACTCTACTGCATGCCCTTTGAGTTTATTCATTTTTCATTTTCTGAAGTGACTTACCATTGAATCCCGCGACTCAAACACAAAACTCCTGAGCCATCACTGTCCACAGTGTATAATTTTACACAAATGTAATTAAGTTGACCAGTCATTTGGGCTAACAATGATGATAACTCATAATTCATTACTATAACAACAATAACAATAGTAGTTTAAGTCACACCACCCCTCTGGATATACATCACATCACAGACCCAACTTTGAGAACTATTGCAGCATGAGGATAAACCTTAAGAGGAACCAGACTCAAAAGGAAACCCATCCTCTACTGCGTAACAAGGATCAGTGATATTGGCATGATAAATGGAAAGAAAAGCCAACCAGTACTAAATATGTTGAATATATCAAGACTGTTGGAGTAAATAGATGGAGTTCTGAGGTTAACATATTTCATCATAATCATGAACCTCATTTTTAAATGTAAACGCCAATGTCTCTGTTAGTGAAATCTCAGCATGCAGTGGGGAACCGTCAGGGCCTTCGAGGTCTTCAGAGAAGGCCCAAACATATCAGCATTTCAAACGTTATATTTCATTTCTTTCATTCTTTCATAATTTCATGATAATTATTCTTTTCCAATTCTAATTTGGCCTCATTTTCTTTCAAATTTGTTTCAGAACTGATAGAGTTACTGTCCTGAAAACATTAAAATTGAGTTATCCAATGAGATTGTTTTTGTTTGTTGTCTCTAGGCTGAGAAGAGTTTAGAGCTGCTCACTCATTGGTTAGGACTTCATTGCCGGGACAGAAGGCCATGTTTATGTCAGAAGTGACAGATGAATTAACCAATCAGATTTTGATATATAGTGCTGGGGACGGGTGGCACGGTGGTGTAGTGGTTAGCGCTGTCGCCTCACAGCAAGAAAGTCCGGGTTCGAGCCCCGTGGCCAGTGAGGGCCTTTCTGTGTGGAGTTTGCATGTTCTCCCCGTGTCCACGTGGGTTTCCTCCGGGTGCTCCGGTTTCCCCCACAGTCCAAAGACATGCAGGTTAGGTTAACTGGTGACTCTAAATTGACCGTAGGTGTGAATGTGAGTGTGAATGGTTGTCTGTGTCTATGTGTCAGCCCTGTGATGACCTGGCAACTTGTTCAGGGTGTACCCCGCCTTTCGCCCGTAGTCAGCTGGGATAGGCTCCAGCTTGCCTGCGACCCTGTAGAACAGGATAAAGCGGCTAGAGATAATGAGATGAGATGAGTGTTGGGGACCAAAAATGTATCACCCTCGGCCTACTTGAAGGCCAACGCAAGCTTAACTGCAACTCGGCACTATCAGCACAGCAGTGAAGTCACCTTCCAGCCGGTGTAGCGTTCATCAGTACTGTTAGCGAATGCTAATAAAGCAGTCAAGCCGGTGCTCTCGAGAGCAAGTAGCACAGGCTAACGACCGAGAAACTAAGATTTCCATCTCCAGACTCTTCTTCCACGCACACTTACGACAGTATTTTACACTCAGACTTACAGTAAGTATTCATTTCCCTCTGTAATTTACTTAGTTACTTTTAAAATCAACATCGACAACTACACACAATGGCGTGACCTGGCACCCTGCTGCTAATCCCTTGCAAAATCCTTTGCCCTGTTACTTGTTTGGTGTCTGGCTAAGTTTTGGCTGAACTCAAGTCCCAGCTCTAATAGTAACAGTTCATCACAAATCTCATTCTGTCTCATTCATCTCTCTTTTTGTCTCAGCATCTGAGCCGAATCTGAAGGTGCGCTCGAGGCTGAAGCAGAAGGTTTCTGAGAGGAGGAGTGGCCCTATCCAGCGCCGCAGAGACGGTAGTGTGCTCGTCACGCCTCCTAAGAAACGCCCACTTGAGCTCAGTGGTGAGGAGCACCAGATAACATCCCACTGATACACCACACATAAGCTAGCATACATGTACGATATTCGAGCTAGCATGAAAACCAGCTCATTGTACTGTTCATGTCTAGACAAAGGATAGTGACACAATGACAATGTAAATTCAACAGGATCGTTTTTACAGTCTTAAATCCTCTCTATGTAACTCAACTCTGAATACAGCACCCACTTCCCCCAGTATCTTTAAAAAGAGTCACATGAAATGTTGGAGAAGGATAAATCATACTGGAAATCGTCGTTGATACCACCGTTATGATAGTTATTACAAAACGTATTACAAAAGTGGGGTCATATTTTAAAGGAGAGTTGATGTGGGAGGACTCAAGAAACCGTGAGTCATGTAGACATCAAATATCCTTTACCTTTCCTTTCATTAGCTTTACAAATCAGACAAAGCTAGCATTGATTTAGCATCACTTCAGCATCTAGCCTTACAGAATTCATTCTTAATTCAGACTGGGAGTGAGATTTCATCTCATCTATTTCCAAGCTGGACCTTTTAATGAAGTATCACATCCCAGATAGCACTCAGCTAACTCAGTCAGTCACGCCTTGATGATATCATCCAGCTTGTTTGCTAATTGCTAAGACAACATTATGGGACATTTGGAGTATTTATTTACTTGATGATCAATGTGGCTGAAAGTAGCCACCTAGCATCTTTCCAGTTAGCAAGTGAGCTGCGTGTGACATTGTTTAGATGAACATATATACTCACACTGGCCACTTTTTTAGGAACACCCACCCACCTGCCGTTTGACGCGGTTATGTAATCAGCCGATCCCTTGATGCATAAAATCATGCAGATATAAATCAAGAGCTTCAGTTCATTAATGTTCACTTCAAACATCAGAATGGGAAAAATTGTGGCATGGGTGTTGGTTTCTTTCACTGTGGCATGGGTGTTGGTTTGAGCCAGATGGACTGGTTTGAGTATTTCAGAAACTGCTGATCTCCTGGGGTTTTCACACACATACAACAGTCTCTAGAGTTTACACAGAATGGTGCAACAAACAAAAAACATCCTGTGAATGAGCAGTGACAGTTCTGTGGGTGGAAACAAATGCCTTGTTGATAAGAGAGGTCAGAGGAAAATGGACAGACTGGTTCGAGCCTTTTTTGCCAGGAAGGCAACTCATAGCAACTCTTTACAACTGTGGTGAGCAGAAAAGCATCTCAACATGCAACAGCAGAAGAGCACATTGGTTTCCACTCCTTCTAGCCAAGAACAGGGATCTTAGACTCAAGAACAAGTTCCTATTAAAGTGGCTGGTGAGTGTAGTATGTGTGCAGTCTGAGAGGTTTTGTATAGAACTTCACGGTAAAACCACACCGGTCCAGTATTATGAAGGTTTCCTGTCAGAGATTGGAGTTTGAACTAATATCCAGTCCTGTTTCTCGTCACACAGACTCCTCAGCCAATGACAGCTCTCCCAGCTCTGGGCCCAGCTCTCCCATTGGCTTATGCAGCAATGAGAACGGCACAACCTACCAGGCCAGCTCTGCACAAATCGAGGTACTGACCATAGAGTTAAACATGCCAGACCTACAACCCCGATTCCAAAAAAGTTGGGACAAAGTACAAATTGTAAATAAAAACGGAATGCAATGATGTGGAAGTTTCAAAATTCCATATTTTATTCAGAATAGAACATAGATGACATATCAACTGTTTAAACTGAGAAAATGTATCATTTAAAGAGAAAAATTAGGTGATTTTAAATTTCATGAAAACAACACATCTCAAAAAAGTTGGAACAAGGCCATGTTTCCCACTGTGAGACATCCCCTTTTCTCTTTACAACAGTCTGTAAACGTCTGGGGACTGAGGAGACAAGTTGCTCAAGGTTAGGGATAGGAATGTTAACCCATTCTTGTCTAATGTAGGATTCTAGTTGCTCAACTGTCTTAGGTCTTGTTTGTCGTATCTTCCGTTTTATGATGCGCCAAATGTTTTCTATGGGTGAAAGATCTGGACTGCAGGCTGGCCAGTTCAGTACCCGGACCCTTCTTCTACGCAGCCATGATGCTGTAATTGATGCAGTATGTGGTTTGGCATTGTCATGTTGGAAAATGCAAGGTCTTCCCTGAAAGAGACGTCATCTGGATGGGAGCATACCGTATGTTGCTCTAGAACCTGGATATACCTTTCAGCATTGATGGTGTCTTTCCAGATGTGTAAGCTGCCCATGCCACACGCACTAATGCAACCCCATACCATCAGAGATGCAGGCTTCTGAACTGAGCGCTGATAACAACTTGGGTCGTCCTTCTCCTCTTTAGTCCGAATGACACGGCGTCCCTGATTTCCATAAAGAACTTCAAATTTTGATTCGTCTGACCACAGAACAGTTTTCCACTTTGCCACAGTCCATTTTAAATGAGCCTTGGCCCAGAGAAGACATCTGCGCTTCCGGATCATGTTTAGATACGGCTTCTTCTTTGAACTATAGAGTTTTAGCTGGCGACGGCGGATGGCACGGTGAATTGTGTTCACAGATGATGTTCTCTGTAAATATTCCTGAGCCCATTTTGTGATTTCCAATACAGAAGCATGCCTGTATGCGATGCAGTGCCGTCTAAGGGCCCGAAGATCACGGGCACCCAGTATGGTTTTCTGGCCTTGACCCTTACGCACAGAGATTCTTCCAGATTCTCTGAATCTTTTGATGATATTATGCACTGTAGATGATGATATGTTCAAACTCTTTGCAATTTTACACTGTCGAACTCCTTTCTGATATTGCTCCACTATTTGTCGGCGCAGAATTAGGGGGATTGGTGATCCTCTTCCCATCTTTACTTCTGAGAGCCGCTGCCACTCCAAGATGCTCTTTTTATACCCAGTCATGCTAATGACCTATTGCCAATTGACCTAATGAGTTGCAATTTGGTCCTCCAGCTGTTCCTTTTTTGTACCTTTAACTTTTCCAGCCTCGTATTGCCCCTGTTCCAACTTTTTTGAGATGTGTTGCTGCCATGAAATTTCAAATGAGCCAATATTTGGCATGAACTTTCAAAATGTCTCACTTTCGACATTTAATATGTTGTCTATGTTCTATTGTGAATACAATATCAGTTTTTGAGATTTGTAAATTATTGCATTCCATTTTTATTTACAATTTGTACTTTGTCCCAACTTTTTTGGAATCGGGGTTGTATATTGGTTGTGTGTCAATTCGTGCGACACCAGCTTGCGTGCTTTGCTACTGTAAACTCTGAACTCAGCGCCACAGGTTAAGTTCCATGATGCTTTAGCACGCAATGTGGTGTTTATGTGTGTTGGCTGGAGCGCTCAGCTAATGATCCATTGTTTTGTAGGGACTGTGAAAGCGTGGTGAAAAGCGAGTGTGTCCTCATAACTGTGCACTGTTAAACACACATCATCATAAACAACACTATTAAACACTCATTCTGCTTCTCAGTGTGATTACATCAGAGCCCAGAGTACAGGCGTCTGCTTTTCCTCTCCACCCCACTCTGTTGTCTTTCCCTGTCCTTCTTTCTCAACACTTCTCTTTCCCTGTTTCTCTCTTCCCCTCCTTTTTTCTCTTCCTCTCTTCCCATATCTCCCTGCCTCTCTCTTGCTACTTCTCTCTCTGTTTCTCATTCTCTCTCCCTCTGTCTTCCTATATCTTCCTCTCTCTCTCTCTCTCTCCTGCTCTGTTGTCTTTCCCTGTCCTTTTTTCTCAACACTTCTCTCTTTCCCTGTTTCTCTCTTCCTCCTCCTTTTTTCTCTCCCTCTCTCTTCCCATATCTACCTCTCTCTCTCGCTTTGTCATCTTTCCCTGTCCTTGTCCTTTTTTCTCAACACATGGTTCTCTCTTCCCCTCCTTCTTTTTCCCCTCTCCCTCTCTCTTCCCATATCTCCTTATCTCTCTCTACTTCTCGACCAGTCTCTCTCTCTCTCTCTCTCTCTCTCTCTCTCTCTCTCTCCTGTTCTGCCTTTCCCTGTCTTTTTTCAACACTTCTCTCTTTCCCTGTTTCTCTCTTTCCCTCCTTCTTCTCTCTCTCTCATCTTTCCCTGTCCTTTTTTCTCAACACTTCTCTTTCCCTGTTTCCCCCTCCTTTTTCTCTCTCCCTCTCTCTTTCTATATCTCCCTGTCTCTCTCTACTTCTCTGTTTCTCTCTCTCTCCTCTTCCATTCTGTTGTCTTTCCCTGTCCTTTTTTTCTCAACACTTCTCTCTTTCCCTGTTTCTTTTTTTCTCTCCCTCTCTCTTTCCATGTCTCCCTGTCTCTCTTTCTACTTCTCTGTCCATTTCTCATTCTCACTCCATCTCTCCCTCTCTTTTTTCTCTATCCCACTCCATCTGTCTTTTTCTCATACCATCTCTCTTTCTTGTTCTCACTCCACTGTCACTGTTTCTGTCTCTTACTCTTTCACTTCTATCTCTGCCTCTCTTTTTTCTTTTTTTCAGCCCATCTCTCCCTCATTCTCTTTCTCACTCAATTGTCTTCTCTCTCTCTCTCTCTCTCTCTCTCTCTCTCTCTCTCTCTCTCTCTCTCCATTGTCCTTTTTCACTCTATCTCTCCCTCTTTCTTATTTTTTCTTCTTCTCAGCCTCTGTCTTTTTCTCATCTCCAGCTTTTTTTCCTACTAAGCTCCCTCTGTTTCTCTGTCTCTCTCTGTTTGATGTGTGTAGAACACTGTGTGTGTGTGTGTGTGTGTGTGTGTGTGTAAAAATGTATCCACGCCCATGCTGAAGTTTGTGTGCCTGAGTACCGTGTGTGTGTGTGTGTGTGTGTGTGTATGTGTGTGTGTGTATACGTGTGAGTGAATGTGAGCGTGATTATGTTCAGCTCAGAATGGTGTGAGTGACAGGTCCTTTCCGCTCTGTGCTGCGGTTTCTGGTCTAATAGCTGGTTGGGGGCTGAGGGGAATGAAGGGGGGCCTTTGGGGGGGGGGCGACAGTTCTGTGAAGTTCTGCCCAAGCATTTCCTCATTGGGCTGCGGGCCAGCATGCGGGGCAGAGAAAGACCCCCGGACACAATGGAGTTCTTTCTGCGGCTCATCTTCACATGCGGCCCCCCAGAGACGGCCTGTTTGTGTTTGTCTGCCATAATTCTGCAGTGAAACGCAAGGAGGGGTGGCCCTGTGACAGGGTGTGTGAAAGTGGGTGTGTGTATGTGTTTAGGGCTTAATTGCTATCCCAGACACTGGGATTTGTAGACCTCCCAGGCTGCTGCTCTCACACTTGTGCACATAAACACACACACATACGCACTTATAAACAAAGTTTTGGTATGATATTGACACAACCACAGTCATTTCACAGAGCTTCCTGTTTGTCTAATGGAGCCCTGGAGTCCGGGTAGGAGATTTGTTACATTAAACTTTCCTTTTTAGTCCCTAAGGGTTTAATAAGAAGGTGAAAGCCAGGAGAGAGTGTGTGTATATGTGTATGAGGTTGTCCAATTCATTTAAAACTTGATTTTATAGTTTTAATTGTAAAATTGCAGTAGAATAACAGTCATTAGCAGTAGCATTACACTGTGTTCATATCACATAAACCACAGAGGATGAAATTTGTGGTGTTTTCCGGAGCAAAGGAGGTAAGATCATAGTTTTATCATTAACTTTATAGTCTTTAAAATTAGATAGATAGATAGATAGATAGATAGATAGATAGATAGATAGATAGATAGATAGATAGATAGATAGATAGCAGTAAAATGTGAAATATTTTCAATAATATTCCCTTGTCATTTATATTTAGTACAATTTCGTACACAGCCTTGAATCTATGTAAGAACAAACCTGCCATTTTCAACTTGTATCTTCTCCATAAAGAAATAATTTGTTTAAATTCCTCCAACACACAGTTTGGCTAAATCCAAAAATCCAGTTAACTATATATGCTCACGACATATGGTACAATAAATGGAGAGTATTACACGGTGGCACAAAGATTTGAAGTATACTTTCGAGTGGTGAACATGCTCACGAGTGAGCAAAGTGAACAAGTGAAAATAAACAAAAGCAAGTTAATCATAAGAATTTTAATTTTGAACCGGTTTGCCATTTTGACAATGTGCATCAGGTCAGAGGGAAAACACTGGGAGTGACATCATTGGAGTGAAATATCGGGAATTATTATACAGGACAGTTTTTCGATGGAATAAAAACATGTTCTATTCCCTTGTAGCGGGTTTCATTCGTTTGGTTTGGTAGCATGCAATATTGTTAGCATATTGCTTATCCTACATGTATTACAGTATGTCACTCTACCCAATGGAGAATGAGCGTTGAATATTGTTTACGATATTGCATGATTGTCAAGACAACATGACCTCACACGTTGGCGCTGATGTGAATATCTAATGAAAGAGTTTTCTGCTGCGCATGCACAGAAGCATTTCTGTGTTTATCAGGAAAGAGAAAGACGCGCTGAACACCCAAAAGGCCACCAAAACTTCATTAGATATTCTTCACACATATGTACAAGAGAAAAACATACCAACGGACCAATGGCGGCTGGTGGAAAAAAGTCTTGGTGGGACTGGTGTGCCAATAGTTTTCCCTGCCTAGTCCAGTATAAGCATTCAAATGAACAGTCAGAAAATGACAACAATTCCACAATAATAATTTAATTTCCTTCTCAAAATCAGCAGTTTCACAGATAAAGTAAATTAACAATTTACAGCTATATTAGGCTCCATTTATGCTTTGGAAAGGAACGGTATCAAATACAATACAATACTCAAATACCTCTTCATTGTGCCTTCTTACAGCAATGCGGTGCCCATTGTCTAGCTGCACGCTATGCTAATCCTTCCGAGCACAGCTAGCTTTACGCAGTTTTCCATGTGAACTCTTGATCTTTCATGCTTCTTGATGCGTTTGGCGAGGTGCTTTAAGTCAGTTTGTCCAGACTGTGTCCACGTCAAATCACACCTGTCACTTTTGAAAAGGATGCAGAGGAAACAAAAAAGTGCATTGGCTGTTCCACAGCCCGTCAGCCACGACTTACGCTGGAGCCAACTCCTGCAAAAAGTCCTGTTGTAGGCTTTAACTTTCTCCTTGGTTGGCTGGGGCCGATGTTTATTTTGGGCTTGTCGGGTCCCAGCTCCTTAACACAGATTTTTTCCATATCGTCCTTCTCGCGAAAGGGTAGTTCAACAAAGATCTCACCGAATTTGGTGGAAGCTGCCCCTCAACTGTCGTCGTCACCATCATCTCTCTGACTGACTGACCTGAGACCTCAAGTTTATCACCATAGCAATCCAAAACTTTCCCACATTTTCTGTAGCAGGGGCGAAATTTCCAGCGCCCCAAAACCATTAAATTCGGCAATGTTGATTGGCCAAATATTTATTATTTTTCCCTAGCAACCATACACGATTGGCTATTTTGCTGCACTTCTGGGGCGCTTTGATGAGCACCCAAGAAGAGAAATGATACGAGTCTGTCGGTGGAAATTCACTGTTGAATGAGAGTCAGTTGATGGAAATGTTTAAATAATTCAGATTGCATGTAGGCACACACTATTAAGTAAAACTGACATTGATGATAAAATTTGTAAAAAACATTTTTTTTATATTTTTTCCGTCCACATCTGGGAGGGCGGCGCCCGAGTGCCCCCTATGGGCCAGCTGCCACTGCAACGGACATTGAAAAACTGGAAAAGAGACACATCTGAGATGTAAAACTTCCACGCTACTGAGCGACTGTGACAGTTTGTAAACAAACATGGCCGCCAGCTTTGCTTCATTAAATATGGAAGATTTTGAGAGAATTTTGAAAGAGAAAGATGTGTTGAACACCTGAAAGAAATGTGCATCTATAGTAGTAATATTGGCATTTTTCGTGGTATATCAGATATATTCCATTCAGCTACTTGTCTTCGAGTCGTTCAGTATCACGCTAGCTGAATGGAATATATCTGATATACCACAAAAAAAGCCAGCCAGTATTATTTAAATGTGTCCCTCAGATCCGCAATGTATTTTGTATGAAAAATGCAAATTTTTCAACATGAGAAGATAAACTTCGTCTCTTCAAGCCAACATCTGACTTTCTTTTTATTATATAGACACATTCACAAACAAAAAGTACCCAAATTTATCAAAACAACTCATCGATTTCCTCATGAGTGACATGTAGAGATTTATGTCATGGTTTTGGATCTCCATGTCCCGGATGTAACTCGTATGAAAAATACAAGTGGCGTATTTCCCAGTAAAACACTCATGTCTATATGATATGATATATTACATCATTATCAAAACTACATATGTGTGCATAATGCAGTATGTACAAATGAAATCATGTAAAAAGATCACAAATGTAGATCACAACATTATCTAATATTAATAATATTATTTCTTATTATGATACGAAAATATTAAATCATTAATAATTTGGCTTCCTTCTAAAAATTAGTGGATGAAATAAGCAAACTTTAGTGAAAATAAAAGAGAGACTCGAAATATTTAAATGTAATAGTTCACATACTTTGATCAGTTTTTATATTTAATTAGAAATTTGAAACAAGTTCAAGAAATATTCATCCTAAACTGGACCCTATTCACTTTGTAGTGCACTATTTAGGGAGGGTTTTTTTTAAAATAATAATCTCATCTCATTATCTGTAGCCGCTTTATCCTGTTCTACAGGGTCGCAGGCAAGCTGGAGCCTATCCCAGCTGACTACGGGCGAAAGGCGGGGTACACCCTGGACAAGTCGCCAGGTCATCGCAGGGCTGACACATAGACACAGACAACCATTCACACTCACATTCACACCTACGCTCAATTTAGAGTCACCAGTTAACCTAACCTGCATGTCTTTGGACTGTGGGGGAAACTGGAGCCCCCGGAGGAAACCCACGCGGACACGGGGAGAACATGCAAACTCCGCACAGAAAGGCCCTCGCCGGCCACGGGGCTTGAACCCGGACCTTCTTGCTGTGAGGCGACGGCGCTAACCACTACACCACCGTGCCGCCCTTAAATAATAATAATAATTTTTATTTTTATGGAGTCATGTCTGATGGCGCAGTGAAGAACACTGTGTGTTATGTATATAGCATGCTCATGAAATTCTAAAAAGATGTAAATGATTTATCCTAGCAGGTACAGAATACCCATAATGCACCATTTTGGACAAATGTCATCTAAAAAAGAGGCCATAAATAACATGCAAATAAGTGACAGAAGGATCATTTATACAAAATGTTTTGGAAACGAGTGTTTATGCGACTCCATATTTTTTGCCCTCAAACTTGTCAATCTAAAAATTCGATCAGTATTTGATCACTGAAATTAATTCGGAGAGTCCGAGCATGTACCTATACTGGACTCATAAAGCGAAGTCACCCAGTGACCCGCTTCATAATATACTACAGCGGCGGCTACAATTATTGACAGTCCATAATTATCGACACCTTTTCAGATTTACCGATAAAAAACAATTTTACAAAGGTGAGTTTGAGTTACAACAGTTATTATTGGTTAATTAATCAACCGGAAGACCCCACCCCCTTGCCCTTTGATCTTGTTCTCTGATGACACGGCTCGTTACCTGAGATGGAATTTTTTTAGCATGATCAGCAATTTGAGGAAAACCTGGAAATTATCATCGCAGGTAAGCATGGTGGAAAAATCGTGGACATGTTTTAACTGATCAAATTCACCGATATTTCATGATCTTGTCGAAACCTACTTTGTTTCTTACTCTTTCATTTGAAAGTCGCCATTTTGTATCTAAACGCGCGTTTGAGAAGTCACGTGAGGTGTCAATAATAGTGATCACTTTCACTGGTGTCCACCATTATCGACACCCTGTGGAATTAAGTGACATTTACAACTGTTATGGATCAATCTTTGTGTAACATTGTTGAAGTAGATGAAATACTTTAAAAAATAAAAATGCTGTTATTTATAATAATTTTTTTCTGATTCATAACAGAATGGAATGTTTATAGAGTATTTGGAATCCTACTGCAATAAATAGAATTAGACCAGAATTAAATTCCTAGCATATAAAAAATTACATACTTGAAATATTCAGATTTTTCTATTCCATTCAGAAAACATTTTTTTTTGCAGTTAGTTGTAAATATCGACCACATATTACAATATCAGTAGACATTTTATATTTTGGTTCAAGGAATGACATGCGACCTTTGACCTGGATTTTCATGTGGTTACAATGTTAATTAAAGCTGCTAGCGGCCTTGACGGGCCCTCGCACGTGTGGTTCCGCAACCCAGGACATTCCGCCACCCAACAAAACAGTCACATGTCATATATTCATCAGATGTTCAAAGGTGATGTGCATGTTGCAAATGCCATTACTGCTTGACGGACGAGAGATAGACAGACAAAGACTGTAAGTGTGTGTGTGTGTGTTTCTGTGGTGTGAAAATGTACATTTATATACAGTGGGGCAAAAAAGTATTTAGTCAGTCACCAATTGTGCAAGTTCTCCCACTTAAAAAGATGAGAGAGGCCTGTAATTTCCATCATAGGTATACCTCAACTATGAGAGACAGAATGAGAAAAAAAAATCCAGAAAATCACATTGTCTGATTTTTAAAGAATTTATTTGCAAATTATGGTGGAAAATAAGTATTTGGTCAATAACAAAAGTTCATCTCAATACTTTGTTATATACCCTTTGTTGGCAATGACAGAGATCAAACATTTTCTGTAAGTCTTCACAAGGTTTTCACACACTGTTGCTGGTATTTTGGCCCATTCCTCCATGCATATCTCCTCGAGAGCAGTGATGTTTTGGGGCTGTCGCTGGGCAACACGGACTTTCAACTCCCTCCAAAGATTTTCTATGGGGTTGAGATCTGGAGACTGGCTAGGCCAGTCCAGGACCTTGAAATACTTCTTACGAAGCCACTCCTTCGTTGCCTGGGCGGTGTGTTTGGGATCATTGTCATGCTGAAAGACCCAGCCACGTTTCATCTTCAATGCCCTTGCTGATGGAAGGAGGTTTTCACTCAAAATCTCATGATACATGGCCCCATTCATTCTTTCCTTTACACGGATCAGTCGTCCTGGTCCCTTTGCAGAAAAACAGCCCCAAAGCATGATGTTTCCACCCCCATGCTTCACAGTAGGTATGGTGTTCTTTGGATGCAACTCAGTATTCTTTCTCCTCCAAACACGACAAGTTGAGTTTTTACCAAAAAGTTCTATTTTGGTTTAATCTGACCATATGAAATTCTCCCAGTCCTCTTCTGGATCATCCAAATGCTTTCTAGCAAACTTCAGACGGGCCTGGACATGTACTGACTTAAGCAGGGGGACATGTCTGGCACTGCAGGATTTGAGTCCCTGGCGGCGTAGTGTGTTACCGATGATAGCCTTTGTTACTTTGGTCCCAGCTCTCTGCAGATCATTCACTAGGTCCCCCCGTGTGGTTCTGGGATTTTTGTTCACCGTTTTTGTGATCATTTTGACCCCACGGGGTGAGATCTTGCATGGAGCCTCAGATCGAGGGAGATTATCAGTGGTTTTGTATGTCTTCCATTTTCTAATAATTGCTCCCACAGTTGATTTCTTCACACCAAGCTGCTTACCTATTGCAGATTCAGTCTTCCCAGCCTGGTGCAGGTCTACAATTTTGTCTCTGGTGTCCTTTGACAGCTCTTTGGTCTTGGCCATAGTGGAGTTTGGAGTGTGACTGTTTGAGGTTGTGGACAGGTGTCTTTTATACTGATGAGTTCAAACAGGTGCCATTAATACAGGTAACGAGTGGAGGACAGAGGAGCCTCTTAAAGAAGTAGTTACAGGTCTGTGAGAGCCAGAAATCTTGCTTGTTTGTAGGTGACCAAATACTTATTTTACCGAGGAATTTACCAATTAATTCATTAAAAATCCTACAATGTGATTTCCTGGATTCTTTCCCCCCATTCTGTCTCTCATAGTTGAAGTGTACCTATGATGAAAATTACAGGCCTCTCTCATCTTTTTAAGTGGGAGAACTTGCACAATTGGTGGCTGACTAAATACTTTTTTGCCCCACTGTATGTACAAAACTATACATGTGTCTCCTCCTTATCTCTATCTCACGCTGTAATCTTAAGTCATCTTAGCTTTCCTGTGTGTGTGTGTGTGTGTGTGTGTGTGTGTGTGTGTGTGTGTGTGTGTGTGTGTACATGCAGAGTTTTCATATGTCTGCAACAAAATGCACAATGATGGCAGGTCACTGTGTGTGTGTGTGTGTGTGTGTGTGTGTCAGAGGGGGAGAGAGAGAGAGAGAGGGTATGTGTGTGAAAGAGAGAGAGTGTGCTCATAGATGTTGCGTGTGCATGTGAGTGCGTACTTGTGAGAGAGTGTATGTGTGTATGCATAAATATGCATATGACTGTGAGTGTGTGTATGAGTGTGCACAGAATTGTGTATGTTATATCATCAGACTCATGATATCCAATATTTTGTAAAGTTAAAATATGTGATATGTGATTGTAATGCAGTTTAATGAGGTGTAGTGTTTTGTTTTCACCACAGTGGGTTACAAGTCACAAGCCTGAAACTCATGCCCAGGCGTGTTATATTTGTAAAGAGATGAAAAGAGTTCGGAGTTCTCCCCACCGCGACTAGAGAAAGTGTAAGATCGTGATTGTTAATAAAGATGCCATAACGGCTAAAGAGTATCAGAATCAGAATCATATTACAAGATATCAAAAATCCCTTTGCAATTTAATATCAGCGACATCTTGGCATCACGTATAATGAATTTCACATGAATCTCATGAACCGTCTAGGAGGAGCATGTTAAAATTCATCATGTGTCAAAACACACATATTCAAAACCCTATTCTTTCCTTGGCCAGCTGGTGGCGCTATACCAGACAGGCATATTGGGCGTCTAGATGTCATAATAATCACATTCTCTAATAACCTGAAAGGTTTCAGCCAAATCATTAAATGTATTATGACTTCATGATAGTGGGCGGCACGGTGGTGTAGTGGTTAGCGCCGTCGCCTCACAGCAAGAAGGTCCGGGTTCGAGCCCCGTGGCCGGTGAGGGCCTTTCTGTGCGGAGTTTGCATGTTCTCCCTGTGTCCGCATGGGTTTCCTCCGGGTGCTCCGGTTTCCCCCACAGTCCAAAGACATGCAGGTTAGGTTAACTGGTGACTCTAAATTGACCGTAGGTGTGAATGTGAGTGTGAATGGTTGTCTGTGTCTATGTGTCAGCCCTGTGATGACCTGGCGACTTGTCCAGGGTGTACCCCGCCTTTCGCCCGTAGTCAGCTGGGATAGGCTCCAGCTTGCCTGCGACCCTGTAGAACAGGATAAAGCGGCTACAGATAATGAGATGAGATGAGACTTCATGACACATTTCCTGTTTATGTGGCGAGTATTAAAATTCATAATATTGCCATTTCAACATATTACAACATATCAAAAATCCCTTCGCAATTCAACATCAGCAATATCTTGGCATCATGTGTGCCAAGTTTGACATGAATCTGATGAACCATCTAGGAAGAGTACATTAAAAATGACCATGTGTCCAAAAGCATATTAGCCCAATTACCTCACTTCCTGTTGGGCATGACATCATCAATCCAAAGTTCTACCCATTAATTTCAATGGGAAATGGAAAAAAGGGGCGCTATGAAGTCCCTGGGCCATGCCCGGGGCCAAACGTCTGTGGCTGAGAAGCGGTTACAGTGACTGATGTGTGTATCAAATTTCATGAGTTTTCGTGCATGGGAAATGCCTCAAAAAAAGCCAAGCGCAACAGAAAAAAAAAAAAATCCTTCAAAAAACAATAGGGTCTTCGCACCAAACGGTGCTCGGGCCCTAATTACCTGTTGATATTTATTGGTAAACTACAAAACTAGAAATTAATACAAACAACAATGAATGATTAACAAAATGTGATCTAGGAAAATACTTAGAAAGCGGGTAGAAAGTGGAACAAAAAGATTTTCTGACACAGGTTCAACATTATCAGTTAATTTGTTTACAAACATTATAATTACGTTCTCATTTCCGTAAGCACCGACGTCCATATGCAGTTAGGTCCATATATATTTGGACACTGACACAAATTTTGTTTTTTTACCTGTTTACTGAAACATATTCAAGTTATAGTTATATAATGGACATGGACATAAAGTCCAAACTTTCAGCTTTCATTTGAGGGTATCCACATTAAAATTGGATGAAGGGTTTAGGAGTTTCAGCTCCTTAACATGTGCCACCCTGTTTTTAAAGGGACCAAAAGTAATTGGACAATTGACTCAAAGGCTATTTCATGGGCAGGTGTAGGAAATTCCTTCGTTATGTCATTCTCAATTAAGCAGATAAAAGGCCTGGAGTTGATTTGAGGTGTGGTGCTTGCATTTGGAAGATTTTGCTGTGAAGAAAACATGCGGTCAAAGGAGCTCTCCATGCAGGTGAAACAAGCCATCCTTAAGCTGCGAAAACAGAAAAAAACCCATCCGAGAAATTGCTACAATATTAGGAGTGGCAAAATCTACAGTTTGGTACATCCTGAGAAAGAAAGCACTGGTGAACTCATCAATGCAAAAAGACCTGGACACCCACAGACGACAACAGTGGTGGATGATTGCAGAATAATTTCCATGGTGAAGAGAAACCCCTTCACAACAGCCAACCAAGTGAACAACACTTTCCAGGAGGCAGGCCTATCAATATCCAAATCTACCATAAAGAGAAGACTGCATGAAAGTAAATACAGAGGGTTCACTGCACGGTGCAAGCCACTCATAAGCCTCAAGAATAAAAAGGCTAGATTGGACTTTGCTAAAAAACATCTAAAAAAGCCAGCACAGTTCTGCAAGAACATTCTTTGGACAGATGAAACCAAGATCAGCCTCTACCAGAATGGTGGAAAGAAAAAAATATGGCGAAGGCGTGGTACAGCTCATGATCCTAAGCATACCACATCATCTGTAAAACACGGCGGAGGCAGTGTGATGGCTTGGGCATGCATGGCTGCCAGTGGCACTGGGTCACTAGTGTTTATTGATGATGTGACACAGGACAGAAGCAGCCGGATGAATTCTGAGGTATTCAGAGACATACTGTGTGCTCAAATCCAGCCAAATGCAGCCAAACTGATTGGTCGGCGTTTCATAATACAGATGGACAATGACCTAAAACATAAAGCCAAAGCAACCCAGGAGTTTATTAAAGCAAAGAAGTGGAATATTCTTGAATGGCCAAGTCAGTCACCTGATCTCAACCCAGTTGAGCATGCATTTCACTTGTTAAAGACTAAACTTCAGACAGAAAGGCCCACAAACAAACAGCAACTGAAAACCGCTGCAGTAAAGGCCTGGCAGAGCATTAAAAAGGAGGAAACACAGCGTCTGGTGATGTCCATGAGTTCAAGACTTCAGGCAGTCATTGCCAACAAAGGGTTTTCAACCAAGTATTAGAAATGAACATTTTATTTACAATTATTTAATTTGTCCAATTACTTTTGAGCCCCTGAAATGAAGGGATTGTGTTTAAAAAATGCTTTAGTTCCTCACATTTTTATGCAAACATTTTGTTCAATCCACTGAATTAAAGCTGAAAGTCTGAACTTCAACTGCATCTGAATTGTTTTGTTCACAATTCATTGTGGTAATGTACAGAACCAAAATTAGAAAAATGTTGCCTCTGTCCAAATATTTATGGACCTAACTGTATTTATATAAAATATATTTTGTACGAAATATAAGTCTATGTAAAACAAATTTTAAACAAAAACTATGTTTTGTTAACTTAATACCACATACTGATAATTATTATTTTTTAAAATAAATAATCATCTGGATGTCGATAATTGTGGAACGGTGTCACGTGATCTGATATGCGAAGTAATCGGAAATCAACTCGGTTTTTTCCAGTGGAAGTTTGAGTAATCATTGATTCACAATTTACGTATTGAAAGTCTTTTCTAATTCTGCAATGGCCAAAAGGTCGTTAGGGTGTCGATAATTGTAGCCGCCGCTCTAGTATATAAAGTGCACACACAGAGTACCTTCAAGAAAAGGAGACAGTCTGGATGAACAGGCTAATTTTGAACAGACCGTCTGTCTACTCTGTCTAAATCTATCACACATATAGCCTTTCCTTATCTGAGGCCATGATAGGGAAAGTTCCTTTATGGAAAGGTGTGAAACACGAGAGTCATCCCAAACATACACACTGGTGTCTGAATGATATACCGTATATTAACGTTCCACAGACAAATATATACTGATGAAGTTGTTTACATGGTCTTGTGCAGGAAAGCCGCATTCATAAATGTGATGCTATTTTAAACCACAACATGACTGTGAATGATAAGCTACAGTCTGGGCTAGAAAGAAATCAGCCCCAGCAGTCGACTTCAAATCATCCTGTGTTTTTTTTTTTTTAAACCCATGGAAAAACTAAATGCAAAAGTGAGAATAATAATCTCATCTCATCATCTCTAGCCGCTTTATCCTGTTCTACAGGGTCGCAGGCAAGCTGGAGCCTATCCCAGCTGACTACGGGCGAAAGGCGGGGTACACCCTGGACAAGTCACCAGGTCATCACAGGGCTGACACATAGACACAGACAACCATTCACACTCACATTCACACCTACGGTCAATTTAGAGTCACCAGTTAACCTAACCTGCATGTCTTTGGACTGTGGGGGAAACTGGAGTACCCGGAGGAAACCCACGCGGACACGGGGAGAACATGCAAACTCCACACAGAAAGGCCCTCGCGGGCCACAGGGCTCAAACCCGGACCTTCTTGCTGTGAGGCGACAGTGCTAACCACTGCACCACCGTGCCGCCATTATTATTATTATTAAACACAGGGTTCATCCCTGGATAAACAGCTTCCAGTCAAGTCTCATCCTAAGACCTTAGACTTCTTACACCTTCCTAAGTATATGTGCCGATCCAAGGAGAGCAGACTTTTGCATTATTCTTTTCCTGTCTGGAGCACCCAGTTCCTTCAAGTGTCCTATTAACTTGTTTGACATTGTGCCCAGCGCCCCAACAATTACTGGCACAACTTTCGTCTTTGAATTCCACAGCTTTCCAGTCTGTGTAGCTAGATCTTCTAATCACGCTTTTCTAATTCTTTCTGTACGACTTTAGTGTCCACTTTAGTATCTGTTTAGTCAAGCCTTTTGTTAATAGTGTTTATGAGGTAAAGGAGTAGATCTGGAGGGTCTTCAGACATGGAGTGTTTTGGTAAACTGGGATGTATGAATGCTGTCAGTCCCCACTCACTTGCTCACTCGAGTTTGTTGACGGTGTAGTGGCTGGCTGCTTTATGTCCCGGGGCCCTCTCATGCCTGTGTTACCTTCTGGCTCTCCCCTTTTAGTTATGCTATCATAGTTAGTTTTGCCGGAGTCCCTGCTTACTCTCAGCACAAAATGTATACTGTTTCTACTTATCAGGTGACATTGGGCATACCTAACAACCTGTGTTTTCTCTCTCTTTTTCTCCCCCCATCTGTCCTTCTGAGTTACATGTCAATCCTGAGATCGAGACGCTGACCTCTTCTGCTCCTCGGACCTGCCTGATCCATCCTGATGCCTTACGTCTGGCTGGGGTCTCATCACATCGCTCCTGTGGAGGACGGCCCCATATGGACGGTTAAAAGTCACACTTGGAGGACACTCTGGACTCTTACAGTAATGCTTTTATGGCTGAGGACTCCAGTTGACTTGCTAACTTTAGGACTGCAGTTGTCATGAACAGTTTTGCACTCAAGTTTCCATCAATGAAGAGTTATAACATCAACGAAACTGACTTCATGTTAAAACTGTTAATGTTTTAGTCATGCTGTCTGTTGTTGCCCAAATGAGGATGGGTTCCCTTTTGAGTCTGGTTCCTCTCGAGGTTTCTTCCTCATGTCGTCTGAGGGAGTTTTTCCTCGCCACCATTGCCACAGGCTTGCTCATTGGGGATAGATTAGGGATAAAATTAGCTCATGTTTTAAGTCATTAAAATTCTTTAAAGCTGCTTTGCGACAATGTCTCTTGTTAAGAGCGCTATACAAATAAACTTGAAACTTGAGTGTCCCCAGGGACAGCATTGTCTACAATGATCGTCTCCCTCGTCTTCTTTTTCTGAATTACAATACCTAGTTTCTGGTGGTGAATTACTTGGTCAGTTTAAATAGTAAAATCCCACAGCAATTTTACTTCCTCGTTTTCCTCCACACTACCTGGGACATGCTCATACCATTTGGCATTACAATTAGTCCTGTATTTCTTGTGCAATTCCCAATGCACAACCCGATCAAGGGTGTCATGCCTTTTTTTGGACTCTGCTTGGGTAAGCTTGGAGTAGCCACACAAGCTGTATGGTTTCATCATGTGTTCAACACATTCGATACTTAGGTGACACATCCTGTTTGCCAATCCTGGCTTTCACAGCATTTGTCCTTAATGCCTGGTCTTGAGCTGCAAATATTAAGCCCTCTGTCTCCTTCTTCAGGTCACCTGTCCTTACCCAATTCCAAGATTCGTTAGACAACTCTTCTGTCTCTCTCTCTCTTATACTGCCCATGCATTTCTTTTCCAGTCCAGTCCTTGATTTTGTCTCCCTCTTCTTCCTGTCTTAATACAGTATGTGTTTGGTGTTTGTATTATTTTTACCTCGCCTGGGATGGAGTCCACCAGGGGGCGAGGTATTGTTTTCTGTGGGGTTTCTTTGTTTCTTGTTTTTTTTTTGTGTTAGCAACATTATGGGAAAATGGCTGAACCAGTCTTCATGAAACTTTCAGGATAGATAGGCATTGGTCTCAAATAGAACCTCCAACATTTTGAGGGGCATCCGGTCAAGGTCAAGGTCACCAAAAAGGTCAAAATAGTTTTTTTTTTTGCAATATCTTCCTTTATATTCATCCTATTTACTTCAAACCAAATCCAAAATGTTCATCTTTCAATTCTGCTTCCACTGATATGCTACATGATGGAGTATCTCTCATAGTTTTCTTAGCAGTTGGGGATCAAATGTCAGGGGTCAAGGTCATGGGTTTTCAGAGGCTCATAACTGGGAAACGATTCAAGATAGAGAAATACTTAATATTATCGACATATAGGAAGTCATATATGGGCTTTCATTTGGCATCATGACCTTTGACCTTGAATGACCTTGAAAGGTCATACACAGGGTCATGGATTTTCAGAGGCTCATAACTGTGAAACAGTTCAAGATAGAGAGATACTTATACTTCGTTTACACATAGCCGGGCATTTATGAAAACGGGTATCTTCTCCTCCCCGTACTAGAAAATAATTCCGTTTACACAATGCTCAAAAACAGCCAGGGAAGGCTGTCAAAAACATGTTAAACAAATAGAAAGCCAACCAGAGATCTGAAAGCCAAGGAGGAGGGCCTGCTAAAACTCCGTTTTCCCCATAACACGGAGAAAACTCCATTTTCCACTATTTACACGCAGGCATGAAAACGGAGTTTTCACAAATCTCCACTTTGCCCGGAGTTTTCTAAAGCAGCCGTTTTCAGTGACTGAAACCTCCGTTTACGTGTAAATGATGGGTGCAACCGCATAAATAAATATCCGTTTTTATAGATACCTGGCTACGTGTAAACGGGGTCTTAATATTATTGACATATAGAAAGTCATATATGGACTCATGTTTGGCACCATGACCTTTGACCACGAGTGACCTTGAAAGATCAAACTCAAGGTCATGGGTTTTTAGAGGCTCATAACTTTAAAATGGTTAACGATAGATAGATGTTTACCATTATCAACATATAAGAAGTCCCCTATGGGCTTTCAGTTGCCACCATGACCTTTGACCTTGAATGACTTTGAAATGCCAAACTCAAGGTCATGGATTTTCATAGGAATATAACCTGACAGCTGATGATTGAGAAATATTACCATTATCAACATATATAGGAAGTTCCATATGGGCTTTCATTTAGCACCATGAATGTTGATCTTGAGTGACCTTGAAATGTCAAACTGAAGGTCATGGATTCACCTTATAAGGTGAATAGGCCAGACTGCTGGGTGAGGTTTGTTTTGCCTGGCAACACTTGTTGTTGTTGTTGTTATTATTATTATTTTCTTGAAAGAGAGCAAGGGCTTAGAACTGCTCGCCCATTTATACCAGCCAGTCCTGAATATTAGTACTTGTTTGTATAACCATATATTTCTCTCTTTCTTTCTCTTTGTCTCTGTTGCAGAAATATTTGCCACAGGGGGGGATTCTGAAGGCAGATGGCTCTCTTGCGCTGTTGAACCTCTATACGTCACCTTCCCTTCCCAATCTCACCTTAGGCCTCCACTCCGGGCCTTCACCAATCAGTGTGAGTTGTCATCAGACCCCTTGACCAAACAGAATGAGATGATATCAGATTACCATAGTATATCTGCCATCTTGAGACATTAACTGTCTCATCAATGATTTACCAGGGTTAATTGGATATTGCCCATCACGAACAATATATCATATAACCACATACGGTTCCCATCACTATGGATCTCTTAAAATTATTCAGATATTGTAAGAGCCCCATTAGCACAGAATATAGAATATACTTAGCATTACCTATTAGTATGAATAGAGCCTGTGTGTCTGTAAAGATAAACTTAGCAATGGCACCACTTGAGCGAGGACAGGCAAATGTACCAACACTATTTAGCATCTGCTTATAGTTTTATCTCAGAATCTATAATTGTACCATGCTCTGTGTGAGTGCATGCTCTAATCTCACCAAATGTGATGAATGTGTCTGTGGTCGCTCAAGCCACCTTGATCCTTCCCCCATCCTTCACATGACGACCGAGAGGATTATTACACTGACGTTGTTACATACAGCAACTTTATGCTAGTGAGGAAGTAGTACTATAAGATTTGAGGTATGTGCATGTAGCCAGATGTTAATACCAACATTGTACTGAAAAAATGTTTTTTGGCCACGGCCTAAAGGTTATTGAAGCAGCATTGGGACCAGAAGGTTGCCGGTTTGATTTCCTAGACCAGCAGGAATGGCCCAAGGCACCTTGAGCAAGGCACCTAACCCCCAACTGCTCCCCAGGCTGCTCTGGATATGTTGTACGTTGCTCTGGATAAGAGTGTCTGCTAAATGCCTGTAATGTGAAAAAAAAAAACCCCTCACGTTGCCAAAATGCTTAAGATTGGATCTACTTGAACAGTTGAATAGGAGTTGTGGGGTGGAGTTTGCCCAAAAGTCCATTTAAATGTGCTAGTCTAGACAGCTAACCTCATCTCAGACGATTCTACTCGCAAACTTGGAGATATGAACTACACACATAATTTTAGTAATCTAAATCCAGTGCCCATAAAATCAATTTAAGGATGTGTGTAACCTGACTCTCAATACAACGAACTTTCTCTGTGTAAACATTGACACCAACGCTGAAAACAAGCATACAGGGTGCTGACCAGTGGTGAACCGTTACTATTAGAGCTGGGACTTGAGCTCAGACAAAACTTAGCCAGACACCAAAAAAGCAACAGGGCAAAGGATTTTGTAAGGGATTAGCAGCAGGCTGCCAGGTCGCTCCTTTGTGTGTAGTTCTCGATGTTGATTTTAAAATTAACTAAGTAAATTACACAGGGAAATGAATACTTAAGTGTGGGTGAAAAATACTGTGGTAAGAAGAGCCTGGAGACAGAAATCTTAGTTTCTCGGTTATTAGTCTGTGCTACTTGCTCTTAATAGCACTGGCTTGACCGCTTTATTAGCGTTCGCTAACAGTACTGATGAACGCTACACCGGCTGGAAGGTGATTTCACTGCTGTGCTGATTAGTCTGGCTAACGCGACAAAGCTCTACGAGCTATTGGTCTGGCCAAGATATTAAGCCCAACTGTTTCCCAAAGTGCGTGCTTGACCCGCCTCCCTGAAATGCCTCAGTTTGCTACTGGTCGAAGCCAGAAAAGGCTGTGACGAAGCTTAAACCAATCACATCACTCTTTCCTCTGACGTATGCGACGCGACGGGGCTAACTGGTAGATTAAACTCACTGAAGCCGGTCGGGAGCAAGGCGAAAGCATCCTTCCTTTCAATAAATACCTCCAGGGCTGCTCTTTGCTCCGTTTTCAATGAGAACTTCCCGTTGAATGCTTTCAATACAGCATCTACCGCTGTGTTAAAGGCTTGCCGCTGCTCCATGTTCGTAATGTGAATGAAGCGCTTCCGGCATAGATTCTGTAAACAATCTATGGCTTCCGGTCGCAGTTCTACTACGTCAGTGCCTTGAACACGCCTCTACCCAGGGCCGTTGGAGATGCTCAAAGTTGATTGGTTCCCGATTTTTCGGGAGCGGGCCCAGGCTAGTGCTGATGGCGCCAAATCGCGGTTAAGCTAGTGTTGGACTTCGAGAAGGCTGAGGGCGATACATTTTTGGTCCCTAACACTAGAAATCAAAATCTGATTGGTTAATTCATCTGTCACTTCCGACATAAACATACACTGCCATGGCCTTCTGTCCCGGTGTTCTGATAAACGGTCCTACATCCACGAAGCGTCCTACGGTAGGAGGGGATGTCAGACATGTCTGTCGAGCAGTCCTACATTGCAGGAAATCCTACAGTGTGATTCAACTTTAACTTTTAGTCATAGTTCACGGTTTTTCCCTCTGCAAAGAACATGCTTCTACATTGATACAACGTCCACCAACCCTGTCAGAATTCATATGAATGTAGGACGTTCTGACAGTTCAAACGACTCCGTCAGAATATGCTTTTACATTCATATGAATCTAGGACGCTCTGACTCTTCAACTGACCCTGTCAGAATATGTAGAATTAATAGGTTTTTTTGTCACTATTCACAAGTACCATTTGCTCTATTAAAATGAGTGTAGGATGTTATTACAATTCAAATGACGCGGCAGGACGTTCTCACAACTCATATGACCCCATCAGAATATGCTTCTACATTAATAAATGAATAAATGAGATATTTCAGATGTATTGCAAGACTCACGCAATGGTTAGAAGTCAGCATTATGTTAGATTAAGTAGTAAAGATTGAATGCACACCGTTAATCTGCACCGTTTATTCTGCACCGTTTATAGCACAGCTGATGTAGGACTAAAATCTGTTCAAATGCCAAGAAATGACGTTTTGTGCTCTGCGCATGCGCAGTGGGGCTTTGTAGGACGCATTGACGTGTAGAACAGTTTATCAGAACACCGGCAATGAAGTCCTAAGTAATGAGTGAGCCAGCTATAAACTCTTCTCAGCCTAGAGACAACAAACAAAAACAATTTCATTTTATTTCTCTATTTGAATGTTTTCAAGACCGTAAATGCCCTTTCATTTCTGAAGCAAATTTGTCAGAAAATGAGGCCAAATTAGAATTAGAAGAGAATAATTATCGTGAAATTATGAAAGATTGAAAGAATTAAATATAACATTTGAAATGCTGATATGTTTGGGCCTTCTCTGAACGCCTAGAAGACCCTGATGGTTCCCTTCTGGTGGTGATCATAGGGTAACACACAATAGTTTTATTATTGTGTTGATTTTGGCCCGTGGAGCTAAAATGAGGTTTATTTGCTGAACAAATCTGTCCAGTTGCAGGTTGGTAAAAGTGTTTGAACCCAGGAAGGTGGCCACATGTTTTATAGCTTACTTAGCAAACAGATGAAAGTGCGATAAGTACAATGGTTAACTTGAGTGTATTGGGGGATTGTTGCCTGTTGGTTGTAGATTTAGTGCGACAGGTACACTTCAACTTTGATATACAGCTATCTGGTTGTCGAAGAGTAATGGTTTTTATTATAATCCCACGACACAGATCCTTCTGAGTCAAGGTTTCTTGAGAGTAACCAGGATTCCTTGTTCATTAGGGATCTAGATCTACATCTGAATTTCTGTGAAGCTGCTTCGTGACAGTGTCCATTGTTAAAAGCGCTATACAAATAAAAATATATTAAAATAGATAATTAATCAGGCAACGTCTGACATTCGGTGTCAGTTTTCTCTATAATAAAACCGACAGTGTTCTCTGAAATAAATCTTTTTCTCCTCCGTGTCCCTCGTTGACTTAATGCAGTCAAATTCAGAACGGGTCCAGAAACAGGCCCCTGGGCTCAATCTGCACAGGAACAGATATGAATAGGTCCTCGTAGAAAAAGATGAGGTATCCGAAGCAGTATTTTTAGGAGTAAGTGAGCCATTGGGCCCCTTCTATTTCTGGAGAAAGCAAGAAATGCCGTATGAGGAATTCTTCTTCTGGGACAGATATGAACATGACCAGAATTATTCTCCTCGGAGAGAAACATGCAGTCATGTGTCTGTTTTTGGAAGGTGCGAGGTGAACAGGACTGTTGGGATAAAGATATAGTAAGTTTTATTTTAGAAAGGATGAGAGAGAGAGAGATAGACAAATGGAGATACAGAAGCAAAGAGAAAATAACAGAGAAAAAAGAGACATGCTAGTATTCAGCTTTTTTCCCCCCGCCTTTGCTTTAGCTTCATGTTAGCACAGCTACGGGGGGTTTGACCTCTGACCTGGAGGCTTTCGAGCTTTGTGTGTAAATAGGGAGAGTGAGTTTTGGGTTTCAGGGTGCGCTCTTTATCGCCTCATTCATCATAGTCTGATAAAACCGTAAGGAAACTGGGCCCTGTAACTGCTCCTCATAAATATGCACTGCCGGGTTTTAGATTTCACGTTAGCCACTTGTTATGCAAATCATGTGCATGCACGAATGCTTTGAACTTGTTTATGCTTGAGCTCCATTTTTTATTTATTTTTTGGTTATCAAACAATGTACTTTAGCAGCACAATTTCAGAGCACACATGAATCTGAAGATTTTTATTGCGAAGTGAATGAATTTCTCAAGCACGAGCTGCATGCGCGACTCGGAGCATGTTTCATAACATACCGTCAGGAAATAACATGCGGCACTGATAACAAAAATAAAATTCAGCCCATTGAATTGTCATTCAGGTGAACAGATAATTGTAAAAAATATATAAGGCACACCCATCCATCCATCCATCCATCCATCCATCCATCCATTATCTGTAGCCGATTATCCTGTGCCGGCTCGCGGGCAAGCTGGAGCCTATCCCAGCTGACTATGGGTGAGAGGCAGGGTACACCCTGGACAAGTCGCTAGATCATTGCAGGGCTGACACCATTCACACTCACATTAGACCACCTTCAAATACTTAGGTATTTATATTGATAGTAACCTGAGTTGGAGAACACAGGTGTCTAGCGTATGTGCCAGAGTTCACCAGCGCCTCCATTTCTTGCGTAGACTTTGTCTGTTTGGTGTCTGTAAAAATATCATGTTGATTTTCTTCAGAGCAACAGTAGAATCAATTCTCTGTTATGGTATTTCCAGTTGGTTTGGAAATCTAACAGTAAAGTCGAAGGCTCAGATTTTTAGCTTGGTCAAGACAGCAGGTAAGGTCATGGGAACTCCCGCTCCTCTGAATCCGCAGGAGCTTTTTGAGCAATCAGTAATTAGTCAGGCTAAAGGTATTTTATCTGACAGTTCCCATGTGCTTTATTCTGAATATATACTTTTACACTCAGGGAGGAGATATAGTGTCCCTTTATGTAAACACAACAGGTATAAACATTCATTCATCCCTCTTTCAATTAAGTTTCTGAATGATCAGAGGTGAATGTATGTGGGCTAATAAATGGATGGTGTATGTATGCATAGATGGAAGACGAGAATGTGTTATCTTTCTTTCGCTATTTTGCACAGGTTATTTAGAACTATGGTTCTTTTGTACATGTATGGAAATGTATGAATGTAATTTATATATATGACTGTAGGAATGGTATTAATTTTTGTGAGATATCTAGGAATGTATAGATGTTATTGATTGGATGTATGGATAGGTATGTATGTATGGATATTACTTGAGTGGATGTTAGGTAGGTACGTATGTATGTATGTATGTATGTATGTATGTATTAATGGTACTTGTTTGAATGTTTATATATATCAATGTTAGGATTTTTAATTTGTACAGTTTACCTGGAGCAAAAATGCCGGATTGCACATATGTTCTTTTAGTTAATTAGATGTGTGTTCGTGTCCCTTTCTTGATGCAGCAATGTTCCCTGACTCTAAGCTAAATTTCTCCCTAGGGAGACCAATAAAGTTACTTTACTTTTTACACCTACGGTCAATTTAGAGCCACCAATAAACCTAACCTGCATGTCTTTGGACTGACGGAAACTGGAGCACCAGGCGGAAACCCACGCAGACACGTGGAGAACATGCAATATGAATTTCCGCACAGAAAGGCCCTCGTTGGCCACTGGGCTCGAACCCAGAACCTTCTTGCTGTGAGGCGACAGTGTTAACCACTACATCACCGTGCTGCCCTATTAACATAAACCTGTTATGTAAATGATCGTGATGACCTAACCTATATGCAAATTGCATCATCCTGCTGACTTCAGGTGACTTTTTGAGAATGCAGTACTGTGTCTTTGGTACTTTTCCCTGAAACCAGTAGGAAACCTGTAGTGGTGAAGGGAAGCTGATGAACCTCCACAGCAGCACAAAGGTTGCACTTCCATCCATCCATTATCTGTAGCCGCTTGTCCTGTACAGGGTGACGGGCAAGCTGGAGCCTATCCCAGCTGACTATGGGCGATTGGCGGGGTACACCCTGGATAAGTCGCCAGGTTATTGCAGGGCTGACACAGAGACAAACTACCATTCACACTCACATTCACGCCTACGGTCAATTTAGAGCCACCAATTAGTCTAACCTGCATGTCTTTGGACTGTCGGGGAAACCGGAGCAAACCCATGTAGACACAGGGAGAACATGCAAACTCCACACAGAAAGGCCCTTGTTGGCCACTGGGCTTGAACCCAGAACCTTCTTGCTATGAGGTGATGGTGCTAACCACTACACCACTGTGCTGCCCCTATATAAGGCACATTTTTAGCTTTATTTGGTAATCACAGATAAAAATTACATGCTGTTATAGTTTATAGTCATGCTTTATTTAAATTGTTTACAAGTGATAGTGCAAGTTGCCGGTAAACTGTATGACAGTGGAAAAACTAAGACGACGTACAGTATGTTTTTCGTGTGTAAAGGCAGTTTAGATTCTCTGCTGGCTTAGAAGGTAAAAACAGCTAAACATTTTAGTTAAACAAATGGAAGAAATTGCAAATTAAAGTCTGTGCATGTTTGTTAAGGATATTATTTAATTAATTGATTGATTCGTTCATTCATTTTGCCCTTTTGAATCGCCTCTTCATCTTTGACTTCATACATACGACCCATTCCGTAATCACGGGTACATTTCAAGTGTTGACCCTATTAGTCATCGTCAACTCTGTGATTGTCAAACTGGGCAATCCATGAACAGAATCGTTGATAACAGAGTGGACACCTCCCACCATTTTGTGTCTTGACGCCGCATGTTCACCTCAAACTGGCTACCACATGGCACATATGAAAACAGAATTGTATGGATTTTAATCATATTATTGTTTTTAAAAAACGAGAGAGATTCACTCCGATATCACAATAACAGATTTGGCGAATAATTAATCTACTGTTGCTGTAAAATCCTCAACATTTTGTTCAAATTAATGAGAGAAGAAACATAATGTACCTCACTACCTTTCTGAGGTTTCCCGCCAGAGGAAGTGACATCTCTCGGTGCAGGTGTCATACGTATTATTAAAAGTCTTTGTGGATTTGATGCGGGTTTATAACAGAGTTGACAGAACTGACAAGAACATTGGGACGGATAAAATGTATATATTTTTTATGACTGAAATTTCACATAATAGGGCGGCACGGTGGTGTAGTGGTTAGCGCTGTCGCCTCACAGCAAGAAGGTCCTGGGTTCGAGCCCCGGGGCCGGCGAGGGCCTTTCTGTGTGGAGTTTGCATGTTCTCCCCGTGTCCGCGTGGGTTTCCTCCGGGTGCTCCGGTTTCCCCCACAGTCCAAAGACATGCAGGTTAGGTTAACTGGTGACTCTAAATTGACCATAGGTGTGAATGTGAGTGTGAATGGTTGTCTGTGTCTATGTGTCAGCCCTGTGATGACCTGGCGACTTGTCCAGGGTGTACCCCGCCTTTCGCCCGTAGTCAGCTGGGATAGGCTCCAGCTTGCCTGCGACCCTGTAGAAGGATAAAGCGGCTAGAGATAATGAGATGAGATGAGATTTCACATAATACAGAAAATAGACTTTCTGTGCAATTGATTTGGGCTACATCCACACGGCAACGAGATTTTTTTTTTAGCGGGTAAAAAAAATATCGCGTCCACATGGGCAACGGATCAGTAAAATATCAGGTACATATGGCAACGCAACGCTTGTTGAAAACGATGCAATACACATGCCACACCTCTACGTGTGCTGTAAGACGGTCCCATCGGAGACACCAGAACAATAGAAGAAGTAGGACGCATGCGCATAAACCCCTTCTTCTGTTGTTGTTACGAATGATGCGCGCGAGAGTGCTGCTTGTTCTAGTCATGTGGTTGTGACGTCATCGTAAACAAATCCGTTCTACTCATCCAGACGACTTCGCAACGGCGCCGTTGCCAGATTTTTCCACTCTGGAAACCGTTCTCAAAAAATATCGATTTGGGGCACCCAAAACGCCGGTGCCGTGTGGACGCCAGGCCGAAACGATAAATTTTATCGGATTCACCTGAATCCGTTGCCGTGTGGACAGGGCCTTGATAACAGTTAATAGAATAAGCCTCAAAAAAACAAACTGTTAGACTGAATCATTTCATGTTTATTGGAGTTGAATGTATGAATCAGGAGTCGAAGACAGCCGATAATGTGGGGGGAGGGGTGGGAGTCATTTAGTTAAGGTTTTATGGATAAATTGGGTCGAAAATGTACATTGCTATTGGTGAAAGTTTGTCATAACTTGTATTATTGTTCAAAACTGATTCAACGAAGATTTCTTTTGTGGAAAATAACAAAAGGTTTATCTTGGAGACGTGAAATGTATCCCGAACTCTAGAATAACCCATGTATAAAATTACCATGAATACCCTCATGATCATCTCTCTCTCTCTGCAGCCTGCTTCAGCAATACAGGAGCGAGCAGGTGAGGCGAGCTCAGTGTCAGCCACTTCTCGGGAGCCGAAGGTGAACACCAGCCATCAGGCTCTGCTGCAGCACCTGTTACTGAAAGAGCAGACCAGACAGCAGAAGATACTCTCGTCTGGTAAGTCTCCATCACCGTAGACTCACACTAGCACTATTCCGCTCATGCTTATTATTCAATACAAGACATTTCAGAAATCCTCAGGATGTACTTAGTCCTTTTTTCTTCAAATCATTCTATATATTCTACATATCTTCGGCTACGGCCACACTGCAGCTGGTGATGGGTTTGCGAATACTTGGCGATGAAAAATCGGTAGCATTTTCACCAATTGTGTGATGCACAGCGAATATTTGTCGAGGTTCGCGAGTTGTTTTTTGATGTGTCTCTGCCTCATGAGTGGCGAAAAACATCACGAAAACTGCCATTGCGTGCACTGAAAATTTGATGCCGATGTTTTCGTCAGCAAACTAAACGGCGAATACTCACAGATGGGTTTGAGAATGCTTCCTGAAGCTCAGGGACGCATCGCCACCAAACACCTTGATAACCCATTTTTTTCACTGATAACCCATTGCAAAGCATCGTGAGCTGTAGTGTGACCATAGCCTTACAAAAATTTTCAGCTTGCTATATAACTTACTGGAAAAAACATTTCTTTTTTCATCCATATGGGAAGTTATGAAGTACCACATTAAAACCAAGGTAGTGGTTTGGTCAAGAGTATATCAGTTACAGTTAGCAGAAGATATGATAGTAAATGTGGCAATACACCTGTTTATTCTATCCACATTCACTGGATATGAGCAATCGTGTGCTCTGATTGGCTACTCTGCGACTAGGCTATCAGCTCATATACCGTGAGGAGAGAAAAACAAAATGGCAGAGCGTATCAAGTCAGATACATCACTTTATCTAGTATTTAAAAGAAACAAAAATAGCTAAAAGAATATAGATGTTTTTTTCCCTCCCAATATCTCCTGTTCCACAATCCAGCCCAGTCGGTGGTGGTAATGCACCTTTAAAGCTAGATGGCCTTTCGATTTCATAAAATCGGTGAAATTTAGTTCCCTCTGAAATTTGGTCATTGTGATATATGTTTATTTCTGTAATATCTCACAAAATATCAGGCCATTCTGTTCTGTGGCTGGGAAGTTATTTAATTTGTGGGGATTCCCGAGCAAATAATGTGCATGAAATCGCTCGCTTCACGCAGTCAAGCAGACAGAGGAAGTCCGTGTGCGCATGCGTAGGTTTACCTTCGACCGTGCACTGACATCATTCTGTTGCTAAACGAACAGCGGATCACACCGAGGTGCTCGCTGACCACCGATATTTATTAGTTTGGTCCTGCATTTCCTTTCCTTCGCAACATAACGTCTTTTCTTCTCGCTTTCTGTTACTGTAGTCGGTCTTTCATGTTTCATTCGCACACTCACGTCCTCCATTTTTCTCTCCTGTTTCAAATTTGTATCCCACAATGCCTTGTGCAAATGGGGAAAGCCCACCATGTGATACATGACGTAGTATCTTGTATTGCGTCATGGTGAAGCAAGAAAAAATAGCGGAGAATTTAGGGCCATGTGGCCCTAAATTCATGAATTGTTCTATTAAAAAAAACCGAATAAAATTGGAAAAATCTATGATTCGAATTCAGTAGCTTTCGGTCCACTAAACAAAAATGTCGGGGAAAATTTTTTTATGACCTAAACTTGAAAAATCTGAAAGGCAGTCTACCTTTAAGTTTGTTTGCCAACTACCAAAAAGAAGAAGAAAATGGCAGAGCGTGTTGCTGAACCAACTGAGGACGAAATAAAAAAGCAACAACAAAACTACTTATACTACTTCTCAAAAACAAAACCCAAAAAAATACAAAAAAGCAACAAAATATGGAATGAAAGCATTTGATGGTAAGAACGTATCTTTTTTTATTTTTCAAGAATTATTATTATTATAGCATTTTTCACAAACTGCTACTGTCATTTCGCCAGTTCGTTTACATTCTAAGCGGAAATGATTCTAAGTTTAAGATTCTAAGATTCAATCTTGTCGTACATGGCTTATAGCCTACTCGGCACTATGCGCCTCATGTACGACTCGATTTCGTGGAATAACTGTTAAATAGCTGAATATATATTAAGGAAGGAGTAAAACACCACAGAGTGTGCTATTATAGGAAAATCATCATGCTGGTTCAGTGTGCCATGACCAGTATTTTCCTATAATGGCATGTCCAGAAGTATTTTATTCCTTTTATACCCCCAACAATTTCACAAAAATACAATCTATTTATTAAAGAATGGTATGTTGTGTTTTTATCCAGACACATTTACACTTAATGATGTGGAACGCCTGAAAAACAAGTTAGTTCCTGTTCTCACTTATGTTATAGCAGCTATAAACGCTCTGTACATTGTACCTTGTACCCAGCAACATTCAAACTCCCTGCCTTGAAGATTTTCTCCGTGACCAGAAACGTTAATGAAACAATTTTACATCAAAACCTTCTTTCATAAACGTGACTGAAACATAAAGCTTCACCGTATCAACACTGATATATTTTTCATTGGTAAATAGTTTAGTTTAGTTTTAGTTTAGCCGGGCTCCCGCCCAAACCGATGCCACGAGATCCTTCCCCTTCCATACATCTCTCTCCATCTTTGCGTTCTGAATTTCTTGACTGGATTCCAGGTTTGTATCACGCTTCAGAACACCAATGAAATTGGTGCGCTTCCTTCCACGATTCAAGCGACCATGAGTTGCTTGGATGTTTCCTCATCTGCATGTCGAACACAGTGACCAGCTAGCCTGAGTCTCCTACTAGCTATTCTTTGTTTACAATAGACGTCACTTCCGGTAGTGATTTGCCTCATTATGCATTCAGATTTCCAGCTGATGGTCAGGCATCGTACGTGTTTACAGTCACTTTGCAGTAGTTTCTTGTGTTTTGCCTCCAAATACGCCAGATTGTTGCTCTGTATTTGGATGGTCAAACCGATCAAATTGAGAAAAAGACAAACGGTGTTACAGGATAGCAAAAGAAATCGTGCACAAGGGTAAAAGGACGAAAAATATCTCAAAAAGACGCCATGAAAAATGGCTTGCAAACCTTTCACTGTGTTCGAAAGCAGTCGAGAGTCCACATGCTCGTCTTCGCAGCGATCATTTTGTTAAAGGCATGGCACGTACACCAACTTTATGGCTCTCAAGTGAAACCTCTAAAGTTAAATGAGTTTTCTTACATTTTGGATGTCGTAAAACAAACCGCTGATGAAAAGATGAAACTAGTTTTAAGGTCTGAGCGATTGAAACGCGATTGTTTACGTATTTTTTCAGGTTGTGCAATGATGTTAGTTCATAAGTCTGAGCTATGTTTGAAATGTCATGAAATAAAATGTAAGTTATCATTTAAAAAATGCCTACAGCTGCTCCAACTTGAATCACATACTACACTTTGGCTTACAGTGGTGCGTGAAAGTTTGTGAACCCTTTAGAATTTTCTATATTTCTGCATAAATATGACCTAAAACATCATCAGATTTTCACACAAGTCCTAAAAGTAGATAAAGAGAACCCAGTTAAACAAATGAGACAAAAATATTATACTTGGTCATTTATTTACTGAGGAAAATGATCCAGTATTACATATCTGTGAGTGGCAAAAGTATGTGAAACTCTAGGATTAGCAGTTAATTTGAAGGTGAAATTAGAGTCAGGTGTTTTCAATCAATGGGATGACAATCAGGTGTGAGTGGGCACCCTGTTTTATTTAAAGAACAGGGATCTATCAAAGTCTGATCTTCACAACACATGTTTGTGGAAGTGCATCATGGCACGAACAAAGGAGATTTCTGAGGACCACAAAAAAAGCGTTGTTGATGGTCATCAGACTGGAAAAGGTTACAAAACCATCTCTAAAGAGTTTGGATTCCACCAATCCACAGTCAGACAGACTGTGTACAAATGGAGGAAATTCAAGACCATTGTTACCCTCCCCAGGAGTGGTCGACCAACAAAGATCACTCCAAGAGCAAGGCGTGTAATAGTCGGCGAGGTCACAAAGGACCCCAGGGTAACTTCTAAGCAACTGATGGCCTCTCTCACATTGGCTAATGTTCATGAGTCCACCATCAGGAGAACACTGAACAACAATGGTGTGCATGGCAGGGTTGCAAGGAGAAAGCCACTGCTCTCCAAAAGAACATTGCTGCTCGTCTGCAGTTTGCTAAAGATCACATGGACAAGCCAGAAGGCTATTGGAAAAATGTTTTGTGGATGGATGAGACCAAAATAGAACTTTTTGGTTTAAATGAGAAGCATTATGTTTGGATAAAGGAAAACACTGCATTCCAGCATAAGAACCTTATCCCATCTGTGAAACATGGTGGTGGTAGTATCATGGTTTGGGCCTGTTTTGCTGCATCTTGGCCAGGACGGCTTGCCATCATTGATGGAACAATGAATTCTGAATTATCCCAGCAAATTCTAAAGGAAAATGTCAAGACATCTGTCCATGAACTGTATCTCAAGAGAAGGTGGGTCATGCAGCAAGACAACGACCCTAAGCACACAAGTCGTTCTACCAAAGAATGGTTAAAGAAGAATAAAGTGAATGTTTTGGAATGGCCAAGTCAAAGTCCTGACCTTAATCCAATGGAAATGTTGTGGAAGGACCTGAAGCGAGCAGTTCATGTGAGGAAACCCACCAACATCCCAGAGTTGAAGCTGTTCTGTATGGAGGAACGGGCTAAAATTCCTCCAAGCCGGTGTGCAGGACTGATCAACAGTTACCGGAAACGTTTAGTTGCAGTTATTGCTGCACAAGGAGGTCACACCAGATACTGAAAGCAAAGGTTCACATACTTTTGCCACTCACAGATATGTAATATTGGATCATTTTCCTCAATAAATAAATGACCAAGTATAATATTTTTGTCTCATTTGTTTAACTGGGTTCTCTTTATCTACTTTTAGGACTTATGTGAAAATCTGATGATGTTTTAGGTCATATTTATGCAGAAATATAGAACATTCTAAAGGGTTCACAAACTTTCAAGCACCACTGTACATCACATTAATCACACTCGCAAAAATAAGACAACTATTGTCCTTTAGAAGTCTTATAACAATGTCATGAACCCAACCACAAACAAAAAAGTTACAGGCTTCAAGACTTTTGAAAGCTTTCATTTGATTCTTCGTGTAAAACGATGTTTGGACGACCAGATAATTGGAAATGTCCGGAAACTGTACGTTTGGAAAGTTGTTGAAATCGCTTAAAAAGTCTGTCTTTTTTACGCTGTAGGGGTCCAGTCCATCCCATCAATATATTGTTTTTTGATATCTCTGTTTTGCTTTTGCTTCTAGTCCATTAACATAGTCAGATGTAGAATGGTTTTCATAAGATGACGACGGACGTGTACTCGGTTGGGTTCATGATGTTGTTATAAGAATTCTTTGATTGTTGCCCATCAGTTGGAAACTGGAAGTGAACCGGGGGCAAAAAGTCACGTGATTGCAAACAAAGAATAGTTGGTAAATTATTGGTTTGTTCATCAATCAATCAGTCAGTCAGTCAGTCAATTATACTAGGTTAACTAGTTCTCATCTCATTATCTCTAGCCGCTTTATCCTGTTCTACAGGGTCGCAGGCAAGCTGGAGCCTATCCCAGCTGACTACGGGCGAAAGGCGGGGTACACCCTGGACAAGTCGCCAGGTCATCACAGGGCTGACACAGACACAGACAACCATTCACACGCACATTCACACCTACGGTCAATTTAGAATCACCAGTTAACCTAACCTGCATGTCTTTGGACTGTGAGGGAAACCGGAGCACCCGGAGGAAACCCACGCGGACACGGGGAGAACATGCAAACTCCACACAGAAAGGCCCTCGCCGGCCCCGGGGCTCGAACCCAGGACCTTCTTGCTGTGAGGCGACAGCGCTAACCACTAGGTTAACTAGTTATTATTGGTAAATAGCAGCATTTAAAGATTATGTGAACATCTGACATACAAGTTGCTCTGAATTAGCTGTTATTATAGAAATAATAATGCATTAGAATGAGTGCATTAATATAAAAATGTGATATTACTATCAGAGAGAGCTGCTATTAAAATAATTAATCAACACTTTCTGACCAATCAGATTTGAGAATTTTATAGAAACTGTGGTAGAAACATAGTTACCCTAAATCACAATAATAATATCATGGTGGTATTATAGATAAACAGAATTGATATCGTAGTACCATAGTGAAATCATGTTAGGTTCACGGTTTAAAGTTTGGTAACCATAGTTACAAACAAGGTACCGTAGTGAAACCACAATAAACTCCTGGTTTGTAGAGAACAGACTCTCATTCTCTCTTCCTCCATTTCTCTTTCACTTCCAGGAAGTGTCTCGGTTCTCCCCCAGTCTCCTCTGGTGATGAAGGAGCGTTCAGGAGGAGGAGGTGGTTCTCGTCCCAGGCTGCCTCGACACAGGCCTCTTAACCGGACCCAATCAGCACCGCTTCCCCAGAGCACTCTGGCTCAACTCGTCCTCCAACAGCAACACCACAACTTTGTGGAGAAACAGAAGCAATACCACCAGCAGGTCCACATCAACCAGGTACCTCAGTCAGCACTAACGCTGGTGTTTCACTCAGGCCACATTCTTTGCATCTAGGGCTTTGGCTCGAGCCGTTTGAGTGTGTGAGGTCTGGAAAAGCACAAACTCTGCGGTACTGTAGCTCGTCATGACTAGAGTGTGACAGTCTGGAGTGACACCATGAGTCAGCCTTGGACATTTTATAATGCTGCATGCCTGTGGGTTACTGCAGCGAATTTGGAAAGGAAAACAAAGCGACAGCCTGGTAGGGAGACGCATATGTATGTGATGGGAATAGTGAATATAAGATTATACATCGTGATTGTAGGGTTTAAAGGCAGATTTTATGTTCAAGTGGAAGGACATGAGTACTCATCTGTAGGTGCTTTTCCAATGCAGGAATTTTTCAACCTACTCACAAAGAAACTGGCAGTAGTTGGTGTGTGGGGTGGTGTTTCAGGATTGAACCTCCCAAAATATTTCTCTCATCTCTCATCTCATTATCTCTAGCCGCTTTATCCTGTTCTACAGGGTCGCAGGCAAGCTGGAGCCTATCCCAGCTGACTACGGGCGAAAGGCGGGGTACACCCTGGACAAGTCGCCAGGTCATCACAGGGCTGACACATAGACACAGACAACCATTCACATTCACATTCACACCTACAGTCAATTTAGAGTCACCAGTTAACCTAACCTGCATGTCTTTGGACTGTGGGGGAAACCGGAGCACCCGGAGGAAACCCACGCAGACACAGGGAGAACATGCAAACTCCGCACAGAAAGGCCCTCGCCGGCCACAGGGCTCGAACCCGGACCTTCTTGCTGTGAGGCGACAGCGCTAACCACGACATCACCGTGCCACCCCCCCAAAATATTTATATTCCAAATTCTCAGTTGTGGGTGGTAAATTAAAGCTAGACTGCCTTTCAGATTTTTTGAGTGTAGGTCATAAAAAGAATTTTCCCTGACACCCAATTATTTTTGTTTATTGGACTGAAAGCCATTGAATTCAAATCACAGACTTCCAATTTTATTCTTTTTTTTTTTTAAATGGAACAATTAATGAATTTAGGGCCATGTGGCCCTAAATTCTCTGCTATTTTTTCCTGCTTCACCCATGACCCAATTCAAGATACTACATCATGCATCACGTGGTGGGCTTTCTCAGTTTGCTCAAGGCATTGTGGGATACAAATTTGAAACAGGAGAGAAAACTGGAGGACGTGAGTGTGCGAATGAAACGTGAAAGACCAACTACAGTAACGAAAAGTGAGAAGAAAAGACGTTATGTTGCGAAGGAAAGGAAACGCAGGAGCAAACTAATAAATATCGGCGGTCAGTGAGCACCTCGGTGTGATCAGCTGTTCGTTTAGCGACAGAATGATGTAACTGTCAGTGCACAGTCAAAAGTAAACCTGTAGATGGCAGTAATGCAACACTGTGGATGCCAGCTGCTGTGAAACCCAAAAGAAGAAGGAAAAGAAGAGAAGCAGGTAAACCTGCACACGCGCACACTGGACTATGAATAAACATTATTAATACGCTAAGATTGGTAAAACGAGGAGTTCACATGATTCATCTTTGTCTAATCTTTTACTTGTGACTGTTTGAAATAAATTCAAGCAAAAAAAAAGTTTCTGATGTCTTTCAGTCATCAAAAACAGAATCTGTTTGCTAAACCTAGATAACTAGCTTGTGCTTACTTTTTTCATCAACTAGCCAGAATTCCAATTAATGTTTGTGTCACACATTGGCGTTTCAGCCTTGCGTATGTACACTACCGTTCAAAAGTTTGGGGTCACTTTGAAATTTCCTTATTTTTGAAAGAAAAGCACTGTTCTTTTCAATGAAGATCACTTTAAACTAATCAGAAATCCACTCTATACATTGCTAATGTGGTAAATGACTATTCTAGCTGCAAATGTCTGGTTTTTGGTGCAATATCTCCATAGGTGTATAGAGGCCCATTTCCAGCAACTCTCACTCCAGTGTTCTAATGGTACAATGTGTTTGCTCATTGCCTCAGAAGGCTAATGGATGATTAGAAAACCCTTGTACAATCATGTTAGCACAGCTGAAAACAGTTGAGCTCTTTAGAGAAGCTATAAAACTGACCTTCCTTTGAGCAGATTGAGTTTCTGGAGCATCACATTTGTGGGGTCGATTAAATGCTCAAAATGGCCAGAAAAATGTCTCGACTATATTTTCTATTCATTTTACAACTTATGGTAGGAAATAAAAGTGTGACTTTTCATGGAAAACACAAAATTGTCTGGGTGACCCCAAACTTTTGAACGGTAGTGTACGGCGTATCAGGATACATGGCAGTAAGAAAGGAACATCACAGCATCACCAGCTTATGTAGCTAATACTCTAGGATGTGTGACACGAGTTCCTTGTACACCAGGGTGCGGTGTATTTTTAAGTCCGCACTTAAAAATCCGTAGCACATACGTATCAGCTTTGATACGTCACACATATGTCACGTGTACGCCGTAAAAACAAAAGCTACGTAGAAGTGACGCAGCGGGAACGTTGCTCGAACACCTATTACACCGTGTGAATGCTTTAGTTGACGTGTCTGATGAAGGTGGCTCCGGGGCTGGCTGAGTGGATGCGGTTGATGTCTTCCCTCTTCCCTTGCCCTTCTTGGGCCCTGACTTCTTCGCTGGCATGATGCTTTCTTGACTGTGACGAATGACAACGAACGCGGCATGGGGCCCCCTTTTATACCCACCTCTGAATGCTGCAGATACGCCGCAGCAACGTCACACGTAAGAACGAAACGTCACACCAACAAAAGCAACAAAATGGTTATGCTGCGGCAACGCATCATACGCCACGCATACGCCTCAGTACGCCATAACTTTACATCCCTTGAACCCCATACAAACCCCAGATACGCCACAGAAACGTCACACGTACGCCGTGTACATCACAGGACTTTAATTTTGGACAAAATACGGCTCATTTCTTGGCGTTTGACCCACATGCCGCTTACGTGGCAAGATACGAGACAGAGTAATAGTAGCCTAAGGTTTGTCTATATGTGTGTCTCATCTCATCTCATTATCTCTAGCCGCTTTATCCTTCTACAGGGTCGCAGGCAAGCTGGAGCCTATCCCAGCTGACTACGGGCGAAAGGCGGGGTACACCCTGGACAAGTCGCCAGGTCATCACAGGGCTGACACATAGACACAGACAACCATTCACACTCACATTCACGGTCAATTTAGAGTCACCAGTTAACCTAACCTGCATGTCTTTGGACTGTGGGGGAAACCGGAGCACCCGGAGGAAACCCACGCGGACACAGGGAGAACATGCAAACTCCACACAGAAAGGCCCTCGCCAGCCCCGGGGCTCGAACCCAGGACCTTCTTGCTGTGAGGCGACAGCGCTAACCACTACACCACCGTGCCGCCCCCTATATGTGTGTGTCTTAGCAAAAATATCTAGCTAATAGCTCCTTAAAATAAGATACTAATTAAATCTAATTTAGCTGGCTAGTGGTGGCAAGACATAAATAGCTAGTTTAGTAGTTAGCTAATATCGTTATTATCCCTCCAGCATATAATGTGGGGGGATATAGCTATTGCTCTGTCCGACTGTCCATCCGTCTGTCTGTAAACATTTTAGTTTCTGGAGCATAACTCAAAAACTATTCGGAATTTTTTTTTTCACGAAACCTGACAGTTACAGTATGTTAAAGTGCCATTCCACCATTGGATGTATTCTTTGGCATAAAATACAATATATTTTGACAACATATATAAATGGTATCACTAGATAGAGAAATCTTTTAGCTTCAAAATGATATATCAAACATAATTTTTTGACAACGACAAGTATATTAATTTTGCGACCAAAGTCACCTACCCTTTTAATTTCCACGCGTGATGTCATCGGCAGGTTCCCCTTCTTGTGTACCACGTGACGTGTGACGTGGCACATATTATCAGCAATGGCGGATAGAACGCGATAAAAATAATACCAATAAATCTAGCTAATACCAATAAATCTAGCTAACTGAAAGATTAACTCAAAATTTTTCGCAATTTTTTTGGCCCCCATATACGAGGAGAAATGACTCTCTCACTTTGGGGGTTTCCTGGTCTAAAAATAGACCGACACGTGGTACACAAGAAGGGGAACCTGCCGATGACATCACGTTTCACTACCGCGCGGAAATTAAAAGGGTAGGTGACTTTGGTCGCAAAATTAATATACTTGTCGTTGTCAAAAAATTATGTTTGATATATCATTTTGAAGCTAAAAGATTTCTCTGTCTAGTCATGTTGTCATAAAATATATTGTATTTTATGCCAAAGAATACATCCAATGGTGGAATGGCACTTTAAGTGACTAGAGGATTTGTGCCTTTTGACATTTTGGGATTTCTGTGATTTAAAAAAAAAAAAAAATCCTTATTTCCATGGCAACCAATTCAACTTAGGAAAATTTGGAGTGGGGTTTCATATGGGGACCGGGAGGATATGTCATCTCCTGATGACTCTTGTTAAATAAGTGACTGTTGTGAATTTCTAGTTAGCTTAGCTCAATGCCGTAATTTGTCTGGGATCTTAGGAGTTATTTTTGGAAGGATGCTTCGAAAACTCGGTACTTTTCAGTGGATGAGGAATTACTGAGGTAGAACTTGTCATACAACTCGTCATCACTTACTGGTCAAACACAAACTTTCCAGAATGACTAACCATCTAAACTAACATTTTAGCTAACAAGGGATCTTTTTACATCAGTGGCGTGTTACGAAAGGTAAAGCGGAACATTCTTACAAGTATTCTGTTGTTTTTTTTTTTGAGTCACAGGAGAGGTTTTCGGGGGCGGCATGGTGGCGTAGTGGTTAGCGCTGTCGCCTCACAGCAAGAAGGTTCTGGGTTCAAGCCCCGTGGCTGGCGAGGGCCTTTCTGTGTGGAGTTTGCATGTTCTCCCCGTGTCCACGTGGGTTTCCTCCGGGTGCTCCGGTTTCCCCCACAGTCCAAAGACATGCAGGTTAGGTTAACTGGTGACTCTAAATTGACTGTAGGTGTGAATGTGAGTGTGAATGGTTGTCTGTGTCTATGTGTCAGCCCTGTGATGACCTGGCGACTTGTCCAGGGTGTACCCCGCCTTTCGCCCGTAGTCAGCTGGGATAGGCTCCAGCTTGCCTGCGACCCTGTAGAACAGGATAAAGCGGCTACAGATAATGAGATGAGATGAGATGAGAGGTTTTCGGATATACTTCTCTGAGCATGTCACTTGTAGCAAGCGGTTCAAAGCATAAAAACCTGCTTTGTGTGGATGTAGCTGGTTTAAAAAGCTAAAAAGGCTCTATACTCACATATGGTTACATGCTAACGTTAAATCCCAGCGCAAATTGAATTCACTATTGTCATTTAATATAATGGTCATAGCGTTAATGCTGTGTTGTGTGTGTGTGTGTGAATGCAGTAGGTGAGTTAACGAGCCTTCAGGTTGAGTGGCTCTTGACCGCCTTTTTATAAGAGCTCAGGGCTCTTAAAGGGACGGCGAATTAAAGGCCCCTCGCTGCTGCCCAAACGATACAGGAAGTGGATAAATCCTGGCAGGATGTTTACACTGGGGCCGCACTAACAGGGCTTCACCTTTCTTCCCCTCCTCCTCTCTTGCTTCTCTTTCTTTTTTGTTGTCCCCCCTTTTCACTTTCTTACCTTTCCATTCTCCTGGTCTCTTGTTGTCTTCTCTCTCTCTCTCTCTCTCGTTTCTTCTCATGTCTTCTCTCCTGTGACGTCTTTAGACATTTCTTCTTATATACAGGACATATGTGTTCTCTCATTCATTTCTCTCTATCTTTACCACAGCTCATCAGTTTTATTCTCATTTTCCTCTCTCTCTCTCTCTCTCTCTCTCTCTCTCTCTCTCTCTCTCTCCCTCCTTCTCCCCCTTGAGCCTGGTACCTCGGTTTCATTTCCTGGAGGCCTGAGAGAAAAGCTGGCAACACTCTTATACTATACATGTTTAATTTATCTTTTCTTGTAAAAAGAGCACAAGCAGCTGAATTCTCCTGGCTCAAATGCCCCCAGGATCATGTTAAAAGCATTCAGTCTTTTAGACACATAACCAGCCTAATGATGAAAACCACCAAAAAACCCACTGAAAGTTATATATATTTGTATGAAATGAAATGAGGTTTGTAAAATGTTCAAGTGAATTAAGTTGTTTGAGAATAATTATCCAATACATATGTACGTTATACATTTTTGATTTTTCTCGTTGAATTTGTGTGATATTTATGCTACAGGACAGAATTGTAGGGCAGGTGGAATTTTTCAGCCCAGTTCATAATTTGCTACTTGTATTAGGGAGACGTACTACATCTAGGGTTCGGTTTAGGGTTAAGATTTGGGAAGACTTTGTATTTTAAACTCCTTGATGACGTAATAAGACTGGACTCATTAATAAATTCTAAATACTGTATATATCACTCCTTCCATCACAATCATTGCTGGTCTAGTGGTTAAGAATCAGAAGGTTCTGAGTTTGAATCCCTGTTAAGTATGAAAAACGATATGTAAAAAATGCTAATTAGGTAGATAGGAATAGACAGACGAGGAAATACTAAGTAGGTGTAGACAGAGAGGAAGTGGATGGAAGAAAGAGAGTAAAAAAAGTGATGGAAAATCCCTTTTAAGAATCTTAGATAATCCAAAATTTTATCTAGATTGGAAATTATGAACTAGGTTAAAAATTTGAACCCGGGTCCAAAAAAAAAAAAAAAAATCACAGAGGTTGAAATGTTTTAACCTGTAATATTAACATATGAAAAGGTTAAAAAACAAAACAAAAAGAAAAACAACCCACAAACAAATGTGCACAATACCAAGAGTTATTTTAAATAGTTTAATTCTCCTTTAAATCCAAATTTACATACAAATTTTTATAATCTGGTTTTGGATAAACGATCCTTGTCCTGAATGAAAACAGGTATAAATGCGAGACATTTCAGAGATACGTACTTCATATAAACATTTTAAAATCGATGTTTTAAATACAAAATTAAGAAATATTACACACAAGTATGCACTACTTTCTAATACTAGACTCTGATACTGTCAGAGCAGTGTTGTAGTCGAGTCACTAAACCTCGAGTCTGAGTCCAGTCTCGAGTCCCCAGTGTTCAAGTCCAAGTCATTAAAGAAAATTTCGAGTCAAGTCCGAGTCGAGTCCACTACTGAGCCGAGTCGAGTCCGAGAACAAGACTCCAACTGCACCGTTTGATGGTGGCATTTTTGGAAGGAGTCTCCACTGTTAGCGCTTTGTAACAGGCCAAGGTAAAGTTGTAACTTTCTCTGTAATGCTAACCATACACTAGAAAACTTTGAAAGACTCTGAAGATTCATGGTGAAAGACTGAATATTCCTGGACTGCGAAGATTCATGGCATAGTAGAGATGAGGTTGTTAGTGATGTCCTTCTATGGAGACCTTTGCATGGCCAAAAACCAACTGGTCGCCCAAAGAAAACATAGATTGATCAATTAGCAGATGATACCGGGTGCTTAGTTGAAGACTTACCAACCTTGATGGAAGATAGTGATGAATGGAGAGCAAGAGTCAGGAGAGTTTGAGAAATCCTCTCATTGTGATGATGATGAAAGCCTGACACCGTCTCACATCTACACACAATGTGTCATTAGTCACAGATTTATCCTAGCCATGCACAAAATGACTTTTCAAGTGATTATTGATGATTTCATGTGATTATCAGTGTTACTATTTGCATGAGCCAAGACTAAAGATAATATTCAACACGATTTTATGGATTTTATCGGAACGCAAGGATGAGAAAAAGACTGACTCAAGTCATCCTGATGACCTGAAATGACTGAGATGACACGAGCACCACGACTCGAACAAAACCCTCATGATTTTATTCCAATGTTGGAAATTTGTCTTCGACACTGAAAAGTCGTTTAGTGCATGGAAAGTTACTTGATTTACACGATAGGCTGTGTTTATTTGGCTTATTAACTTTGAGAGAGAAAAAGCTTGGTTAAGGAACGATTGTTTATAGCGGCTATCAGTGGCGAACCGTTACTATTAGAGCTGGGACTTGAGCTCAGCCAAAACTTAGCCAGACACCAAAAAAGCAACAGGGCAAAGGATTTTGCAAGGGATTAGCAGCAGGGTGCCAGGTTGCTCCGTTGTGTGTAGTTGTCGATGTTGAATTTAAAAGTAACTAAGTAAATTACAGAGGGAAACGAATACTTAAAGCAATAGTTCGGGATTTTTGACATGAATCTGTATGGCATCCCCGTCAACAGTGTCGTGCAAATACACTGACTTACCCCCGACAGCATTCTGTGAGTCCAGTTCTTGTCTAGTTTTTGTCCAGACGAAAGTAGTCCGGCAAGTTTGTTGGGGTCACGAAAGTAAAACGTTTTTCTTCTCAAAACAGTATGTGTTCAAAAGAGTGATATATTTGCATCACAAAACCGTTGCCAAATAAAAAGTCAGACCTCGCAATTATTTGGCGCTATATTTTGTATCCCTCGGTATCACTGCGCGCTGTCATGTTGACATCTGCGCAGGAATCAACACCTTTCCCATTGTTTGGCAGTGATTAGGAGTTCAGATCAGCGGCACTAACAAGCTAATTTGAGAGCAAGAACAGCGACAAATTTATCACCTTCTATAACCTATACAATAATATATTTGTGAAAATGGTGCGCGCTTGCGACTATCCAGGCTGTAGCAACAAAGATGTGGCTGAATCTCCGCACACATTTCACCGTTTTCCCATGACGGACGTGTCACTGAGGAAACTTTGGCTTGTTGCTCTGGGCTTCCATGTGGACTCCAAACAGGCAAAGGTAAAAAAGCTTCGTGTTTGCAGTGCGCACTTCAGCGACGACAACTATGTTTCTTCATGCCCAGGACTGAGGAAGAAATGGGTTTTGAAGATAGCTGCTGTCCCTGCACCCCAGGTAAGAACAAAGTTGTACCGCCATGCTTTCAAGCGGACAGGCTTTCAAGAATTTCTTCATCTGTATATTCGGGTTCATAAAGATATCCCTTTGGCTGTGAGATGAAGTCAATGTTTTCAACGTCGCTGTCGTAGTCAGACATGTTGTCGCTAACTTTGCTAGCAGTAAACAATGAATGAAATAGCCGTGGCTGTCACCTGGCGGCAGCGCGCAGTGATAAGAAGGGAGAAAAAATAGTGCCAAGCGATTTCGAGGTCTGACTTTTTATTTGGCAACGGTTTTGTGATGCAAATATATCACTCTTTTGAACACATACTGTTTTGAGACGAAAAACGTTTTACTTTCGTGACCCCAACAAACTTGCCAGACTACTTTCGTCTGGACCAAAACTGGACAAGAACTGGACTCACAGGATGCTGTCAGGGGTAAGTCAGTGTGTTTGCATGACACTATTGATGGGGATGCCATACAGATTCATGTCAAAAATCCCCAACTATCCCTTTAAGTCTGAGTGAAAAATCCTGGGGCGAGCGTGTGTAACCGACTATAACCAGTCAGTTACGCTAATAATAACTAAAAGTCTCTGCGTGACTAATAGATGATGCAGAGGAAGCGAAGAGTTGATCTGTCAGCATTTATTCTGGAAAACAATGAATGACAGGGCTATCAACCCACAGAGACAAGGGAAAGAATTCTGGCGTCCCGACAACATAATACACCGGTTAACACCCAGCCAAATGGTTACTCAGATAAACACTCGACTTTTCACGCGGAATTTTACGACGCTAATTCACATATTTGATCCAGTGCAAACAGCGGATGTGTGTCAAAACATTCTTACATCAAAAAATAAACATCATATCTTGGGAAAAATACAAAATATATACTGTATTAATGAATATTGTCCATGCAGGATTCACGAAGCCAGCTTACCCCTTTCCAGACATCCCAAGCACAGTAATGTCCACAGGTGTGTTACACTAATTAACATCCCATCAGAAACAATAATGGAACCATTAACGGAACCCAACAAATTAACATATTTTACAACAGAGGGATTTGGGGAAGTTCACAAAAAAACAAACAACTTTATTCATATGAAATTAAAGGCGAACTGAAGTCATTTTTAAACTTGCTTTATTTCTTAATTAACGTGTTATTCAATTACGTTTTCAGTTTTATTAACCTTATATCGTGACTCGTATTGGCATATTATATTACACTTTCTGCCTTTTCGATTTTTAGCCATGTTGAATGTAGTTCGTTTGGTCCACAGCAGGTGTCGCTTATCCGCGCGATCTTCACGAGACTTGTGCGAGACTTCAAACATGAAGTATCAGCACCACCATTTTGAAAACTGTTTACACAGCGGGCAGATCGCCATATCATTCCAATTTAGATTAATTTCGAGATTTGCCAGCTTCATCAGTGATGGAGATTATTCCATACGACTTCGAACCAGCGTGGAGTAGAGAAGAGTTGGAAAGACGACAGGATAAGGACGAGTCCGTCACGCTGGTATTTACATCATTACTGTTGCACAATTAAAATGTGCCAGATCAGGCAGCTGGCGGGTTTTCAAAATAATAAATACATGCATGTATTTTTGTGATAAATACATATTATACTGAGCACATTTCCCACATAATCCTCACTAAGGTTTCGGACAGTACTACAGAATGGTGTCCACACTATATAGTGCCCAGGGAGCGATTTCGGACACAGAAAACTTCTGGCTTGATTACGTCAGCATTCGAAAGAGGGTGTGCACGTCTTTTGACAATGTTGGCAGATGTTGGTCACTTTGATTTCCGCTGTACGTTTTACTTCCGTCCTACGATGTCTCGTACAGGTCTCAACGAATCTCGTTTATGGCCATTGCTTTGACATATGGACTGATATATTACAGAGCGTATTTCAAACACTCATAACTTGCTATAGCAGTGACAAAATAGCTATCAAAAATGCATTCCTATATTTAATAAAATGAGAGAAATAGAATTTTGATAATAAAAAAATTTGCCTTCAGTTCTCCTTTAAGACATTGCTACGTGTGTGGAAGAAGAGTCTGGAGACAGAACTCTTAGTTTCTCGGTCGTTAGCCTGTCCTACTTGCTTTCCGACTCACGGTTAAGCTAGCGTTGGCTTTTGAGAAGGCTGAGGGCGATAAATTTTTGGTCCCTCCCACTATTAATCAAACTCTGATTGGTTAATTCATCTGTCACTTCCTACATAAACATACACTGCCATGGCCTTCTGTCCCGGCAATGAAGTCCTAACCAATGAGTGAGCAGCTCTAAACTCTTCTCAGCCTAGAGACAACAAACAAAAACAATCTCATTGGATAACTCGATTTTAATGTTTTCAGGACAGTAAATGCCCGTTCATTTCTGAGCAAATTTGATAGAAAATGAGGCCAAATTAAAATTAGAAGACAATAATTATCATGAAATTATGGAAGAAATTAAAGAATGATAGAAATTAAATATAACATTTGAAATGCTGATATGTTTGGGCCTTCTCTGAAGGCCTAGAAGGCTCTGACGGTTCCCCTCTGGTGGTTATAACATTTAATGTAATTGTAAATGGACATGCAATGTGTTGTTCTTTAATTTATGAACAAAATCTCATTTGCAGTTTGGCGTAAAGATAAAATCAAACTTTGGAACGTGCTATTGTTGGAAAATTGCACCGAGCCACATCATTGACTATTTTCCGATAAACACTTTCTGTAATTGTGCAAAATTATACTCATTAATAGTAATATTTGGTTTCTAAACCAACCTAAAACCTGACTTCATGAGTTTACATCTTTCCCAGAAAGAGACAAGGTGGAAATTGATAAAGTATTAGTTGAAACAGTGGACAGTTGTCACGGTTGAGGTTTTTTTTTTTTTGATTCATTTTTGATAGATGAGGAAAGTATTTTATTTGCTGACACTTTTTTAAATGCAAAGACAATGAATTTGTGTATTTGCAGAATTTAAGAGACGTCTTTACTTTCCTAGCTGTCTCGCTGTCTTATTCATACAGGATCAAATAATAAACAGTGTATGTGTATCACACCTGTTTACTCCTACGATTTGTCCGTAGTTCCTACGATTTTTCAAAACAAAATACGGACTACGAATTCTTGTCCAAAAACTACGATTTATGGCCGAAGTGTTGCCAAATGTTTCATGACTTACTTTATAATCATATTTATTGTGGGAATCGAACATCGATCATATAGTCATGAGCACGGCCATGTTTAATCACGTTTAAGCCACGTTTACCGTACGTTGCATTGCCATAAGAGTCTGTATCTTCCACAAATCATTTCTGTTTTTAATTGTTTTGTGCATTTGATTGAGAGTGCCCAATTTGAAGATAAGATAGATAGCATGACAATATTGGAACAATTCAACATGTTTTGAATGAACTCTTATTCAGAAGCTACAGATCATTTTTTGTCTGTCATGTGTTTGTGAAAATAATTTGTTCCTTTAAAGTTAAATTTTAAAATGTTTTATTGACTTTGTTAAATGTTTAGCATATCCTGACATTGAATGCCATAATTGAGTTGCCATAAATGCATGTTCAGTTATTAACCAATGTCAAACTTTGTTAACTTGAAATTAAACTTTTTTGATGTTGGCATTTTTTTTCTTGTTTTGTCAAGTTGCCAGGTATCAATGACTTGTGATTTGTTAGTAAAGAGTGTGAGATCAGTATAGCTGCCAATCAAGTATTAAGTAGCCCATTAGAGCATAGTATGGTCTCTGAAATATTTTTTTCTTATTGTAGCATCCTAAATAAGTATTACTGCTAGTCTTCTGGTTATTTCAGAGATACTGAAATAATGAAATGTATGAGGAGTCAACAAGTAGACCTTAGAGTCTAGGCTTAGTAATATGAGGATTATGGAGCAGATCTAGAATCTTACATGGGTTTGCTTTTTGGTTCTCACAGGTGCTCAACTTGACAGAAAAAATAAGACCAGTGCTAGATTTTAATTTTTAAAATTTTGTTCATGTAATCGATCACTTACTTTCAACTTGAATGAGTACTATTATCTAATAGGCTGCTTTCTACTTTTTGTCTTCGATACAATACATAGATTGGACCCCAGTAAAATTCCTACTGACAGCTTACCAAAACTACTGACAAGATACTGCAAGACTACTGACAGGGCAAATTTGGGGTAAACAGGTCTGGTGTATGTGTGTGTGATATGGAGAAAGAAACCTGTGCTTAATCTTAATCTGTACTCTGTGTCTGTCAGATTCTGTCGCAGTCCATCGAACAGCTGAGGAACCCCACTGCTCACCTGGAGGAGGACGAAGAGGTGAGAGGCCTGGAGCTCACACTGCCCCCTGCTGGAGTCATCCGGAGCCACAGCAGCAGCAGCAACATTCAATTAGAGAGCAACAGCCAGAGCGAGACCCCCAGCGCCCCGGCCAGCGTCATCAGGGTGAAAGAAGAACCGCTGGACCCCGAGAGCAGGATCGAGGAAGCAGGAAGGGATGAGAGAAAAGAAAGAGAAGAGGAGATGATGAAGGAGGTCAAGTCTGAACAGAATGTAGAGAGTATGACTGAGACGGACGTCTGAGAACGAGATGAAGAAAAGAAGAGAGAACAAAGAGAGCATCAGAGAGAAGGATAGAAAGAGAGAATGAATGAAGAGAAGGCAGAACGTCAAGCACCTTTGCGTCTCAATCTCCCTTTACTCTTTGCCTCACATTTATCATCACATCCTTCTTGTCTGTTCGTTCTTTCTCTACTGAGCTTTAAGATCATTAACACTAACAGCATTATCCCAGGCAATAGAAATGGTTATACGTGTATAATATTAAAGTTATAATCATCAACGTGACTTATTTTAAAAAGGACAAGCTCTAGCGTTACGAAAATAACATTTCCACAACATATACAGAAAAGACAATGTGAAAATATTTTCATTAAAAATGTACCTATAAGGTCATTCAGCCAAGAACTTTGTATTAATTTTTTTTAATTGATTGTATTGCATTGATGGACAAGTGGAGCCAAGCCATGGCATTGAAAAGAAATAAATTCCCACACAGCGTACCAGAGACAGAGGATGGAGATTGATTTCAGGTGAACTGTATGAAGTTTGTGCATAAGAAGAGTGTACCAAGATTTTATATATATATATATATATATATATATATATATATATATATATACACACACACACACTTTTGGATGTGAGCTGACAGCCTTAATTAGTTCCTCCTTCATCCTCCATGTGAATGATGGAACATTTCTTCAGACTGTCTTCTGTTTGCTGATGCACGTCAAAAACAGTTAGAGTGACCCTTCGAAAATGCTTTGCGCATTGCCATGCGTTGATGTTCGTTTAAATTAGCAGCGAAAGGCGCGATTCTGACGGCTAACGAAACATCCTTGTGAACGCAGCCTAACGTTTCTGTTTTAAAGTTCTGTCAACTGAAAGAAGTTTCAGCAAATTTGTCAGAAAGGTTCTAAATGTTGAGCAAAAAAGGTCAGAACATTGTGAAATGTTTCTAAAACTGGAACCTACAGAAAATATTCTGTCAACCTGAACATATTTGCTGGGATGTTGGCTATGCCATCTTACTGTGATCTCTTTCTCTCTCTATCTCTCTGAGGCTACGTCCACATTAATACATTTTAGTTTTAAAATGGCATTTTAAAACAAAAACGATCACCATCCAGACAAACGTTTCAGCTATGTAAATTATAAATTATATAGGAATTATATTATACTAGCAGGTTACCCGGCCTTGCCCGGGTTTTGCAAAATTCTGGGTTGCCCCCAGACTTCCATGTCAAATTTGGTGAAGATCCGTCGAGAAATGGTGATGTTAACCCAAGACAAACAAAAATCCAAATGTCCACCACCCAGGGGCCCACCAGGGACCCCATGGGGCCCAAATATGGAATTTCTGAATTCTGCCAAATTGTGGCTCTCCCCTGTGCCTACGTGCCAAGTTTAGTGAAGATCTGTCGAGAGTTTGTGTTGATAAATGTAACGTGAAAGGCATTGAGGGAGGGGGTGGGTGGATGTTGGGCCCCCCAGGGACCTCCCTGGGGCCCGTACATGAATTTTGTTTATATCTGCAAAATTCCGGGTCATTCCGGACCTACTTGCCAAATTTGGTGAAAATCCATCGATAAATGGCAACGTTAGCTCAAGACAAACAAACAAACAAACAAACAAACTTTGCCGCTTATTATCAGGAAATTATATAGATTGAGAAATCAGGGATAAAATTAGCTCATGTTTAAAGTCTTTTATTTTCTGTAAAGCTGCTTTGCGACATTGTCGATTGTTAAAAGGGCTATACAAATAAACTTGACGATGTATCAGAAATAATCTCCGTCCATAATAACACACCTGAATACACACATTACATGACCACTCACGTACACTGGGCATGAGCATGCTGGTACCGTATAAACAGCTGATGCCACCCATTTTCTTCTAGGAAAGGGTTACATGATAGGAGCGTGATGAATCAAGGAAGGATACATCGTAACTGATAAAACCCAATCAGATTGAAAATGTGGGTGTCTGCGTTATCATTTCCAAACATTTCCATTTTCACCCGTCTACACTAAAACACTACCTGGAGTTTTTCAAATTAAAACAAGGTCTCCAAAAATCTCCGTTTTTGGTTTTCGAAGACTCCGGGTTAGTGTGGACACCAGGTGTAAACAAAGCAAAAGTGATGCGTTTTAAAACTAAAATGAATTCATGTGGGCATAGCCTGAGAAGTGACAGTGATACACACACACATACACACACACGACAGTCAGCCACTGATTTGTCCTGTCGTGTTCTTTCTTTCATATGTACATGAAATATAGAAGCAGATTATAGAAAAGCCATGACCTCCAACATCTTGTTTTTACCAGCCGGGATTCTCAGCGTCTGTGTAAAAAAAAAAAAAACCTGATTGCGAGCTTTTCTGTTTGTAAATGTACATATAAGAACTGGGATGCGTGTTTTTTGTTCCCATTTTGCAGATACTAATTTAGTCCCCTGTTCTGTTAAACATGTCGAGTGAATTCTGCCACATCTGCCTTTAAAGTGAGCCTCCAAACCTTCACGTTCATTTGAGTATTCTTTCTTACATTTTACAAAATTGTGCAGTTTATTCATTTGAACACTGGGACTATTTGTTGAAAATTGTACATTTTATTATTATTATTATTATTATTATTATTATTATTATTGTGTAGTTTAATTAAACTGATCTTGACCATCCATTGATTGGTGTGTATATGTGTGAAGCAGATAAGGAATGACATCTGGCTCGAGTTCTTGGAATAAAAAAAAGGCTTTGGTGGTTTTAAACCAAATGTTGATTTCACATATTATTTTATTCTTGTTCAGTGGCTGGAAGTGAACTGAACAAGATGTGACAACTGCAAACTTCCTCACAAGTCCACATCAAACTTAAGCCAAGAGGGTTCATGAAGGGTGCAACAGAAAAACATTCACCTAATCATCTGGAGATCGTGAGTTCAATTCCTGATTATGCCGTAGCCATCCGTGGCTGGGAGTCCAAGAGTTTGGTACGAGAGAGCTGACTGGTGGGTGGGAATTCGCCAAAATCGAATAAGGGATAAAATCCAAAAAAGCACAAAGTCTAAAGGATCCGAAATATATCCACATTTTCCAGTTTAATGATTTATATCCTAAGGCTAAAAATATGTTTTTGCAAAATTCAGGTAACCAGAGAAACGGTGGACAACAGATGTTTATCATAATTAGTTTGGTTCACTTTCAGGTTCAGTACCAAGTAAGTTGTTCTCATGGCATACCTTACATTTCTGTCATCAAAAGAAAAATAATAAATCAAAAATACAGTGGTGCTTGAAAGTTTGTGAACCCTTTAGAATTTTCTATATTTCTGCATAAATATGACCTAAAACATAATCAGATTTTCACACAAGTCCTAGAAGTAGATAAAGAGAACCCAGTTAAACAAAGGAGACAAAAATATTATACTTGGCCATTTATTTATTGAGGAAAATGATCCAATATTACATATCTGTGAGTGGCAAAAGTATGTGAACCTTTGCTTTCAGTATCTGGTGTGACCCCCTTGTGCAGCAATAACTGCAGCTAAACGTTTCCGGTAACTGTTGATCAGTCCTGCGCACCGGCTTGGAGGAATTTTAGCCCGTTCCTCCGTACAGAACAGCTTCAACTCTGGGATGTTGGTGGGTTTCTTCACATGAACTGCTCGCTTCAGGTCCTTCCACAACATTTTGATTGGATTAAGGTCAGGACTTTGACTTGGCCATTCCAAAACATTCACTTTATTCTTCTTTAACCATTCTTTGGTAGAACGACTTGTGTGCTTAGGGTCGCTGTCTTGCTGCATGACCCACCTTCTCTTAAGATTCAGTTCATGGACGTATGGCCTGACATTTTCCTTTCAAATTTGCTGGTATAATTCAGAATTCATTGTTCCATCAATGATGGCAAGCCGTCCTGGCCCAGATGCAGCAAAACAGGCCCAAACCATGATACTACCACCACCATGTTTCACAGATGGGATAAGGTTCTTATGCTGGAATGCAGTGTTTTCCTTTCTCCAAACATAACGCTTCTCATTTAAATCAAAAAGTTCTAGTTTGGTCTCATCCGTCCACAAAACATTTTTCCAATAGCCTTCTGGCTTGTCCACGTGATCTTTAGCAAACTGCAGACGAGCAGCAATGTTCTTTTTGGAGAGCAGTGGCTTTCTCCTTGCAACCTTGCCATGCACACCACTGTTGTTCAGTGTTCTCCTGATGGTGGATTCATTAACATTAGCCAATGTGAGAGAGGCCTTCAGTTGCTTAAAAGTTACCCTGGGGTCCTTTGTGACCTCGCCAACTATTACACGCCTTGCTCTTGGAGTGATCTTTGTTGGTCGACCACTCCTGGGGAGGGTAACAATGGTCTTGAATTTCCTCCGTTTGTACACAATCTGTCTGACTGTGGATTGGTGGAGTCCAAACTCTTTAGAGATGGTTTTGTAACCTTTTCCAGCATGATGAGCATCAACATCGCTTTTTCTCTGGTCCTCAGAAATCTCCTTTGTTCGTGCCATGATACACTTCCACAAACATGTGTTGTGAAGATCAGACTTTGATAGATCCCTGTTCTTTAAATAAAACAGGGTGCCCACTCACACCTGATTGTCATCCCATTGATTGAAAACACTTGACTCTACTTTCACCTTCAAATTAACTGCTAATCCTAGAGGTTCACATACTTTTGCCACTCACAGATATGTAATACTGGATCATTTTCCTCAATAAATAAATGACCAAGTATAACATTTTTGTCTCATTTGTTTAACTGGGTTCTCTTTATCTACTTTTAGGACTTGTGTGAAAATCTGATGATGTTTTAGGTCATATTTATGCAGAAATATAGAAAATTCAAAAGGGTTCACAAACTTTCAAGCACCACTGTAAATCAAAAATGGTGGACAAAAGAATTAATATTAATAAATATTTAAGGACAATCCTGTTTCCAAAATGAGTAAATAAAAACAGAATGTGATGATTTGCAACTCATGGAAACCCTATACTGTATGTCATTGAAAATAGTACAAAGACAACATATCAAATGTTGAAACTGAGAAATGTTATTGTTTTTTTGAAAAAACATATGTTCATTTTGAATTTGATGTCAGCAACACGTTTCAAAATAGTTGGGACAGGGGCAACAAAAGACTGAAAAAGTTGTGTAATGCTAAACCCCCCCCCAATTTGGTTAACTGGCAACAGGTCAGTAACATGATTGGGTATAAAAAGAGCATCCTAGAGAGGCGGAGTCTCTCAGAAGTAAAGATGGGGAGGGGTTCACCGCTCTGTGAAAGACTGTGTGGGCAAACAGTGCAGCAATTTAAGAATAACGTTCCTCAGTGTAAAATTGCAAAGAATTTGTAGATCACATCATCTATGGTACATAATATCATTCAAAGATTCAGAGAATCTGGAGAAATCTCTGTATGCAAGAGACAAGGTTGAAAACTGACATTGGATGCCTGTGATCTTCAGGCCCTCAGGAGACACTGCATTAAAAGCAGACACGTGTCTGTAGTGGAAATCACTGTATGGGCTCAGGAACACTTCAGAAAACCATCGTCTGTGAAAACAGTTCATTACTGCAGCCACAAATGCAAGTTAAAACCAGATATAAAAAATATCCCGAAACACCACCACCTTCTCTGGGCCTGAGCTCTTTTACGATGGACTGAGGCGAAGTGGAAAATTGTCCTGAGGTCTGATGAATCAAAAGTAGAAATTCTTTTTAGAAATCATGGACACCACGTCCTCCAGGCTAAAGAGGAGAGGGACCAGGGACATCTAGCTTGTTATCAGGGCACAGCTCAAAAGCCAGCATCTGTTATGGTATGAGGGTGCATTAGTGCACATGACATGGGTAGCTTGTACATCTGGGAAGGCATCATTAATGCTGAATGATATATACATGTTTCAGAGCAATATGCTGCCATCCAGACAAAATCTTTTTCAGGAAAGGCCTTCCTTCTTTCAGCAAGACAATGCCAAACTGCTTTCTGTACATATTAAAACTGCATGGCTCTGTAGGAAAAGAGTCTGGGTGCTAAACTGGCCTGCCTGCAGTCCAGACCTGTCTCCCATTTAAAACATTTGGTGCATTATCAAGTGCAAAATATGACAAAGGAGACCCCGAACTGTTGAGCAACTGAAATTGCATATCAGGCAAGAATGGGACAACATTTCTCTTTCAAAACTACAGTAATTGGTCTCCTCAGTTCCCAAACGTTTACAGAGTGTTGTTAAAAGTAGAGGTGATGCAACACAGTGGTAAACATGCCCCTGTCCTAACTTTTTTGAAACATGTTGCTGACATCAAATTCTAAATAAGTATATTATTTTTCAAACAGCAATCAGAATTCTCAGTTTCAACATTTGTACTATTTTCAATGAAATATAGGGCTCCTGTGATTTGCAAATCATCACAATCTATTTTTATTTATATTTTACACAGTGTCCCAACTTTTTTGGAATTGGGTTTGTAATATTTCTTATCATTTTCCAACAGTTTAAGGTAATTAAATGCACATATTGTAGTTCATGAATAAGATACAGCCTACCTGCTTAACCATATTTTTCATTTTGGATTTGAACAACGACATGAAGCAGAGCCTCAGGCCTTAAACTATGTTTATACTGATATTAAGTTAATAAATTAAAGCTGTTTCTACAACTTAACTCTTAATCTACTCAAACCCACATTATGACATTATTGCTGGTTTAGGGGCGTGAGCAGGGTGTGAGGGGGTTATCCCTGAGTGTGATCCCTGTAAACACCAGGTCACATAAACATAAGGCCGAGTATAATGTATAGTGCTGATTCTAGATCAGGTTTTTTAAAAATTATTAACATTATTATTCTGAAAGCAGTATTAAGGATTTTTGTTGATCTGTGATCCCTGATCCTTGCTCAGCTCTCATTTTTGCTTAATTTTGTTAAAATAAATGCCCGGGAGCGAGCGTGTCAGGTCCAGCCCTGGGTCTGGCTTTAGTCTTGACCTCATTCCTTCTCCCCTGTGCCATTTCTGACACTTTTCCCACAACCCCTCACATCCCTGAGCCTCGCTGGCGAATGTTACGTTAACCCCCTATGCTTTGCCAGGGCTCAGGGATCAGGTTAACTCTTTGAAGTGGGGCTTAGCTCAGCTCTGGCATCTCCCCGGCTGTGAACAGCAAAATGTCCCTGACGCAGATATACGATTGCTGGATCACAGAACGCAGAAGCCATCTGATATGTAGTTGTGAGCCCTTTGTGTATTCCAGGTTTAAATGAAAACACTCCTCCGTCCTGTAACACCAAACGGACATTGTCATGACTTTTTTAAATTTTATAGTATGCGCTTTTCTGTGGGTCAAAAGTTATTTTGAGATTTGGGACAGCAAAGTTTTGACATCCCAGCTAGTAAAACTACTGAAATTTACATTCACAGCTCAACAAGATTTACACTCTAATGCTACTTCAAATTTACAGAATTCTGTATACACTCACCGGCCACTTTAATAGGAACCCGTTCTTGAGTCTAAGATTCCTGTTCTTGGCTGCAGGAGTGGAACCCAGTGTGCTCTTCTGCTGTTGCATGCTGAGATGCTTTTCTGCTCACCATGGTTGTAAAGAGTTGCTATGAGTAACTATATCCTTCCTGGCAGCTCAAACCAATCTGGACATTTTCCTTTGACCTCTCTTATCAACAAGGCGTTTGTTTCCACCCGCAGAACCGTTGCCCACTCACTCGATGTTTTTTGTTTTTCGCACCATTCTGTATAAACTCTAGAGACAGTTCTGTGTGAAAACCCCAGGAGATCAGCAGTTTCTGAAATACTCAAACCAGTCCATCTGGCTCAAACCAACAGCCATGCCACAGTGAAAAAAAGTCGCACTTTGAGATCACAATTTTTCCCATTCTGATGTCTGAAGTGAACATTAACTGAAGCTCTTGATTTGTATCTGCATGATTTTATGCATTATGCTGCTGTCAAGGGATCGGCTGATGAGAGAACTGCATAAAACTGCAGGTGGATGGATGTTCCTAATAAAGTGGCCAGTGAGTGAATATAGAAATTGTAATCAAAATGAAACATCTTCAAACACAAGTCATTGAATAACTAAATAATTGGTAATGAACGCAGCAGAAAAAATAAATTTTAAAACTACTTGATGGTCATATATGCGTTTGCGTAGGGTTGATTTTTCAATGAGCGCTAAAAATACACTAAAATTCTCTTTTTAAACTAAACTGCTTTTTAAAAAATCACCTTAAAATTTCACTGATAAATATTTAACTATTAAAATACATCACGGGCGGCACGGTGGTGTAGTAGTTAGCGCTGTCGCCTCACAGCAAGAAGGTCCGGGTTCGAGCCCCGTGGCCGGTGAGGGCCTTTCTGTGTGGAGTTTGCATGTTCTCCCCGTGTCCGCGTGGGTTTCCTCCGGGTGCTCCGGTTTCCCCCACAGTCCAAAGCATGCAGGTTAGGTTAACTGGTGACTCTAAATTGACTGTAGGTGTGAATGTGAGTGTGAATGGTTGTCTGTGTCTATGTGTCAGCCCTGTGATGACCTGGCGACTTGTCCAGGGTGTACCCCGCCTTTCGCCCGTAGTCAGCTGGGATAGGCTCCAGCTTGCCTGCGACCCTGTAGAACAGGATAAAGCGGCTAGAGATAATGAGATGAGATGAGAAAATACATCACAATGAACAATACACACTTCTGTGCAACTACATAAACATATCGTACAAGTCTGTTAGCTGATTTTCAGTCCCTTGTTGTTCCAGTGGAAACTTAAATGTAGCTACCTGATGTCTGTAATACATCTGTCTGTAATGTCTGTAATACAGAAGAAGAAGAAGCCTTTATTTGGTCACATGTACACTCAAGCACAGTGAAATTCATCCTCTGCATTTAACCCTTCTGAAGCAGTGAATACACACATGCACACACCCAAGTGAGCAATCAGCACATACACACACCCAGAGCAGTGGGCAGCCATGTTACAGCACCCGGGGAGCAGATGGGGGTTAGGTGCCTTGCTCAAAGGCACTTCAGCCCAAGGCCGCCCCATGTGAACCCAACCGCATGTCTTTGGACTCTGGGGGAAACCAGAGCACCCAGAGGAAAACCACGCAGACACTGGGAGAACAGGCAAACTCTACATAGAAAGGCCCCTGTCGACCACTGGGCTTGAACCCAGAACCTTCTTGCTGTGAGGCGACAGTGCCAACCACTACACCACCATGCTGCCCAGATAAAAAGCTAATGCAAGCTGTTCTAGTGAAAATATTAGCTTTCTGCTCTGCTAAACACTTCCTAATGTGCCTAAATGTTCTTACCATTGAGTATATTAGAGCTGTACTGTACCTGTTTTGTACATTTACTTTTGTATTACTCTTGTGGAGAGTATGTAGAACCTCTCTTCATTTCTGCGAGACTGTAAACAGTACATAGATATTGATTGGTTAAAAACGTTTAGTCACATTCATGGCACGGTGGTGAGGTGGTTAGCGCAGTCATCTCACAGCAAGAAGGTCCTGGGTTCGAGCCCAGCAGCTGGCGAGGGCCTTTCTGTGCAGAGTTTGCATGTTCTCCCCGTGTCTGCGTGGGTTTCCTCCGGGTGCTCCGGTTTCCCCCACAGTCCAAAGACATGCAGGTTAGGTTAACTGGTGACTCTAAATTGGCCGTAGGTGTGAATGTGAGTGTGAATGGTTGTCTGTGTCTATGTGTCAGCCCTGTGATGACCTGGCGACTTGTCCAGGGTGTACCCCGCCTTTCGCCCGTAGTCAGCTGGGATGGGCTCCAGCTTGCCTGTGACCCTGTAGAACAGGATAAGCGGCTACAGATAATGGATGGAGGGATGGAAGTCGGATTCATCCCTGTGTTCATCCTGGATGACGATTGTCTGGCAGATAGAACCTGATAAAACCAAGTTTATCTGTGAAGATGAAGGCAGAACTTTGCATTTTCTCAAAAGCACTGCAAAGTAAAAACCGCGCAAAAGAATAAAGTATTCCAGGATTGATGACGTTCATGTAGTTTACTCAGTTTCAGTCAAAATGCCAAATAGAGCCTTATCATACCATGGTCATGATTTTTATCCACTTACATATACCATGTAATATTTAAAGAAATTATACAGTACCAGTAGCCCTGCGATGATCTGGCGACTTGTCCAGGGTGTACCCCGCCTCTCGCCCATAGTCAGCTGGGATAGGCTCCAGCTTGCCCGCGACCCTGCACAGGATAAGCAGTTATGGATAATGAATGAATACCGTACCAGTCAAAAGTTTGTACACCCCTACTCTACTCATTCATAGGTTTTCCTGTATTTTGTATTTTCTACATTGTAGAACGGTGGCACGGTGGTGTAGTGGTTAGCGCTGTTGCCTCACAGCAAGAAGGTCCTGGGTTCGAGCCCAGCAGCTGGCGAGGGCCTTTCTGTGTGGAGTTTGCATGTTCTCCCCGTGTCCGCGTGGGTTTCCTCCAGGTACTCCGGTTTCCCCCACAGTCCAAAGACATGCAGGTTAGGTTAATTGGTGGCTCTAAATTGACCGTAGGTGTAAGTGTGAATGGTTGTTTGTCTCTGTGTGTCAGCCCTGCGATTATCTGGTGACTTGTCCAGGGTGTACCCCGCCTCTCGCCCATAGTCAGCTGGGATAGGCTCCAGCTTACCTGCGACCCTGCACAGGATAAGTGGCTACAGATAATGGATGGATACATTGTAGAACAATACTGAAGACATCAAAACTATGAAATAACATATGGAACATATATGGAATTATGTGGTAAACTAAAAAAGTGTTAAAATATGTTTGCTATTTTAGATTCTTCAAAGTATCCAGCGTTTGCCTTGATGATGCTTTGCACACTATTGGCATTATCTTAACCGGCTTCATGAGGTAGTCATATGGAATGCTTTTCAATTAACAGGTGTGTCTCATTAAAAGTTAATTAGTGCACGAGTTTCTTGCCTTCTTAATGCATTTGAGATCCAACAGTAAATAGTAAATAATAACAATACAGTAAATAGCCCTATTCAACAACTGTAGAATCCCTATTATATCAAGAATCACTCAACTAAGTAAAGAGAAACGACATCCGTCATTACTTTAAGACATGAAGAAGTGTCTTTTAATTAATAAAAATAAAGAAAAACCATTGAATTAGAAGGTTTGTCTAAACTTTTCTCCAGTACTATATGTCTTTCAAACAGGGCCTTTTTCTGGTTTAAGCCCATTAAGTTACTTCTCTTGGATTACACATTCCTACGCTTTGCTTTTCTGTAAAGATGGTGGTCTGATATGATCCATTTACTGCCATATTGCTCTTTTACGCCTTGGAAAATAATGTGGTCAGCCCTTCCTTTAACACTGTACTTCCACATTTAGTCAAGAAACCCATGGGCTCTCTGCAAACCAAGGTGAACGCTGGCCGTAAAGAGCTTAGGAAGCACTTCAGGACCAAGGGATTATCCTCACCTCAATTAGACAGTGGGGATGGGAATTATCCCCACCTCAATTAGCGAGTTTTTCCCTTCTCCCTTTGGATTATAGCATTCACCTTCAGCATCCAAGGGGTTTCTCGTTTGCTCAGATGATAGCCAAGGCGGGGGTCCACCTGGACCACACTTTAGCAGCTGTGAAAGCAAAAGCACTGCTCCGCAAACCACTGCTCAAAGCTGACACCGTGAAAGGGTCTCTGCAGAATCAGCTCTGACAGTGATACATGTTGTATTTTAGTACTTTCTTTTCGAGAAATGTAGCATTTTAAAAAGGTTATGGAGAATGTGAATTATAGTAACAGTGAAAACTTCATGTGCCATGTGGGCTGTTTTTCACATTGGTACAGTTCAGGAAAATATACTGGAAAACACAGCTGAGTGCCAAAGATTGCATACTAATAGGATAAAATGAAGATGACAAAGAAATCGATACTACAGCCATGTCGCATTCTGGATTCTGGTCCGTCAGAAGGCGTTGATTATTTTCCCTAGCAGCATGGTGGTGTAGTGGTTAGCACTGTCGCCTCACAGCAAGAAGGTTCTGGGTTCGAGCGTAGCAGCTGTTGGGGCCTTTCTATGTGGAGTTTGCATGTTCTCCCCATGTCCAGGTGCTCCGGTTTCCCCCACAGTCCAAAGACATGCAGGTTAGGTAAATTGGTGGCTCTAAATTGACCGTAGGTGTGAATGTGAGTGTGAATGATTGTTTGTCTCTATGTGTCAGCCCTGCAATGATCTGGTGACTTGTCCAGGGTGTACCCCACCTGTCGCCCATAGTCAGCTGGGACAGGCTCCAGCTTGCCTGCAACCCTGTACAGGATAAGCGGCTACAGATAATGGATGGATAATAATGGGATGCTTAAAGTGAGACGGCCTTTCGATTTCATAAAATCGGTGAAATATAGTTCCCACTGAAATTTGGTCATTGTGATATATGTTTATTTCTGTAATATCTCACAAAATATCAGGCCATTCTGTGGCTGGGAAGTTATTTAATTTGAGGGGATTCCCGAGCAAATAATGTGCATGAAATCGCTCGCTTCGTGCAGTCAAGCAGACAGAGGAAGTCCGTGTGCGCATACGTAGGTTTAACTTTGACCGTGTTCTGACAGTTACATCATTCTCATACATGTCAACCTATACGGAATGTCCGTATTTTATACGGATTTGATTCAATAAACGTAGTATACGGGTGTACAAATAAAGTTATACGGATTCTTTAAAAAAACTTCAATATTTATTTAGAGCTATAATCAATTCCCACGATGATAAAAGAGCGCATAACATTTACAAACGTACTGTACAGCACAGACAGCCAGTAAAGAGTCTTATGAAATTGCGCGTTATCTTGTGGTAGCGAGACTTCGTTCCACTTTTGATCATGCGCACATCGCATTGCGAGAATCCCGCCAACCAGGAAGTAACATTTTGTTTGAAAAGCGTATTTCCACCTGAGCGACTTTCACTATGTCCCAACAGCCAGCCGCTGTGTCTGGGGATCAGGTCGTCGAGGCCCCTGCCTTCGACTGCCACCCAATCCACACTGCACCAAACCCCTACTGCTACCTCTGTGGGTGGTGAACCCACAGGAGGTCGGGCCCACGTCACCTCTTCGGGCTGAGCCCGGCCGGGCCCCATGGGCAAAGGCCCGGCCACCAAGCGCTCGCATACGAGCCCCAACCCCGGGCCTGGCTCCAGGGTGGGGCCCCGGCTGCGTCCTACCGGGCGACGTCACGGTCCTGGATTTTTTCTCCATAGGGTTTTTTTTTTGGTGAACTGCTCTTGGTCTGGCCTGTCACCTAGGACCTGTCTGCCTTGGGAAACCCTAACAGGGGCATAATGCCCCCGACAACATAGCTCCTAGGATCATTCAAGCAATAAGGTGGCAGTTCTAGGAGGGGCCAATAGTCCAATAGTCGAACCTCGGATCCAGGAGGAACAATGCGGTTTTCGTCCTGGTCGCGGAACACTGGACCAGCTCTATACCCTTCATAGGGTGCTCGAGGGTTCATGGGAGTTTGCCCAACCAGTCCACATGTGCTTTGTGGATCTGGAGAAGGCATTCGACCGTGTCCCCCGTGGTATTCTGTGGGGGGTGCTTCGGGAGTATGGGGTTCGGGGCTCTTTGCTAAGGGCTGTCCGGTCCCTGTACGAACGGAGCAGGAGTCTGGTTCGCATTGCCGGCAGTAAGTCAGACCTGTTCCCAGTGCATGTTGGACTCCGTCAGGGCTGCCCTTTGTCACCGGTTCTGTTCATAATTTTTATGGACAGAATTTCTAGGCGCAGCCAGGGGCCGGAAGGAATCCTGTTTGGGAACCACAGGATTTCATCTCTGCTTTTTGCGGATGATGTTGTCCTGTTGGCTTCTTCAAACCAGGACCTTCAGCATGCACTGGGGCGGTTTGCAGTCGAGTGTGAAGCGGCTGGGATGAGAATCAGCACCTCCAAGTCTGAGGCCATGGTTCTCGACCGGAAAAGGGTGGCTTGCCCTCTCCAGGTTGGTGGAGAAGTCCTGCCTCAAGTGGAGGAGTTTAAGTATCTCGGGATCTTGTTCACGAGTGAGGGAAGGATGGAGCGTGAGATCGACAGGCGGATCGGTGCAGCCTCCGCAGTGATGCGGTCGCTTTACCGGTCCGTCGTGGTGAAGAAGGAGCTGAGCCAAAAGGCGAAGCTCTCAATTTACCGGTCGATCTACGTTCCGACTCTCACCTATGGTCATGAGCTTTGCGTAATGACAGAAAGAACAAGATCGCGGATACAAGCGGCTGAAATGAGTTTCCTTCGCAGGGTGGCTGGGCGCTCCCTTAGAGATAGGGTGAGAAGCACAGTCACTCGGGAGGAGCTCGGAGTAGAGCCGTTGCTCCTCCACATCGAGAGGAACCAGCTGAGGTGGCTCGGGCATCTTTTTCGGATGCCTCCTGGACGCCTCCCTGGGGAGGTGTTCCAGGCATGTCCCCCCGGGAGGAGGCCCCGGGGAAGACCCAGGACACGCTGGAGGGACTATGTCTCTCGGCTGGCCTGGGAACGCCTCGGTGTTCTTCCCGAGGAGCTGGCCGAGGTGTCTGGGGAAAGGGAAGTTTGGGCTTCCATGCTTAGACTGCTGCCTCCGCGACCCGGTCCTGGATAAGCGGAAGAAGACGAGACGAGACGACTTTCACTAGCGACTGAAAAGATTCTGAATGGGCACTCCGGCAAGATCAACACAGACACTTGCTGTGACATGCAGCCTAGTGAGGTGTTGGTACAGAGTGCTAAAAAAGCTGTCATGGAGTAGCCTGGGAAATCCCATGCTGCTTTGCACAATCTTTCCGATCTGAAAAGACAGCATGGAAACTATGGTCTTAAGGCTCGCCTGAGTTAGGGAGCCAATCAGAGAGTGGGGAGGGGTGGAAAGACGGTGATGCATACTACTCGACAAACGGAAGCTTGTAGTTTATTTGGGACTGTTTACAGATCACATTTAACATGGCGGCGAGCAATACGAACCAAATTTTTGATCAAGCTTTGTCTTGCACAAACGGCAGTAATCGTTCGGTGCCATTGTTTTCCTATTTTTGTTTTGCCTTCTCTTTCTCTTTCCTTCTCTTCTTTGCCTCTTCGTCTTCTTCGTCGCTCTAACTACGTCACCGGGTACAACTGCCATGATTGGCCATGGGCTATGTATACGCCAAATGATAGACATTTGCAACGTCCAATAAACGGCCATTGACAATCGTAAACCACACCTCCCCTACGAGAAATTCAATAGGCGGATTCCAGACCATATTTCACTTGTGATATGGTCTGGTGTTAACCAGACTAGTCATGGAGTACAATTCAGAACATTAGAGTGACACTTTGTGTTTTTGTCAAACATTGGAGCTTTGTATTCATTCTGAAGGTTTATTGTTATTAATATTGAATAAAAAGTAACTGGGATATATCATTGTTAATTATCATTCAAATTTTAGGTAAATTATTTTAATATGCATCTTATAAGGATTTTATAAGGGAAATACGGATTTTGGAGGTTGGTTATACAGGTTTGATTGACCAAAGGTTGACGTATGCATTCTGTCACTAAACAAACAGCTGATCACACCGAGGTGCTTGCTGACCGCCAATATTTATTAGTTTGGTCCTGCGTTTCCTTTCCTTCGCAACATAATGTCTTTTCTTCTCGCTTTCCGTTACTGTAGTCGGTCTTTCACGTTTCTTTTGCACACTCACGTCCTCCATTTTACGGTTAGGCTAACATGGGCTGAAGTGCCCTTGAGCAAGGGACCTAACCCCTAACTGCTCCCTGGATGCTGTAGCATGTCTGCCTACTGCTCTGGATATGTGTGTGTGCTCATTGCACATGTGCGTGTGTTCACTGCTTCGGATAGGTTAAATGCAGAGAGGAATTTCACTGTGCTTAAGTGATAAATAAAGTTCTTCTTCTTCAGCTCTGAGACAGAAGTGTTGGCTGCATGACAAATCACAGGATTCAAAAGATCTCATTTCTGTAGCAAACACAGGTTGTATGATGGACGTTCCACGTATAGGTTCTCCAGGCTACAAAATTCGTAAAGCACCTGTTGCAAGCTCGATAACAAGATGCATGCTTTCCTGAATTCCTGCATTACTTCACCCTGTCACAGTACGCTTCCACATGTAGTCAATGGGAGTCAGGGTGTGGATGGAGAGTTATAGTCTTAGCGAGTACAGAGAGATACGCTCTATAAACATTCAGCCTTTGCGGAGAGAATGTCTCCCCTACAGGGCATATAATCATGACAGACTGACTGTGTCCAATTTATGTGCACGTAGCAGTAACCCCTGATCAGTCTTAAAATACCGTGATGCCAGGATGTTAAACAAATAAAACATCTATCCCTATTAGTTCTCCGACACTGAGGTGACACCGAGGTCTGCTCCAATTAAGGCTGAGTTTATTATTCTCCATTTTTTTTTTGAACTGACACAAATGAGGAAAAGGCCGAAAGCACAGCAGCAAAAAAAAAAAACAAAAAACAAAACCTGCATTCTTTCGGTGTGAGCTCAACTGCAGTGAGACCTCAGTGTAAAAGATAATATATTTGTGTTGAGTAACGTGTGAAATCTGGACCGTGCTGCTGAACAGAGAAAAACAGACTCGTCGTGTGTGTGCGAGTGTGTGTGTGAGGGCCATATTCAGCCGCTTCGACACCAATGACAGTCATAAAATAGCTAAATGTGTAAAACATCATTTGAAATGAGGCGCATTGGAAGACGTTCAGATGACATCATGCAGGATATAAAAGAATATGTGTCCATGGAGGGTGATTTTCTGAGAGGAATATGAAAGATTAAGTCTTTGTAGCAACTGATGTTAATAAAAGCCTCGAGGTAACTCGTTTAAGTTTAAAATTAGGGATTCACTCATTTACTCGTCTTCAGTGTCTTATTGGCCTTGATTAGTGGTCTCCATTAAGAATAAAGTCACATTATGAAGTCTTTGAGATCTCTGAATGAAGGAAACTCAGATTTGTGTCAAACACTGGTACACTTTACACCCACCTGTCATCACGGCTGTTATTCTCCAGGAGCTATTAGCAGTCTTTAGATGTTTAAACGTGCTATGATATGACCTACACATGGGACAGTCTGAGGAATCTGGTTTATTATCCTTCTTTTCAACGTCCCACTGCTGAGAAAAAAGAAAAAGAAAAAAACTCTAGTGTGCGCAGGCGTTCGAGTATGAAACGGTAATGGCTCGTGGTTGTTATTCTTTCCGTGCATGGTTACCGCATGGGCGGCATGGGACAACGTTGGCAGGCCAGGCTGGGGAAAGACTCGGAGCGTGAACGTAAGAAAAGGACCACCTCTGACTAGCAAACAGAAGAGCTGGCCTACTGATGACTTCAACCGAGCTATTTATTTCTGTGTGCCGTCTCCTGCCCAGTTCCCGAAGGCCACGCGCTGGTGTTATCCTGAGACCTGGCCAAACAGCACGCTCGCACGGTGCTGTCCGATTGTTCATGCGGCCAAAATGGCTCAGGGCAGGCGAGAAACTATAAAACGTGGCTTTGTTCCATTATATTGCTCTCAGTGGTGATGGGGAAAATTGTGGATGATGTAAGAACTTGTGAGTGACTGCTTCTGACTTTCAAACTCGAAATGATCAAAATACGACCAGATGAACCACATTCTACCGAATATAACATGCACAGTGTTGAATGCTTGATTTTAAAAGTCCCTATGAAATTTGATTATAAAATTTGCAGTAAATTTTAAAGGCCGTGACACAGACACGCCATGCGCAATAAAAATATCCAACACAGTGCACATTTTTATCCAACATGAACAAAAGGTTCATGATGAAAAATGGTAAAAATGTGTGATAACTGAGCTGCTTAGCCTACTCAAAAGGAATTTTACAAAAAGAGAGACACACACACACACACACACACACACACACATACACACACACCTCATTTATAGCGAGATGAATTGGCCCAGACCAGGCCGGGTTTATGAACCTGTCAGCATGATGGCTCACATTGTCCATACTGTTATCTCAATACCTTCTTAAGGGCTTCGAGCCTCCCTCTCCAGTGAAAGCAGATAAGGCCTGAGGTTCAAGGAGGGGCAGTCGGGGAGGTGGGAGTGCAGCTCTCATATCTATAGGAGTTCAAAGGGAGCTGCTTTATCTCCACCATGATGAGTTTTGGCAGGGCTGGAGGTGAGAACCTTAAAGACCTGCGTCCCATTGGGGCAGAGCGCTGAGCCATTTGCACATAACCCCTTATCCAAAACTTGAAAACATTTACTATGCCTCTCCTGTGACAGTTTTACTGGGTCCGTCTGAGCTCACTGGGTCTGACTGGGTACATACCGTAGCTGCTTAGCGAGAGTCATCAAAAGAGATGCTTGAGCCAAATTAAGTCCACTGAACAGGTGGCACCCTGAGCCACCATGACCATAAAATAAAAAATAAAATCAAATTAAAAGATAAATATAATTTATTAATGGTATGATAGATGATATTATTGATCTTTTAATTCGATCCGTATCTGAGATTTGCATGCCATGTTGCCACGAACAAATCAGCATTGCCTCCTGCAAAAAGAAATTAGGATTAGGATTGGTGTTCAGCATGCTCACACTTGCAGGAGAAGGGTTTCAATCAACTTTTTATTTAGGGTATATAAGTACAGTATGATGTAATTACTAGTAATTTGCACAGCTGAATTACACTGATTTTTTTTTTAATCGCAACTAATATGAAGAAATAGTTCATGTGTTAGAAGTTGAGTGAAATGAGTAGTTTAGTTTAGTTTATTGGTTTTAGTTAACAGGGACTGTACACAACCCAGCTGTTGCGCCAGAGTTGGCTACGAGCTAATAACCCTAACCCCTGACTACGTCATCGCTTGTTTACTGCAATGCATTATGGGCGATACTCGGGGTCAGCTCTGCTATATTGTTTACTTTCACCTTTGTTAAACACTGCATTGTTGTGTCTAACCGGTTTAACCATGCCGCCTAAAGTGAATTGCTGGGTGCCTTACTGTGTCTCCACAACAAAGAGAATACCTAATTTGAGCTTTTATCAGCTGCCAGTCGAGAAGAAGAGAAGAAAGAAATGGATAAGTTTAATCCGCAATGAAAACCTTCGAACTGAATCGAAATGGACAAGTGTTTGTAGTTTCCATTTCTCTGGTGGGGAAAAAAATGTACTTAAACTGTGACCCAGCGATATTTATATGGTCTGTGGAATGGCCTTCGATTGTAGAAGATTATAACAATTGACACTGTTCATCATGATATTAGCGATATTCCAAAGCCTGTAAAACACAGAAGTGTTCTCCGGCCTTTGCCTCGCAACATACCGAAGTGCTCGGCAGCGGAATGAGCCTGTCGGACCGATAAAACTCCCAAAACATGAAGGGTTCTCTTTCGGGTATGTATAATGTTCAGTGTACCTCACTAACGGCATTTATTGAAGAAAATGCATTTATACTGAACATGACCCGGTAGATCAGCAGGTTTCCAAAGTTTTTTTTTTTAATGTTTCCTGATAGCAAGTTTTATTTCACTAATCACTCATTTATAAATGTTTTGATAAGACATTCTGAGATTTGATGTTGTTGTTGTACAGTGTGGTAGACTCAGTCTAGACTCTTACCTTCTCACCAAGCTTGATTTGGACTCAGATTTTCCTGCTCTAAACCCTCGACATGTTATCCACCTCTTTACATCACCAATTTCATTGTCTTATACAATAGAGCATGGCAAAATCGCTCCTCTCACATCGCCCTCATGTAAAATTCATCTAACACCTGCTATATCGCTCAGCTACCAACCCAGGCTATCCCCCACAATGCATTGCGATAAACAAGTGATGACGTAGTTATGCTTGGAGGCTATTTTCATCTGTGGTCCCTGGGCAGGCAATGTAAAAGCACGTACAAAACCGTACATATGATTAAAAGACAACCCAAAACAACAATTAACAATGTTTACAACAATACAGTATCACATATAGCCTAAACATCTTATAAAACAGGTGGCACGGTGGTGTAGTGGTTAGCGCTGTCGCCTCACAGCAAGAAGGTCCTGGGTTCGGGGCCGGCGAGGGCCTTTCTGTGTGGAGTTTGCATGTTCTCCCCGTGTCCGCGTGGGTTTCCTCCGGGTGCTCCGGTTTCCCCCACAGTCCAAAGACATGCAGGTTAGGTTAACTGGTGACTCTAAATTGACTGTAGGTGTGAATGGTTGTCTATGTGTCAGCCCTGTGATGACCTGGCGACTTGTCCAGGGTGTACCCCGCCTTTTGCCCATAGTCAGCTGGGATAGGCTCCAGCTTGCCTGCGACCCTGTAGAACAGGATAAAGCGGCTGTTAGGGTTTTGCTGGGATTCGAACCTGGTTCGTTGGTGTGATAATCCAGCAAACCCCCACTAGGCCACCAGGGGGATGACTCAAATGCAGAGGCGTGAGGCGGAAGTAGAAAAAGAATCAAAAGGTTTATTTAAACTATATACACTATATACAGGGCAAAACAAAAGACAAAAAAAAAACCCAAAGAGTATTATCCAAAAGAAAAGCAAAGTGCAAAAATTCAAAAGCTAAGAAGATCAAAAAACACAGTACAAAGGAAACTGGAGATAAACATAACAGCACAAAGACTCCGTGACAAGAGGACTGAACTCAGGGGTATAAATAGACAAACTAATTAAGGACACAGGTGAAGATAATTAGGCAATTAACACAAACACAAAACACAGGAACAGTGGCGGCCTCTAGAGGCCAAAATAAACACGACATGAAAAGGAAATAACAGCGGCCTCTAGAGGCCAAAACAGTCCTAGTCCTAACAGGACCCCCCCCTCTAGGAGCGTCTCCTGACGTTCCCAGGGCGATCCGGATGGGCCGAATGGAAGTCCCGGCATAGTTCTTTATCAAGGACATCCCGAGCAGGAACCCAGCAGCGCTCCTCAGGACCATAGCCCTCCCAGTCCACCAGATATTGCAACCCGCCGCGGACCCGGCGGGAGTCAAGCAGGCGATTCACAGTGAACACAGTCTGCCCCTGGAAGATGCGGGGGGGTGGGGGGTTCCTAGGGGCAGGGGCATACGTAGACGTCAGTACGGGCCGTAACAGGGAAACATGGAAAGTGGGGTTGATCCTCAGAGTCCGGGGCAACTGGAGCCGGTAGGAGACAGGGTTCACCCTGCGCACCACCTTGAAGGGGCCAATGTAGCGAGGAGCAAGCTTGCGGTTCTCCACCCGCAGTGGAAGGTCCTTAGTGGACAGCCAAACACGCTGCCCAGGGCGGAAAGCGTGTGCAGGTCTTCTATGGCGGTTGGCCTGAGTCTGGTTGGTTCTGGAGGTCTGTATGAGGGTCTTCCTGACCTTGCTCCAGGTCTTGCGACACCGTCTCACATATTGGTTGACCGAGGGCACCCCCGCGTCCTCCTCCTGGTCCGGGAACAGAGGTGGCTGGAACCCGAATTGGCACTGGAATGGCGACAGCTTGGTGGCCGATGACTGCAGGGTGTTGTGGGCGTACTCCGCCCATGGCAGCCAGGTGCTCCACGATGTCGGGTTATCCATAGCCAGGCCTCGCAGGGTGGTTTCCAGGTCCTGGTTGAGCCTCTCCGTCTGACCATTGGACTGTGGGTGAAACCCAGAGGAGAGGCTGGCAGTGGCTCCGATGACCTTGCAGAACCCGTGCCACACTCGGGAGGAGAACTGGGGCCCTCGGTCTGAGACGATGTCCTGTGGAAGACCAAAGACTCGGAAGACATGATTAAACAAAAGTTTCGCAGTTTCAAGAGCAGAGGGGAGTTTGCACAGTGGTATGAAGCGGCAGGCCTTGGAGAATCTGTCAACTAAGACCAAAATGACCGTGTTACCTTGTGACTCAGGGAGACCCGTGATAAAGTCGACTGCCACGTGGGACCAGGGACGCCGGGGAATGGTCAGAGGATGCAGGAGACCCTGGGGATGCTGTCGTGGGTTCTTGGTTCTGGTGCAAACCTCACAGGACAGGACAAATGACCTTACTTCCTTCTCCATGTTAGGCCACCAGAAGCGTCTTTTCAGGAAGTCCAGGGTCCTCCGAGCTCCCGGGTGGGCGGTGAGAGGGGAAGAGTGACCCCACTGGAGAACCTTGGCCCGGGCTTGATGTGGGACGTACAAGAGGCCTGGTGGCCCCGTCCCAGGACCGGGGTCCTGGCGTTGGGCTCGTCGGACAGCCTCCTCAATACCCCAGCGAACAGGGGCCACAATCCGGGACACAGGGATAATAGGCCCGACTTCATTCTCCCTGTTAGTGGCAGAGAACAGTCTGGACAGTGCGTCAGGTTTGGTGTTCTTGGAGCCGGGGTGGTATGAGAGGGTGAAGTCAAACCGACTGAAAAACAGGGCCCACCTAGCCTGTCGAGGGTTCAGTCTCTTGGCTTGCTGGAGGTACTCCAGGTTCTTGTGGTCAGTCCAAACCAGGAATGGATGTTGTGCTCCCTCCAGCCAGTGCCTCCACTCCTCAAGGGCCAGTTTGACCGCTAGCAGTTCTCGATCCCCCACATCGTACCGGGACTCAGCAGGACTCAGGCGGTGGGAGAAGTAAGCGCAGGGGTGCAGCTTTCCTTCCGAACGTTGAGAGAGCACCGCGCCGACACCACTGTCCGAGGCGTCCACCTCCACGATGAATGGTTGGGAGGTGTCCGGGAGAACCAGAATGGGTGCCGTGCAGAAGCGGTCCTTGAGGTCTTTGAACGCCTTTTCTGCCTGAGGAGACCAGCCATAAGATCCACCTGTCCCTTTGGTGAGGTCTGACATGGGTGCTGCCACAGAACTGAAGTTCCTGATGAACTTGCGGTAGAAGTTAGCGAATCCTAAGAACCGCTGAACCTCCTTAACGGACTTGGGAGTAGGCCAATCCCGGACGGCCAGGGTCTTGGCAGGGTCCATTTGGAGTTGGCCTGTCCGTACAATAAATCCCAGAAAGGAGACCTCGGGAACATGAAATTCGCATTTCTGGGCCTTGGCGAACAGATTGTTCTGTAGCAGCCTCTGGAGAACCTGGCGGACATGGTGGCGGTGCTCCTGCACGGTCTTGGAAAAGATAAGGATGTCGTCGAGGTAGACAAAAACGTATAGGTTAATCATGTCCCTTAAGACGTCGTTGATTAGGGCCTGAAAAACAGCTGGTGCGTTGGTGAGTCCGAAGGGCATCACCTGGTATTCGTAGTGCCCAGACGGGGTGTTAAAGGCAGTCTTCCACTCGTCTCCCTGTCGGATACGGATGAGGTGGTATGCGTTCCGTAGGTCCAACTTGGTGAAGACGGTGGCGCCTTGGAGCAGGTCGAAAGCTGTGGACATCAGCGGAAGGGGATATCGGTTGCGCACAGTGATCTTATTCAGGCCCCTGTAATCAATACATGGTCGGAGCCCCCCATCCTTCTTGCCGACAAAGAAGAAGCCGGCTCCAGCAGGTGAAGTGGAGGGTCGAATAAACCCAGAGACCAGGGCATCTTTGAGGTATTCCTCCATGGCCTTGCGTTCTGGCTGAGAGAGTGAAAACAGTCTGCCACGAGGAGGGGTAGTCCCAGGGAGCAAGTCGATGGCACAGTCGTAGGCCCGGTGCGGAGGAAGAACGGCGGCCCTGCTCTTGCTGAATACCTCCTTGAGATCCCAGTACTCTGTGGGAACTTGAGATAACTCGGTGAGATCAGGGGGCTCGGCAGGAGACACAGGAGAGCTAGAGAGCAGACAAGAGGCATGGCATGCAGGGCCCCATTCCACAACCTGGCTTGTTACCCAGTCTATGCGAGGGTTGTGGCGAGTAAGCCAAGGAAGGCCTAGAATAACTGGGAACTCAGGTGAAGGAATCAGGTGCAGGGATATTTCTTCCTTGTGACCTTGAGACTGGAGGAAAACTGGAGAAGTAACTTGGGTGACTCTTCCATCACCTAACGCTTGGCCATCGAGGGCAGACACAGACAGTGGGACTTCAAGAGGTGCAGTCGGAATATTGATGCTTTGGGCGAAGTGAATATCCATAAAGTTCCCAGCCGCCCCTGAGTCTATCAAAGCTTGACAAGAGTGGACAGACTCACCCCAGGAGATGGAGACCGGGATGTAGATTCCTTGGCCAGGGAGTCCGGGAGAGAGGGTAGGCCCCGTCACAACCCTCCCTCGGCTGGACGGGGCGGTCCTTTTCCCAAGAGTTCGGGACATGATGCTCGGAAGTGACCAGGCTTGCCACAGTAGATGCAGCACTTGTCCCTCCTTCTGCGCTCCCTCTCAGATGCGGAGAGGCGAGTACGACCCACTTGCATGGGTTCTGGACAGTCACTGAAGGAGGTAGACGGTCTCCAGGTAGAGGTAGGGAGGCTGGGGGGGCTCAAGGCTTGGTGGCGTTCTCTCATCCTGTTGTCCAGACGAATAGCATGCGAGATGAGGGTTTCGAGGTCACTTGGGCATCCAATAGAGGCCAGACCGTCCTTGATGGGGTCAGACAGACCATGGTGGAAGGCTGACACCAGGGCAGTCTCGTTCCATCCACTTACTGCTGCGAGTGTTCGGAACGAGATGGCGTAATCTGCGACGCTTCCTCCTTGCCGGATGGACATGAGCTTTCGGGCTGCGTCGGTACTGATGTCTGCCTGATCGAAGACCCGAAGCATCTCTTCAGAAAACAGCTGGAAATCAAAGCACTCAGGTCCCTGTCTTTGCCAGATAGCAGTAGCCCAGGCTCGCGCCTTACCAGCTAATAAGGTGATCACAAAGGCAATCTTGCGGCGATCCGTAGTGTAGGTGGTAGGCTGAAGCTCAAAGGTGAGTTGACACTGGGTAAGGAACTCTCGGCACTCACTGTGCTTGCCGTCATACCTCTGTGGTGCAGGAAGGCTGGGTTCGCGAGGTGAAGAAGGCAGCATTGCAGGAGGCACTGGAGCAGGAGTGGGAGCTGGATCAGGAGCAGGAACTGGATCAGGAGCAGGAGATGCAGGCAGAGATGTCAGCTGTGCCAGGGTTTTCCCAATTTGCTGAAGCAGTTCCTCGTGGCGAGCGAGGGCCTCACGTTGGCTGGTGAGCGTACGTCCATGAGCGTCCATGGTCGCTCCGAAGCGTGTCAAAGCTGCCATAATTCCCTGAAGGTTGGCCGGGTAGACAGTTGAAGCAGCCTCTGCTGAGTCGGTCATGACGGAGTCTTTCTGTTAGGGTTTTGCTGGGATTCGAACCTGGTTCGTTGGTGTGATAATCCAGCAAACCCCCACTAGGCCACCAGGGGGATGACTCAAATGCAGAGGCGTGAGGCGGAAGTAGAAAAAGAATCAAAAGGTTTATTTAAACTATATACACTATATACAGGGCAAAACAAAAGACAAAAAAAAAAACCAAAGAGTATTATCCAAAAGAAAAGCAAAGTGCAAAAATTCAAAAGCTAAGAAGATCAAAAAACACAGTACAAAGGAAACTGGAGATAAACATAACAGCACAAAGACTCCGTGACAAGAGGACTGAACTCAGGGGTATAAATAGACAAACTAATTAAGGACACAGGTGAAGATAATTAGGCAATTAACACAAACACAAAACACAGGAACAGTGGCGGCCTCTAGAGGCCAAAATAAACACGACATGAAAAGGAAATAACAGCGGCCTCTAGAGGCCAAAACAGTCCTAGTCCTAACAGCGGCTAGAGATAATGAGATGAGATGAGATCTTACAAAACACATACACTACATGGGCACAGTGATCAGTTCCACACAAAGATCAATGATCACATGATTGATTTGTCTTGAGCCATGTTTTAAGACTTGTCTTAAAAATACTAAAACTTGCGCAATTTCTGATATGATTGGGAATAGACTTCCATTTTTCTGCTACTCTGACTGAAAATGCTGATTGACCAAAGGCAGTTTTCCTGAATTTGGCCGAACAGTCACCGCTCACTGATGCCCTGGAGACCCTGGCATTGTCTCTGCAGAATGACACACAGATTTTAAGTGGTGGTGGAGCAAGATCATGAATTAATTTAAACATTAAAGGTAGACTGCCTTTCAGATTTTTCAAGTGTAGGTACTAAAAATTTTTCCCTGACATCCAGCTATTTTTGTTTAGTGGACTCAAAGCTACCGAAACTGAATCATATACCTTAGATTTCTTTTAACCTTTTTTTGTTTTTAATAGCAATTAATGAATTTAGGGGCACATGCCTCTAAATTCGCCACCATTCCTGTCTGCTTCGACATGACCCATTAAAAAAAACCCAAAAAACTACATCATATATCACATGGTGGGCTTTTCCTGTTTGCACAAAGCATTGTGGGATACAAATTTGAAACAGAAGAGCAAAATGGAGGATGTGAGTGTGCAAAAGAAACGTGGAAGACCGACTACAGTAATGGAAAATGAGAAGAAAAGATGTTATGTTGCAAAGGAAAGGAAACACAGGACCAAACTAATACATATCGGTGGTCAGCGAGCACCTCAGTGACAGAATGATGCAACTGTCAGTGCATGCTTGAAGGTAAACCTGCAAATGCACACACGGTCTTCCTCTGGCTGCTTGACTGTACAAGGCGAGCAATTTCATGCATGTTATTTGCTTGGGAATCCCCTCAAATTAAATAACTTCCCAGCCACAGAATGGCCTGATATTTTTTAGATATTACAAAAATGAACATATATCACAATGACCAAATTTCAGCTGGAACTATACAGTATTTCACCAATTTTATGAACTCGAAAGGCCGTCTAGCTTTAAGCATCCATCCATCCATTATCTGTAGCTGCTTATCCTGTGCAGGGTCATGGGCAAGCTGGAGCCTATCCCAGATGACTATGGGTGAGAGGCGGGGCACACCCTGGATAAGTCACAAGGTTATCGCAGGGCTGACACATAGAGACAAACAACCATTCACACTCACATTCACACCTACGGTCAATTTAGACCCACCTGGATGTCTTTGGAGGAAACCCACACAGACATGGGGAAAACATGAAAACTCCACACAGAAAGGCCCCCGTCAGCTACTGGGCTCGAACCCAGAACCTTCTTGCTGTGAGGCGACAGTGCTAACCACTACACCACCGTGCTGCCTCACCTTTTTAATATATATATTTTTATTTAGATTAGAATCAATGATTATGCCCAGATACTTAAATAATTTTTATTACCTCATTTTAAAGAAAATGACCGGTTGATGGGGCGGCATGGTGGTGTAGTGGTTAGCGCTGTCACCTCACAGCAAGAAGGTCCGGGTTCGAGCCCCGTGGCCGGCGAGGGCCTTTCTGTGCAGAGTTTGCATGTTCTCCCCGTATCTGTGTGGGTTTCCTCTGGGTGCTCTGGTTTCCCCCACAGTCCAAAGACATGCAGGTTAGGTTAACTGGTGACTCTAAATTGACCGTAGGTGTGAATGTGAGTGTGAATGGTTGTCTATGTGTCAGCCCTGTGATGACCTGGCGACTTGTCCAGGGTGTACCCCGCCTTTCGCCCGTAGTCAGCTGGGATAGGCTCCAGCTTGCCTGCAACCCTGTAGAACAGGATAAAGCGGCTAGAGATAATGAGATGAGATGAGACCGGTTGATGTGCATCATTTCTTTTCATAGAAAAATTCATACCCATTATTTTGCTCACGTTAAGAGTAAGACAACAATGGCTTAACCAGCCTGTTACTTTATTTAGTGCTGCAGTGAATTTTGAAGCAGCTTGTTCTTTTGTTTTCGCATGGGTATAAATAACTATATCATTTGCATACATCTGTATGTGGACCTCAGGGCAAATCAAAGGCAAATCATTAATATATAAACTAAATAAAATCAGTCCTAAACTAGATCCCTGTGGAACACCAATGGTACAGTCAACAAAAGAGGAGCATGTATCATTAATTATTGTACACCGTTTTCTTGAATTTAGGTATGACTCCATCCATGTTAAAGCATTAGGTGAAAAGTTGAAATGTGAAAGTTTGGATAGCAGAACGTTATGATGAACAGTATCGAAAGCTTTTTTAAAATCCAGGAAAACAACACCAACAACACCTCCCTTATCAAGACTGGATTTAATTTGTTCAATGAAATAACAATTTGCTGTCTCTGTGGAATGATGTTTCCTGTAAGTGAATACAGTTATAACAAACCGCTGCTGAATGCTCCATTCTGATTGGCCAGGTATTGATTAATTTTCTACACCAGCAGCTTTGACAGTTGTGGCTGCTGTATTTCAAATCACAGGTTTATAAGATTAATGCACTCATTAAAATACATCATTTCTCCATTCACAACTTATACAGTGACTTGTATGATGGATGCTCTACAAAAAAAAAATATTTTATAATCATGTAATTGTTGCTACAGTATGATGAGGTTTTCTGTGAAGAGTTGCTTATTTAACATTCTTGGAAGAAGCCTTCAGTGTTAGTGCTTTTTAACAGTCAAAGATAAAGCTGTAACTTTAGAATTTTCTATATGGTAAAGTCTCCAGGACAGACCACTTAGCAGTTTTTCAGTAACATGACAAGCTGCATTTTTCTGCCTTCTGAGAAAAAAGAGAAGCCGGAAAGAAACTGGTCATAGCTGAACTGACTTGCTTCAAGGACGTTCCATCACATTAAATGTTATTATAATCTGATCAAATGTACATATCATTCTTTAAATATTAAAAATGACAACTTGCTATGATCTAAGAGGAATAAAACACTTTCGGATGTGATGCTATAGGAAAATAATCAGCGTCAGGACTGTAGCAGTAATTCTACTCTGCTTCAGGCTACATCATACCCCTAAGCAGTGGTGGATTTAGGTTTGGAAAAGAGGCCCAGGGTGGCATCTTGGCAAGGATCTTGGCACAGAAAAAAACAACAACAACAACCCAACATAATGGTGACATTTGCATGTTTGGTTTTCTGTCACTCATTTGTACATCACATCAGTGATATGTCACAGTGTGGGTTAATTAACCTGTCAGAGTGGGCACCCTGATTCTCGTTTGTGAGCTTGGTAGGTTACTTCCTGGTCTCCCACTTAGAAGTATGAGATGGGAGGTAGGTTGATCTCAGATCTTCCTACTAGAAGCCTGAGGTAGAGGGAGTGGGGGAATCTATTACCTCTAACTGTACAAGACTCATGCAATTAGTAAAATCAGATGAGAAACAAGTGTTGCCAGGCAAAACAAACCTTGCCTGGTAGCAATTATGATGAATATGAAGGAAGATATCACAAAAAAAGGGTACCCTATGGGTACATGTGGCTACTGCTTATAAATAAAATTGTTTTCTGATACCATGTCCATACAGTAAATAAAGCATATATATATTTATGCTATGAGGCAGTAGCCAAAAAATGAAGCGCAATCCAAAAATGAACAATTTAAAAATCGCAGAAGTAAAATATACCAAGTGTCTGTACTTTATATTATTCTACTCTTACCTCTTACAGTTTTTGAAACTGAAACCTCTGAACCGAGGCTGACATACACACGCTGTCCCCATGACTGAAACTCTTATTTCCCGGAAATGGCCCTGCGCTAGAGCTCAGTGGAACGCGCTTTCCCTCTGTAATAACATAAACGTGTCTGAAAGCGATTTCTTTCGTCTAGTCCATTTATTTCGAATGGTGAACCAAATTGTATACACTCACTGGCTATTTTAATCAGAACATGTGTATGCTCAGTGTGCGATCGTTCTTACATTCTTACAGTATGATGACATAGTGGCTAGTGCCTCTATATGAGGCAGTAGCCACAACAAAAACGATTTTGACCTTTTTGGTGACCTTGACTGGATGACCCTCAAAATGTTGGAGGCTCTATTTGAGACCAATGCTCATCTATCCTGAGAGTTTCATGAAGATTGATCCAGCCATTTTCCTGTAATATCGTTAACAAAAACAAACAAACAAACAAACAAACAAACAAACAAACAAACAAACAAACCCAACCAAAAACAATACCTTGCCCCCTGGTGGACTCCGTCCCGGGCAAATTAACAAGTAAAAGATACAGGTATGCAGCAATGTCATCTCTTTATGAATATAATATTATGCATGGAATAAAATAGGTGGTGAAACCCAGGGTGCCATACAAGCTAGATCAGCCATTTCCATTTCCCCCAAAGGATTAATAATCCATCCATCCATTATCTGTAGCCACTTATCCTGTGCAGGGTCGTGGGCAAGCTGGAGCCTATCCCAGCTGCTTATGGGCGAGAGGTGGGGTACACCCTGGACAAGTCACCAGATCATTGCGGGGCTGACACAGAGACAAACAACCATTCACACTCACACCTACGGTCAATTTAGAGTCACCAGTTAACCTAACCTGCATGTCTTTGGACTGTGGGGGAAACCGGAGCACCCACACAGACACGGGGAGAACATGCAAACTCCACACAGAAAGGCCCCTGTCAGCCACTGGACTCGAACTCAGAACCTTCTTGCTGCGAGTTGACAGTACTAACCATTACACCACTGTGCTGCCCCAGGATTAATCATTATTAATATAAATATGGAGGTGATTATAGGAAATTGCATACGCTGATTGGTTGAAAAATTTGGACTATTTCTCAATAATCACCTCGAGCGACTTGGCAAAATGGCTGCCAATTGCTTTGTCATCGTAATTAAGGAAGAATTACAAATGATGAAAAAAAAAATACTGTTCCTAAAAGCACTAAAGATGCTACGAAGTTTGGTCTGAAACTATTTAAAGGTAAGGTGGAATTGTGATTTATTTTATCGATTTCAAAATAAAATATTTTATGTAGGTCGGCATAGATAAGTGACACAAATCTGTGTGCATTACATTTACATTTGAAGTTTGAAATAAATTATTTTTTAAATATGATTTTTTTAAAAATAAATCACCTGTCTATTTCTACTTAAACAATTATCCACCTCAGGCTCAGTGAATCTTCTTCGTCTGCTCCTGTTAGGGGTCACCACAGTGGATCAGTTGTGGGTTTCCCAAAAGCCTCTTAATGCTAAGAGCATCTTAACTAGGAGAGAGAGTGTTCATTGAGCTGCTTGCTCTCCCATTTAACGATGATCTTTGAGCTATGATGCTTCTGGGAAACTCGGCACAGTTCTGTATATTTGATTTGGCATAGGTTTTACATCATATATCTTCCTGACCCAACCATCCCCAATCTATCCGGGCTTGGGACCGGCACTAAGTATGCACTGGCTGGGTATTTTACCTAATCTGCACATCTTTGAACTGCAGAAGGAAACCAGAACATGCAAACTCAACACAGAAAGGCCCTCATTGGCCGTGAGGTTCAAACCTGGAACCTTCTTGCTGTGAGGTGACAGTGCTAACCACTGCACCAACGTGCCGCCCACTGGACTTCGTCTTCATCTTCATCTCAGTGAACAATTTTTAAATGTGTAATATTTCTTGCACCATTAACTAATCATTTAAAGTTCACTTGAAAGTAAATGGTTATTGATTTCGTACAATGTCCAAATATGCATTGTAGCATCAAGTATTGTATATTTTGTATTTTTGTGTATTTTCTGTCAAATGAGCTCCCATATCGTCACTTTTCTAAAACATGCATATATCACTTGTTACTAGAACGACATAAGATCTGAGTAATCACTGCACCAGATACTGCTGTCCATACACAGTACTCAAGCTGCTACATGCTTGAGATATTGCTTGATATAGTCAATATTCAAACATTACTTGCAATTATTATATCATTACCTATTAAATGCTAGCTAGTTCCAGTACTATCAAATAAACTGATGGGTTGCCAAATTAAATTGATGGTTTCCAATCTAACTATGGTTTAAAACCTTCTTATTTTCCTACACACCATTTAAAACTGTGGGTAAAATATATCAACAAAATTCTATCTATTAGCACAAGCTCAAATAATATTTTTCCTGCATACCAAGGTCTTTCAATCTTCCTCCAGTCCTCAGCCGTTGTATGAACCCACCATCATCCTGGAAATTCAACCACTGAATTTCGCTATGTCATTCAAGACCTCGAAATTATAAGGACTGCTTTGACAGGTCTGTGATTATTTTTTTTAGATATATAGATTATAGACCGTTATAAGAGGTCAAGGGGCGAATGGTGGTATTGATTCAAGCTGACAGGAAGGCTACAGTAACTCAAATGACTACTCTTTACAACCGTGGTACGCAGAAAAACATTTCAAAACTTATAACACTTTGAATGTTGAGGCAGACGGGCTACAACAGCAGAAGACTCCATTGTGTTCGACTCCTGGACAGTCACCAGGTCTTTATCAAATCTTCAGTTGTCCATTTTCACGTCTTGCCGTGGCAAACTTCACAGGATTAATATACTGAGCTAATAACGGATTTTCACAGTCATAGTTTAAAAAATATTCCATGTTGATAGTCATGATCCATGATATATTCTTAGAAATAAAGGTTTCATCTCGCACCCTAAGGTCTTAAGGTCACCCTAAGGTCCTTTTTGGTTCATCTCTCTTGGAAAAACTTTCAAGATTTTACATAGAAATGCAACAACAGACTGTTTCCCAAGAGAGGACTCCAAGTAGAATGCCTTTAGGGAGGAAAAAAAATCCCAAACTATCCAAATAACCCTTTAAGAAAATTTTATTATTATTATTATCTTTTTTTTCCAGCTTTGAGTCTGAGACTGGTCAAGATCATAACAAGGGTCAGGCTCATAAAACCTCCTGAACTCCAGGTGGTCCAGTTTTCATCTGGTTCTGGTGAACTGAAAAGCAAACTACTGTGCCTCTTATGCCACTTTAGCAATTCATCTCATTAGCAATTATTGTCAAATATGACTGAGCCAAGTTTAGTCTGAGAGTTGAACAGGGAAGAATCATATCGAGTGCACAGAAGGTCAGACAGTTTTAGAGCTGGAGTCTTAATCTCATGGTATTGGTGAAATATAAAAAGAAAGGTCAAGACCATCAAAAACATCTTAATATGTGTCATGAACCCCAGGGGATCTGGCCTTTGTCTTTATCTTTATCATATCGATGAGAGTTCGGTCCAGATCTGGGGCTTTTAAAGAAAGTATCTCACAAATAAACAAATTGAGCTAAAAGTTGGTCTTCATGTCTGTCCTTTATTAAAAAAGCTGCATGTTGAATTTGTTAACAATATAACCACTAAAGTGATGAAAATAGACGGGACTATTTTTGTCAAGGAGGCCACCATAACTCCACCGTACGTGATGTCATTTTCCGCGAGCACAACAGAGGTGTACAAGTGCATGCTATACTAGACTATTATGGTCTAGCGTGACTTCTCGGTCAATTTGTTTGCATTTCTCCACAAAAATTATGCCAATGCAGGATTAGAAAAGGAATCAAAATAAAGTAGTGGCTAGTTTATTGCCTGTTTATTAAAAAAATAAATTATATATATGGGGCGGCACGGTGGTGTAGTGGTTAGCGCTGTCGCCTCACAGCAAGAAGGTCCGGGTTCGAGCCCCGTGGCCAGCGAGGGCCTTTCTGTGTGGAGTTTGCATGTTCTCCCCGTGTCCGCGTGGGTTTCCTCCGGGTGCTCCGGTTTCCCCCACAGTCCAAAGACATGCAGGTTAGGTTAACTGGTGACTCTAAATTGAGCGTAGGTGTGAATGTGAGTGTGAATGGTTGTCTGTGTCTATGTGTCAGCCCTGTGATGACCTGGCGACTTGTCCAGGGTGTACCCCGCCTTTCGCCC